>NC_083872.1:78539183-79164183 GCF_032452875.1 Bos javanicus | reverse complement strand
ACCTGGAGGAAATAAAAAGCCCCAATGGGTTGTACTATATTTACATGTTTACTGGCTTCTTCCTGACTAGCACCACTCTCCCCACTACCCAACTCCCAATACTTTTAAGCTACTGATTTTAAGTTACAGGAGTATTCAATCTAAGAAAAGTATCTTATTAGAGTAATAGAATTTCTTAAAGAAGAGAGAATATTTACACACATCTAACACATGAAAATACTCTATTTTATACTAAATTCCAGGTTCAAATGAACTACAATACAGCATTTTGCCTTGTCTGCAGTGTGAGGACTGTTCACATTGGGGGACACGCCGTGCCGCCCCTGCAGTGACTCACTGACTTGTCAGACAAGTCCAAATCCGTCCCCGTTGTGGGGAAGGTTCAGGAACAAGGGTTCTGGTCTGAGTTTCTAGCTAATTGGGTTACACATCCACTCCTTTGATGAGCGAGCCTTCTAAGACTATGGTGAAGTCCTGGATGGTCTGCAGAATGCGGATAAGGGAGTTGACCGTCATGTGATCTCGCAGGAGGGCGCTCTCCTCATACATTCGGGTGATGGCAGGACACTCGGCTAACAGAGGAATCCACTGTGGGAGCAGGCGATCTCTGCAGACCCAAACAGAAACAAGTCCTGAGCACTGCTGCCCTGCTGCAGAACTACACACACACTGGAGCTTTGGACAGAAGGTGCGAGGCTGAATGGGGCGAAATCTAGCCAAGCTCTGAGGTCACCAGACAGAAAATCAAAGTCAAGTAGTTGGATAATTACTGGTTAAAAAGATAAGGTAATGAAACAGTGTACGCTAAGGGGGAAAGGAAACCTATCAGATTCTATGAGTGAGTTTGCACAAGTTGGCCATCAAGACTTAGATGTGGTAAAGATATTCTCTATTCTGATTCTACCTCTTTTAAAAAGAAGCAGAATGTCATTTTGTATTGTTTAACAGAGATGTTATCCAGACATCTGTGACGACATGCCACAGTAGATCTTTTGGGAAGAAAGCCTCCATTAAATTGTAGGGACTAGCACTTTAAAAAAAAATTTACACAACATAAAAAGGTAAGAATAAAATCAAAGCAGAAAACATTAAGTAGATCTTACAAAAAGTAAGTGTTACATTGATCTAATAAATCACAACAGTAAAGAGAGAAAAGGAGATAAGGATCATGCTCAAAAGGAACTTAAAAAGCACAGCTGAAGTTGGACAGCTTTTATTAAGAAGAAATATAGAATTTAGCTCAATTAACTAGCTGTTTCAGGAGGACAGGATCTCATCTTTAATGTTTCCTAATTACACTGACATTAGTATCTGTCGCTAAGTTGCTTAGACACCCTTGCTGAGCAGCTGTCAGTATACCTTCATGACAAGGCAGCTAGGCCATCCTACAAGAGGTGCTGGGGCTTAGAAGAAAACAAACACTGCACGGATAAAAAATCTTCTAAGGGTCTGTGTGGTTCATTTCTTACAATTTTGACAGCTGTTTTAAAATTAATGGATTGTATAGCTCCTATGTGTCATTTTACAAAAAGAAAGGGGTAGGAAACTGTCTTAAAGAGACTTTCCACAGTAAGAATTCTCAGTGTCATCGAATTTAAAGCAATATGGTACTGTGTACACACCATACAAGCTCTGTACAGAAAATATGTATGTGTGAGTGTGCTGTTGTGTCCAATACCTCCACCTGTCTGTGGTGCAGTACTGTGTCATGGTTCAGAGCTTGGGGCTCTGGGGTGACACTGGGTATAAATCTTGGCTCTGCCTCTTTCTAGCTGTGTGACCTTTGGAAAGTCTGTTAACTTATCTGTGCCTCTTCTACTTTCTATTTTCTCACCTATACAGTGGGGATATTGCTTGCTCCTTCATGCAGTGGTGGTGGTGAAGTGATAGGAGGGTTAAATGAGATAATACATGGGAAGTGCTAAGTATAGTGCCCAACACACAGCAAATACCCAATAAACAGGAGTCTCATAAAACTTGGAATGGAAGAAACCAACCGGAGAGCTTTGGAAGGGGCATGGTTTGGTATAAACCTTTCTAAATTCTTGTTCAACACATGACAAAGATAGGGAAAGTCAAGAACTGGCTTAATACCGTGTTCCAAGGCAAACTAAGATCTGGAATTTGCCATCCTTCCCAATATTCCGGGGTGCAGTATTAATAGCATTTACATAGTGGCAGAAGGTTTTGCAGGATGATTTCTGAATGAGGACATCATCTTCATTATCTAGAATCTGGTCAGTGGTTTCAAAATAAGCAACTGCTCTCTCTGGGGAAGGAAATCAGAGATATTACAATACACATTAATACTTCATATACAAAAAGATGAAACAGTTTATTCTGGAAATACTAAAGATGCTTTGCATTATAGCCATTCCTAAAACCAAAACCATTATTTTATCATTGGTTTCACAATAAATCCTAAAGGCCCATGTTTCCTGGTAGAACCATATGCTCCCAGATATTTATTTTCTAATCTAGACTACACTCTAGATGGTTAGAAAGCTTACTCTCTTTAGAATACCTTCAAAAATGGCAATTGATAGCAACGAAAAAATACACATGGTCTTGTCTGTTAAGACTGGATCCTTCTAGGCGTAAGTAGCAAAGACATGGTAGCCACTGAGGTGGTGCCCTTTGATCCAGTTATAGGATGGCTGGCTAACATTCTGCAGCAAAGTCCTTGAAACAGAACTGCTTCAGTAAATCTGAGGAAGAGTTATTAATACACATATCAGAAGCAGGGCTAGTAAGATTCAGTGCATTCCAAAAGGAAAAAAATACCCCGCTCTAGGGGCCTAGCTCTGTCCACTTTCCTTTCTTTGTCTAAAAGTTCAAATTTGGATAAAACCAACCATTTCATCCAGGTCTTATTTACAAAACATGAAACGATTAATCACCCTGTTAAAGAGACTGTGAATTGTAGAAGAGCTGCATAGCAAAATAAAGAATGCAAAGTTTAGGGAGCTAGAGAACCACAATCTAATTGAACTTTCCTGAAGATGGAAACATTCTATATCTGCAAGGTCCAATTCTATAGCCCCTTGTAGGGCCAGTATGACTAAGGGAGTCAATTTAAAATTTGATTTAAATTAAGTCAATTTAAATAGCCACATGTGACTAGTGGTTACCATACTGGATAGCACAGAACTAGAGTAATCTTTTTAAAACAAATTATATCCTATTCCTCAGCTCCCTGGTAGCTCAGAGTCTGCCTGTAATGCAGGAGACCTGGGTTTGATCCCTGGGTTGGGAAGATCCCCTAGAGAAGGGCGTGGTAACCCACTCGAGTATTCTTGCCTGGAGAATCCAATCCCCATGGACAGAGAAGCCTGGCAGGCTACAGTCCATGGGGTCGCAAAGGAGTCGAACACGACTGAGTAACTAAGCACACCTTAGCGCCAAGTCTTCCAATGGCTTCCCATTCCATTCAGGATAAAGACCAACTGCTTTCAAAGACACAGAAGGCCCTCCACAACCCGGCTCTAGCAATAAAGATCCTCTCTCCAAATACCCACCTCTCTCCCTCATTCTGTTCCAGTCACACTCACCTCCTTGCTGCTCTACAGAAAGCCAAGCACAGCCCCACCCTGCTCTGCAAGGGCACCTGTCTCAGCCTGGGGTGCTCTCTTCCTGGTATTCACAAGGCTCACTTCCTCACATCCTTAAAGTCTTTGCTCAACAGTACCTTATCAACAAGGTCTATAACCTTCCTAATTAAAAGAGTTCTCCCACTCCGTTTCCTTTTGCCTTGCTCCATTTTTGTCTGCATCAATGATGACCTTCCAACATATCAGATAAATTACATATCTGTTATGATTTTGTGTATTGTTTGCCCTCCTGACCCCACAAGATTGTAAGTTTGTCAACCATAGGAATTTCTGTGTCTTGTTTACTTTTAACTTGAAGTGTATATCTTGAGCATCTAAAATAGTTTAGAATATTGTGAACACACACACAGAGATATTTGTTGACTGAATGAAAAGCACAGACACTGCTTATTTGATATTTACTTTGAAAAACATATACCCTTAACACCAACCCTTATTTGCTCAAATTCTTGGGCTTTTTGAGTTTTCTAAGACACATTTCAATGACCTTACAACAATGCACACCAGCTTTAATTTACCTATGAAGTCCCAGATGAAGACATTCTTGTGAAAGATGCGAGCTGATTTGAAGCCATGGTGGAAAACTTGCTCAAGCGCCGCAACTAAGCCGCTCTCTCCACACAGCAGCACAGTGAGGCTTCCTCTCTGTGGAGAGCAACACACAGTGCCAGAGAATGAGCTCCCGCATCGACGTTTAAGAAAACAGCAGAGGAGCAAGTGCTGAGGGTAGCTGTGAAACATGTTTTTGCAGCTATTAATTAACAAGCTTACAAATAAAAATTAAAGCACCTTTTTATTGCCCTATGTATCATGTATAAAAGCAGCTTTAAAATCCTACCACAGTAAGTTTTATAGCCCATCATACCTCTTTTTCAGGTTTGTGAAAATGTTTCACAATGTTGTTCACAGCTTCTCCAATTCCTTCTTGGATCTGTCCTGCATTGGGTTCTAAAAAATAATGAATAATGGCAGAAATTTCAGGCAAGGAAAATAAACCAAGTACTACAGGACATCAACTGTGCCTGCCTGTACAGGAAACACTTCACCAGGGCAGGCTGCCTTGTCAGGGATCCATGGAACTTGCCTTGCCAGTTTGGTCAAGTGAGGCATACTGGCACAAAGGAAAAGGATCTAAGAGACCCCCAAGACTCAAATCCCAGCCTTCCCATTCAAAATCTGTAACTATAGTCACCAATTTTAAGTATGTAATTTGATGAGTTTTGACAGATGTGTAGACATGTAACTACCACTATAATCAAAATACAGAAAATTGCCATCAACCCCCAAAGTTCCGCTGTTCCCCTTTACAGTCAATTCCCTTCCCCAGCTTGTAACTTTGTAACCCCTGTCAACTACTCATCTGCTTTCCATCATTATTATATTGCCTTTTCTAGAATTTAATAAATAGAATTGTATAATGTCTGCTTTTTCTCACCTGGCACAATACTTTTGATTCATCCATGATGTTAGCTATATCAACAGTATTGCTGAATAGTATCCCACCGACTAGATGTATCACTATCTGCTTATCCACTTACCAGCTGGTGGATATTGCAAGTGTTTCCATTCTGGCTATTATGAATAAAGCTGCTTGGAAAATTTGAGTATGAGTCTTGGTATAGATATATGCATTCATTTCTCTAGGATATATACATCTAGATTGAGAGTTCTGGGTGAAGTGTAGGGTTAGTACATGTATATATCTTTATAAGAAATTGCCAAATGGTTTTTCCTTTTGTATTCCCATTGAAATATATGCGTATTCACTATTGTCTATCCTCTTTTTAGCTATTCTAGTGTATGTGCGGTATTAAGTTTACTTTGGAGGCAGAAAAGAATTATGGATAAAGGGAATCATTTATTAAAGAATAAGGGAGATTGTTAAAGACTGTATCATTCTAATAGTTAATATATCACTATATGCTAACAAACGGATATAGAATAATAATATCTAAGGAAATTGCTTTGTTAACTAAGGACCTCTTAGGTACCTCTTATTAATAAGGTACCTCCAATAACTCATGGTTATTGTCTATGAATTGAAATAAAACCACTTGACTGTCTCTTTAGTTTTCTGTGGCTCCTGTAATAGATGACCACAAATTTAGTAACTTAAAAAAGGGAGAAATTTCTTCTCTCACAATTCCAGAGGGAGAAGTCAGAAATCAGTATCAATGGGTGGAAATCAAGTTGTGGACAGGGCTGTGCTTCCTCAGGAGGCTCAATGGAAGAAGTTGCTCCTTGCCTCTTCAAGCCCAGGTGGCATTCCTTGGCCTGTGCCCACATCATCCAGTCTCTGCCTCCATCT
Organism: Bos javanicus; assembly: GCF_032452875.1. Taxonomy (NCBI): domain Eukaryota; kingdom Metazoa; phylum Chordata; class Mammalia; order Artiodactyla; family Bovidae; genus Bos; species Bos javanicus. The sequence continues at coordinate 79,158,264 of NC_083872.1, read as the reverse complement.
GTCTATTTATTGTCTTCTCCTCTGTGTGTCTAATTTCCTCTATCTTATAACAATACATGTAATTAAATTTAGGGTTCACCTGGATAACCCAGATAATTTCCCTATCTCAAGATCCTTAACTTACTCAATTGAGTAACATTTACATATCCCAGGGATTAAAATTTGATATCCTTGGGAGACTAAAGACCACATTAGTATAAACTAGAAGTTTATTGTGCTATTAAAAATGGCATGTGAACACAATATCCCATCTGTAGAAGTCACTTTTTTATATATTTTGTCACTTCTACAGGAAGTTTGGGGGTGGGGTGGGGAGTGGAATTTTTAGAATTACTCTTAGACAAAGGGGCTTTGGATAACTAGATATGAGAGTACTATAACTGTCCTTATTCTTCCTTGAAGTTTCAGGCAAAATATTATTTATTCATACCTTCAGAGCATAACTGAAATAGAGCAGGTGGTTTTTTATTGGATTTTAACATCTAAATTCTTCAGGCTTTTAATTATTTGTAATTATCCTGCCTTATTTCCCCCCTTTTCTCTCTCCACTCTAAAGTCTTTCTCACAAATTAATTTTCCTCAGCTTTCTTTTTAATCTCCTTACCATAATTCATTTAACACAACAGTTTTTTATGAAATGGCCAAATGATGCCTAAAACATCTAAGACACATTGGAAAATAAAAAAACAACTAATTACTGGTAGTTTTTCCTGTCAGTGATGTGATGCTCAGTCTCCTGGCCACAGTGGGTGATTTCTGCTGGGGTGGAGTCCGACACTGCTTTACTAGATCCTCATCTGCTGCTGATGTCATCAATTCTCCAATGAGAATTCTCTCCAGACTTCCATCATCAATGCCTTTCCCCAGCCACCGCCCACATGGGAACCTAGCAGGACAGAAATAACCTTCAGAATCTCCAATATGTTACTAGCTTTAATCAGAATTTTTAAATGGCATCAAGGGTGAAACCCATCATTTTAGTGGGTGTTCAGCCTGTGGGTGATTTTTTCATTATAAAAAATTGCAAACACTTAAAAAAGAAGACAAAAAAATAGACACCCATGTTCTTATGACTTAGTTATAACATTCTCCCATATGCTTCATTTTTGTTTTTTGTTAAAAGTATTTTAAAGTAAATCACACATCAGGACATTTTACTAATTACTTCAGTGAATCTCTGAAAAATAAAGAAGTCTCTCTTGTATAGCCATAAATTATTATTATCAAATTAAAGTAACTTTTAAATATTTTCTCATACCTCATCTGTATCAAAATTCTGTAGTTAGTGTCAACAAGAGTATCTTCAAACTAGATGTTAATGGGGGAATTAAGTTCCAGGAAAAAAGGGGAGAATGTTCTCAAAGAGGAGTGCTGGCTGCAATCAGGAGTGTCCAAAAGAGCCTTTTGTCTTACTGATATTATTTTTTAAGTTTCTTTTTTTCCTTTTCTTACCAGAGTTTCAATCTTTTTCAACATATTTGTGGACTAAGTGTTAGCAGCAAACACAATCAGTCTTTTTGAGAAGTATTTTGGGGGCAATTTTGTATTTGGAACAAAATAACAGAACTTTGTTATTACATAAACAAGACAACCCAAAAAACTAAAGTAAAATTCAAAAGGTAGTGGGAAAGCTTTAGAATGAAAATAATTCTCAAACTTTTTCTTGTCTAAAAAGTATTAAAAGAAGTCTGAACTCCCAAGGACATTTACTTACCTATATGTATGTCCTGTGATTTCATTTCTGACCATGACACAATCCACTAGCCATTTGGCTAACAGTCCTGAGTTATCGTGACCGATCTGGACAGTCGTCAGCTTCCCCAGATTCTGGCACTGTAGGGACAGGATCATAAGGTACTCAGTTCCCAATCTTTTCCTGCCACCTCTCAGCTTTAGTAGTGGTTCCAAACAATTTACAAGTGCAGAGGACTCTGCATAATGTGTTCTGTTGTGCACTAGAGAAAAATATCCAAATAGATCCCTTCTAATGAGACAGGAAACATAGGAACATTATTAAATGAGAGGGATTACATGTCAGAGTAGATATGTAAACAGGTGCTTGAAGAACACTTGGGAAGGAACAATGATTTCCAACTGGAGAATCCAGAAACATCACCGTAGATTTTTTTTCCTTTGAAGGATGAGAAGAATTCCAAAAAATGGGAAAGGATGCTATTTAGTTATAGAGAGGTCAGAAAAATAATTATAGACATAAAAAATCACCAAGTTCTTCTGCTTTAATAAATACTAAGGCAGACTGACCTCAAACATCATCTAGAAGTCTCTGAAGCTACTGTTAAAAAAAAAAAAAACATAGTTATCAGCATTCTTCCTGACCCTTTGTGGGTAAGTACAAAAGAAAGTGATGATAAAAAAAAAAAGCGATGATAACAGAAATGGTAAAAATAAATGTCAACAAAATTCTGATGAAAGATCACAGACCCCAACTGACTATGTATAGCTGGGAACCTCAAAGCTATGAGTTCTCAAAGCACTTCACATCTTTGAATCATAGCGATCTAGGTGATGGAGGAGGGCATGTTGAATTAGTTGTGGCAGCAGAGATGGAAAGAAGCAGGCAGATGTGAGAGTCTGGAAACAGCAATGATGGGACTTATAATGCAGTTTATGCTTTATAGCAGTCAAAGAAAAGCCAAGGATTTTAATCTTTTATATACAGATAGCTGTGAGCCCACTGAATAGTGTCAAAATAAGCTCTTGGGCAGTGTCATGACTCTGAGTGGAAACTGCCATTCCTAGACCCCAGGAAGAGAACGTTCAGTTAGTACCATTTCCCTTCGGAAAGGAGAACAGATGTTTGTCTCCTTTCTGCATGCCAGGATCAACCAGCATGTGGGCTCAAAAGTATGGGGCTACTTCACCAGGTAAGACCGGAAAACTGACTATCATAGTGAGAGGTATTTTCGCAAGATCACTTTATAAATATCACCATGTGGTCTAAAGGCCAAAGCATGAAAAGCAGCTCCCGTTCCCTTTGTCCAGGTTCAGGCAGGGTGAATTTACAGTTTGGAAGAGAACCACTGTGGGGAAAGCATTCACCTGAATGTTCTCTACGTGCCAGGTTTTACAACACACGTTGGGAATTATGGAAAAGGACCTGGCAAAGCCCCAGAGTGCACCACTACAAGTAGAAATACACAGCTTAACAATTAAAATAACAATAAGAATGCAAAACAAATTCATGTGTTCCAGACAACTTTTGGAGAAGGCAATGGCACCCCACTCCAGTACTCTTGCCTGGCAAATTCCATGGACGGAGGAGCCTGGTAGACTGCAGTCCATGGGGTCGCTAAGAGTCAGACACGACTGAGCGACTTCACTTTCACTTTTCACTTTCATGCATTGGAGAAGGAAATGGCAACCCACTCCAGTGTTCTTGCCTGGAAAATCCCAGGGATGGGGGAGCCTGATGGGCTGCCATCTATGGGGTCGCACAGAGTCGGACATGACTGAAGCGACTTAGCAGCAGCAGCAGTAGCAGACAACTTTAGGTATATAATCTTCTAAATGATCCTGCATGCTTAATTACCCTTTGTATTATTTGACTCGGGGAAAAATGAAAAACTGAAACTGGCATTGTTGTGTAGAACTATGTATGACACTTTGTGCTAAGAAAGCAATTAGCTGAACCTACTTCAAAAGTCATTTCAAGGAGGTTTTTGGGAATCTGCATTACTCCCGTGTCTCCTAGTTCTCCTGATACACAGATCCAAGGGTTTGACGTGATGATCGCGTTGCTCAGCTTTTTGATGGGAATGATCACTGACCTATATGGAATCACTGAAAGAAAAATGCTGAAATTAATACAAAATAACAATGAAGTTCTCCTGAAGAAAACAAATATATGTTCAGAATTCTGTTGGCTTTCACAGATAATTTGCTTTTTAATGATCTATCAAGATATAAACTTAAGCAACAGGATGAGATCATAACCTCCTCTAGTCTAGAAAGATGAGGTCTGGTATTAAGCCACAAGTCCCAGTACTTGTACTAGTTTCCATACTTATACATCATTATGTATACATGGCATTGTTGTTGTTCAGTTGCTAAACTCTGTCCGACTCTTTGCAACCCCCATGGACTGCAGCACACCAGGCTCCTCTGTCCTTCACTATTACCTGGAGTTTGCTCAAATTCTTATACATCGAGTCAGTGATAACTATCTAACCATCTCAACCTCTGTCACCCTCTTATCCTTTTGCCCTCAATCCTTCTCAGTACCAGGGTCTTTTTCAATGAGTTGGCTATTCGCATCAGGTGGCCAAAGTATTGGAGCTTCAGCTGCAGCAACAGTCCTTTCAACAAATATTCAGGGTTGATTCCCTTCAGGATTGACTGATTTGATCTCCATGCAGTCCAAGGGACTCTCAAAAGAGTATTTTCCAGCACCACAATTCGAAAGCACCAATTCTTCAGCACTCAGCCTTCTCATGGTCCAACTCTCACACCCATAACATGGCATGCTTATCATCAGCACTACATTTTATAAACAATGTCAGGCATTAGCACCAGAATACCTGAGGACATAGACAGTGACTGTGTAGTATTTTCATTGCTTTGATGTTTTTATTCATTTTGTTCCAAAATGGAGTACAAATGAGCATGGTTACTGGCATGGTTTCATATAAGGAAAGTGGTTGGTGACTACTTGCATAGTATCTGCTTGTTGCTGATTTTCTTGGGCAATGCTTCACAACACTGCACTCCAGAACTTTCTCACCCCAGTGTTACAGTCCTATATGCAAAGCCAGTAATAGACAACAGCACCTCCATTCCAGTTGTAATATGAAGTCTATTAGCTACAACTTGGAAAGGGGGCTCTAGGGCAAGAGATGCCTCAGGGAGAGAATAAGGATGCGGAAAGGAATTTGTGAAATCGTCCCTTTGAAGGCTCTTCAAAGGCAAGCCACTAGATGTCACTGGCCAAACACCATCGTTTGCTCAAATGTGGAACCCACAGTTAGGCATTCCACACACCTCCATTTCCTTTAAAAAATGAGGACGGCTCAGACACATTAGCATATTTTTAGCCCTCAGAGCCATACGTTTTTTTTTTTTTTTAAAGCAGGGTAGAATCAATATTTTGGTTGGTATTCTCTTCATCCAGTCACAAGAGAACTATTAAAAAGTCCTCTTTGAAAGAACTACATGCAGGATTAAAAACAGTCACTGGACAAGGGGCTCAGATACTGCCTCACAAGAGGGGTTCATGTTTCAGTGTGCTCTTAGATGAGCAAAATGAATGGGATAAATGGCTCATTTCTCTAATTTTACATAGAGGACTTTCTTTCTGTTGGCTGAATAACTCCCCTTTCTGTCCTTTTATTTTGGCTGAAGGAAAGGAAAATGTCAGAGAAAAAGGCCATATTTTCATGGCTTAGTAATCATGAGACTCAAACGATTTTTGAAACTGAAAGCAGAAGAGGTTAGTGCAAGATGTTATTTTAGGTGCCAGAGGCTACTCATTTCTTTCACTAATAGGATTAGAAAAGATGCAGAAAAAGGCTTGTTTAGGGTCAGCAGTTCTGTTGGCTGCAAAGGGCTCACAGATACACAACAATGATTTCATAAAGCAGAAAAAGAGTAGTAGTATTAAACTCAGAATATTTATTTCATGAAGTATTTCAATTCCCTGGTTTTAAGAGTTACATGGATAAAGAGAAATCTGCAGATATGGGGAAGAGCTTAGGAGTCCCTCTGCAATTTCTTTTCTTTCAAAATTGTGTATAACACCTTAGCTTCTAATTAACTAACAGTATCTTGACAGATATTACAGGTTAGTCTAATAACCATTCTAACTCCATTTTCTTTGTCTGCCTCTACCAGAGACTTAGAAGACCAAAACCTACACAACTCTGCCCAGTGAAATACTGGTTATATTTATTGAAATTTCTCAGAAAACTATGTTCTTCTGGCACAGATTCTGACCCCTCTTCCTTGGCACTGCTTCCTTCTTCAGGCTGGAGGGTAAACTGAGAACAGCTATCCTGTGATCATGAGGTGATTAGCACACACTGGCAGCGGTCACAGGGCTTGGGTCTGTGATAGCACTGCAGACTGCCTACTTCAAGACTTCTCACTGTGTAAGAAAAACAAAACTACCGATTTGTTTAAACCACTGTTTTCTGATATTTGCAACTGAAAATAATTCCTAACTGATACAAGTAAAAATTCTCCAAAGTAGGGAAGGGGACCAATGTGACAGAATAAATACTATAATTTAGTTTATCAAAAACACATCTTCAATCAGTATTTCCTCCCTCTTGTTGTTGTTCAGCGGCTAAGCTGTGTCTGACTCTTTTTGACCCCCATGGACCGTAGCATGTCAGGTTTTCCTGTCCTTCACTATCTCCCAGAGTTTGCTCAAATTCATGTCCATTAGCATTCAGAGTCTATTTAACCACCATATTCTCATTTTGCTCTTGACGTCAATCTTTCCCAGCATCAGGGTCTTTTTCAATGAGTTGACTCTCCATCAAGTGGACAAAGTATTGGAGCTTCAACTTCAGCATTAGTCCTTGCAGTGAATATTCAAGGCCGATTTCCTTATAGTGACTGGTATGATCTCCTTGCAGTCCAAGGAACTCTCAAGAGTCTTCTTAACACCACAATTTGAAAGCATCAGTTCCTTGGTGCTCAGCCTTCTTTACGGTCCAACTCACACATCTATACATGACTACTGGAAAAACCACAGCTTTGAGTATACGGACCTTTGTCAGCAAAGTGATGTCTCTGCTTTTGAATACGTTGTCTAGGTTTGTCACAGCTCTCCTTCCATGGGGCAAGCACTTTAATTTCATGGCTGTATTCACTGTCCTCAGTGAGGTGATTTTGGACCCAAGAAAATAAAATCTGTCACTGCTTCCACTTTCCCCCCTTCTATTTGCCATGAAGTGATGGGACTAGATGCCATGATTTTAGTTTTTTGAATGTTGAGTTTTATGCCAGCTTCTTCACTCTCCTCTTTCACGTTCATCAAGAGGCTCTTTAGATTAACTTTACTTTCTGCCATTAGAGTGGTATCATCTGCATATCTGAGTTTGTTGATATTTCTCCTGGCAATCTTGATTCCAGCTTACAATTCATCCAGTCAGGCATTAACTGCTATATAAGAAGTTATAGAAGTTACATAAACAGGGTGACAATTTACAACCTTGTCTTACTTCTTCCCTAATTTTAAACCAGTCAGTTGTTCCATGTAAGTTTCTAATTGCTTCTTAAGCCACATACAGGTTTCTCAGGAGACAAGTAAGGTAGTGTGGTATTACCATTTCTTGAAGTATTTTCCACAGTTTGTTGTGATCCACACAAAGGCTTTAGTGTAGTCAATGAAGCAGATTTTTTTTTTTTTTAATTCCCTTGCTTTCTCTATGATCCAGCGGATATTGGCAATTTGATCTCTGGTTCCTCTGCCTTTTCTAAACCCAGCTTGTACATCTAGAAATTCGCAGTTCACGTACTGCTGAAGTCAAGCTTGAAGGGTTTTGAGCATAACCTTACTAGTATTCAAAATGAGTGCAACTGTATGGTAGTTTGAACATTCTTTGGCACTGCTATTCTTTGGGGTTGGAATGAAAATGGACCTTTTCCAGTCCTGTGGCTGCTACAGAATTTTCGAATTTGCTGGCATATTGAATGCAGCACTTTCAAAGCATCATCCTTTAGGATCTGAAATAGCTCAGCTGGAATTCCATCACCTCCACTAGCTTTGTTTGTAGTCACATTTCCTAAGGTCCACTTCACACTCCATGATGTCTGGCTCTAGGTAAGTGACCACACCATCGTGGTTATCTGGGTCATTAAGATCTTCAACATTCAGCAAGATTCTGAAGTCTTTCTGAATCATCAAAGTTTAATGATGTTCAGTTTAGTTCAGTTGCTCAGTCCTGTCCAACTCTTTGCAACCCCATGGACTGCAGCACACCAGGCTTCCCTGGCCATCACCAACTCCTGGAGCTTGCTCAAACTCATGTCCATCGAGTTGGTGATGTCATCCAACCATTTTGTCCTCTGTCGTCCCCTTCTCCTCCTGCCTTCAATCTTTCCCAGCACCAGGGTCTTTTTCAGTGAGTCAGTTCTTCACAACAGGTGGCCAAAGTATTGAGTTTCAGCTTTAGCATCAGTCCTTCAGATGAATATTCAGGACTGATTTCCTTTAGGGTTGACTGGTTTGATCTCCCTGCAGTCCCAGAGACTCTCAAGAGTCTTCACCACAGTTCTAAAGCATCAATTCTTCAGCACTCAGTTTTCTTTATAATTCAATTTTCATATTCACACATGACTACTGGAAAAACCATAGCTTTGACTAGACAGACCTTTGTTGGCAAAGTAATATCTTTGCTTTTTAATATGCTGTCTAGGTTGGTCATAGCTTTTCTTCCAAGGAGCAAGCATCTTTTAATTTCATGGCTGTTCAGTTACATGTTTATTATTATCATATACTGATTCTTTGAATTTATGTGTTTCAGATAAGACACTGCAATGTTTGTTTAATAAAACATTCCTCTTCACATCAACCCCATTTCCTACTGCAGGATGGGTTTTTTGGTAAGCAGACTCTGAGTCAGAAATCAGCATGAAGAATGCTGCTTCTGGGTTCAACACGTGAGGAAGAAAGGGTGGGCTGAGGCAGAAACTGAGCTCTGATGCTGTGAGTCCTCAGCTGATACCACAGTGAGTTCTGGGGCAGCCCAGGGATCAGGCAGGGATCCTGGCTGGCTTTAGTAGGACGGACAGCCTCAGGGATGGTAGTTTTCTTTGGTGAGACATTCCCCAAATAGCCGAGGGTTGTCTTCAGGAGGTGGGGCTGCTGGGCTGTAACCTTTATTGCTAAATGGAGATGGGGTTGGGCAGGGAAGGTTGGGGGAGGGGTGGATGTTACAGTGTCTGTCTCACTGAACTGTGGTATGTCTCACTTTTAAAAATATAAACTCTTATTCCATTAGTCATCCGAGCAGCACTTCACTTAACATTCACTTCTCCAGACTTACTGATAGTGGTGAAGACACTGGTGAAGCAGAAATAGTCCACAGCATTGAGGGAAAGAAGATGGTAAAGAAACTGCTCTCTTTCTTCTTCACAACGGAGAAAAGCATAACGTTTATAAAGCTTCCTAGGAAAGGATAAGACAAACACAAAGTAATAGTATTGTGTATTTTTCTTTATGTCTTCCGCTAAAAAATACTTCCTCTTAGACAAACGATGAGTAGAAACTTCAATCTAGAAAGAACAGACAATTCATAAAAATGAATGTATATACGTTAATATTTTAACCTACTTAGTAATTAAAGAAACAACCTCCTGTGAATTCATTTTGTCCATTAAAGTAATAAAGATTTAAAATTAATGATCAGTGCTGATGGGGGTGTATGTGGGGGGTGGCAGTGAATAACAGAAAGTGTAATCTGAAAATTTCAGAAAAGCAATTTGTTGGTAATATTTAAGTAATTAAAAATAATTATTCTTTGACTTATTAATTTTATTTTAAGGACTCAGTCCTAAGGATATAATATGAAATGGCAAAGATTTACTCACAAATGTCCACTTGAATATTATTTGTAAAAAATAAAAACACTGAGTTGGCCAAAAAGTTCATTCAGGTTTTTCCAACCCAATATATCACAGTATACTAATTTAAAATAAAGTTTAGGACTTTCCTAGTGATACAATGGGTAAGAATCCATCTGCCAATGCAGGGAACACAGCTTCAATCCCTGGGTCTGAGAAAATTTCACATGTCATGGCACAACTAAGCCCAGGCGCCACAAGTACTGAGCCTGAGCTCCAGAGCCTGCAAGCTGCAACGAGAGAAGCAACAGCAGTGAGAAGGCCACGCACCGCAACTAGAGAGTAGTCCCCTGCTCATGGCAGCAAGAGAAAGCCAGCATGCAGAGTGAAGACTCAGTGCAGCTAAAAACAAATTTTAAAAAATTTGTTAAAAAAATTAAGTTTAAGAAGAATTTTAACAATAACAAAACTACTACTCCCCACATCTGCTATTAATAGCCTATGGTGGATTTTTTTTTTCCCTCATCCCATGGCTGAAGGACATAACATTCACTAAAGATAAATTTTTAAAAATACTGACTAGTTATAATCATCCATATTATAGTGTTTGGAAGATATCTTTCTGGAAAATTTAAACCACTCTGTGTTTCAGATGTTTCACTTCAAATAAGGATTGAATTTTAACTGAGTAAGAAAAAAACTACTGCTCCCTAAAACAGTAACTTTTTATTAAGCATTTACATTTAAGCATTTCCCAAGTATTTCATAGTTATTAATATATCTAATCCTCGTGATCACATGAGAGGTAAGTCTATTAGCATTCTCCTTTTACAGATGAGGAAAAGTGATAAAATGAAGTTAAGGATCTTGCCTAAAAGGCCATTCAAATAGTGAATAGTAAAGGCAGTATTTGAACACAGGCATTCAGATTTCAGAGACTTTATGACATAGAAAATGTTATGGTATAATATTAACCTGAAAAAAGGGTGAGCTGAATTGCAAATACAGTATAATCTTAACTAAGAGAACATGCATAGAAGGAAGTACAGTAGAAAACATACTTAGAAAAGATACTTAGTAGTTACCTTTACGTAGCAACATTTTTAAACGACTATCATTTTCTGCTTTGTACTCTGGCCACAAAGGGCAGAAGACTTATCAGCAGGGATAAGGTGTGGGGAGTGTAGTCAGTTTTAAGAGGAGACGGTCAGGTTCACAGGCTGTACTTCACATCATATATTCTTTATCTAACTCATTCTTTGGATATTAAGAGTCATCCTAAAATGCTCCAAGGGATAACTAACTCTACAGTGATACATACAAATTTAAAATCACAAAAAGAATTGGGTTATGGTGGGATTCCAACACTCTCGTGTTTGAGGTCTCTGCTGAATCCTTTGCATGCCTTTGCTCTAGAGAACCCCAAAGCCCTTAATTTTCAAATTAATTCTACTATATGTATTATCATCTAGGTTTCTGATGGAGTAAAGGGAATCAATCAAAACAGTTAATTAACTAATATGCTCTTGACTGGTTTACTGGCTCTACACTACTAAATATAAGTATTGGTAAGACTCTCAGAGAAGCTCTTTACTATGGACCTTTTTTTTGCTACTCCTGGTTTTGTTGTGATCTTCACAATATGATACAAGGTTTACACAAATTCAACCCATCTTTTGGGTATTTCCCTTGTGGCTCAGCTGGTAAAGCTTCCCTTGTGGCTCAGCTGGTAAAGAATCCACCTGCAATGTGGGAAACCTGGGTTCAATCTCTGGGTTGGGAGACCCCCTGGAGAAGGGAAAGGCTACCCATTCCAGTATTCTGGCCTGGAGAATTCCTTGGACTGTACAGTCCATGGGTTCGCAAAGAGCTGGACACAACTGAGCCACTTTCACTTTTTGGATGCTACCATCAACCTGTGGGACTACTTAGCTTTTTTTTTCTGAAAAAGGTAGCACCATCTGCCTCTGGCTATGAAATCTGTACCCTCCCATATATAATCAAATAGGAGGTCATGACACAGAGTTTCTGAAACATGTGCCTGTTAGAAAGGAAGAGTACATGTGCAAGGAGTGAACAACTCATGCTAAAGAAGGCAGCCTGTCAGTCTATGCAACTTATTTTGTAGGCATAGGTCATAGAAACAGAAATGCCTCGAGGCCACCTCTTACTTTGTGAGCAGCTGGTTAGAGAGCAACTGCTTGAGATGCTGGGACAAGACCTTCTTTTCTAGAGACAATCTTATCCATGCTCGAGCTCGTCCGACATCAGTCTTGATCTCACTCATGTTTTGAATATGCCTAAAGAATAGTAAAACAGCAAAGATGTCAATCCTAAGGCTAACCTTGAACTGGAAAAGAACTGAAGAATTACAGCACTTCGCACAGAAAAGTTATTTTCTACTTAGAGGGAATAGGCCACACACCATTTATGCTGATTAAACTTCAAGTGTCCCATCTGAATCATGAAATTAGTCCCACATCAGAATTACCATTACAACATGACCAAACAGACAATATCCTAAGATAAAGCATTTAACACTCATTTACTCTTTCAGGTTTTATTTTGTTCTTGTTTCATGCTTGCAGATACATATAAACTGGCAATCAGTTATCCCTGACCCTCAGAAAAATAAAAGTAATAAAACAGGCTGTATATTCATGCTCTTACTCAAAATAATTGTTCTACAGTTTAATTAAATCTCTGCTACAACTTTAATTCACTGAATCATTTTTCAAATTGCTCTGACAACATCTGGAAAATATGAAGTTCCATTTTCTATGGCATTAGAAGAAAAGCTGTATTATACTAATAAATTAAAAATTCTTAAAAATTTGAAAGACTTAGGATACTGTGTGGCCACAAAAAAATTGTGTGATCAACCTCCAAATGAACATTCAGTTCAGTCGCTCAGTCGTGTCCGACCCTTTGCCACCCCGTGAATCGCAGCACGCCAGGCCTCCCTGTCCATCACCAACTCTCGGAGTTCACCCAGACTCACGTCCATCGAGTCAGTGATACATCCAGCCATCTCATCCTCTGTCGTCCCCTTCTCCTCCTGCCCCCAATCCCTCCCAGCATCAGAGTCTTTTCCAGTGAGTCAACTCTTCGCATGAGGTGGCCAAAGTACTGGAGTTTCAGCTTTAGTATCATTCCTTCCAAAGAAATCCCAGGGCTGATCTCCTTCAGAATGGACTGGGTGGATCTCCTTGCAGTCCAAGGGACTCTCAAGAGTCTTCTCTAACACCACAGTTCAAAAGCATCAATTCTTCGGCACTCAGCTTTCTTCACAGTCCAACTCTCACATCCATACATGACCACAGAAAAACCAGAGCCTTGACTAGACGAACCTTTGTTGGCAAAGTAATGTCTCTGCTTTTCAATATGCTATCTAGGTTGGTCATAACTTACATATATGTATAAATTAGTATTCTGTGTTGAAGTTGATGCTATGCCCAGCAGGACTGAATTAATCTTCCTAAATTATTCCCCTCCTAGGAGGAAAGAAGGATTGAGCAGGAAGGACAAATCTAAGGGACAGGGTAATTATAGAAACAGTACAATGAGTCACTGAAAAGTCTTTGTGATTGTGACCCACGATCTTTCCTTTGATTTTTTTTTAAGTACAGAATGACTTATCTCAGCTGTTATAATCATTGCAGATTCTGATGATTCCAGCATTCATAAAAAGGAATACCCTCCTTGTAAAACACATCTCTTCCCCCTGCCCAGTTTTATTGAGATATAATTGACACACAACATATAAGGTACACAACATAATGATTTGACTTATATAGATTATGAAATAATGATCACAATAGGTTTAGTGAACATCTACCATTTCTTATAGATACATTAAAGACAGTTTTTTTCCTTGTGATTAGAATTTTTACAATTTACTGTTAACAACTTTCATTTACATTGTACAGCAGTGTTGTCTTGTCATGTTGCACAACACATTACATCCCTACTAAGTACTTAAAATTCAGAGTTTACACTTTTTGACTGCCTTCAGATGATCTCCCTCCAACCCACCTTGGCCTCTGGTGATCACAAACCTGATCTCTTTTTCTATGAACTTGTTTGTTTTTGCAGTATAACTGACCCACAACACTGTGTTAGTTCCTGCTACACAACAGTGATTTGATTTCTATACATTTCAAAAAGATCACTATGATAAGTCTAGCTGTCATCTGTCACCATACAACAATATTACATAGTTACTGTCTATATTCCCCACACTACATTTCATACCTGTGACTAATTTATTTTGTTAACTGAAAGTCAGTACCTCAATCTCCCTCTATTTCTCTCCTCTCCCGAAGCCCCTGCCCTCTTAGCAGCCACCTGTTTTCTGTATCTATGACTGATTATGTTTGTTTATTCGTTTTCTTTTTTAGATTCCACATATAAGTGACATCATGCAGGATTTCTCTTCACTTAGCATAATGCCCTCTAGGTCCATCCATGGTATAATACACACATTCTTACTTCTCTTCTTCCTTCTTTCTCTCTCAATCCCTGGATGTAAAGATTTAGCCTCTCAATCCAGGGCACCTACATATGATCAAACACTTTTTTTATTCCATTTGCTGGTTTAATGACAGGGGACTGAGGTCGGGCATCCCACCTGCTGCTTGGTTTCCAGTGGGGAGGACATTCAAGGGGGACATTTGAGGAAGCCAAGACGGTGGGGGGGTGTGCTGGGCAGCCTGGAAGTTCCTTCCAGGGGTGACCAGGAATATCAAATAGCACTGAGGCTGGTGCAGAAGCAACTGGGCCTTCCTCCTGAGTTCTGAGGAGCCTGCTGACAGCCATGGCCCACTGAGGCCTACCACTGCCCCTCCCTATGGTCCTCTAACTCCAGTCATCTGGAAAGAGCCAGGACAGATGAAGAGCCACTCTTCTTTCTTCCACTGGGGCTCAGTTTTGTGGACAGAAGCTGGCTCACTGGCTGCTGGGGATGGTCACAGTGTGATTCTCTTGTGCTTGTGGTTGAAGAATGTAACTGGGCCCAAGGCAGCCATGGCACAGTGTGGCCAGAGCCTGGAGCCGGGATTGTGAGGCTGATGGTTATGGTCTCAAGGTCCTCCTGAAATGGGGTCAGACAGTGGGAAGGACAGAGAGACAGGCCAAGGTGGGTTGGGGTGGGGACCAGGTGCTCAGGGCTCAGAGCATGTGGCATTCACCCACTTGTTGGTCCCTCTGTACTGGAAGCCCGTTCTCTTCATCAGCTCATCGGCCTCTGTGGGGCCTGGGCTACCACAGATGTAGGGGATGGGCTGGGGATTCTTGCGATTGATCTGGTGCAGCAGTGGGGTAAAGATGTACCCGGTCTGCTGAAGCTCGTCACTGCACACAAAGTGCATCTGGCTTCCACTGAAGATGTCCAGGATGAGGCGTGCTCATATGCATCAAAGAGCTTCACGTTCTTGTATCTGTTACTGTAGGTGAGGTCCAGCTCTGACTCCTCGGGGTTGAAGAACATGCCAGGCTCCTTGGTCATCATCTTGGCATACACAGCCTCCTTGGGCTGCACATGGATTACCAGTTTGTTGCATTTGCATTGCTGCTAGAAGACATCACCAGCCATGTTTAGGCACTGCAGACACACCTCGGTCTTGTGCTAATTCAGGGCTCTGCCGCAGCACAGTATGAAGGGCAGCCTATCCCACCTCTCATTCCCCACAGAGAACATAAAAGCCGCAAAGGTGTCAGTGGTGGACCCATGGGGCACCCTGGGGTCCTCTGGGTACCCTCTGGTGGCCTCACCTTCTTCAGTGGGGTTCTCCATATATTGGCTCAGGACCACATTGCTCACCTGCACCTTTGATATACATTTCAACACCCTGACCTTATCATCACGGATGTTATCTGAGTTGGTGGAGATGGGCTTCTCCATGGCCACCAGACACAGGATCTGGAGGAGGGGATTTTGCATCACCTCCCAGATGATCCCAGATTCACTGAGGTAGCTCCACCGGCCCTCAGTGCCAAATGGCTCCTTGAAGGCTCCATGCAGGCAATGTTGTCACGGTTCCAAATGGGGCCTAAAGATCCTGTTGACAAAACCTCAGCACCATGAGGTTCTGGACTACCTCCTTACCCAGGTAGTGGTCGATGCAGTAGATCTAGTTCTCACAAAACAGGGAGGCTGCGTGGTCGGACAGCTGGTTGGAAATACGCAGGTCCCTCCCAAAGAGCTTCCCCATGATGATACGGTTCTGTCTGGCTCGCGCAGGTGTCACAGATGTTCTTGGTGACAGTCCTGTAGCCGCTGGGGAGCAAGGCCAGGTAGAAGAGGCAGTGGCCTGCGGACCCTAGTGGAGAGCGTTCATGCCACTGTTGAGGTGCTCCTAGGAAGCCACGTCATCATACTGGCTGGCCATGTAGGAGCTGTGGGCAAAGAACTCCTCCAGCTTGGGCTCCTACTCTGGGGTGGACTTGCTCTGCTTGCGGATGTTGGCCACTGTGAAGTGGGAGTCGGTGTAGCCCACAATGAAGGTATCTTTTGGCAGAAGCCATCCTGGAACAGCTACCAGATGGTGGGTAGATATTCCTCTTGAAGAGGATATGTACATATTAAGATATATTGTCCCTGACTGATGGAAAGAATAGCTTTGGCACAGCTCTTCCCACAGTATCCCACACGTCTGTGTCTGGCTCAGAGCCACCTGCTCTGCCATGATGCTCTCTGTGCTGGGTGCCCGGCTGCAGGTCACCTGTGGTCCCCAGTACTGCACTTCCATGTCTGGATGCCTTGTGAGTCCTCATGTGTTCGCATGTGTCCCTCCCTCCTTCGTCCTGAGGTTTGGTTTTCTTGTGTGCCCTGGGCAGAGGGTTCCATTTCTGCAGTGTGATCACGCCCCTCGATCCCAGTTGTAGGCCAGCCTTCTTCAGCACACCCCCCACCCCTTGCTAAGGTCACCTGGTCAGGTCAAACCAGCCCTATTAGGTAGCCTCGTGGTGGCTATTCCCCCAGCAGGGTCAGAGCTAGGGAGGCTCGAAGCTGCAGCTTCCCATCTGGGGCAGACTCCCATGCGTCTGATCAAACACTCTTGATAAACAAAATGTAAAATAAAGCATTATCACATCACACGAGAGGCTTAAAGAAGTGGCTGAAAAACACATCAGAATGAGGAGATAAAAGAAAATTCTGTTGACATTTTCGTGTTAACCAACCTCACCTCACCTCTAAGAATTTTTTTCAGAAATTATGACAGACTTAATTTATCTTTAAAGGGCTAAGACCATTACACGTGGTCACAAATGAAGAAAACTGGGGTCAGGCAAGCCCCATTTACACCCTGATTATGGTGGTGGCAGCAGTGGTGGGCACTGGACAACCCACATGGGCACAGCCAATATGAGCCTAGGAAACAGCATTGGCTCTTCCTCAACCCTGACATTGCCCAGATGAAACAGCTGACTAAAAGCAACACTGGAAAATGCTCAGGTATTTATCACTTAACGTTCCACAGTACTTACAAGGTCCCCCCATGAGCTCAGTGCCAGATAAGAGTTCACAGGATCCAGGAATACCACGCTGTCAAAGTGTATCTACCCAAAATGAATCTACATGAAGTCTGGTAAGTACTTATGTTGGGTAATCTTTTCCTAAATATTCTTACTGCTCTAACACAGTAAAATCTACTGAAATTAGTCGTATGCTGGCCTTAAACTGGAGACATAATAGATCAAGAATGTCAAAATGGGACATAATAATTTGAAAAACAATGTATGGTTAAGGAAAATGGGCAGGATTGGAATACATAAAGTGAAACGTATTTTCTTTAGGTGGCTATTAGCATTCCCCTCATAAAAATGTTTGCACTTTTTTTTTTTTTTTGGCAGGAGGCACGGGCGTCAAGAGATGAGGCCACCAGACTCTTCTCAAGCCCTTTGTTTACTGGCACTAGGGAAATTTCTTTGCCTAAAAGACTGCTTCCTAATGTAATTAATTGCTTTATTGCAGAATCTTCAAACGCTCACAGGATATCATCTGAATTGCTCAAGCTTGCATTC
The DNA here is from genome assembly GCF_032452875.1 of Bos javanicus. Taxonomy (NCBI): domain Eukaryota; kingdom Metazoa; phylum Chordata; class Mammalia; order Artiodactyla; family Bovidae; genus Bos; species Bos javanicus. Next base: position 79,140,711 of record NC_083872.1, on the reverse strand, counting down.
AAGGCCCATGAAGTCTTGGCCTCAACATATTTTCCTATTAAAAAATTCTACTCCAAGCAGTTAACTCATAGACTTGTGTTTTATTACCTGAAGTACCTACTTTCTTTGAGCTTCCTTATTTGATTCTATTCATGTCTGAAATCCCAGCTTCTTCTAGAAAGCTTTCCTTGACCTTGACAGCCTTCAATGATCTAATTTATCACCAGTGAAAGCCAGAGAAATTATTTTTATTAGAGAAATTAAGGAATATTTATTTGAGAAATTAAGGAATTAGCCAATTTTAGTTTAAGCCCACACTCTGTAGTCATAAAAATCCCTCAAATATTCCTTCCTAGGGTAACAAAATTAATCATGCTTATTTTAACCTTAGTGGAGAATAAAGCTGATGCTCACAAGCACATATGCAAACATTATTTATAAAAAGATAAAAGTGACCATCCAGTTTACTGTCAAGTAATTTATTCCCATCTTTATAGGAAAACCAAGTACTTCTAGGATATACTTAAGACATCCTGCTCATTTGTTGACATATTCAGAATATCTATACTTAGATAACAGTACTAACAATCTCCTCAATCATGTAATATTCTACTATACCCCTCATTATTAATTACATTTTGTCATTAACAATAAAAGTTGGTTTGAATGTCTAGATGATATACGCATAGCTACTCTGGAAAGAAATTAGTAATAATGATAATGGCATTGTAATACTCCTCTTTTATATGTAGATAATCTGTATAATTATTTATTGTCCCAAGCCTTTCTCTTTGGAAGAAAAGAAATCATTCTATTATTGACAGTACAGTGATACCTAGTATCTATGAAAGTCCTGGGGAATTGTCAGATATACTAAGATAAAGGGGATAGCCTGTAGACATATCTGTCCTGGACTCATGCCAGCTGCTGAGCAATCTGGTACCAAGACTCTTGACAACTACAGGGACTCAAAAATCTCTAAACTGCCCATGTCTTTGCCTCAAGACAGAAATTTCGGAGACAGGAGTTACTGGCAGGGCACGAGGCCAATAGAGTGTGAACTCTGAGATCTATGTAATCTAATCTTTAGAAAACAAGTATTTTTTGTTTATCTGTCAAAGTTTAGCATATTACTTAGGTATTTCTCTTTAAGGAAAAAGGTCCACATGAACTATCTAGATTGCAACTAGAGATTACAATGAAGTTCTTGCCTAAGAACTTAGAAACAGAAATAAACATATCCACTGAGATATAAGTAAATATATTATGAAAAAGGGGCTCCCCTGGTGGCTTAGTGGTGAAGAATCTGCCTGCTAATGCAGGAGATGAGGGTTTGATTCTTGGGTCTGGAAGATCCCCTGGAGAAGAAAATGGCAAACCACTCCAGTATTCTTGCCTGGGGAATCTACTGTAAACTTAATACTTTTTCCTTTGTAATTAATAAATTCTTGGGGAAAATACTTTTGAGACACTGCAAATATTCTTGTTTCAGCTTAGATGCTTCAACCACTGATTTTTCTACTTCATTCTTCTATATTTATTAATTGGAGTGCTTCTGTAAAAAAGCTGTTCCACTGTATTCACTTATTTAACTATTTATATTGGAAAAGGCTCTTGGATATTCATTTTATTACTACTGTAAATTACTTTTTTTGCTCAAATTGTTTCAGCTTTGGCCATTTGTAGCTCTTTCAGGCTGGCTCGTCTTTATTATGTGATCCTACACTTTCTGAGCACTCCCTTACCAAAGATGCACTTGGTTCATTCTGTATTTTCCCTTCCTCAGTTCCTGGAATCAATCACTTCTCTAGATAGCCATGGTTCCTTTCATTGGAGAATGGTATCCAGAAACCAATCTGTGGGCACTAGCTGTGCTCACTATTGCTGGGGTATTACTACTTCTAGGCTCTCTCAGTGAAAAGAGCCTGGAAATGTATCAGTGACTGCACAGAGTAGGAAGCTGGGAGAGGGGCTGATGCAAAAGCAGTAGCACAAGGGGGTGATGCATCACAATTGTGTTTTTATGAAAACATATAGGACTACACACCAAGAATGAATTTCATTGTATATACATTTAAGCAAAACCCCAAACAAAAATCACTAGGATGTGAAGGGAACCCCGAATGAAATACAAGGTAACAAATAAACCTAACACTGTTACAAATGAATAATAAGACCACACTGAAGGGGCTGGAGAAAAAAAGAAGGAACCTAAGTTTTGGAAAACAGTATTTTGACTGGGTATCGAAAGGTTAATGACAAAACTGAGTTGTGCAAACACTGTGCTTAGTTAGTACCTCTGTTTCTTACAGGGGTGTGAGGCAGCAATTTCAAAACTACCTTACAGGTTGTACAAATAAGTGAATATATTACAGATAATGAGAGCCAGGTTTCTCATAGTTTGAGAAAAAAATTATAAATAAGGGAGAAGGCTAGCATGATCCCTGTGGTACAGAACTGGAATCAGGGATATCATTATGAATTTATGGTCTTAAAAATTATATAAAAGTACACATACACACATATAAATAAATATAGAAACAGAAGTAAGTATAGATGTATATGTATGCATGAGTACACAAACATACATTTATTTCTAGGACAATTTTGAGTGCTTTACCTTTATTAACTCATTGAATATTTATACCAAAATTTTTAAGAGAAACACTATTATTTAATAGGTGAGGAAACTGGGAATATGAGCAATTGCCTTTGGCCACAGAGCCTAGTATGTGGCAGAGTTAAAACAGCAACCCTTGTGGGCTGGTTCCACAGTCTGAGCTCTTAATCAGCACGCTAGACTGCCTTTTATCAAATGAAGGGAGTTTATCAAGGCCGGACACCCCTCCCCAAACAAAACCAACAACATAAAGGAGATAAAAGTAAATATGCAGGAAACTGGAAGGAGTAGGGTAGCCTTATGTAACATGATCATCTCCTAATTAGGTTTTAGAAGTTTGGTCCTTGAGGTCACTGTTGCAAAGCTCTCAACAATCACCACCTTAAAATGATGGCTACTGTGAAATCAAGGCATTAACACATGTGGTTTTATGTTTCCATTAAGAGAGGGGGAGTGCATTCCCCTCATAGTTAGAACTATTCATCTCTTGCTGACCTCAAAAGGAATCATAAGCTACATGAGGACAACTACATTTCATCTATCAAGCAATAAGAGCATTTAAGATATAAATATGGATTCAGAAAACAAAATCCAACATTTACTGAACTCTTAGGATAAGCCAAGAACTTCTTGAAACTTTTTAGTATAATGGACTAACTTGTTTAGGTCTCATGAACTAGACAACTGTTTTTATCTTTGAGAGAAAGAATATGGGCAAACTCCAGGAGACGGTGAGGGACAGGGGGAAGCCTGGCATGCTGCAATCCATGGGGTCACAAAGAGTTGGACACAACTTGGCAACTGAACAGCAACAAGAGAAAGAAAAACTGAGACAAAGAGAAGTTACAAAAAGTGCCTGGGATCACACAGCTTGTGTGAAGTCAGGATGTGCCACTGCAGTATTATGACGCTACCCATAAGAGTTATGCTTTTTAGTTGTAAGCCTTTGATAAATCAAATAAACATCAATAAATGTTGTAACATTAAACCCATATATTTTAAAAGTTAACTAAAAAGGACCCAAAATATTCAAAAGAAAAAACTTCTGCCTTCCTCATTCAGTAAATCTATTTTAGGTATGTTGATGCCTTCTAATCACTTTTAAAACCAGTAATTGCATGTGATAATTTTCAGATTTGCATTTCCTTCAAAGGAAATCTAAGTGACAGAGATTTTTCTGCTGAGTAACTTGCTATTATTTGCAGATATTTTGGTTTATATCTGGGGATAGTAAGAATTTAAGGATACTAAAGAAGGAAAAAACAGAACAAAAGAAAATGTAAAAATAATTTAGGGATATTTAAAAAACTCTTCTCAATTGCATTTTGCCTTTGGATTTAATGTCAGGAAAATCATAACAGTACAAAATTAAAATAAATGAGATTATAAAAAATGTTTTCTTCAGAATACATAGGCAAAAAATACCATAGTCACAGTTATTTGAGCAATTTATATGAAAACCATGAATATTTCAAAAGTTATCACCATATGCTAGCACATATAACAAATACCTCATGTCTTGGATAAGAGAGACCCTGAGGGTTGGCAACATAACTCCTGAGTCAGATTTTCTTCTTTCTGGTCCAAGGGCAACTATGTAGAAAAATATCAGCAAAGTATTAGAAAAACAACAGTAGAGACTTAAAAAAAAATCTACATGATTCACATTCCACAAATAAATACTTTGAAGCTATTTTGATATGAACAAATTTTAAAGATAATAGAAAAGCTCAAATTTGTTCACCCAAATATTCCTACTTTATTATTACAGTAAACTAGCTATTTTCTTCCTAGTTAATATGGGGCTTTATCTGAAAATTTTAAATGAATCATAAGAACCCACATAGCAAATAAGACAACGTGTGTACATTTTGGCCAGAAGGGCCAGTCATTTTCTAAAGTTATCATTCTAATAGCTCTGAATAATTGCAGGAAAGCAGTGTCTGTAAATTAACCTACTAAATACGTGAATCATCTCTGGTCTCGTTAGCTACAATCATAAAATTTCCCTTTCGAAAAAACGTTTAAAAAGAAAACCTTAAGAGTTTGGATTCTTTAGTCTGATAAGTTTCTACTTCAAGTTCAGAATCCAAGTAACAATATGTTTATCATACAAAGTGAGTAACCTAAATGGACAGTTAGAAGTATAATGTCTATGAGTCATTCTCTTATGAAGCCTGAAGAGCTAACATTTATGTAAGAAGGAAAGATTATTCTTTTTTATAACAATGGCGAAACAATCAATTATTGGCTAATATATTGTAGTTGGGCTTCCCTAGTGGCTCAGTGGTGCCAATGTGGGAGATTCAGAATCTTCCCTGGGTCAGGAAGATCCCCCGGAAAAGGAAATGGCAGCCCACTCCAGTATTCTTGCCTGAGGAACCCCATGGACAGAGGAGCCTGGTGGGCTGCAGTCCATGGGGTTGCAGAGTCAGATACGACTTAGGGACTAAACAATAACAACAATATTGTTGGATTGCTCAATCTCACTGTAAGTGAGATTCTGTGGAGTTCAGTGCCCTTTATTTCTATTTCCTCATCTGTAAAGGAAAACTAAATTGCAACATCACACTTGGCAAATACATCATAAAATGAGAACTAAGGATGAGGTTTTCACTGTACATTAAACTTCCATTTTCTCAGTTTTTAGACACATTCTACTTTTGGGGGCTAGGATACAATATTGGAACACATAAGTTTATATGAAGCTGGCACTGAAGGAAGACAGGGAACATTTTGGTGGATAAGGTTCTGCAAGATTTTGGCACTTGATGCAAGAAGCTCAACTGATACTTGGCAGGTATAACATAAGTGAACACTGATGGAGTTGCCAGGACAAAAAGAATGCAGCCAGACCAACCTAAAGGCAGTTCTTTTGAGGGCCTGCCCTACTAAGTAGGTAAAAATAGGGCATCTGTCTTGGCAGTCTGTGGAGGGAGTTTTCGATGGATCACTGGAAACACTAGTTGATCTCAATACCCAACAGGTAATAGACACGGAAGACACTATTTCAGAGATTTGCAGGCAATATGCTGTTTGTCTTCCTGTTTTAGACTACGACCACTTAAGTGTGTTAATTAATGAAAGCACATCCCTCTTACTGGAGAGAAAGTGAAATGCCTCAGAGAATGCCTCTACACCCCAGATGATTAGACAGCATGTAAGATGGCCACACATGTGGTAAGAAATGGGTTGAGAAGAGAAAAAGAAAAAGACTATGAGGCAGGAGAAAGGGGCTGAGTTACCATAATCTGGCAACTTGACCAGGGAAAGACAGGGCAATAGAAGGAATCATGCCCCAGGGGGCAGAGAACAGCAACTTGACCAGGGAAAGACAGGACAATAGAAAGAATCATGCCCCAGGGGGCAGAGAACAGGTGAGATACTAAATAACAGAGGAGCCTGACATTTAAAAAAGCAGCAGCATCCACGAAAAGAACATTCACAGGTCTAAGCATGTTCTCAGAGAAGGCAATGGCAACCCACTCCAGTACTCTTGCCTGGAAAATCCCATGGACGGAGGAGCCTGGTAGACTGCAGTCCATGGGGTCGCTAGGAGTCGGACACGACTGTGTAACTTTCAAGTAGACAACCTGAGCGACTTCACTTTCACTTTTCACTTTCATGCACTGGAGAAGGAAATGGCAAGCCACTCCAGTGTTCTTGCCTGGAGAATCCCAGGGACGGGGGAGCCTGGTGGGCTGCCGTCTCTGGGGTAGCACAGAGTCGGACACGACTGAAGCGACTTAGCAGCAGTAGCAGCATGGTCTGTTTCATTACCTGCAAACTGGGGACAGTCCCAATACCTACCTTATTCAAACAGATGTAAAACACTTATAATGGTGCCTGGCACAAAGTAAACTCTCAAAAGAAAAAAAAAAAAGAAATTTAGCTTTAATTTTGCCTCTGTGAAATCTTTCCTGAATATACTTTCTCCCCTAGGCACACTGTTAGAAGTTATTCCCTTTCTCTTGTGGGATTTTTAATACTGAACCTCTATTACAAACCAATCACAATTTAACACTTCTGTTACTCTTATTATTAAATTATATGCCTCTTGAGGCTTGGTCATATCCTATTCTTAGAATATCCAGAGGGCCCCTCAAAAGGCTGAGCAAGTACTCATTGAGGAAGATAAGATTATTTAGGGCCAGATGGCAGAACCTTAAATAAAGCAAGCTGGAAACATCCAGAAATCCTAGGGAGGGGAAAGAGATTTTGAAAAGAAATGATATGTTTCTTAGTGTTTTTTTTTTTTGGCCACATGCTATGGCATGTGGGATCTTACTTCCTGACCAAGGATTGAACCTGCACCCCCTGCAATGGAAGTGCAGAGTCTCAATTACTGAACCTCCAGGGAAGTTCCCTACTGCTTTTTAGTCAGTTAAGTAGAGTGACAGTGTGATGGTGTGTGTGTGCACTTAGTCCCTCAGTTACCTCTGACTCTTTGCGACCCCATGGACTGGAGCCCACCAAGTTCCTCTGCCCATGAGATGCTCCAGGCAAGAATACTAGAGTGGGTAGCCATTTCCTTCTGCAGAGGATCTTCCCAACTGAGGAATCAAACCTGGGTCTCCTGCACTGCAGGCAGATTCTTTACCATCTGAGCCAGGGAAGCCCAGTGTAATGGTACAAATGCTACAAGGGAGATGAGCTAGAAGTTGTTCCGGAAGGCCAGCTTGTAGATGAACTAAGACAGTGGCAGCCAGTGAAAACAAAGAGGAGAAATATGCAGGGGAATTAAATAACTAGATTAAGGGTAAGCAAGACTCAAGAGTCAAAACAATATTAAGTATGAATATACACTGTTTTCGGAGAAGGCAATGGCACCCCACTCCAGTACTCTTGCCTGGAAAATCCCATGGATGGAGGAGCCTGGTGGGCTGCAGTCCATGGGGTCGCTGGGAGCCGGACACGACTGAGCGACTTCACTTTCATGCACTGGAGAAGGAAATGGCAACCCACTCCAGTGTTCTTGCCTGGAGAATCCCAGGGACAGGGGAGCCTGGTGGGCTGCCGTCCATGGGGTCGCACAGAGTAGGACACGACTAAAGCAACTTAGCAACAGCAGCAGCAGCATATACTGTTTTACTATATAGTATTCCATAATCATAACTTTCCTTTATTTAATCTTGATTTTGCAAATGAAAAAAATGAGGCTTAAAGAGGCTAAGAAATCTGCCACCAGAATTCCATTAATTAAAAGGGGTAGAGTATTCTGATGTCATGTCCAGTGGACTGTTACATTAAGGATGACTTTCTGGCTTGCCTGACTGAGAAGAGGGTTATGATGTCATTAAGTGAAATTGACAAGAAGGAAGAAAGTATGAAAAAAAAAAAAAAAGAAAGTATGATTGGGACAGGAGGGAGAGGTGCTAAGGTAATGAGTTTGTTTCAGGATGAGTTGAGTTTGAGGTCCCGCTGGGCTATGGATGTCTAAGAACTAGGGCTGGAGATAGAGATTTATGAAAAACCTGCTAATGGGATAGATTGATGATAACAGTGCATTAGCTGTCAAAAAAAGATGCAGATGTCCAAACCCCCCAGTACTTCTACAATAAATGTCTGTTGTTTACGTCATCCCATTTGTGGTCCTATATAACGGCAACTGCAGGAAATTAATACAGTATTTTATTAGTAAACTTTGAAGGAAAGTTTAGAAGCCTGTGAACAAAAATGCAGATTAGGAATTAAGGAATGAGGCCATAGTTTTAATCTAGAGATCTAAAATCTAAGAAAGTTTCCATGAAGTCTCTTCTACACAGAAGAAAAATTTATAAACTATTCAAAGGTATATTTCTATTAGTATTTCTTCTTCTTTTTTTCCCCTGGCTACACCGCACAGCTTGCAGGATCTCAGTTCCCACCAGGGATTGAACCTGGGTCACAGCAGTGTAAGTCTGGAATCCTAACCACTAGTTCAAAAGGGAACTTCTTCTTAGTATTTCTTAATTCGCTATACTCAAATGTAACAGGTTACTTTCCCCTTCAATACAAACACTGGTTTAATACTCAGCCACAAAAATGTCCTTTGTATTCTGCCTGCAAGAATGCTACCGCATAGACAGCAAGTACACAGAGCATAGAGACTATATGTATTGTTTTATAGAGTCATAATATACCCACGGGCAGGTAAGTAATTAAAGAAACTTGATGAGGATAAGACCTTTAAAGAATGACTCCAAATTCTTGGCCAGGTCTAGAATAAGCATTTAAACTATTTCTATTCCTTTCTGCATTCTTCCGCACTCCTTGCCAACTGTTTTAAAAGTGCATTTAAAGTTTAGTTGAAACTTATCTGAGGATGCAAGGTTTGGAGACAACACCCATGTGTAAGCTGGTCCACATTTTTAAAGGTAGAAACTTTTGGGTGATATATTAAGAATGGTCCTCTTTCTAGAATCAACTGCATTCTGAGATCCTCTCTCTAAAACAGGACTTCTAACTACTAGGTACAGTAACTTGGTCAAAATTTAATGAGGTCAAAATTAAGACAGTTTTAAAAGACATGGTGGGAACTTAAGTGCATATTACTAAGTGAAAGAAACCAATGTGTAAAGGCCTCATACCACATGATGTCAACCAAATGACATTCTAGGTAAGGCCAGACTATGGAGACTGTTAAAAAGATCAGTGGTTGCCAGGGGTTAGAGGAGAGAGATGGATGAATAGGTGGAACACACAATTATTAGGACAGTGAAGCTACTCTATATTACACTATAATGGTGGATCCATGTCATTAACACATATCTGTTAAACCCATAGTACGTATGACACATCAAGAGTGAATCCTAATGTAAATTAACTACGGGCTTAGGGTGCTGATGTGTCGGCAAAGGTTCAACAACTGTAAGAAAGGTACTACTCTGGTGAAGAAGCAGGATAATGAGGGAGGTTATGCACGTGTCGGGGCAGAGGGTTTAGGGGAAATCTCTGAACCATCTGCTCAATATTGCCATGAACCTAAAACTGCTAGAAAAATAAAATCTATCAAAAAATTTTAAGACAGTCTACCCTGCTATTGTCCTCTTGCTAAGACAGACTTTTTCCATTCTTCTACAATCCTTAAAATGTCTGATTCTTGTTTAGGGCTGCTTCCCGGCTCAATGTTAGTAAGAGCTGCGTTCAAATCCATTGTGAATCTCTAAGGACTTGGAGGATCTTTGCATAATATGAAGACACATACTGTTTACTGCCATTAATTAGGAAGCTAAGTAGTTGGCAAACAAACTATTTTTTTGGAAAAAAACAAAACACCAGATTTAAAATCATTAAAGTCAGGGAACTGCTAATTTTTGTATAATTAGAACATACTGTTTCTCAATAATGAATTTTATTTTTAAACTGATGTTTTTATATACATTTCACACTGTCATATTTTTAAGTCCTAACTTCATGGGCTGAATCATCACAAGTGTTAGAGCAGTATTTATCAAATCCACCCCTCCAAACAGACAGTAAATTTGATTTCAAAAGCTACACAGCTTACATTAATCCTACTTAGGATCAGTATAATATTTAGCTTATGTTTATTCTTAGATCACCAGCGCTTCACTGACACTTCGCAGTGCAGTACAATGATTGCATGAGGCTTTGACACATTCCGTATTTCTGAGCCCTGACTTGAGTTTTACTAGTGTCATTACTGACTGCCTGAAGCACCCTGCAAATGGCTGAGTCTCTGGTCTCTAGCTCAACCACCCATGATTTGGTTATTCAAAGCCATGAACTTCCTGGTGTTGCCTGGTAGCTGCTTACTCTTAACAGATGGACATTCTCGCATGCCTGTTTAGTAGAAGTCAAATGCCTCCCTGCCTAACAAAGCTTGGTTTTGCAACATTTCATCCTACAAATGGTTATTTCTTCCTAGGAATTTATTCTAATTAGGGTAAACTACCTTGAATATGGTCTTATGTCCGAACTGCTAAATTTTCTATGAACTTGGGTAAATATTAGAGATAATTTCAGATATGCTAATGCATTTTTACTTTTTCAGTAGGAAAAAGGACAAATGGACACTAGAGAATGCTTTTAAACTTGATCTTAATCATTATAAATATGGTTACATCATGGGACATTAAAACTTTGACATTCTGTTTAGAGGTGGTCCAGTACTCTTGCCTGGAAAATCCCATGGACGGAAGAGCCTGGAAGGCTGCAGTCCATGGGGTCGCTGAGGGTCGGACACGATTGAGCGACTTCACTTTCACTTTTCACTTTCATGCATTGGAGAAGGAAATGGCAACCCACTCCAGTGTTCTTGCCTGGAGAATCCCAGGGACGGGGAGCCTGGTGGGCTGCCGTCCATTGGGTTGCACAGAGTCGGACACGACTGAAGTAACTTAGCAGCAGCAGCAGGGCAATGTAGTATCCAGTTCCTATTCCTAGCTGTCTCATTGGATACATTGAAAAAGTAGGTTTCCAATAATAAACACCACTTTTAGAGTAGTATTGCCCTCTAGAGGCAGTGAGCGGAATGGAAATACTGTATTTCAATCATGCAATGCTTTCTTTTCCTTCTTTTTCAAAAAATATTTATTTTTTTGGCTGTGCGGGGCCTTTGGCGTGGCACATAAGATTGTCAATCCTTGTTGCTGCATGTGGGATCTGTAGTTGTGGCATGTGGGATCCAGTTCCCTGAACAGGGACTGAACCCAGGCCCTTGCATTAGGGGCATGGAGTCCTAGCCACTGGACCACAGCGAAGTCTCTGCAGTGCTGTATTTCTAAAGTTAGTGGTTGGCTTATGAGTTCTTTTTTTTAAAATAAGCCTTTAAAAAATATTTTTTCAATATCTAATTTATAATTTTAGAAAATGTTCCCAAATAGCTGATTCAGTATAAAACATTTTATCTCTACTAACTCTCTACTATTACTTCTACTTTTTATGAAATAAATGTTTATTTTGCTTAAACAAAAACAAGCTCCTTTTTATGAAAAATACACAATAGGTAGAGCATCTATGAATCCTATATAATTAAAGAGCTAATGAATCATGACCGTGTAACATGTCTCATAAATTGAAGAATATGATTTCTGAAATTTTTGAAATATATATATATACACACACACACACACACACGTTTTCTCCTCTGAAAGATTATTAACAATGTGATAAAACTTTTATTCAAGAAAAAATCAGTATACACCATACCCTAATACTGGTTAGAGTAGGAATACTACTTATATGATTCTATACACCTTATTAGAGGTTTTCAAATGTTATCTGATTTGATCAACATTATAGCCTTGGCATGGCTAATATTATTTCCCCAATCTGTGGATGAGGAAGCTGAAGATCAAAAGGTCAAGGGACTTTCCCCAGGTCTCAGAGTTAGTAATATTCCTCCTCCTACTCTACCCACTATTGGCAAGACGGGGTGAGTGGCAGTTTGAGAGAGAGAGGTGAAGACAAAGCCATAGCGACTGATTTTTGACATGGTCCACTGCTGCCAGTGCTGTAGAAACAATCAAACCAATTAATTCTCACCTGGCGACTCTGCAAGGTGCTCTTGTTTCTCTTCTCTGTCCTGAAACTGAATTAAATGTGACCACAAAGCTGACTTCCCCTGAAAGTACAAGGCATATACAATTTTTCATTTTATAAGAAACAATTCATTAAAAAATAACTTCTCATCAAACCATTGACATTGAAATGCTGATTATGAAGCTGGGAAACTGAAGTTCATCCATTCCTAGCTGTGTGACATCCTGAGCATCCCACTCCATGTGTAGTGAGGGTCCTTTGCCTCACTGACACGGCTGGCAGCAGCCTGGGGAAGGTCAGCTAAGTAAAGGCCAGAAGTGCAGGCATGGAAATTTCCAACTTCAGCTGGGTTGGTACTTCACTGTATGTAACTAGGGCTGTCTATACTGGCCACATTAGTCAGTGTGGAATTAAAGGCTCTAGCAGCACAGAATGTATTTGTGTACGCAAAACATGTTTGGATATATGCAGGAGCAATGAGGGAAGAAAAGTGGGGTAGGAGGAGAAACAGAAAAGATGAGGAAGAAGGAAAGATGCACACAGCAGGGAAAAAAAAAAAAAAAAGAAAGGGAGATAAGAGGGACAAAAGCAGAGAAAGCATCTAACTTTTTCACCCTGAATTACCAGACAACTTAAAATGGCAAAGAACTGTTAATTCTGACTAATATTTAGATTTTTTTCTTAGACTGTGATGAAAGTAGATACTTAATGGAATCTACAGTGAATACAGTCCCTGCAGTGAATGTGTTCTTTTATCTTTTCCTGTTTACCAGGAAAGGAGCCCCAAACTACTTGCTAATCATGGGTTGTATTTTCTTTTTCTGGAATTAAAATGTCTGTGGTATATTTCTCATTATCCTGTGACAAAGGGACTTATCCTTTCATTTTCATGTTTTTTTTCCTTTTTGTTACTTTTCTTAACAGGACTTCTAACTGGTCCTGTCAGCAGGGCTTCTTGAACCTGTTACCTGCTTGACTTGCAAGCCGTGGCTCCATATCCTTTCCAACAGGTCACAGAGGCTGGCAATCAGGGTGTTCTCCTCCAAGCCAGTTATGTTGGCTTCTCCATGGCCCAGTTCCACTGCTTCGTGTCCCATCTTCTCCACCAACATGCGTTTCGTCTGAAAATATCACATGTGGTCTCAAGTGTTATTCCAGCAATGAGGCCAAAAGCCATCAAGTCAACACCTGGGTTCCCTTCACTATATTTCTAACTGCAGATTTTGAATCACCTTGGGGAAAGTGTCTTACTCTCTGTGGTCAACCAATGAATAATAGCATGTATAACTACTCTGTCAGAGAAATAGAGAGCCACTAAAGAGAGATTCTGATGCTATTTTAAAGCATCCTCATGAAAATGCTTATGTACAACAATTTTCAGATTACTAACTTGAATAACATTGGGCAATTACACCAGATCTACTATATATCACAGAATCTGAAACTCCATCCTGCCACCACCACTCATGCTCCATCTTAGCACACTAAAGATATTCACACTTAAGTTTTGATTGCACTTAGGCAAAAACCACAATACAAACAGGCAGTTCTACATTGTTTCAGAATTCTCTAATTTTAAGTGAAGCAGACCTCTTTTTTCCTTCTTCATTTTCCCTTTCATCTTTTTTCTGGAATGAGTATGTACCAGAAAATGGAAAGGAAATCAGTTTCAAGTACGGTAACTTACAGCAGACTTAACTGTCCTCATAAAATATAAGTGAGAGAGAATCTAGTTACTTTAGGCAAGGACCATGTCTGTGTGATTCAGCATTGCAAGCTGATGCTGACATAGTGCATTTACTCAACACAGAGAAGGTACTCAAGAAATGACTGTCAAATAAATGAATGAAATTATTGCCTAAAATGATGTTCTGAGTTTTGTCAACTTGTAGTGCTACCTCTGATAAACACAGATATCTGAGAGGAGACTCATGTATATAACACACAAATCTACAACACAGCTAAGATCTTCTTCCTTATGGGTATATGCACACACATATGGGCACAGATGAGATTCTACACAGGTTCACACAGAGATACATACAAACACATACAAAAAATGTGCTGCCTTTCACATAAGTTTACAACATCCCTGACAGAACTTCTGATTGGCTTAATATCTGTCCATGTTGGAGAGGAAGACAGCAACAGTTGAAAGGTGAGAAAAACTGAGCAGGGCTCCCATGTCATTGATTCTGTGGGTGACAGACAGAACCCGCAGAGGTTCATGACTTTAGTAAATAAAGAGCACATGAGGTTTATGCCCCAGTATTAAGTGTCTTTCTAGTGAAGCTAAAGCTCAAGTGGGGGTTGGCTCAGTTCATTTTAGCTTCACACATGGAGTGAACATGAATGCGCACTGTCTTGCACCAGTGAGTAATACGTACCTTCATTCTACATTCTTTTAATAAGCCTTCTACAAATTTCCAGTTGGTTTGTGCAATCACCGCAGGAGAGAGGTCTGACAATTTGGGTTGCCTCAGGTTTTTTCCTAAACTTCGTGCCTCTTGCATGTATTTCTAAAAATTAAAGAGTATTTTTAATGCATAAACATCAGATATTCTTCTAACCTACTTAAACTTAAAAATAAGTGCAGGAACAAAATGCAAAAAAAGGCCGTATATATTCAGGTTTAGTACACTGAAAGGCAGAGGGTAGTCACACTCCCTCTACTGTTAGTCCCGTGAAAATGAGAGTGACAGAAGCCACAGCAAATAAAAACTCATTCAGTCTTTTTACTGGGAATACCCAGTGTGTGATTAGTTGGGATCATGGCTGGGATGGAAAAACTGGGGTGTCTGAATGAATATCAAACCCATGGTTTTCCAGAAACCCAGTGATTACTGGTTTCCTCCACCTATTTCTCCACAGATCAAGAGCCTTGAGGTGCTTCCAGCCTCTTGGGGAGTGCTGTCCTTTGTTCTAATCAAGTCACAAGAGTAAATTAAATCAGCTCTGGAAAATGGCTGCAATAAATTTTATGACCTCAGGCATACATGCTTATTCATAAAATGGGCATAAAACAAGCCCACCTGCCTCATACAAAGGCTAGGCGATCACTCTGAAAAGTATCATGTACTCCCAATGTAGGAGGTGACCTCTTATTTCCAAGACACTTTGCGACATCCCTACTTTGCCTTGTACCATGGTCAAAAGAAATCAGAAATATCATATTATTTTAGGAGACATCGACGGCTCAGAGAGGACCACAGAAACTCAGACCACTGCTCTTGAACTTTGGTTAGTGAATTTCCAGTAAGAGAAGCACTACATGTAATTAGTTCAGGACAGCTGTTATCTTTCTTCTTTCTGTGGCACCTGTGAAAGCTCATCCGGATACCTTATGTTGGTGTCAGGACTGCAGGGCAGAATCTCCAAGAAGTCTAAGTGTCTTAGGTCTGTATTTAGAGAATAATTGCTCTAATTATATAGTAAAACCAGCAGTTTATTGGAATGAGAGAGACTGCAAGTCAGCACATCCTCCCACAGACACATATGTGAAATCTATCTTTACTATCTTAAGGGGAGATTTGATAGTATAAGAAAAATATGTGTAAAATCTTTTGCATTCTTTAAATAAAAGAGAGTTTTTGCACATTTAACACATTTTCCTTTTGGAAGAAAAATAACCTGCTAAATTTAGTACAATTGTTAAAAATCTCACCAATTAGGGATTCAACAAAGACATTTACCTTCTACTTCCTGACCCTCCTGACAAAAGGCAGCATTTACAAAATAATCTCTTTTCCAGTGTACTTATTTTAAGGATGGATTTAAAAAGTAAATGGACTCTGCACACGGTTAGTTGTGTATATTTCTTCCTGCTTCAAATCCTTTTTAGAGGGTAAAAGGAAGAGGGAAAATTGACAATGAGAGGCAACAATCTCCACCAGGGAAATTAAGTGTAACAGAGTTGTGTGAAACATCCTGAAGGTTAGTATAAATAAAAGCAGGAAATGAAGAATTTCAGAAAAATAAACCTGAGATATAAGACAGGGATCATATATGAGACTATAATTACCTTCATTTCCTATCATTTCAGGTAGTACTAATGTTATTTGGAACATTACAACTTAGAGATAAATGGTTGGTAAAAACAAATGTTAACTACTAATGTTAAAAGGGTTCTGTTTCTCCCCAGGCCTCAATTCCTCCATCTTTAGGACTGTGCAAATACAGAGAGAACCACTACAAGACCCAATTCTCAAGGACAGTGAAGTATCACACTTGGCTTAAGAAGGAATACACTGGCTACAATGAAAGAAGTGAGTACATGACAAAGCAAGAGGACAGGAAGAAGCCTCAGGCATTTTTCCTTTTCTCTGAAATATATGAATAGATTTTTAAAAGTCAATAATTGGATTAAAAATTAACCACTGTTTAAAGTTTAGGTTCTATTTTATAATATAAATGACAGCAAGCTAGAATGGGACTGTCCTTTGAGTGGCCATATTCGCTGATCAGCCAGCACATACGAGGCAGATACAGTATTAGCCAACAATGAATTCCACAGGGCCACGTCCAAACTCTCCTTCTGAGCACTTTGTTGAAGCCACAAAACAAGCCACATTCCATGGACATGTGCAGAATGAATACAGGGGTGGCTAAAGAACCCTTCTCATACCAAGAAGTGAGGTTGCTTCTGGCATATTGCAAAAACAAAGCAGTGCCCTTACAATAAACAAGTGACAACACAGACGTGCTTTCTTTGGGGTAACTGGAGGAAAAGGTGTATTTTAAGATAAAAAACTGAGAAGGAAGAAATCTTTCATAGGGAGTGGTTTCATAATAAAGTCCATTTTCCTACACAGGGAAGTCACCCCAGGTTTCTTCTGAGATTTCTACTATGCTCTTCTTCATTTCTAAGCCAAAAATAGTAGGAAAGTGAGTGAATAAAGTGAAAGTTGCTCAGTTGTGTCCAACTCTTTGTGACCCTTATGTGACTCTTATGTGACTTAATAGTCCATGGAATTCTCCAGGCCAGAATACTGGAATGGGTAGCTTATCCCTTCTCCAGCGGATCTTCCCGACCCAGGAATCAAACTGGGGTCTCCTGCATTATAAGATTGGTAAGATTCCTTACCAACTGAGCTATCAGGGAAGCCCAAAACAGTAGGAACTATCTATAAAAACATATCCTATTATTCAATCAACACTGAAATAATTGCTCTTCAGCGCAGGATTTCGTCTAATAATACCCTGTCCCTCTAACCAACATGGAGCATGTGAAGAGCAGAGCAATGTAAAGTTAAGTAAATTTATCTTACTATGTCATAATGGGATAAAATACAACCAAAAGTCCTAAGTAACTCTGGCCCTCAGGTGAGTAATGTTCAGTGCAACCCAGTATGCAGGGTTCCTGGGAGGAGTATTGGCTTGGAGTCAGGAGGCCTGGCCTGTGGGCCTAGCCCTGCCTCTGTGTGTCCATTTGACTTTAGACAAAGCCTTTTGGACTTGCTTCCCTGGTGGCTCAGACGGTAAAGACTGCCTGCGATGTGGGAAACCCAGATTCAAACCCTGAGTCAGGAAGATCCCCTGGAGAAAGGAAGGGCTACCCAATCCAGTATTCTTGCCTGAAAAATTCCATGGACATAGGAGCCTGGCAGGCTACAGAACATGGAGCCACAAAGAGTCAGACATGACTGATCGACTAACACTTGGATTCAGTTAAATCATGTCAAGCTGGACAAAGATACCTCAACTGTTTCTTTTAGCAGTAAGATTCTATATTGGTGATCTGATTTTCTGACCATATAAAATACAGACCAGGAACAGATAAACTCAGCAAAAGAAAAGTTGTTTGAAAATGAATCACTTATGCACTTTTGCAAAATGCTTAAGTAAAAGAAAATTTGAATACTTAAATATTTCCCCTTTTTGGAAGAAAAACAATGTGCTAAATCTAGTCCCCTTCTTTTCCCTCAAAAATACCACTGATTTGGGATTCAAATAATCAGTTTTCTCTGCCAAATGTAGAGAATACTCTTGTTAGCGCACACACCACCACAAAGAGGTACAAGTCACAAAAGGAAGTGGAGAGCTAAGATTTCACGTCACAAGGTGATGTGAAGCCTCTAGTATGTGCACTCACACATGTGGATGATTCAAGGAACACCACAGACAAGATTCAGGAACATCTGCAAAGGACTTTCAGGCAAAGAACATACCAGGCAGCACTCAGAGAAGGATTTTTTAGGAAGTCGTGCAGGAGGAGGTGGACCCTGATCCCACTCCCAGAATGCCATGGAGTTCTGACAGACCACAAGTTCCCCGGAAGGCTATGAGGATGGAGAAGTGTATATGACAGAAAAGCAAAAAAGAAAAGGATGGGAGAAAGAGACAAGCAAAACAAGCATGCATATGATAAAGTCACAGCAGAAGGGAAAGGAGAGAAATACAGTAGCACAACGAAAAGCAGTAGACAGGCTATGCTTCAGTTCTTAAGAAAATGTTTAAAACCATGTATGTATGAACAAATCAACAAAAAGAAATATATATATTCAGAATGATGTTTTCTGCTTTTTTTTTTAACCCATTTGAGTTTAGCAAAGAGTTAACAGATAATTGACTGCATTTTTTTGATCACAAGAAAAAATAGAGAGAAAAAAAAATTACCTATCATTATTCAAATGTATAATTAGTTTTATTTTCAAATAGTACAAATAAAGCATAAGGATATTAATTTAAAGTAATTTTAAAACACTCCTAAAAATGGTGTCAACAAGCCAAGGACAAATCACAGGCAAATATATATTTACTAAGTTTAAATTATGCTTGAAACTTAGAAAGTCTATGCTTCTTATACTTTTTTCCCCCTGCAGGAGATATACTGACCAAAACTTTATCTTAAGCTCAGCCTTTACTTGATGTGGTCCAGAGGGAGACTTGTTTTACAGCCTTATTTTAGATGTATAAAAATTACAAAATGGAAAAAAAAAAAGGTGTTTCAGCTATGTCAGTCAGTATAAGAGAATTACTATTTTAAAACATAAATTGAACAATTATTTTTTTTTTAGAAGAATGCAAGAGAACCTACGCAATGATACCTGCTGGACTAAGTAAGCCTAGCTTACAGTTCCCGCATCAAGGCATCCCAGGAAGGCAATACACATACCTCCCTCAAGTCGTTGTCCAGCCCAACGTGGTCGGAATGCTGGCGAAGGCGGTCTTTCCTGCGCTGTGCAGTGGCACTCCGACTCACCCAGCGACTGAAAGAATAGAAGGGGGTAGGTTAAAACAAACAATCAAACGAAAAAATAAAATGTGATCTCACATGTCTTTAAAATAGAAAGGATGTACGGTTGAAAACTAAAGACCAGCAATACTTATTTTTCAATAGATTCTTTTTAAACAAGTATATACCAGCTTTATTGAGATGTAATTTAGATACCAGATACTGGCTCAGTTGCTCAGTCATGGCCAGCTCTTTGCAACCCCATGGACTATAGCCCGCCAGGCTCCCCTGACAATGGAAATTTTTCAAAGCAAGAATACAGAAGTATTGCCATTTCCTTCTCCAGGAGATATCATATAATTCTTTTCATTTAAAGTATCCAATTCAGTGGTTTTTAGCATATTCATAGAGAGGTGCAACCCTCACCAAAATCAATGCTGCTTTCAAACTGAGGTTAAAAAATGTACAGTGTCTGTAATGATTCTCTCCTTTCTACCTACCTGCCCAACAGAGCCCCAAGCCTGGATAGAGACCACTGTAGCACTTTCCTTTATCATATCCATGTATTAATAGATTAGTTCTTGATTTCCCTCATGACTACCAAGAATCACTGAACCTGCTGCCCTTTATCAAGTTCTCCCATTTCTCTTCAAGACTGTTACCAAACCTTTCCCTTTATCCTCAAGTGCCTCTACTCAACTTGATGACCTAGCCTTGCCTCCCTCCTGCTACTCTCTACTTGACTGATACACACATACAGACCCACCCCCCACTCATCTTTCTTCTAATTCCAAAGTGTAATATATATTGGCCACAGCTCAAAATTTTCTTCCACCAGGATCCCTGACCAGTCCTCTCTTGCCTACTCCAATTTTCTCTATTAGAAATCTCGTGTGCCATATCTCCAATTTTTTTTCTCTCAAATGAGTACTGCCCTTCAGCTTACAAGTATGCTGGTTTCTCTGACACTACATTTCAATCTGTTTCTTTGCTCTTTCACGTAAACATTCTTAAGAAGTTTACATGTAAGGCCTCTGCTTAATTATCTTTGGATCTTTTGTTCATCTCAAATCAGCTTCTTTCCCTGAAATTGATCTTGATGAAGCCATTTATAGCCCTAACTGCCAATCCAATGGCTGTAATTCAATTTTTAGCTTACTTACAGTTTCTGCTGATCCTTCTCTCTACCTTAAACCTCCAGCTGTCTTCAAATACCTCAGTGATCCCAATGGGGTAAGATCTCTCACATTTGAGCCTTGGAAGATGAAGTTTTCTTCTAACTTCTATTCATCTCTCAGACAGCTTTAGGTGCTACATAGAAAGTGTTCTATAATTCCTCCAAATTTAAATTAGCTATCCCTCTCATACTCTCCAATTACAGTATTTATCACAGTGTTTTATAATAACTTAAGTCTATTTTCTATACAATCCTCTCTGCTATAAATGCTTGAAGGGTTGATGTCGTGTCTGTAAGCCATTTATCTGCAGAGTCAACTACATCACCTATTCTTTCTATAAATACACCCTAAATAAATGTAATCAGAGACAGTCTAATATTTAGGTTTACAGATGTTCATCACAGCATACGTGCAATAATGAATTCTAAGTTTCCTTTATTCTAAGACTCACATTTTGAATGAGTTAGTCACTCACACTTGGGGCTTCCCCAATGGCTCAGTGGATAAAGAATCTGCCTGTAATGCAGGAAACACAGGCGATGAGGGTTTAATTCCTGGGTTGGGAAGATACCCTGGAGAAAGGAATGGCAACCCACTCCAATATTCTTGCCTGGAGAATCCCATGGACAAAGGAGCCTGGCAGGCTACGGTCCAAAAGGCAGCAAAGAGTTGGACATGACTGAGTGACTACACACACAAGACTCACATTTTGGCTTTTAAATGTTTCTGAAACTAGGATGAACCTTCTATGTCATATACAAGTTTAAAGTATAATTTTTCCAAAAAGCTTTTGAATTAATAGCAGATCTTACAATCAACAGTTACTCAGAATCAAGTAAACATGCTCAGTTCAGTTCAGTTGCTCAGTTGTGTACAACTCTTTGCGACCCCATGGGCTACAGCACACCAGGATTCCCTGTCCATCAACACCTGGACATTGCTCAAACTCATGTTCATCGAGTCAGTGATGCCATCCAACCATCTCATCCTCTGTCGTCCCCTTCTCCTCCTGCCTTCAATCTTTCTCAGGTTCAGGGTCTTTTCCAATGAGTCAGTTCTTTGTTTTCATCAGGTGGGCAAACTATTGGAGTTTCGGCTTCAGCATCAGCCCTTCCAATGAATATTCAGGCCTGATTTCCTTTAGGATTGACTGGTTGGATCTCCTTGCAGTCCAAGACACTCTGAAGAGTCCTCTCTAACACCACAGTTCAAAAGCATCAATTCTTCGGTGTTCAGCTTTCTTTATAGTCCAACTCTCACATCTATACATGACTACTGGAAAAACCACAGCATTGACTAGACGAGGTCTTTGTCGGCAAAGTCTCTGCTTTTTAATATACTGTCTAACTTGGTCAAAGCTTTTCTTCCAAGGAGCAAGCGTCTTAATTTCATGGCTCAATGCAACCTAAATGTTCAACAGTAGGGGGTGATATAATGAAAGACCATATAGTCATTTAAAAAATTAAGTTACCAGAAATATCAATGGGGCTTCCAGGGTGGCTCACATGGTGAAGAATCTGCCTCCAATGCAGGAGACCTGGGTTTGATTCCTGGGTAGGGAAGATCCCCTGGAGAAGGGAATGGCTACCCACTCTGGTATTCTTGGCCGGAAAATGCCACTGACAGAGGAGCCTGGTGGGCTACTGTCCATGGGGTCGCAAAGAGTTGGACACGACTGAGTGACTAAGACTTTCACTTTCAGGAATATCAATAATATGGGACAGTGGTCATGATACAATAGTGAATGAAAAAGCTGGATACATGTAAGAAATTTTCTAATTAACAAAATAAGTATGGACATGCACACATATCAGGATCCGTGCAATGGAAAGACATAATACCAGAAGTTAACATTTCATGGTGATGGCATTATAAGTGGTTTTCCTTTTATTTTCAATTAATTTTTAATTGAAGTATAGCTGATATACAATGTAAGTTTCAGTATACAACAAAGTATTCACAGTTTTTTTAAGTTATATCTCATTTATAGTTATTATAAAGTATTGGCTGCATTTCTTGTGCTGTACGATATATCTTTGTTGTTTTTGTTGTTCAGTAGCTCAGTAGTGCCAGACTCTTTGCAACTCCATGGACTGTAGCCCGCCAGGATTCCCTGTCCTTCTCTATCTCCTGGAGCTTGCTCAAACTCATGTCATTTAGTCGGTGATGCATCCAACCATCTTGTCTTCTGTTGTCCCCTTCTCCTCCTACCTTCAATCTTTCCCAGCATCAGGGTCTTCTCCAATGAGTCAGCTCTTTGCATGAGGTAGCCAGAGTACTGGACCGTCAGCTTTAGCATCAGTCCTTCTAATGAATATTCAGGGTTGATTTCCTTTAGGATGGACTGGTTTGATCTCCCTGCTGTCCAAGGGACTCTCAAGAGGTTTTTCCACAACTTGAAGGCATCAATTCTTCAGCACTCAACCTTTTTTATTGTCCAACTCTTACATCCATACATGACTACTGGAAAAACCATAGCATTAAATATACAGACCTTTGTAGGCAAAGTAATATCTCTGCTTCTTAAAATACTGTCTAGGTTTGTCACTGCTTTTCTTTCAAGGAGCAAGTATCCTTTAATTTCATGGCTGCAGTTACTACCTGCAGTGATTTTGGAGTCTAAGAAAATAAAATCTGTCACTGTTTCCATTGTTTCCCCATCTATTTGCCATGAAGTGATGGAACTGGATGCCATGATCTTTTTGTTTTTTTGAATGCTGAGTTTTAAGCCAGCTTTTTTACTCTCTTTCACCTTCATTAAGAGGCTCTTTAGTTCCTCTTCGCTTTCTGCCATAAGGGTGGTGTTATCTGCATATATGAGGTTATTGATATTTCTCCTGGAAGTCTTGATTCCAGCTTGTGCTTCATCCAGTCTGGCATTTCACATGATGTACTCTGCATATAAGTTAAATAAGCCTGGTGACAATATATAGCCTTGACGTACTATTTGGACCAGTCCATTGAAGGTGGTCTGGTATTCTCATTTCTTGAAGAATTTTCCACAGTTTGTTCTGATCTACACAGTCAAAGGCTTTAGTGTAGAAAATGAAGCATATATTTTTCTGAAATTCTCTAGCTTTTTCTATGATTTAATGGATGTTGGCAATATGATCTCTGGTTCTTCTACCTTTTGTAAACCCAGCTTGTACATCTGGAAGTTCACATACTGTTGAAGCCTAGCTTGAAGGACTTTTAGCATTATTTTGCAAGCATGTAAAACTGTGCGGTATAATTTTGAATTCAATTGTGCGGTACAATTTTGAGTACAACTGTGCAGTAATTTTAATGTTCTTTGGCATTGCCCTTCTGGCAGTTTTCATTGGGACTGAAATGAAAACTGACCTTTTCCAGTCCTGTGGCCACTGCTGTTTTCCAATTTGCTGGCATACTGAGTGTAGCACTTTCACAGGACCGTCTTTTAGGATTTGAAATAGCTCAGCTGAAATTCCATTACCTTCACTAACTTTGTTCATAGTGATACTTCCTAAGGCCCACTTGATTTCACATTCCAGGATGTCTGGCTCTATGTGACTGATCACACCATCATGGTTATCTGGGTCAAGAAGATCTTTTTTGTACAGTTCTTCTGTGTATTCTTGACATCTCTTCTTAGTATCTTCTGTTAGGTCCATACCATTTCTGTCCTTTATTGTGCCTATCTTTACATGAAATGTTCTCTTGGTATCTCTAATTTTCTTGAAGAGATCTCTAGTCTTTCCCACTATTGTTTCCCTCTATTTCTTTGCATTGTTCACTTAAAAAGGCTTTCTTACCTCTCCCTGCTATTCTCTGGAACTCTGCATTCAGATGGGTATATCTTTCCTTTTCTCATTTGCCTTTTGCTTCTCTTCTTTTCTCAGCTATTCGTAAGGCCTCCTCAGACAACCACTTTGCCTTTTTGCATTTCTTTTTCTTGGGGGTGGTTTTGTTCACTGCCTCCTATACGATGTAACGAATTTCTGTCCATAGGTCTTCAGGCACTCTATTAGATCTAATCTCTTCAATCTATTTGTCATTTCCACTGTATAATTATAAGGGATTTTATTTCGGTCATACCTGAATGGCCGAGTGGTTTTCCCTACATTCTTCTATATTCTTGTAGTATATTTATTTCATAGATAGTAGTTTGTACTTCTTAATCTCCTACCCCTTTCTTGTCTCTTCCTCCCCTTCCCTCTCCCCACTGATAATCACTAGTTTGTTCTCTGTATCTGTGAATCTGTTTCTGTTTTATGTTCACTAATTTGTCTTACTTTTTAGATTTCACATATAAGTAATACCATACAGTCTTTGTCTTTCTCTGACTTATTTCTTGTACTGATCTCAAGTTCATCTGTGTTGTTGCAGATGGCAAAATTTTATTCTTTTTTTATGGGTGAGTATTACTCCATTGTGTATACGTACAGATACTGCATCTTCTCTATCCATTCATCTATTGAAGGACATTGAGGGTACTTCCATATCTTGGCAATTATAAATAATGTTTCTATGAACACTGGGGTGTATGTATCTTTTCCAATTAGCCTTTTCTGTTTTTTTTTTCAGATAAATACCCAGAAATAGAACTACTATAAAATATGGCAATAGAACTATAAAATAGCTTTTAGTTTTTAGAGAAACACCCATACTGTTTTCCATAGTGACCTCCCTGATTTACATTCCCACCAACAGTGTACAAGGGTTCTCTTTTCTCCATTTACTCACCAACATTTGTTATTTGTGGTCTTTTTGATGACAGCCATTTTGACGAGTGTGAGGTGATATTTGGGGCTTCCCTGGTAGCTCAGCTCATGAAGTCCACCTGCAATGCAGGAGACCCCGGCAGGAGATCCTGGTTCGATTCCTGTGTCGGGAAGATACCTTGGAGAAGGGATAGGCTACCTACTCCAGTATTCTTGGGCTTCCCTGCTGGCTCAGATGGTAAAGAATCCGCCTGTAGTTCAGGAGACCTGGGTTGGGAGGAACCCCTGGAGGGAGGCATGGCAACCCACTCCAGTATTCTTGCCTGCAGAATCCCCATGAACAGAGAAGCCTGGTGGGCTGCAGTCCATAGGGTCACAAGAGTTGGACATGACCAAGTGACATACGTATGAGGTGTTATTTCACTGTGGTTTTAACTTACACTTCTTTGATGATTAATGATGTTGAGCATCTTTTTCTGTGCCTGTTGGCCATTTGTGTGTCTTCTTTGCAAAAATTTCTATCCAGACTTTCTGCTCATATTTAATTGGGTTTTTTTTTTTTTTTTGATGTTGAGTTGGATGAGCCATTTATTTATGCTGGATATTAATCCCTTATCAGTCATATCATTTGCAAATATCTTCTCCCATTCAGTAGGCTGTCTTTTGGTTTTCTTGATGGCTCCCTTTGCTATGCAAAAATTTTAAGTCTAATTAGGTCTCATTTATTTATTTTTGTTTTATTTCCTTTAGGAGACAGATCCAAAAAAATACTGCTACAATTTATGTCAAATAGTGTTCTATGTTTTCTTCATATATCAAAGTATTTTAAAAGATTTCTCAGCTCTTGGTTTATCATGCCCATGACTGCATTCATTGCACTATTCTAGAACTATTTACTCTTGATATATCCCTGAGAGCACAGAGCTATACACAAGAAGTGAATTTATACTTTTACCATCCAGCAAGTCACACTGCATGACCGACAACTGATGATTTAAAATGTATTATTAATATAGTATCCAATTTACAAAAAGCTTAAAATCAGAGTGCTGCTTCTTTTGTTGCTCTTTAAATAATTTATGCATGCCTTTGGTTTCAAACTGATGAATCATCTCATTTCAGTCTGCTATTTAGAGGAACACTGAATAATTATGATAAAATGGTTGCAAAGTAAAGTAGCCCCTCTTAAAATAGTTTTTGTGTTTTTTTTTTAAAGAATAGGTTTATACTGAGAAAAAAATGCAAAGAGCTAGTGACAGATCTTTGAAGTAGAATCCTTGGAAATGTCCCTAAAGCAAAAGATCAACGTAAGACTGTAAAAAGGATATTGAAAAGGAAGATTCAGAAAAAAAAATCCTATCAAGACACTGAAAAAGATTCTCTGCTTCATCAAACTTTAATCAGACCCCTGGAACTTCTCCTAAGCCTATCTATGGATTTCTTTGTAAAATTCAGTTTTAGTAAGAAACTTGCTAAGTCAGCTTAGCATAAACCATTTTCCCTCTCATTATATGATCATTCTGGGCATCTGATCAAGTTCTGAATTCTCCACCATCCCCCAGGTGATGTCTAATCACTCAGGTCTGTCTTCAGCAAGAATCCTATTAGGTCAGCTCACTCAGAATCCCCCTTTACCCCTGATGTTCCCTCTTGGTAACTTCCTACTCACTGATCTCCACTCTGCTCCTTGGTGATAAATTCCCATGTGTCCATGCAATATTCAGAGAAGCCTCTAATCTCCCTCTCCACTGCAAGACTCCACTGCAGTGGTCTCTATTCTTTAAATAAAGGAACCCTCTTCAACAAGTGTCATGAAATTTTTTTTAAGAACTCGGAAGCAAAATATAAATACTAGCTGATGAATTTATGTAGTAAATAAAGAGGAAGGGTAAAATATAAGTAACACAATATATAAAGACTTGGAAGCCTTGGAAACAGCCCTGTAGCCAAAAAAGAAAACAACAAACCCTGTCATGTATGATACTAAAATTTGCTCAGATTAAAAAATTAGGATTACTAAACAAATAGTAAAAATATGAGGTGGATTATAAACACCAGCTAATGAACTTATATAATGAATAAAGGAAGGAGCAAAATACACATGGCTGAACATTTCTCCTGGTAGGCAAAATGGAAAAGCACAAAAGACAAGGATAAATATTAACTTTCAGGATATAACTAGCATCTCATTCTTTGAGACAAAAATGCCCAGTTTAATTTTATTTTCCAAACAGGGAAATGGGCATCTGCTTAAAAAGTTACTATGAAGTCCACACATTCCTCATCTTGTTAAATCATTTTTCTTTACATTATTAAACCTCATTTATTAAGTATAATTTTACCAAAGAAGAGTACATTTGCTGAAATACTAAAGACTGCTTATTTGTTTTTGTTTTGTAAGTAGCATATGAGTTTCTAACAGTTGATCAATCATTTGCATAGTCATGGTTATAAATCCCTTTACCCTGTAACCAATTCTGAGATCTATTCTCTTTCAGTCAGACTACAATCTAGGTGAAAACGTAATGTTTTCAGACTACAACTCAGCTAAAAATGTAATTCTTGATGCTCTGTGTGGAAATGGGAAAATTTGAGATTATATGTAAGATTAAAAGCAATAAAATATGGCAGGAAGATTTTAAACCTGAAATCTTTCCTCCTAAGCACTCCTTGCTTCCTTTCCCTACTTTATTTTTCTTCACAAACCTTATCACTTTCTGATAGATTATTTATTTTATATATTAATAAGTTCCTTGTTTGCTTTCTCATGCTGAAAGCAGGGATTTTTGTTATTTTGTTCATTGTTAAACTCCCAATGAACAGGACAGTGTCATATATAGTATGGGTTCCATAAATATTTTCCAAATGCATGAATGAGCACTCTAATGCTATCAAAAGGAAATAAAAACCATTTAAATTAAGTATCTGCCCATGTCAAACTGATTCAAAAAATTAGGATAATTTATAAACATGAGAGAAAATGAATGAACTGATGACTTAGTCATCCACTTGTGAAAAATAAAACACTGTTTCTAGTACAATCATCTGGAAAGTCTGAATCCCCATAATGGTCAACATCTCTTAGTGCATTTCAAGTTCAGTGTTTATAAAAGCAAGGATAGCTCTTCACTGGAGGGTAAAACTCTACAAATTAACTAAGGTAAGTAAGTGAGTAAACTTTTCAGTCATTAGCTATTTACTTCCATCTCATAAGCAGCGTATTAATTCTCTCTGCAACCTTCCTCCCCAAGACTTTAGTATAAACACTTCCATTTCTACAGGAAAGGAAGATTTCATCCTGAACATATAACTTTTCCACCTTTCTAGTAAATCATCCTCTTTCACTGTCTTCATTAGAGTTGAAGCAACCTACTTAAATAAGAGAGTTCAATCAAATAAAGCCTTTTAAAAATCCACAGTTCACTTTACTGCATAGTATTCTTTTTCCAAATATGTAAAAGAATGCTGGTACTGAAGATTTTCCACACCTTTCCACAGTCCTTATGAATTAGACATCATGAACATGGTGCCAGAAATAACTGCTAAGCTAAGTCACTTCAGTCGTGTCCGACTCTGTGCGACCCCATAGACGGCAGCCCACCAGGCTCCCCCAACCCTGGGATTCTCAGGCAAGAACACTGGAGTGGGTTGCCATTTCCTTCTCCAATGCGTGAAAGTGGAAAGTGAAAGTGAAGTTGCTCAGTCGTGTCTGACTCTTCGCGACCCCATGGACGGTAGCCTACCAGGTTCCTCCGCCCATGGGATTTCCAGGCAAGAGTACTGGAGTGGGGTGCCATTGCCTTCTCTGAGAAATAAGGAAACCCGGGTTTTAATCCTAACTCTGCTACTAATCCAAGCTTGTACACTTACCAACAGGTAATGATGACACTGTTTCAGAGTTGGGCTCTTTGATCTCAATCTTTGGTTCATGAAACTCTTCATGAGGCAAGATGGCACCTGAGAATGTACCTTGCTTCCCAGGGTATTATCTTATCTTCTTTTGGGTCCAACCCTCTTCACACAGCCCAGGGTGAGGCAGGGGTGAGGCATCTGAGAGTTCTTTCATTCTGAAAGACCTCATCAGATTGGTATGACAGGCTGTTGCTGAACTCTCTTATATTCAGTATTTTAGGTTATTCAAAATTTCTTAGGGGGCTACCAAAGTAAAACATCCAGCTCAATAGCAACAAAAGGCACACATCACCTTTGTATTAGAGTGACAGAGCCAGGTATATATAGTACAATGGTTAAGTGCTTGGGCTCTGAATTAGTAGACCTAAGTTTGAATCCTAGTTTCACCACTTCCTAGCTGTGTGATCCTAAAGCAAGCTGTTGATCATCTCTGAGCCTCCAGCATAAAATGGGTAAAACAATATAGGTTTATATGTAGGGATATGCTTATATAAGGATCAAAGAACTAATATACTTAATGCAGTCAGCAAAGAAGCTAGTGCAGACCAGCTTAATAATACTAGCTATTATCAGCAGTATCTCCACAACTAACACTCTCTTGGCATGGAGAAGGCTCCACTGGCAGCAGAGGCACTGCTTTTGAAAGCAGGAAAAAAAAAGGGGGGGGGGCTACAAGGAAGGATAATTAAGTAAAGCAATGATGAAAATTTCCAAATTTTTTGACTGAGATCTGAAAGGAGGTGGATATTTATAATAATAAATACAAGCATACCTCATTTCATTGCACTTCAAAGATACTGCATTTTATACAAATTGAAAGTGGCAACCTGTGCTGTCAGAGGATCCTTAGCATTTTTTAGCAATAAAGTATTTTAAATTAAGGTAACTGTATTGTTTTTTTAGACATAATGCTATTGCACACTTAAGAGACAACAGCATAGTGTAAATATATGCACTGGCAAACCGAAAACTTCTTGCTTTATTGGGATATTCACTTTACTGTGGTAATCGGGAACCAAAATCACAGTATCTCTGAGGTATGCCTGTACTATACTCTGCAAGCAAAGGAAATGGTGATATATACAGTATTGTGACTATTTTCCTTAATTCATTGTTGTTGTTGCTTAGTCACTAAGTTGTGTCTGATTGTTTGCATTGGAAGACAGAGTCTTAACTACTGGACCACTGGCGAAGTTCCTGCATCTGACTCTGCAATCCCACGGACTTAGCCTGCCAGGCTCCTCTGTCCATGGGATTTTCCTAGACAAGAATACTGGAGAGGGTTGCCATTTCCTACTCTCGGGGATATTCCCGACCCAGGGATGGAACTTTTGTCTCCTATATCAGCAGATAGATTCTTTACTGATGGGGCTTCCCTGGTAGTTCAGTTGGTAAAGAATCTGCCTGCAATGCAGGAGACTCTGGTTTGATTCCTGGGTTGGGAAGATCCACTGGAGAAGGGATAGGCTACCCACTCCAGTATTCTTGGGCTTCCCTTGTGGCTCAGCTGGTAAAGAATCTGCCTACAATGTGGGAGACCTGGGTTCGATCTATGGGTTGGGAAGATCCCCTGGAGAGGAGAAAGGCTACCCATTCCAGTATTCTTGCCTGGAGAACTGCATGGACTGAAGAGTCCATGGGGTCGCAAAGAGTTGGAGACGACTGAGCAACTTTCCCTTTCACCAGAGAAGCCTTTCTTAATTCATATACACCCTCTTTCGTCCTTTCGTGTACCACTCCATTTTGTGCACCCAATCTCCATCAGTCTTTTACCATTTCTTTGCCACTGCTTGGCTTTTCCCTTTTCTTCTCTGAGCATCTTTAAGAAAATCACAGATGTTATAGAATGTTAGTGTGTTTTCAGATCAGAAAAGAGGCAAATGATTCCAAATGTGCAAGCATTCTAAGTGGTCAGGAATGAACTAAATTTCAGAATTGCCAATTTCCAATTCAAAACCTTTCCAACTTAACATATTCCCCATTACTAGTCTTTGAGTTCTCTTCTTATAAAATACTCCTTTATTACACATCTGTATTCACCTCCTGCCAAAGCAGAAGATTCAGGTTTGCTCCCTGGTCTGGGGAGATCCCTTAGAAAAGGAAATGGCTACCCATCAGCATTCTTGCCTAGGAAATCCCATGGACAGAGGAACCTGTGTGGGCTACAGTTCAGTTCAGTTCAGTTTGGTCACTCAATGGTGTCTGACTCTTTGAGACCCCATGAACTGTAGCACTCCAGGCAGGGCCATCACCAACTCCCAAAATTTACTCAAACTCATGTCCACTGAGTCAGTGACGCCATCCAACCATCTCATCCTCTTTCAACCCCTTCTCTTCCTTCCTGCCTTCAATCTTTCCCAGCATCGGAGTCTTTTCAAATGAGTCAGTTCTTTCCATCAGATGGCCAAAGAATTGGAGATTCAACTTCAGCATCAGTACTTCCAATGAATATTCAGGACTTATTTCCTTTAGGATGGACTGGTTAGATCTCCTATCAGTTCAAGGGACTCTCAAGAGTCTTCTTCAACACCACAGTTCAAAAGCATCAATTCTTTGAAGCTCAACTTTCTTTACAGTCCAACTCTCACGTCCATACATGACTACTGGAAAAACCATAGCTTTGACTAGATGGACCTTTGATGGCAAAGTAATGTCTCTGCTTTTTAATATGCTGTCTAGGTTGGCCATAACTTTATTTCCAAGAACAAGCGTCTTTTAATTTCATGGCTGCAGTCACCATCTACAGTGATTTTGGGGCCCCCAAAAATAAAGTCTCTTACTCTTTCCATTGTTTTCCCATCTATTTCCCATGAAGTGATGGGCCCCGATGCCATGATCTTAGCTTTCTGTATGTTGAGTTTTAAGCCAACTTTTTCACTCTCCTCTTACACTTTCATCAAGAGGCTCTTTAGTTCTTCACTTCCTGCCATATGGCCGGTGTCATCTGCATATCTGAGGTTATTGATATTTCTCCCGGCAATCTTCGGCAATCTTAATTCCAATTTGTGCTTCATCCAGCCCAGTGTTTCTCATGATGTATTCTGCATATAAGTTAAATAAGTAGGGTGACAATATACAGCCTTGACGTACGCCTTTCCCTATTTGGAACCAGTCTGCTATTCCATGTCCGGTTCTAACTGTTGCTTCCTGACCCGCATATAGGTTTCTCAAGAGGCAGGTCAGGTGGTCTGGTATTCCCATCTCTTTCAGAATTTTCCAGAGTTTGTTTTGATCCACACAGTCAAAGGCTTGGCAAAACTTATTAGCCTTTGCCCTATTTCATTCTGTACTCCAAGATCAAATTTGCCTGCTACTCCAGGTGATTCTTGACTTTCTACTTTTGCATTCCCATCCCCTATAATGAAAAGGACATCTTTTTGGGGTGTTAGTTCTAAAAGGTCTTGTAGGTCTTCACAGAACTATTTAACTTCAGCTTCTTCAGCATTACTGGTCAGGGGAAAGACTTGGATTATTGTGATATTGAATGGTTTGCCTGGGAAACGAACAGAGATCATTCTGTCGTTTTTGAGATTGCATCCAAGTATTGCATTTCAGACTCTTTTGTTGACTATGATGGCTATTGCCTACTTGTAAGGGATTCCTGCCCGCAGTGGTAGATATAATGGTCATCTGAGTTAAATTCACCCATTCCAGTCCATTTTAGTTCGCTGTTTCCTAAAATGTTGATGTTTACTCTTGCCATCTCCTGTTTGACCACTTCCAATTTGCCTTGATTCATGGACCTAACATTCCAGGTTCCTATGCAATACTGCTCTTTACAGCATTGGACTTTGCTTCTATCACCAATCACATCCACAACTGGCTATTGTTTTTGCTTTGGTGTGGCACTGGAATGGCTGTGAGGAGGTACCCCACGTTCAAGGTCAGAGAAGCCCCAGCAAGACAGTAGGTGCTGGAGTGGTGGTTGCGTGGCGGTGGAGTAGCTGCGAGGAGATACCCCACGTCCAAGGGCAAAAGTGAAGCCCTAGCAAGATGCTAGGAGGGGCGAATTTGCATTTAGAGTCAAACCCCATTCCCACCAGAAATGCTCAGAGGGCTCAAACAAACTGTGTGCACACCAGGACCTACAGACCCCACAGAGACCGAGACAGAACTGTCTGAGTGTTCCTGTGGAGGTATGGGTCTGCAGTGGACTGCCGCAGGGGCAGGGCCCAGAGGCCCTGCGTATGCATAAGCCCTCTTGGAGGAAGTTGCCTAACCCTAACAGAGCTGCCAGAACTTACACAGGACTGGAAACAGATTCTTGGATGGCACAAACGGAACCCTGTGTGCACCAGGACCCAGGAGAAAGGAGCAGTGACCCCGCAAGAGACTGACCCAGACTTGCCTGGGAGTTTCCAGGAGTCTCTGGCAGAGGCGTGGGTCAGTGGTGGCCTGCTGCAGGGTTGGGGGTACCGAGTGTAGCAGTACACGCATGGGATCTTTTGAAGGAGGCCACCATTTTCTTCATTACCTCCACCACAGTTTGGCCCTAGGTAAATAGCAGGGAGGGAACACAGCTCCACCCATCAACAGAAAATTGGATTAAAAACTGAGAGGAGCAACCACACATCCAAGGAGCAGCGGCCGCACAGGCACGGGAGGGCCACGAGGAGCTACTCCACGTTCAAGGTCAGGAAGGGCAGCCATGAGGAGATACCCTTCATCAAAGGTAAGAGAAACCCGAGTGAGATGGTAGGTGTTGCGAGAGGGCATCAGAGGGTAGACACATTGAAACCATAATCACAGAAAACTAGCTAATCTGATCACACGGACCACGGCCTTGTCTAACTCAATGAAACTAAGCCATGCCGTGTGGGGCCACCCAAGACGGACGGGTCATGGTGGAGAGGTCTGACAGAATGCTGTCCACTGGAGAAGGGAATGGTAAACCACTTCAGTATTCTTGCCTTGAGAACCCCATGAACAGTATGAAAGGGCAAAATGACAGGATACTGAAAAAGGAACTCCCCAGGTCGGTAAGTGCCCAATATGCTACTGGATATCAGTGGAGAAATAACTCCACAACAAATGAAGGGATGGAGCCAAAGCAATACCCAGTTGTGGATGTGACTGGTGATAGAAGCAAGGTTTGATACGGTAAAGAGCAATAATGCATAGGAACCTGGAATGTTACGTCCACGAACCAAAGCAAATTGGAAGTGGTCAAACAGGAGATGGCAAGAGTGAACGTTGACATTCTAGGAATCAGTGAACTAAAATGGACTGGAATGGGTGAATTTAACTCAGATGACCATTATATCTACTACTGTGGGCAGGAATCCCTTAGAAGAAATGGAGTAGCTATCATAGTCAACAAAAGAGTCTGAAATGCAGTACTTGGATGCAATCTCAAAAATGACAGAATGATCTCTGTTCATTTCCAAGACAAACCATCCAATATCACGGTAATCCAAGCCTATGCCCCAACCAGCAATGCTGAAGAAGTCGAAGTTGAACGGTTCTAAGAAAACCTACAAGACCTTTTAGAACTAACACCCCAAAAAGATGTTCTTTTCATTATAGGGGACTGGAATGCAAAAGTAGGAAGTCAAGAAACACCTGAAGTAACAGGCAAATTTGGCTTTGGAATACGGAATGAAGCAGGGCAAAGACTAATAGAGTTTTGCCAAGAGAACGCATTGGTCATAGCAAACACCCTCTTCCAACGACACAAGAGAAGACTCTATACATGGACATCACCAGATGGTCAACACTGAAATCAGATTAATTATATTCTTTGCAGCCAAAAATGGAGAAGCTCTATACACTCGGCAAAAACAAGACCGGGAGCTGACTGTGGCTCAGATCATGAACTCCTTATTGCCAACAGACTTAAATTGAAGAAAGTAGGGAAACCCACTAGACCATTCAGGTATGACCTAAATCAAACCCTTATGATTATACAGTGGAAGTGAGAAATAGATTTAAGGGACTAGATCTGATAGAGTGCCTGATGAACTATGGACGGAGGTTCGTGACACTGTACAGGAGACAGAGATGAGGACCATCGCCATAGAAAAGAAATGCAAAAAAGCAAAATGGCTGTCTGAGGAGGCCTTACAAATAGCTATGAAAAGAAGAGAAGAGAAAAGCAAAGGAGAAAAGGAAAGATATTCCCATTTGAATGCAGAGTTCCAAAGAATAGCAAGGAGAGATAAGAAAGCCTTCCTCAGTGATCAATGCAAAGAAATAGAGGAAAACAATAGAGTGGGAAAGATTAGAGATCTCTTTAAGAAAATTAGAGATACCAAGGGAACATTTCATGCAAAGATGGGTTTGATAAAGGACAGAAATGGTATGGACCTAACAGAAACAGAAGATATTTAGAAGAGGTGGCAAGAACACACAGAACTATACAAAAAAAAAAGCTTCACGACCCAGGTAATCACGATGGTGTGATCACTGACCTAGAGCCAGACATCCTGGAATGTGAAGTCAAATGGGCCTTAGAAAGCATCCCTATGAACAAAGCTAGTGGAGGTGATGGGATTCCAGTTGAGCTATTTCAAATCCTGAAAGCTGATGCTGTGAAAGTGCTGCACTCAACATGCCAGCAAATTTGGAAAACTCAGCAGTGGCCACAGTATTAGAAAAGGTCAGTTTCCATTCCAATCCCAAAGAAAGGCAATGCCAAAGAATGCTCAAACTACTGCACAATTGCACTCATCTCACATGCTAGTAAAGTAATGCTCAAAATTCTCCAAGCCAGGCTTCAGCAATACGTGAACCATGAACTTCCAGATGTTCAAGCTGGTTTTAGAAAAGGCAGAGGAACCAGAGATCAAATTGCCAACATCTGCTGCATCATCAAAAAAGCAAGAGAGTTCCATAAAAGCATATATTTCTGCTTTATTGACTATGCCAAAGCCTTTGACTGTGTGGATCACAATAAACTGTGGAAAATTCTGAAAGAGATGGGAATACGAGACCACCTGACCTGCCTCTTGAGAAACCTATATGCAGGTCAAGAAGCAACAGTTAGAACTGGATATGGAACAACAGACTGGTTCCAAATAGGAAAAGGAGTACGTCAAGGCTGTATATTGTCATCCTGCTTATTTAACTTCTATGCAGAGTACATCATGAGAAACCCTGGGCTGGAAGAAGCACAAGCTGGAATCAAGATTGCTGGGAGAAATATCAACAACCTCAGATACACAGATGACACCACCCTTATGGCAGAAAGTGAAGAGGAACTCAAAAGCCTCTTGATGAAAGTGAAAGAGGAGAGTGAAAAAGCTGACTTAAAGCTCAAAATTCAAAAAACGAAGATCATGGCATCCCATCCCATCACTTCATGGGAAATAGATGGGGAAACAGTGGAAGCAGTGTCAGACTTTAATTTTTTTGGGCTCCAAAATCACTGCAGTTGGTGACTGCAGTCATGAAATTAAAAGACGCTTACTCCTTGGAAGGAAAGTTATGACCAACCTAGATAGTATATTGAAAAGCAGAGATAATACTTTGCCAACAAAGGTCCGTCTAGTCAAGGCTATGGTTTTTCCAGTAGTCATGTATGGATGTAAGAGTTGGACTGTGAAGAAAGCTGAGTGCCGAAGAATTGATGCTTTTGAACTGTGGTGTTAGAGAAGACTCTTGAGAGTCCCTTGGACTGCAAGGAGGTCCAACCCATCTATCCTAAAGGAGATCACTCCTGGGTGTTCATTGGAAGGACTGATGCTAAAGCTGAAACTCCAATACTTTGGCCACCTCATGGGAAGAGATGACTCATTGGAAAAGACCCTGATGCTAGGAAGGATTGGGGGCAGGAGAAGAAGGGGACGACAGAGGATGAGATGGCTCGATGGCATCACTGACTGGATGGACGTGAGTCTGAGTGAACTCCAGGAGTTAGTGATGGACAGGGAGGCCTGGTGTGCTCTGATTCACGGGGTCGCAAAGAATCGGACACAACTGAGAGACTGAACTGAACTGAGCATGGCCCCACCCATCAGAACAAGACCCAGTTTCCCTCTCAGTCAGTCTCTCCCATCAGGAAGCTTCCAGAAGCCTCTTATCCTTCTCCATCAGAGGGCAGACAGGGTGAAAATCATAATCACAGAAAACTAACAAATCTGATCACAGCCTTGTCTAACTCAATGAAACTATGTCTAACTCAATGAAACTATGAGCCATGCTGTATAGGGCCACCCAAGATGGATGGGTCATGGTGGAGAGTTCTGACAAAATGCGGTCCACTGGAGAAGGGAATGGCAAACCACTTCAGTATTCTTGCCTTGAGAACCCCATGAACTGTATGAAAATGGGCTACAGTCTGCGTGGTTGCAAAGAATCTGACAGGACTGAGATACATACAGGCATTCATCTAAAATCAAGAATTCCCTTAAACCCAAATAAGTGTTTTCAATTCTAACCATATTCAAATATTTTCTGAATGGGATCATCTACCATAAAGAATGATAGGGTTTATCTTTATTTTTGGTTGTTTTGTAATTTCTGCACCTGATACTTAAAAGTACAAAACAGTGGCATGGGTCGAATTGTGTCTCCCTAAGATAAATGCTGAAATCTTAATCCCAACACCTGTGAGTTTGATCTTATTTGGAAATAGATCTTGGCAGATGTTAAGATGAGGCCATTAGGGTGGGCCCTAAACCAACATGACTGGTGTCCTTATAAGAAAAGAGATATTTGAACACAGACATAGAGGGATAGTAGCCATGTGAAGTAGAGGTGGAGACTGAGTTCTGTTACTATAAGCCAAATACTGCCTGGGCCACAGGAAGTTGGAAAACACAAGAAAGGATCCTCTCCTACAGGCCTTGGAAGGAGCATGGCGCTGCCAACATTTTGATTTTGGACTTACAGCTTCCAGAACTATGAAAGAATAAATTTGTCATTTTAAGCCACCAAGTTTGTAGTACTTTGTTACAGCAGTCCTAGGAAACTAATACAGACAGTGAAGGCATAACTTTTCTAATTCCATTAGACAGTATTAGCATTATATTTAAACAGTCATTTAAAACTATTCCTAAGCGCACATTACTTCAATAAGAAAAAATCTCTACTTTTGCATTTTCTTACATGATGGAATTAAAAGTCAAATACTTGTTGTCAACTCGTATTTCAAGTGGATTAATTTGGTTTTCGAAAAAGTAGTGATTGATAAAATTGTTAATAGTTACTGCTAAGTCACTTTAGTCGTGTCCGACTCTGTGTGACCCCATAGACGGCAGCCCATCAGGCTTCCCCGTCCCTGGGATTTTCCAGGCAAGAACACTGGAGTGGGTTGCCATTTCCTTCTCCAATGCATGAAAGTGGAAAGAGAAAGTGAAGTCGCTCAGTCATGTCCGACTCCTAGCGACCCCATGGACTGCAGCCTACCAGGCCCCTCCATCCATGGGATTTTCCAGGCAAGAGTATTGCAGTGGGGTGCCATTGCCTTCTCCGTTAATAGTTAAGCAGTCCCCATAAGAGGTGCAGAGCACTGTCCCCCACTGTTCCCTTCATTCACTCCTTCAGTCAACGACTCAAATGAAGAACATGCTTACTTGTTATTAGTTGGTCCTGTTGCCAAGACATCAGACTGTAACTTTGGAAAAAATCCTTGCTCGTATTTGCCTTGACCAATTTTCATATCAAGTAGATGTGGGTGGATTGCGGTGTGATCCATTTTCATCAGTCGCTGCTCAATTGACTGGGCTATAAATTAAATTTATAACATGTTAGAAACATTTCACTGGCTAAACTTTAAAAGATAATGCTTCCTCTACTCATGCAGTGACAAGAAACTCAATCTTTCTGATAGTCTGAAATAGATTTTTACAAAAGCTCTTCAGAAATCAGTATAATGTAAGTATAAAAAGGTTAGTTTTAAGTAAATACTAGATAATGAATTTTCATACTATTTTCTGCATGTGGCAAAAGCAGGGCAGTGGGGTTAAAAAACAATCTATAATTTAGTACTGAAACAGTTTCCCATGAGTGCGAAATTCATATTCTTAATGAAAATACGGTTCTAAGTACAACATTAAAGAAAATGATGGCAAATAAAATATCTTCCTTGAGCTGAAAGACAAATTAGGGGAGGTAAAAGCAAGCTCTATAGCCCTATGTTACTTTATTTCTTTGTGCAAAGATCCATTAAATATTCATGCTTTTCCACTTGTAAAAAACAAGGAACTGTGTAAAGTTTATTACCTTCACGTTTAGCGACAGTCTCATTCTCATTAGGAGTTATTTAAAAGTGTTCATTAGATCAAAATGAGTAATGCAGAGAAAAATAAAATAAGCAGGCATTTAGAAAATGTCCAGAGAATAAAAAACTCCCATTTGAAGAATAACATAGGCCAGAGTTAAAAAATAGAAATTACTCAATATTTCTATTTTAAAACCACTGAAAGTTGGGAGATGTTTCAAAGGCTCAGGAAAGAAACAGTGAACTATTTCTCTGGTTAAAAAAAAATCTGGGCGGATTCATTTTGATATTTGGCAAAACTAATACAATTTGTAAAGTTTAAAAATAAAATAAAATTAAAAAAAAAAAAAAAGACTTCATGCTTCCACTGCAAGGGGTGTGGGTTCAATCCATGGTTGCAGAACTAATATTCCACATGCCCCAGCAGTGTGGCTAAAAAATGAATAATAAATAAAAATAAAAATGCAAGTCTCCTTTAAAAAAAAAAACCTGATCTTAAATGTCTTTATCAATTACATTTATAAGAGAAAACATAATACTTGTAACCAAGGTTAGGTCTCCCATCCCGTGCCCAGAGATTACTGCTGGGGAGGACAAGCAGTAACTGTGTTTGTGTCATAAACAGAACACATTGTGGGCACTGCCAATCTTGGGAGCTGAGAGAAGTAAAAAGGTATTTTCTTATAAATATTTCATAGAATCAGTTTACTCTGCCCTATTCAATACCAGCAGATTGAGTATTGCTGGTTCTTCTCCATATATATTCTAAAGAAAATCTTTTGGGGTGGGAAGAGGTCTGTGAATGACACATTTCACTCTAGTCAAAAGAACCTACTTAAGATCATCTTATGTGAGATTGATGCCTCCCAGCCAGTGTTTGTGTTTGCAGAATTAAGAGATGTGTACAGAGGCATTATTACACTAAACTTCAAAGTGTGAGACATCTGCTTTAAGCTTTCCTAATTTTTCTTTATAACTCATATGAATTTATCCAGAACTTTTTAAAATTTCATTTTAATGTGTAACTTGTAACTTCTCTCAAAATACAGTCCATATATTCTGGACTGGGCAAAAGGGTGTCATGCTTTAATGTAGTGATATTTAATTTTCAATGATGCCCTCTGACTTGCCACAACAATATATATATTCTTAATGCTTCCTAATATTTATAAAACACAATTAGGTTTAGGCAAATAATGCTTAGATTCATGGTGCGGAATTCTCTGAAGTCCCTGCCAATTTTATGTTCCATGAACTACTACAAAATTTCACCTCTGCCAAAAAGTGCTTCTACCCTCCCAAAAGGAAAAAAAGAAAAGTAGTGTCAGTTTTTCTGCTGGATTTAAAATGATAGAAAAACCCATCTGATATTGAGTTATTCTCCTTTAGTTAGGAAGCTCTGTAGAAACAAAAATCACAATTCACAATTAATTATCTGGGTTTATAAGATTGCCACAGGGAGCACAATGCAATGTTACATTTCAGTGACTATACCATCAGTGAATACTGAACATTCAGAAATTATTAAATGCCTGCTTCAAGAGATCAAAGGCCTGTTGTTAGACTTTCAAGGGATTGTGCCAAAACTCATTTTCTGTGATCGGTAAGGAATAAGAAAACTCTGCGTTACTAGCAACTTGTGGTCTTTCTGCAAAGAAATCATGAGGTTCTGGTGCCACAATATCAGCAGCAGATAGCCTCTGCCTAAAGCGTTCACCTGCAAATCAGAATTCTTTTTAGTTAGAGGCAAAATAGAAACAAAAGCAAAACAACAAAGGACCAAAAAAAAAAAAAAAAGATACACAATAAAATTCAATGTCAACAACAAAATCCCAATCTCTACAGCTTCTGTTGGGAGTGAGGGTGAGGTAAGTCTTTTAAAAGATCAAAGTCTATTATCTTTTACCTGATAAAAGAAATAACTGCACCATTCATGAGAGATAGATATAGTCACAGCCAACTGCTTCCCTTTAAAGAAAGTCTTTGATAAATTAAGTTCCTAGGAGACTATTCCTAAACTTAGTTTAATCTCTTTTAAATATGGTAAGTCTATAATGGTACATTTTTAAAAGTATTATATAATTTTTGTGATGACAGTATAAGTACCAAACTCTGAGAGGCCAACAATCTATTTTAATTGAAAAAATTTTCTAGAAGCATATGAATAAAGCAATCAGTACTTAGCTTCATTTTAAAAATTCTGTCAGGAGGGAGGAATAAAATTTGCTCAAGAAGGCATTGTACTTTTACATGGCTACTAAAGCACTGAAAGCCATACTACTTTCTGAACAGGCATAGACAATTTTGATCACTCTGCTCCCCCAACTTTCAGAAACAGAGAGGCAAATGTCACTTCCTAAAGGGCTCCGAGGATCTACCCTCATAAGTGGGATACAACAGAATGATGTTTCCTCAAGTTATCAGAAACCTCTGAAGGCTACACAAGAGACATCATTTATATACTTCTTTCCTTAAAACATGCTGGTTACAGCATCACCACACTCTTGTAATTCTGCTCTACCTCAAGTGAAGAGAGAAAGGCAAGCAACAGAAGCAGAGCAAAGAAAATCCACATTTGCTGCTTTTTGCTCAAAAAAAAAAAAAAAAAGAAAAGAAGGTTGCTCTCAAACAGCTTTTACACTTGAAGGGGAAGAAATAAAAGGAAGGGGCACTCAAGTTATAAAAGTCAGTTTATTGGCAGAGAAATAAACTAAGAAAGAGTTAGGAATCGGGTATAAAAGTATAAAACTATGTGGACTGGTACATTTTACATGTTTATTTATTGAAAGAACAGCTTAATGTGTTAAGACTCCAGGTGCTAGAATCAGTCAAACTCTGGTTCAAATCAGGGCTTAACCAACCACTAGCTATGCAATCACAAGCAAGTGACTTCACCTCTCAGTTTTCTCAACTGTAAGATGAAGGCAGCAGTAAAACAGACAATAAAATGTGTCTATACCTCCTCATTATTATGATCAAATGCAAAACTGTACATAAAACAGCAAGAGTATGTAATCAGTAAACACTATTAATATGATTATTTATTTAACTGACTATAGTATTACACTGCCAGACAAGATTGGCCAAGACTCACAATTCTCTGAGAGAAAAACTAACATCAGGGTTGGGAAGCTCTCATTTGAATACAAGAATCTAGAGGTTTAATTTCAATAGACGAAGCTATTTTAATTAATGGTACCACTAAAGTAAATAGTTTTAATTATGTAAATTAGGTAGCAACTCAAATTTACTATGTTAAATTAATACTTATTTTCCTTGGATGAAGAGAAGAAAAGGTAAAAAGCAAAAAGAGCAAAATAAGCAGCAAAACAAAAATTAATATTTTTTCATTAAGGTAATAAAGAGAATAAGACAGAAATTACAGCAACCTAATAGTTCTAATCCATTCAGTTTGTTACTGTTTTTCATCTTCTGAGGGAAGAGGAATGTCAAGTGGGAATAGGACAGACATTAGCTCACGAAACAGAACGAAACAAAACTACAGAAAGCATCTCTTGATATAGCACAAGGATTAACCAGGAAGTCTAAAACTGAAAATTAATTTTGTGGTTTATGAGGTCAACAATGTGTAAAAAGAAATGATAGTGGATTTTAAGTTAGTTTTTAAAGGCATGACAAATGTACCTGCTTCTTTTAAAGTGCTGCATTTCTGGTAAATAGATGTCCTCAAGGTGGGTGCCCTTACATTATACAGTCTTATCTTCTCAATCCGAGAGTCAAAGACTCGAAGCAAAGGATCTTTCTCCTCCCATTGAGACATAATTTTGTTATCAATAAAGGTGGCAAACATCTGTGTTTCAATGAAGCGTGAAAGAAATGGCAGGTACGGCTCTGGCTGGTCAGACAGGAAGGAAGCCTGTAATGAGACAATCAGGCAATTAGTAGTGCAAAGAGATCATCTCAATAC
Organism: Bos javanicus; assembly: GCF_032452875.1. Taxonomy (NCBI): domain Eukaryota; kingdom Metazoa; phylum Chordata; class Mammalia; order Artiodactyla; family Bovidae; genus Bos; species Bos javanicus. The sequence continues at coordinate 79,097,590 of NC_083872.1, read as the reverse complement.
TACATGATAAACCCCAAAATTATCTGTCGCTAAAGTCATTCCTTTTCAATAACATGCAAACTAATGTATGATATTAAAAAAATCCTTAAAACTTCACTCCCCCGCCCCCATCTTCTAAATTCATAGAATTTAGGTCACTTAAGTCATTAGCGCTGCTCCTACCTCTCAAAACTAATTTACGTTCTGGTCCTCATGACCATCATGCAGAAAAGAGAGCACTGTTAATGAAAGATGGTGGATCAGTCACTACTGCTGCTACTGCTACTAAGTCACTTCAGTCGTGTCCGACTCTGTGCGACCCCATAGACGGCAGCCCACCAGGCTCCCCCGTCCCTGGGACTCTCCAGGCAAGAACATTGGAGTCGGTTGCCATTTCCTTCTCCAAGGATCAGTCGCTACACGAACGTCAATTATTCTCTTCACTTGCCGTTAAATTTGACACCTTTTCCCCAGTGAGCTGTAATTTTTTCCACTCTCTATTCCTAGACTATGCCAAATACCTCCAAGTCATAGGCAGCCAGGCGATTAATGGATACAATAATAGCATTAATATATACATAAGCAATTCTCTTAAAAAAAAAAACAACCATGTGGAATTTGTGCTTATAAGTAAAATCATCTGTTCTTCAAGTAGATGTTTTCCTAGGTGCCCACAGTTAGAAACTGATGGATGAGTACTAATTCAAGATCAAACTCCATCCAAACCTGTGCTAACAGAATAGTCTGGGCCTTAACCACTAAAAAAATCACTGCCTGGAAAACCATCCAAAGCAAGCCAAGCCTGTTGAAAACATGTACAACCAGCCACATGTCCCTGTTACCAGCTTGTCTGCGTGAATGGAATGGCTCAGGAAATTGTAATCAGCTTCTAATTCAAAGGGTTCATTTCTTTCCTTTGGTTCTTCAGGTCCATGCATGTAGAGGAATTCTAGTCACAACTTGGAACTAGCTAAAATTTGGAAGTGGACTACTATTTCAGCTACTGGGATGCCTCTGCTTTTCATTCTTTTGATTGAGTGCAATGTGGCAAAAGCCAGAAGGGGAAAGGTGGAAGTATACGTTCTGACCTATTGTTACTCTTCTCAATACTCATAGCTTTCTCCCAGCATATTTATTTAGGAAACAAATTCTGATATTTAGGATGTTTTTGAAAAACTTCCTTACAGAAATCCACTTATTCAATTTAAGTGCCTTCATAGCTTAGATGTAGTCACACAAATCCAAATAGCCAAAGAATGGTTCATAGCAGTCTCCAGAAGTCAGCACACCTCTTAAAAAGGTATTTTAGAGATAAACATCAACTTTACTTTTCATAGAGCAAACAGCCTTTTTTCCTAAATGGACCAAATGTCTGGCTTTTTGATATTCAGATCCTTGTGGGCTATATCACTTTAAGTCAGCAAAGACTTGGCTTGCAGGACTAGTATGTGATAGTTCTGTAAATTTTCCTACTGAAAAATGAGATGATTACAAGCCTTCTGGAATCCAACATGAAACTTTCATTTCTCTAGGGGTTATATAAAAAGAATTCCATTTATAGTTTGAAGCTACATAAAGATTAAGAGGAAGAATGTACCAGTGCTTGATTTAGATAAGAATTTGAATTGCTCCAAGGATAAATCATGAGTATACACAGATTAGTTCCAAGCTGGCTAGGAAAAAATGTGCAGAAATGGTTAAGCTTAATGAGAAAGGAACCTAACAGCAGGAATACATTTGGATAGGTGAAGGCCTCTTAATTTATTAAAGAAGTTTTCTCTAACATAAAGTGCATCAGAACTTAACTGTTAAATGTAGTTTATATAACTATCTAAAAAATACCTGATGAAGTCAGAAAAAAATCTTTTATACTACCCACCTTTACAGAAATATTTTGTTAATACTTATTTGGCAGATGCTCCAAGATGGTAGATTAGCCTCTTGGAACATATTAGCTTCTTTGAGAGGTCTTCCATGACACAAAGATACCATTTAGCAAAAAGCCATAATTTATTCTAATTGCAACATCATGCCTTGGCAACCATAAAGGCAAGGGGCTGAACTACATCCTAGTGACCTGAAAGTTAATGTACACCCCTAAGTGCTTTTGTCCTGGGCAGGGGGAGTGATGGTGGGGAGGGGAAGAAATCTGATGAATATGTCCAGAAAAACTGGCAGAAGAACATACTGGACCTTAGAAAGAAGCCTCAACTTCAGCAGGACAATCAAAAGCTAATATCACTTTCTGTCTTCCTTTTCTGATACTTCGGAACATAGTCTAACAGTCATAAAACCTTATTTTTTTCATAAAACCTCATTTTTTCTCTTTTGATGCTGAGATAAAAATTTACTTTCTGAAAATAAACTTGTTTGTTACCTTTATATGGGCAAGTTGTGACTTCACTGTGGGAGGAAGACAAAAATCTAAGGCTTTATTAGAAAGGAATAGGCTTCATTTAACTAGACTTGATCCTAAAATATGAGTAAATAAAACTCTTACAAGGTGAGGTAGTGTTAACAGATTTGGAAAATGAATGAAATTTAAGAGTTTCTATTTCAAGTATCTTCAAAGTATAGAAAATTTAAAAATGAGGTTAAAGGCAATTTAATACATGATTCAGTGAGCAGCTTAATGAGCTAGTTCATTTACTTTCCTGTGAAATTATTTTATCTATTATAAAATAGTGGTTAAAAAAAGTTCTTAAGGGGAAGGGTGGGGGGAAAATCTGTATTTAAAAAAGTTAACAAAATCAATAACATATAGCCTATTAAGAACCACAAAAAGGGAAACTCTGGTTGTTTTTACTTTATCAAAGTTTTGCATCTGTTCCCGGTTGGTCAGCCAGGATTCCAGGTCCTGGGCAGTCTGAATCACAAACGCTTCATAATCTGCAAACATCTGTGTAAAGCGGTTGGCAAAGACCTCTCGGAGCTGAACATTGAGCTGGTAGTCCCTTAGTTCTGCGTCTTCACACTGCAGTTTTAAGTCTTTTTCTTTTTCACTCAGAGAGGCAGAGAGGTCCATTTTTTCCACAGTCACACCAGTCCGCTTGGCCAGAGCCTGGAGACGAGCTATGGTTTCGTTGCCCTTCAGTAACTCATACATGCTGATGCTATTTGCAGAGACATTGCCATTCTTCTTGTCATTGACCAAGTCTTTCAGAACCAGATTCTTGAGCTTGGTGGCACTCTCACTGCAATGTAGACTGCCCTCAGGAGGGATCCCAAACTGAAGAAGAACTTCAGAGAGTTCCTGGATAAAATCCACTTTATTGGGGAACTGTGGAAATTCTTCAGGCAACTCAATAAAATGGTTGTCAATATCTACAAAACACAAGTTAGCCTGAAAGAGAAAAAAGAAATACAAAGGTTTTAAAGTAAAGGAATATTATGTTCTAAAATATTCTTGCCAGCTATTATTAACAAAACCACAGGTTTCCACAGCCTTTTATGCTAACCTTCTCAGAGTTAAGAAATTTTTATTCTTTAAAAATAAATCCCTGTTGCCAGCACTTTCCCCTATGCAAAGGAATATATATATTTAACATATATATAAATCATTTCCTCCAGGTCTCATCAGTCTAGGATACGACTCTGCAATATATGGCATCCAGTAAGTATTCCTTAAACAGGTAAAAGTGCACAGATTCATAGTACCTTACAAATAGGAGGCACAGGGTAAAATGCTCACTGAGCTTGAACTTTCTATGCCATTCCATTGCTCTAACACCATTTATAATTTAGAATTAATAATTGCTAAAACTTAGCAGCTACAGTATTCCAAAATGGAAAGAAACTGGCAAAGAGCATTACAGTTCACAGAAAATCCACAAATTTTCACTTTATCCAAAATTAGCTTCAACCTCTTATATAGCAAGACCATTTCAGAAGCCAGGACAAAGAGCAGGAGACAGAGACGGGTGGGGTTAGTGCCTAGACAAAGGTAAGTGACCCTTGAGTAATTCAGTCTTGACTTGAATATTTTTGAGTCAAGGAAAAGAAGAGGTTGAAATAAGAGAAAATGGCTTTTTTTTTTTAGTTTGCTTACACTCAAGATTTTGAATTAAAAGACTTTTAAATATCTTTCAAGTAAATAAAGAAAATTCAAGGGGCTAAGTACCTGCATAAAATTTGGATTATCCCTCAGGTACCTGATGACAATACATGCAAAAAAAATCATTTTACCTTTATTGTCCATACCCTCTTAGACAGAACAAGGTTGTCAGAGTAAAGGAAAATTGGGCTCCTAAATTTGGGGGTAGGAGGAGGGCAAGGTAGCCCATCACATAAAACTGATTCTGATTGTATTAGTATGCATAAGGTGAAGTCAGTAAACAGAATAGGAAGTCTCAGCTCATACTTCCCTCTACCTGCCCGCCAACAACACCCCCAAGGTCAACAAAGACAGAATTCACACTATCCTTTGATCTTGAATGCTAACATGCTTCGTAGCTAAGTCAGTAAAAAATCTGCCTGCAATGCAGGAGACCCAGGTTCAATCCCTGGGTTGGGAAGATCCTCTGGAGAAGGAAATGGCGACCCACTCCAGTATTCTTACCTGGAGAATCCCATGGACAGAGAAGCCTGGCAGGCTACAGTCCATGGGGTTGGAAGAGTCAGACACGACTTAGCGACTAAACCACCACCACCAAGATGAAAAAAGGAGAGCAAACAATTGGGTCTCTGTTATTCTCTTTTGATCCCTGTTCTTCGTGTTAGATATTGATAAGCAAGAAGTACAGCAGAGTTCCACAGTTAAGATCAACAAAAGCTCAAGATTTTCTACTATCCAAAACCAGAGAATCAACAGTGACTCTTTAAGCCTAAGATAATCTTTGAATCCAATCTTTTAATTCTGTAGATGAAGAAACTGAGGCCTAAGAACAGACATGATTTCCCGACACCTGTTCCAGATATGCATCTTCAAACAGCCTGGTGGCTTAAGGGATTCTCCTCTTTTCCATTATGCTTCATTTCCAATGTTAATAGTTTTCTCAAAATAAAGTAAGAGCTGAAGTCATATCTTACTGAAGACAGTAGTGCTACTTGCAGCTTTATTTAAATCCACATCTTTATATATGTTTCTACAGTCTCTAGAAAGTAGGATGTATTGTAAGGCTTAAAGGGAGAAACTAGGTCACCATAATTCACATGGATGATTCAATATCTTTAAAAATGGAAGAAAAAAATTCAACAACTTGCTAATCTAAATGTTAACCTGCAACCTCTCACCACTTAGATTTTGTACTGTCTCCATCATTAACGCCTTCCTGCTGTCCTTTTCTATCCCTCTCCTTCTCCCAAAAAAAGAGAAAAATGATACATTTGGGGAAATTTTCAAGCTTGTCATGCTCACGCAATCACTGGCGCTGCTGCTGCTAAGTTGCTTCAGTCGTGTCCGACTCTATGCGACCCCATAGACGGTAGCCCACCAGGCTCCCCGGTCCCTGGGATTCTCCAGGTAAGAACACTGGAGTGGGTTGCCATTTCCTTCTCCACACGTAATCACTACTGAGCCAAAAATGTACGGCAAGGTGGATGTTCCTACACTGAAGTTACTGGCTTCTCTCCATATTCCTGCGATTCTCTCTCACCCTCCTATGCAGGCTTGAAAGGGTCCAAATTGGGGTTTTATTACAAAGAAGAGATAGGGAGTGTAAACTTGTGTTATAAAAATTTATTGAAGACAAACCAAAAAGCCCTTTTTCTACAACAGAAAAGAACTCCATACAATAGGGTATTCTTGTAAGTCAGTTTCTCATTTTTAATACCATTAAATCTAAAAAAAAAATTTACAGACCCATCATAAGCACAGAAATTGAAACTGTAATCAAAAATCTTCCAGCAAACAAAAGCCCAGGTCCAGACGGCTTCACAGCTGAATTCTACCAAAAATGTAGAGAAGAGCTAACACCTATCCTGCTCAAACTCTTCCAGAAAATTGCAGAGGAAGGTAAACTTCCAAACTCATTCTATGAGGCCACCATCACCCTAATACCAAAACCTGACAAAGATCCTACAAAAAAAGAAAACTATAGGCCAATATCACTGATGAACATAGATGCAAAAATCCTTAACAAAATTCTAGCAATCAGAATCCAACAACACATTAAAAAGATCATACACCATGACCAAGTGGGCTTTATCCCAGGGATGCAAGGATTCTTCAATATCCGCAAATCAATCAATGTAATACATCACATTAACAAATTGAAAAATAAAAACCATATGATTATCTCAATAGATGCAGAGAAAGCCTTTGACAAAATTCAACACCCATTTATGATAAAAACTCTCCAGAAAGCAGGAATAGAAGGAACATACCTCAACATAATAAAAGCTATATATGACAAACCCACAGCAAACATTATCCTCAATGGTGAAAAATTGAAAGCATTTCCTCTAAAGTCAGGAACAAGACAAGGGTGCCCACTTTCACCATTACTATTCAACACAGTTTTGGAAGTTTTGGCCACAGCAATCAGAGCAGAAAAAGAAATAAAAGGAATCCAAATTGGAAAAGAAGAAGTAAAACTCTCACTATTTGCAGATGACATGATCCTCTACATAGAAAACCCTAAAGATTCCACCAGAAAATTACTAGAGCTAATCAATGATTATAGTAAAGTTGCAGGATATAAAATCAACACACAAAAATCCCTTGCATTCCTATACACTAATAATGAGAAAACAGAAAGAGAAATTAAGGAAACAATTCCATTCACCATTGCAACAGAAAGGATAAAATACTTAGGAATATATCTACCTAAAGAAACTAAAGACCTATATATAGAAAACTATAAAACACTGGTGAAAGAAATCAAAGAGGACACTAATAGATGGAGAAATATACCATGTTCACGGATTGGAAGAATCAATATAGTGAAAATGAGTATACTACCCAAAGCAATTTATAGATTCAATGCAATCCCCATCAAGCTACCAACAGTATTCTTCACAGAGCTAGAACAAATAATTTCACAATTTGTATGGAAATACAAAAAACCTCGAATAGCCAAAGCGATCTTAAGAAAGAAGAATGGAACTGGAGGAATCAACCTACCTGACTTCAGGCTCTACTACAAAGCCACAGTTATCAAGACAGTATGGTACTGGCACAAAGACAGAAATATAGATCAATGGAACAAAATAGAAAGCCCAGAGATAAATCCATGCACATATGGACACCTTATCTTTGACAAAGGAGGCAAGAATATACAATGGATTAAAGACAATCTCTTTAACAAGTGGTGCTGGGAAATCTGGTCAACCACTTGTAAAAGAATGAAACTAGAACACTTTCTAACACCATACACAAAAATAAACTCAAAATGGATTAAAGATCTAAACGTAAGACCAGAAACTATAAAACTCCTAGAGGAGAACATAGGCAAAACACTCTCCGACATACATCACAGCAGGATCCTCTATGACCCACCTCCCAGAATATTGGAAATAAAAGCAAAAACAAACAAATGGGACCTAATTAACCTTAAAAGCTTCTGCACATCAAAGGAAACTATTAGCAAGGTGAAAAGACAGCCTTCAGAATGGGAGAAAATAATAGCAAATGAAGCAACTGACAAACAACTAATCTCAAAAATATACAAGCAACTCCTACAGCTCAACTCCAGAAAAATAAATGACCCAATCAAAAAATGGGCCAAAGAACTAAATAGACATTTCTCCAAAGAAGACATACAGAGGGCTAACAAACACATGAAAAGATGCTCAACATCACTCATTATCAGAGAAATGCAAATCAAAACCACTATGAGGTACCATTTCACACCAGTCAGAATGGCTGCGATCCAAAAGTCTACAAATAATAAATGCTGGAGAGGGTGTGGAGAAAAGGGAACCCTCTTACACTGCTGGTGGGAATGCAAACTAGTACAGCCACTATGGAGAACAGTGTGGAGATTCCTTAAAAAACTGGAAACAGAACTGCTGTACGACCCAGCAATTCCCACACACTGAGGAAACCAGAAGGGAAAGAGACACGTGTACCCCAATGTTCATCGCAGCACTGTTTATAATAGCCAGGACATGGAAGCAACCTAGATGTCCATCAGCAGATGAATGGATAAGAAAGCAGTGGTACATATACACAATGGAGTATTACTCAGCCATTAAAAAGAATACATTTGAATCAGTTCTAATGAGGTGGATGAAACTGGAGCCTATTATACAGAGTGAAGTAAGCCAGAAGGAAAAACACCAATACAGTATACTAACGCATATATATGGAATTTAGAAAGATGGTAACGATAACCCTGTATACGAGACAGCAAAAGAGACACTGATGTATAGAACAGGCTTATGGACTCTGTGGGAGAGGGAGAGGGTGGGAAGATTTGGGAGAATGGCATTGAAACATGTGAAATGTCATGTAAAATTCTTTTTATTTTAATTAAAAAATAAATAAATTAATTAAAAAAAAGATCAAAAAAAAAATAAATAAAAAGAAAACATTTGAATCAGTTCTAATGAGGTGGATGAAACTGGAGCCTATTATACAGAGTGAAGTAAGCCAGAAGGAAAAACACCAACACAGTATACTAACGCATATATATGGAATTTAGAAAGATGGTAACAATAACCCTGGGTATGAGACAGCAAAAGAGACACTGATGTATAGAACAGTCTTATGGACTCTGTGGGAGAGGGAGAGGGTGGGAAGATTTGGGAGAATGGCATTGAAACATGTAAAATATCATGTATGAAACGAGATGCCAGTCCAGGTTCGATGCACGATACTGGATGCTTGGGGCTGGTGCACTGGGACGACCCAGAGGGATGGTGTGGGGAGGGAGGAGGGAGGAGGGTTCAGGATGGGGAGCACGTGTATATCTGTGGAAGATTCATTTTGATATTTGGCAAAACTAATACAATTATGTAAAGTTTAAAAATAAAATAAAATTAAAAAAAAATAAATCTAAAAAAAAAATTAAAAAACTCAAGAATGAAAAATATACTCAACATCTCAATCCAATGTTGTTTTAGGACTAAATACTTCTATAACTTTACTAATAAACCTGCCAGAAGCCTTCATGATATGTAATTACTACCAATTAAAAACAACAAACATTCCTTCAAAAGGGGACAAAGGATTGAAGCTTAATGATCTCTTTTCCCGGGAAGCCTGTCCCAATACTAAAGGCATTTTGATTTCCTTTGAATACATTCTTTGATCTTTCATTCCTCTAATATTTTTTAGCCTCTGCTATTGATATTTGTAAATGTCTTATTCTGGAAAACAGAACACCTCTTAAAGGTGACTTTTTTCCTCTAGATGTCTCCCAGGATATCACACACTAGTAGGGTATGAGACAACTGTTTGCTGAATGAATGAATAAGGCTCAAGGAGATTGTCATTTTATGGAACCTTAAAAATGGAGCCGATAGGATAAAGTATCCAAAAGCGTGAGGCCAGGGCAGCTCTCTCCATGTTTGCTAAGAGTTCAGCTTTCTCAGTGGCTGAAGTTAAGCTGGCATAAGTGTATGTCAGGAAAATTTAACAGTTTCATAGAATTTTAGGGCAAGATATGACAACAAAACAACAAGACAACAAGAAAGTAGCAAAAGCAAGATACTAACAGAAAGAAAATAGCAAAAGCAATGCTATTTCAGCTTTTCTCTTGCTTTTCATCTACTATTCATTGTAAAGATGGTAGAAAGTGAGGTACCAGTCTATACAACTAATTCTCAGTGCTACATCCTTGCACCATCACTTTCCCGTACCCCACCAAAAACAACACATTGCTTATTGTATGTAATTATTGTTTCTGTATGTAATACAGAAACAGCTACCTGTGCCTATCATTTTGGAATCATAGGGCTAGTGAGTGCATAGTTAATTATAAGCCTATATAGTTACATTAGTTAGCTAACAACTAAAGTCATATCTTCTTAAAATAATCATTTTGTAAACTTATTTTCACAACTATTCTAAGAAACCCTCTCACTATTTTTAGCTATTATTTTATTTTGCAGTTTTTAGGGAAAGGGGAATATTACTAGCCACTCTTAAACAATGATTATTTTTATAACCACTTCCTCCTCCAACTTATGTGTGTGGATTATTTCATCTCATTGTAAAACAACAGCAGAGCAAAGTGATATGCCATTAGCCTTTTCTTCTAAGTCAGTAATGCACACATGTATACTTTCTATACAGAAGCACTACTATTTTCACAGCTGATTCAGGTTATTTCATATTATTCTACTCTATGAATAGATAAGTATGTATACTTATTAAAGTACTGATTTAGTAAATGAAAAATCAGAAAATCACAGATATTACTATAACAACTTTCAGAGTATTTAAGTATGTTCATTTTTAGAGTCAGAAGATACACATAGACACATACACACAGAGGATACACATAGACACAGAGAAACAGAAAGATTTCCTAATAACACATCAAGCTGGCATTTAAAATTCTATAAAAGTAAATAAATAAATAAAAACTTCTCAACAATTATTACTCATGCAAAAATGGAAATGTAATATCTGTGTCTAAACAAATATAATTTAATTAACATACAAATAGACCAGATACTCAACAAGAAACTAAAACATATCACAGTTTAAATATTTAAACCAAACTGTATTTGGCTAGTCTATTTCTTTTTCCTTGAAAATTTAAAAGGCTAACGTCTTTGAACCAACAAAACACATTAATTTAATAAAAGAGAAAATGAGAGTTCAGTTATAAGAAAAAAGAGGTATCCGAGAAAGAAGCAGAAAGCATGCACAAGCTCAAAAGGAGCAAGACAGTTTGCATGTGTATTCTATATGACCTGAATCGGCTACTTTCCCCTGAACAAAAATGTTCATTTTGGTAAGAAAACATTCATTACAATAAAGCAAGCAATGGATGGATTACAGGAATCATTTCTGGGTATAACAGCTGTGGCTTAATGTGTTATTTTAAATTCACTTATTAAAATGAGAATCTCTATGGGAAATAAGAGCAAATAAAGTGAAGCACAGCATGAAAAATTTTACTGAGAAAGGTGCTAATTAAATTGCTAATAATATAATGTAATTAACCATTTTATGTTTTTTAATAGGCCATGGCTCTCTCATCAATATTTCAATTCAAAGGCTTTACATTTCAATTCTGAGTACTATCAAAACAGCTAAAAATTAGATTCAAAATGCTTTCAAAAATTCCTGTTTATTTTCTTTTGAAACAACATTGGAAAATATAACACACAGAAAGTAATCTTAAGGTGGCCTAAAAACTAAGGGTTAGAATTTTTATCTCACCCAGCTAGCTAAGCTGACATTCAGAAAAAGTTGATAACTGGTCTTATGTCTGAAAACAAAGACTAAATATTTAATATTTCCATGACCCTTAGTTTGCAGAAAGATGTTACTTTCCATTTGACAGAGGTCAAGAATCAAATTCACTTCAATTAATACAATACTTTTGAAGGATTTTAAAACTGCTCTGTACCACTTAAAAACAAAATTTAAAACATGAATAAAGAAATAAAATATTATTAGAATAATAAAGCAACTAGATAATACTACTATCACTCCATCTTCACAAATTTACAGCTGTGAAAATTTGCCACTGTTCTGTTTTGAACCATGTTTCATTACTGACTATGTCTTATAATAGCCATTAGAAGTCAGGATCTGAATTCTATGGCCAAATGTCTGCCCTAGACCTACTTGGAAGATTCAGAATAGCCAGAGACGCCGTTTGGACAAAGACAATGTTATCTAACAAAAGTGGCCCTGACCTAAATTAACAAAGAGCATATGCTGCATCATTCATTTAAAGTTTTACCTCTTGAGGAAGTTCTAGCTTAGAACGGTCAGTTCCTTCTTTTGACTGAAGGCCCATCAGATAAGGGACAGGAGCATCAAGAAAGTGTAGCAGAGAAGCAGGGAGGATGGGCACATAAACATGCTGCCACTGAAATGGGAACAGAAGTGTGGTGATGCCTTCAGCCACAGTCATCAGGCGCTGATAATCTGTACAGAACAACAAGAACAGAAACGGAGGGCAAGATTCCAAGTCAAAACATGATCACTGCATTCAGCTTAAAAACATCAATTTCCAGAAAAATTCTTGCGCTAAAATCCTAAAGTGCTAACATTCTTGTGCTACATTCTTGAGCTAAAATGCTTCTTCATGACCACACAGAAAAGAAGTCAGTTCTATCCCACCATAATCAAAGAGCTGAAAGGTTTCACTTGAATGATTTTCAGGGGTGTATGAGTAGGTGGGAAACATCATCAAACTTTTGTTTATGAAAACACTGGTATGTGAACTGACATTCCTTTAAAATGCAAAGCAAACAAGAACTAATAAAATTGTTCTTGACATTTCTTCCATTGAAAATGTGTAAGAATACTGCTGCTGCTGCTGCTGCTAGGTCGCTTCAGTCGTGTCCGACTCTGTGCGACCCCATAGACGGCAGCCCACCAGGCTCCCCCATCCCTGGGGTTCTCCAGGCAAGAACACTGGAGTGGGTTGCCATTTCCTTCTCCAAGAATACTGCTATTGATCCCTTTTTATATACACGTATTATCTAAGCAATCCTCAATTAAGAGGCTCTTTTTTTCTTGTATAAATGATCATGGCTATAGCCTATAGTTGTCCTGATTATATTTATTTTAGCCTTCATTTCGGGGATACACACAGTCTACACTTCCTAAGTTAACCTCCAACTGAAATTCAGAGACAAAATGGAAAGTTACTGGAAAATTAAAGGTTGCTTTTCTTATTGTTTTAGCTCATGTAAACCATGAGCTAATTTATCAAAACTAAAAACTGTCCACAATATTAAAATGCCTCTTTCCTCCTCACAGTTTTACTGAAATATAACATATAATATTATATTAGTGTTAGGTATATAACATGATAATTTGATATATGCATAAACAGGAAAATATATTACCACAATAAGTTCAGCTAATATTCACTAACTCACATAGTTACAAATGAAGTACCCTCTAAAACCACTCTGCCATGGATGCTATACATACATATGTCTATTGTTGTTTGTTGTTTAGCTGCTAAGTCTTGTCGGATTCTTTTATGACCGACCCCATGGACTGTAGCCCATCAGGCTGATCTATCCATGGGATGTGCCAGGCAAGAATACTGGAGTGGGTTGCCATTTCCTTCTCCAGGGGATCTTCATAACCCAGAGATAGAACCTGCATTTCCAGCAATTGGCAGGAGCCACCAGTGGTACAGACATATGTCTATAATCCCTATTTAAACCTTTGGAGGCACACATGTCATAACTTAATTTACAAGGTAATATTGTGCATACAACACATACGTGAACTACCTAGGGCAGCACCCTATAATCAGTTAATGTTTCTGCAGCAAACTATATGAGTGTCCGAGTATACCCAAAAAATCTAAATAGGGTCACGCTGGTTCAGATCTAATTTTACTAATAAATGAGTTACCAAAAAATGTTTGGTCTTCAGAATGGATATTGTAGAATTGTAATAATTCTCTCACAGAATTCACTGTGCACAAATACAGTAAAATCTGAGGGAGCAGGCTTTGGGGGAGACTTTTTTAAAAAGTTAAGGGAAATGAGCCGATGCTACTTGGTTCATATCAACTCAAAGAACACCCAAAACACACAAGCAAGATGTTTTCCATTAAAATTTTTCTTGTGTTGTTTTATAATCTGTAAATGACTACTTTTAATAGTCTACAATAGGATTTTGGTCATGAATTATCATCTACCCACAGCCTACATGTATTTTAAAATTCCCTCATCTGATTCATTATTAAGTGTTAGGTGAAAACCTGCTTAGCAGAGCACTTCTAAAAAATATATACCAGGCAGCTTGAAGAAAGAGGGTGCTTCGTATTTCGTGGGTTGCACAGTGACCTTGCTTGTAGTGGATGGTCCCGTGGGGCTGCTTATACTCAACAGAACAGCATGGTTCAGCTGTGAGCATCCCATCAGTCTGTGGTGACAGGAAGGCTGAGCTGTGAGAGCTACATCAGTTCCTGGGTTTCAGGGTTTTTAAAATTTCTTTCTCAATTATATGCCAGACACAGGTGAAATGTTCAGGGTTTTAAGCAGTCAGATTGTCTGCCAGTTATCTACTGATCTATTTACTGAGCTCCAAATTCACTCTGCAGGTGGTCTATGAAAATGGACTGGCCAGTTAGCATGTTCTCTTTTACAGTGAGCACACAGTGAGGCTTTGCCAGTAGAGATAACTAGAGAGACACTGCAGGAGGAAGGGCTTCTCTTAATGGTTTTGGAGTACAGTGGATAAGGTGCAGTGTTTTGTGTGCTTTTTTTCCCACTGCATGGCTGATCAGTGGTGTGGATCTGTAAGGACGTCTGATGGTCCACTTTCCTGGCCTCACACCTAGAGTGGGCAGTCTCAGTGACTAGGCCCTCCTAATAAGGATAGGGCATACTCATATCTCACAGCGACTGCTCACTTGGACCTAGAAGGTTTGTTTTCTGCTTGTCTGACTGAGGATCAGTTCCAGCCCAAGCAACCCATTGGCCTCCACCATCCAATGAGCTGTAACCACACCTTCCTCAATGAAGTATGAACCTTAGCCTTGGGAAGTAGGCCTCCTTCCAAGTTGGTCCTTCCTAGGATACCCTTTAGAGTGTTCTTCATGTCTTTATAGTTACTTTCCTATTATAGCTTAATAATTCTTCACATCACATTCCTCTATTTAAGTTACTATGTGGTTTAACCTGTCTCCTGATTGGACCAATGCTGAAAGGCAGAGGGTTTTAAGCACTCAAATCAAATCCCTAGCAGCTTGGCTACTTTATTTACTGTTAATGGGAAAATGTTTAATCTCAAAGGAAAAATAACTTCTTTAAGGAATGGCAACCAGCCATCTTAGGCTATTTTCTTGCTTTAATTATGGAAAACTTTCACATGGGGAAGTGAAAACAAATTATATGTTTTCCACCTTTCTAGCAGACATGAAAGACTGATATACATAGTTTATTTTTCCTTCGCCACAATTCTACCCACTTGTTACGTGTGTTCCATGTCTATTCTTCTTTCTAGTTCTGCTTTCTCAAGGACAGTATAAATGCCACATGCTTTTTAATAATGCACTTACTTAGCAGAAACAAGGCAATTTTTTAACTGAATCAAGAAATAAAAGTTAGTTTTCTCCTCTAAACATTTTTTTTTTAATTAAATAACTTAGGAAAATTATTTTTTCTTTGATACTCAACATGATGAATGTGTAGTAAGTTTCCATATTTAAGATATATCTCAGCTTCATAATTTGGTCCTTTCTTGCCTCATTTCTCACCACCACATATGTAGCCAAATCATATGCTAGCAATTCAGTTCTGAACATGACAGGTCCCTGTGCCTCTGTAATCCTTTCCCTCTGCCCAGGATGTCTCTTTCCCTTGCAGCACCTGGCTAAGTTCCACTTTTTCTTTAGGCAGTGGTTCCTTTGGAAAGCATTCCCTAAATACTTTTTATTGGCACTACAGTCCCTTCCACATGCTTCCACAGTATCCCACCTCTATTTTCATCACAGTAATTATTCCTACCAATAAAACTATCAAAATTCTATTATAATTATCTATTTATGTGTCTCTCCTCTCTTCCCTGCTAACCATCATTTGCTAGAGCACCAGTAACTATATTTTTAATCTCAGAGTTTCCAGCACTTGGAACCTGGCCTACTACATTGTGAATAGTCAACAAATGTACACTGAGGAATTATTATGTGAACATCTAAGGCATGTAAAATGAAATAAAACTATCGGACATTATGCTTGACCATGTTTTACAATAAAACACAGTCAAAAACTTGCCTACCAGTGGCAAAGGCACAGACCCTGAGATGGCCTGGCCTCTGCTATCTCATCCCTGGGATTTGGCAACTGTCTGCCAGCATCACTGTGGAGAATAAGTCTGCCCTATGGGGACAGTCAAATAGCTTGAGGCTGGAACTGAGATTGGGAGCACAGGACCCAGGGTACAGCCTTAGGAGATGGCTGAGTGACACAGGTCAGGTCCAGTGCTGGCTGGTGGTGCAACAGCCCATGGAAAGGCCGCTCTTACTGGGGTTTACATATTACGAAGCACTGCCAATAGAGGTGTGAAGATGGTGGTGTCCAGCATACCTTTGGTGAACATCCTGATGAAAGCTGGAAGATTACACATGTACTAACCCAGGGCAGTGACTAGTTACTGACTGAGCCAGACTGGCTTTGAGGCCTTGGACCTGACTAGTTCACAAAGATATCTCAAAAGGCAGATTACAAATTCAAATGAGCATTTTAAAAATTACCCTCAATGATGGCTGAAGAGTGAGCTATATTTTGCTTATCAGATTGACAAAGATTAAAAAAGAAAAGCACAGCAAAAATATGGAGGAAAGAGTATTCTCATACATTGTCTTATAAAGGCGGCATAAATTGCTAGACCTCCGTACTCGGCAATATTTTTCAAAAGCTTAAAAATAAACAGATCATCTGACCCAGAAAATCTAGTTAATTTATCACATAAATAAACAAAAACATATGTACATGGATGCTTAAAGTGTATAAAGTGTTATTTGTAACAGTAAACTATTCACAATATCCTAAGTAACTAACAAAAGGGTTAGATTTATGGCCACTTATATAATGAAATATACTAAAGCTATTAAGAGCATATCCATATTATTACCATGGAAAACCAAAATGTGTTTGACAGCAGTAGGAAGCAGCTAGGTACTAAAAACTTGCTGAAATTCCCCTTAGGGAATTTGGGTACTTTGGGTACATATACCCAGAGAACCAGTTAGAACTGGAAATGGAACAACAGACTGGTTCCAAATAGGAAAAGGAGTACATCAAGGCTGTGTATTGTCATCCTGCTTATTTAACTTATATACAGAGTACATCATGAGAAACTCTGGGCTGGAAGAAACATAAGCTGGAATCAAGATTGCCGGGAGAAATATCAATAACCTCAGATATGCAGATGACACCACCCTTATGGCAGAAAGTGAAAGGAACTAAAAAGCCTCCTGATGAAAGTCAAAGAGGAGAGTGAAAAGCTGGCTTAAAGCTCAACATTCAGAAAACTAAGATCATGGCATCTGGTCCCATCACTTCATGGGAAATAGATGGGGAAACAGTGGAAACAGTGTCAGACTTTATTTTTCTGGGCTCCAAAATCACTGCAGATGGTGACTGCAGCCATGAAATTAAAAGATGCTTACTCCTTGGAAGGAAGGTTATGACCAACCTAGATAGCATATTGAAAAGCAGAGACATTACTTTGCCAACAAAGGTCCATCTAGTCAACGCTATGGTTTTTTCAGTGGTCATGTATGGATGTGAGAGTTGGACTGTGAAGAAGGCTGAGCGCTGAAGAATTGATGCTTTTGAACTGTGGTGTTGGAGAAGACTCTTGAGAGTCCCTTGGACTGCAAGGAGATCCAACCAGTCCATCCTAAAGGAGATCATTCCTGGTGTTCATTGGAAGGACTGGCGCTGAGGCTGGAACTCTTATACTTTGGCCACCTCATGCAAAGAGCTGACTCACTGGAAAAGACCCTGATGCTGGGAGGGATTGGGGGCAGGAGGAGAAGGGGACGACAGAGGATGAGATGGCTAGATGGTATCACCGACTCAATGCACATGAGTCTGGGTGAACTCTGGGAGTTGGTGATGGACAGGGTGGCCTGGCGTGCTGTGATTCATGGGGTTGCAAAGAGTCGGAGTCAGACACGACTGAGTGACTGAACTGAACTGAACCCAAAGAACTGAAGGGAGAGTGCTGAAGATATAGTCAAATGTCTATGTTTATAGTACCATTATTCACAGTAGCCAAGGTGGAAACAAAATGGGTGAATGGATAAACAAAATGTGGTATATACATATAATGGAATGCTTTTTTGCTTTTCTTTTTAAAAAAAATTTATACAATGGAATGTTATTCAGCCTTAAGAAGGAAGGAAATCCTGGCATATGCTACAATGTGGATGAACCTTAAGGACATTATGCTAAGTGAAATAAGCGAGTCACAGAAAGACAAATATTGTATAATTCCACTTAGATGAGGTACTTAAAGTAGTCAATTCATAGAAACAAATGAAGAATGGTGGTTGTCAGGAAGGGACTAAGAGGACTAGGAAACGGGGAGTTACTGTTGAATGGGTATAGAGCTTCAGTTTTGCAAGATGAAAAACCTCTGGAGACTGGTTGCAAAATAATCTAAATATACTTAGTGCAATGTGAATATACTGAATTTTTCACTAAGCAGTAGTTACGATGGTAAATTCATACATCTTTTTTTTCTTACTACAATTTTAAAAACTTACTGAATCTAATCTATATGGAAATAATCTGGGAAGTGGAATCCCCCCCAAAATGGATCTATAAGAATAAATAATTTGAATCTGACTTGAAAATGATTTTTTATTTGATATGAGATCACTTTTTAAAGTATATATAGGTTTCAAAGACAAATAGGCTTGCAAAATAGGTAATGAAATATATATTCAATGAAATTGTTTCCTATATTAAAGGTCTTGTTTAATTCATAATTTTAAATGTACTTCGTATAAATATCTTTATTCATAAAAATATAATTTTCTAACACTCATGAGGATCTGTGAATAGTATCTTTTATTGCTTCAACAATGGTTAAAACAAAAATGAAATATTTACACGCATACTGTGTACTTAAATTATTTAATGTAGGTTATTGGTAATTGCTGGTAAAAGAGAAAAAAGATCTGCATTATTTCCCTTTTTATGTTACTAACAGTTATATTATACCTAGCATTTGTTATATTCTGTAATAACTGTCACAGTCTGTTCATTTTTAGTTCAGTGATCTGTTTTAAACATTTTTATTTATGACAGTGTTATGGACTAGGGCTCCAAAACTAATCTATAAAATGGTAAATGAAATAACAATTAAACACCCAGTACATGACCATATGAATTTGCAAAAAAATATAAAGGAAGTCACTGAAGGCCGGGAACAAAATGGGAGCGAGAGATCAGTGTGGTAAAGCTGAAATGTCTGGCTGTCTTTGGAGTGTTTACTGAACTAAGGTGGCCTAGAGCGTCAGTATTACTTTTGTGCATGCTGAGGGATAAAGTTCAAGAAGGGCTAGAATTAAAATGGTAGATCCTCTTGCAAAAAAGTCAGATCTAAAAAGGGCAAAAAACTCAGGGAAAGGAGACCAAGAAAGGAAAAACTGAAACAAAAATGATTACAACAAAGTCTGTATTGCCAACGAAAGTTGTCTGCTCTGGACCTGGCCCTGGCCCAGGCCCAGGGAGGAAGGTAGAAAAAAGCCTTCCTGCAAACTCCTATCTACTGTCTAGTTTTCAAAGGTGTTTAGGGCTCTCATGCTATTTGTAAGGCCCAAAGAAAGACTCATAGTGAAAACTATAACTTAAAGTAAACTAATCTGTGTTGCCAGTGAATTCAGGTACTAAACCCTCCCTGAAGGAATAAATCCTCAATCCTCAACTCATGAGATACTGAATTTATGTGAAAAAGAATATAAGATGTGTATGTTTAATGCATTTAAGGAAATTAAGGGAAAAATTAGGAGTAAAACTATTTATAGGACCACTGAAATTAAAATGTCAAAGGAAGGGTTAACTATGGATTAAACATGGGCAAAAGGAGAATAAGGTGAGAGATAAATTAACCAGAATACAGCAAAGAGACAGACAGAAAAAGAGGTCGAAAGATATGGAAGACTAAGCAAGACAGAGTAACACATTTAATTAAAGTTTCAAGACGATAAAAAAAGAAAAAAGACATATGGAAGTAAAATTCAGAAAGAAAACTGAGAATTTTCCAAAACTGGTGAGAAATATTAATCCTAGATTTCAGGAAACACAATGAATCACACCAGGACAAATAAAGAAACCCTCATCTAGATAAATCACAGTACAAATATGGGACACCAAGGACAAACAGAAAATCATATATACAGCCAGAATGAAAAAAGATTTCTGGCCAAGGAATGACAATGAGAGTGACTGTAATAAATGACTTCTCATTCAAATGAGAATGGAATGGTTTCAAGAAGATATTGGAATATAATGTGCTAAGAGGGAGAGGAAAACAAACCTTTCAGTACAGAATTTAATATCTAATGAAACCATCTTTCAAAAACAAGGACAAATTTAAAACACTGTTAGATGAACAAAATCTAATAGAGAACGTCACCTCACTTAAGGAACTTGTAAGGATAAACTTTAGGAATAAGGAGACTAATCCCAGAAGAAATATTTAAGATACAAAATGGAATGTGAATTTTCAACAAAGAGCAATTATGAGTAAGTTTAAGCAAAATCAAGTATAGCAAATAAATATATCTAACTTGCTGCTGCTGTTGCTAAGTCGCGTCAGTCATGTCCGACTCTGTGCAACCCCATAAACGGCAGCCCACCAGGCTCCCCCATCCCTGGGATTCTCCAGGCAAGAACACTGGAGTGGGTTGCCATTTCCTTCTCCAATGCAGGAAAGTGAAAAGTGAAAGTGAAGTCGCTCAGTCGTGTCCGACTCCTAGCAACCCCATGGACTGCAGCGCACCAGGCTCCTCCGTCCATGGGATTTTCCAGGCAAGAGTACTGGACTGGGGTGCCATTGCCTTCTCCCATATCTAACTTGAGGGATTATTAAAATTTTGAACAACTATAATAAGTAAGCCATGATGGGGGTGGCTGAAGTCAAAGCATTTTTAGAGTATCTGTATTTTAAAGATTCTTATTAACATAATACTGAGTATTCACGTTAAAATCTCAAAGCTTATCATTAATAAAGGGAAACAAAGCAAATCACATCTACAATAATTAAATTTAAAAAATGAATGAGAAAAATCTTTCAATTATTTCAAAAGAAGGCAAAAAAGAAAAAAGGATAAAGGCAAATGGTTAAAATAAGTGAAAATTTTAAAATCATTAGAATTTAAATAATGAAAATACCAGATACTAAGACTTCATGGCAAATAGATGGGGAAACATGGCAACAGTGAGAGACTTTATTTTTTGGGGCTTCAAAATCACTGCAGACAGTGACTGCAGCCATGAAATTAAAAGACGCTTGCTCCTTGGAAGAAAAGCTATGACCAAGCTAGACAGCATATTAAAAAGCACAGACATTACTTTGCCAACAAAGGTCTGTCTAGTCAAAGTTATGGTTTTTCCAGTAGTCATGTATGGATGTGAGAGTTGGACTATAAAGAAAGCTGAGCACTGAAGAATTGATGCTTTTGAACTGTGGTGTTGGAGAAGACTCTTGAGAGTCCCTTGGACTGCAGAGAAGATCCAACCAGTCCATTCTAAAGGAAATCAGTCCTGACTATTCATTGGAAGGACTGATGCTGAAGCTGAAGCTCCAACACTTTGGCCACCTGAAGTGAAGAACTGACTCATTGGAAAAGATTCTGATGCTGGAAAAGACTTAAGTTAGGAGGAGACGGGGAAGACAGAGGATGAGATGGTTGGATGGCATCAACGACTCAATGGACATGAGTTTGAGTAAACTTTGGGAGTTCGTGATGGACAGGGAGGCCTGGCGTGCTGTAGTCCATGGAGCTGCAAGGAGTCAGACACAACTGAGTGACTGAACTGAACTGAATTGAAGACTTGTAGGGTACAACTAAAACAGCACTCAAACGCTTAAGATGCTAATATTTGGGGGTGGGGTGGGCCCAATGCAAATAAAAAACAAATCCATAAATTAATAAAATACAAAATAAAGATACAACAGAAAATACAAACAAAGGTAAATGTTCTTTATAAAGAGTAGTAAAACTGACATACTTTATGAGAAAATAATCAAGAGAAAAAAGAGAGCAGGCACAAATAAATAACATTAGGGATGAAAAGGGGAACAAAACTACAGACATAGCAGAGATTAAGATGATAGGAAATATAATTAAGACTTTATGTCAATAAACTGAAAGGTAAGAGAATTTTTCCTAGATAAAACAGAAATAAACAAAAATTGATTCAAGAAGGAATAGAGGGAGCTTCTAGGTTGGCGAACACATTGAGGTGGGGGAGGAGGCCACCCTCCAGGCACGGAAGCTATGCGTTCCTCCTCACATATGTTCTCCTATACATCTCCTCCATTTGGCTGTTTCTGAGTTGTAGCCTTTGTGATAAATGGTGACAGTAAGTAAAGTGCTTCCCCGAGTTCTATGAGCTGCTCTAGTGAATTATGGAACCTGAAAGAAGGGTCATGGGAAATCCTGAATTCACAGTTGGCTGGACAGAAATGTGGGTAACCTGATCACCCTATTTGTGGCTGGTGACTGAAGTGAGGGCAGTTCTGCAGAACCAAAACTTTAAACCTGATGTTAAATCCAGCTGGTTAGTGTCAGAAGTGAACTGAGTTGCCAGTATCACGTCTGATGGATGTCAGGAAAGGAAAAAAACTCTCATTCAGTGTCAGAAAATGTGGGAGCTAATAGAATGACTTAGGTTTGTAGAAACATGTGGTCTGGGGAGAGAAAGGATGAGGAGCAGGGCAGGATATGAGGAACTGTTGACCCCTGGGAGGCCTCATGGTTAATCACGGTATACAGCAAAAGCTGTGCTGAGATAAATTACGAAGGTAAAAGTTATCAATGGAATTTACTGATGGATCTAACTCCTGGGGAGTTGTTTCAATGGATGCATAAAGAAACCAGTAAGAAAAAAAGTGACACACGCAATTCCTTGATTGATTTAGCTAGAACAGCTAAAACAAAATTAAAAAAGACTGCAAGGTCAAATTTTGTTGCTGGGCAATCTAGCTTCAAAGCTGCCCCCAAAGGGAACAATTATCTGGGGACAAACGTCACCAAGGTTCACTGTTGGGGGTGGGAAGGGCAAAACCAAGAAACTACTGAGAACAGGGGCTTACTGTGAAGGAACTATCATTTCCTTTGTAGACTGGCACCACCAGCTTCCTGAAGAAGCTTTACTAAAGGACTAAGAAAGAAATTTAGGAGCAGTATATTCATTTTTAAATGCTGCAGAGTGGAAGGGTTGATGCAGGACCACAGCTAACTATGGGACAATCACAGATGGCTATCCATGACACAAACACGACAGTGGGTTATCCCTGAGAGAACAGCCAGCCTAGTGAACTGGATAAAAGCTACTATGTTTACACAAAGAACAGGGACTGCCTGACTCCCTCTAAAAATGTGAAGTAGAACACCCCAGATGAATTCACCCCATAAGCGGCTTCGCTTTCACTTTTCACTTTCATGCATTGGAAGAAGGAAATGGCAACCCACTCCAGTTCTTGCCTGGAGAATCCCAGGGGTGGAGGAGCCTGGTGGGCTGCTGTCTATGGGGTCGCAGAGTCGGACCTGACTGAAGCGACTTAGCGGCAGCAGAAGAGGAGTGGAAAAAGAGGAAAAAGAAAGAAAGGCGTCACAGGACTCATCCCGGAAGGATGGAAATCTGTGGATGGTTATTAAGAAATGGGATGAATAAAATGGGCATTGATGGGGTTGAAACAAAGGTCTTTTTAAAAATATATATTTTTATTTATTTACTTGGCTGCCTTGGGCCTTTGTTGCAGCACTCAGGTTTACTAAACCCATGTGGGATCTGAGCTCTTCCATCAGGGATCAAAATCATGTCCCCTGCATTGCAAAGTAGATCCCTAACCACTGGACCAGAGACTGGGTGGATCAAAGGGATCCTGCTGCTGCTGCTGCTGCTGCTGCTAAGTTGCTTCAGTCATGTCCGACTCTGTGCGACCCCACAGACGGCAGCCCACCAGGCTCCCCCGTCCCTGGGATTCTCCAGGCAAGAACACTGGAGTGGGTTGCCATTTCCTTCTCCAATGCAGGAAAGTGAAAAGTCAAAGTGAAGTTGCTCAGTCGTGTCCGACTCTTAGCAACCTCATGGACTGCAGCCCACCAGGCTCCTCCGTCCACGGGATTTTCCAGGCAAGAGTACTGGAGTGGGGTGCCATTGCCTTCTCCGGGGACCCTGATAGTACCCTTATATAAAACAGCGTTAAACTAGTTGAGTCTATCTACCCCAGTTTGGACAAATTTAAGACACAGGGAAAGCAATGATTATAATGAGAAACTGTACAGGATAACAGGCAGATTATTTGAGATGAAGACTGACAAGAAGGACCGAAGTCTCTTGGCTCAAACCCCCTGCTGGCTAAAATGATCAGGGAAGAGAAGTTTCTGGGACTCCTTTCCTTAGATGGGACCACATGGACTATGATACCAAAATCTTCTGGTGAAGTCTTAACACAGGCTACAATTTGATTGAGAGAATATGAAAAAAGTTAAGGTTGACTGGATTAAGGTGAAAGTCTGGGTGAAAACTGAATCTTTCAACAGGCTTTGTTGTTGTTGTTCAGTCTCTAAGCTGTGTCCAACTCTCTGCCACCCCATGGACTGCAACACGCCAGGCTTCCCTGTCCTTCACTATCTCCCAGAGTTAGTTCAAACTCATGTCCATTGAGTCAGTGATGCCATTCAACCATCTCATTCTCTGTTGCCCTCTTCTCTGCTTGCCCTCAATCTTTTCCAGAATCAGGGCCTTTTCCAGTGAGTCAGCTCTTCACATCAGGTGGCCAAAGTATTGGAGCTTCAGCTTTAGCACTGGTCCTTCCAAGGAATTTTCAGGGTTGATTTCCTTAAGATTAACTGCTTTGATCTGCTTGCAGTCCAAGGGACTCTCAAGAGTCTTCTCCAGCAGCAGAATCTAAAAGCATCAATTCTTCTGTACTCAGCTTTCTTTATGGTTCAACTCTCACATCTATACATGACTACTGGAAAAACTATATGGACCTTTGTCAGCAAAGTGATGTCTCTTCATTTTATATGTTGTCTAGGTTGGTCATAGCTTTTCTCTCAAGGAGCAAGAGTCTTTGAATTTCATGGCTGCAGTCACCATCCACAGTGATTTTAGAGCCCAAGGAAATAAAGTCTGTCATTGTTTCCACTTTTCATCCATCTTATTTGCCATAAAGTGATGGGACTGGATACTATGATCTTTGCTTTTTGAATGTTGAGTTTGAAGCCAGCTTTTTCACTCTTTTTCACCTTCATCAAGAGGCTCTTTAGTTCCTCTTCACTTTCTGCCATTAGAGTGGTATCATCTGTGTATCTAAGGTTGTTGATATTTCTCCCATCAATCTTGATTCCAGCTTGTGAGTCATCCAGCCCAGAATTTCGCATGATGTACTCTGCGTAGAAATGCAATAAGCAGGGTGGCCATATACAGCCTCGATGTACTCCTTTCCCAATTTTGAACCAGTCTGTTGTTCCATGTCTGGTTCTACCTACTGCTTCTTAATCTGCATACACATTTCTCAGGAGGCAGTAAGACGGTATTTCCATCTCTTGAAGAATTTTCCACAGTTTGCTGTGATCCACATAGTGAAAGGCTTTAGCATAGTCAATGAAGCAGATGTTTTTCATGAATTCTCTTGCCTTTTCTATGATCCAGCAGTTGTCAGCAATTTGATCTCTGGTTCCTCTGCCTTTTCTAAATCCAACTTGTACATCTGGAAGTTCTCCATTCATGGACTGCTGAAGCCAAGCTTAAAGGATTTTGAGCATAATCTTGGTAGTATATGAAATGAGTGCAGCTGTATAGTAATCTGAACATTCTTTGGCATTGCCTTTCTTTGGGACTGGAATGAAAACTGATCTTTTCCAGTGCTGTGGCCACTGCTGAGTTTTCTAAATTTGCTGGCATATTGAGTGCAGCACTTTAAAGGCATCCTCCTTTAGGATTTGAAATAGCTCAACTGGAATTCCATCCCCTTTACTAGCTTTGTTCATAGTGATACTTTCTAAGGCCCACCTGACTTCACACTCCAGGATGTCTGGCTCTATGTGAGTGACCACACCATCATGGTTATCTGGGTCATTAAGACCTTTTTTGTACAGTTCTGTGTATACGTGCCACCTCTTCTTAACATCTTCTTCTTCTGTTAGGTCCTTGCCATTTCTACCCTTTTTTTGTGTCCATCTTTCCATGAAATGTTCCCTTGGTATCTCTAATTTTCTTGAAAATATCTCTATTTTTCCCCATTGTATTGTTTTCCTTTATTTCTCTGCATTGTTCACTTAAGAAGCCTTTCTTATCTTTCTTTGCTAGTCTCTGGAATTCTGCATTCAGTTGGGTATATCTTTCCCTTTCTATTTGCCTTCTGCTTCTCTTCTTTTCTCAGCTATTTGTAAGACCTCCTCAACAACCACTTTGACTTTTTGCATTTCTTTTTCTTGGGGATGGTTTCGATCACTACCTCTTGCACAATGTTATGAACCTCTGTCCATAGTTCTTCAGGCACTCTGTTTACCAAGTCTAATTCCTTGAATCTATTCATTACCTCCACTGTATAATCATAAGGGATTTGACTTAGGTCATATCTGAATGGCCTAGGCTTTCCTGGTGGCTCAGACAGTGGAATCTGCCTACAATGCAGGAGATCCAGGTTTGATCCCTGGGTTGGGAAGACCCCCTGGAGAAGGGAATGGGAACCCACTCCAGTATTCTTTTTTTTTTTTTTTATCCCATATGTTTTGGGGGCTTCCCTGCTATCTCAGATGGTAAAGAATCTGCCTGCAATGCAGCAGATCTGGGTTTGATTCCCAGATCGGGAAGATCTAGTGAAAAAGCGAATGGCAACCCATTCCAGTATTCTTGCCTGGAGAATCCCATGAACAGGAGAGCCTGGCGGGCTATAGTCCATGGTGTCTTATGCCCATGAGGTCACACAGAGTTGGACATGACTGAACAACTAACACTTTCACATTCACTGAATGGCCTAGTGGTTTTCACTACTTTCTTCAATTTGAGCCTGAAGTTTGAATTAAGGAGCTGGTGATCTGAGCCACAGTCAGCTCCAGGGCTTGTTTTTGTTCACTGTGTAGAGCATCTCCATCTTCGGCTGCAAAGAATATAATCAAACTGATTTCAGTATGGACCATCTGGTGAAGCCCATGTGTAGAGTCATCCACAGGCTTACTTCAGTGGTTTATAGGAATAGATACTATGTCTAAATGGGATAAATACTATCTATAGATACTATACTAAAGATAGACACTATACTAAAGATACTATGGCTTCCCCCAACATAAAACAGATGGCATGTCAACTGCCCTCCAAGCAATATTAATTGGACATCATGCTAAACGAGAACAAGACTGCCTGAGCCCATACAGTGTTGCAGACAAGAAGCTGGAGCCTGGAGACAAGCTCTGTGCAGCAGCTCTATAGAGAACACAGACTGGCACTTATGGCAAAAGCCTGTGATTGACTCCCCGTGACAAAAAACAACTGAGATTCTGGACTGGAGAACTTCCATTTGAGAGGCAATCACTAGCCTGCTACTGCACATTAGTCTAAATTGCCCCTATAAACTGAAAGACAAAATGATACTGAAACCCTATATAATCATGGTGTCTCGGGTGATCAGAAAAGCACTCTAATGAGGAAGACAATGCACACAAGAGTTTATATAGAATCTTGTTAGGAGGAAAATAGAAGGAGGAGATACAACCAAGAGCTTTTTTTCCCAGAGAACTGACTCTGGAACTGAGTGAGGAGATACCAGATTATATTGTCACTTGGACAGCATAAATACTTCTCAACTGACAAGCATAGAGCTTCTTGGTTATGAGTGACAGATTCAAGGTGAATGGCCATTACTTTGATTGAAGCAAGTAAATACAAATGGGCTCAGTGGACTGACTTGCATGCTGTTTTCTTAGCAGTGATGGAAGAACTAAACAATGGTAAAAGTCCATGCGTGTGCGTGTGCTAAGTCGCTTCAGTTGTGTTCAACTCTTTGTGGCCCCATGGACTATAGCCCGGCAGGCTTCTCTGTCCATGGATTCTCCAGACAAGAATACTGGAGTGGGTTGCTATGCCCTCCTCCAGGGGATCTCCTGACCCAAGGATAAAACCTGCAGCTCCTGAGCCCCCTGCATTACAGGCGGATTCTTTACTGCTGAGCCACCTGGGAAACTCAAAAGTACATATGCTTAGGTTTTTACTGACTCATGCACAGTGGAAAACTGGACTACTAAAAGGATGTCTGTGTAAGGTGCAGCCATATGGAAATCCCTCTGGGAATCCACGGACCACATTAAATAGGACATGCTAACGCTCATCAGAAGAACCCGCTTTCAGGTTTGGGAGGTAACTGTGACCCCCAAGTGGACCTTTTGGTATACTCCCTTGAAGTGCCCACCTAGAGGACTTCAGCAATGCACAGATGGGCTGAATCTATACATAATCTTCTTATAACCTCTGAGGCACAAATTGCCAACAAGAACCATTTTGTCTGCTAACAAGAGAGAGAGAGGCTGCAGATGGCTGTGGGAAGATTCTCCAGGGGGGAAGGCCCTGCTACACATAGCCAGCAAGTAGATTACACTGGATTAATGCCAGCGGCCCTGGTGGGAGGGCTGTAAATGGGTCCCACCAGGAATAGATGCTTCAGACTGGGCTTTGCGGTCTGAAGTAGATGCAAATGCTTAAAATACTAGGAGAGGAGTGGAACAGAAGATACTCTACCAATGTGGGCTGCCAAGTTACACATTTTCAGAGTATGGGACACACATGCTTCACTGCACACAGTGTCCAACAGTGGGTAAAGAGATACCACATCAAACGGACATACGACGATGCTGTTTATCACCCTACAGTAATGGCTTAATTGAGAATTAGAACAGGCAGTTGAAACATGCACTGTCTAAAAGGGTGAGACAGACAAAAGCATAAAGGGCTGACTTATATGCCTTTGCAAGTGTGTAATCACACTCAACTACTATACAGATACCTTTGTGCTTCCCAGGGCAATGCCCTGGGAGACATTTTCATACAACAGGATGACAGACTGAACTAAGCAGTAATAACAATGGGACCAGTAATATGCCAACACTGTCTTAACTGTTAGGATCCTTGTGCTATAAGGGATCACAGTCAAAGACCAGGGAATGGTCTGTGGTATAACAAAAATATTTGACTTTTGTCCCCAGTTGATGACAGTGACAATGATAATGATGATAATGATGACAGAGGAGTGGGAGGGAGATGGGAGAGGAGAAATCACTTCAATTCAGTTCAGTTGCTCAGTCGTGTCCAACTCTTTGCGCCCTCTGCAGCACGCCAGGCCTCCCTGTCCATTACCAACTCCCGGAGTTTACTCAAACTCATGTCCACTGAGTCAGTGATGCCATCCAACCATCTGAGTCAATTCTTTGCATCAGGTGCCAAAGTATTGGAGTTTCAGCTTCAGTATCAGTCCTTCCAGTGAATAGTCAGGGAATACTGATTCCCTGAATTCAAATTAAATATTCAAAGGAAATACCGATTTCCTTTAGGATTGACTGGTTGGCTCTCCCGGCTGTCCAAGGGACTCTCAAGAGTCTTCTCCAACACCAAAGTTCAAAAGCATCAATTCTTCGGCACTCAGCTTTCTTTATAGTCCAACTCTCACATCCTACATGACTACTGGAAAAACCATAGCTTTGACTAGATGGACCTTTGTTGGCAAAGTAACATCTCTGCTTTTTAATATGCTGTCTAGCTTGGTCATAGCTTTTCTTCCAAGGAGCAAGCGTCTTTTAATTTCATGGCTGCAGTCACCATCTGCAGTGATTTTGGAGCCCAAAAAGATAAAGTCTCTCACTGTTTCCATTGTTTCCCCATCTATTTGCCATGAAGTGATGGGACCAGATGCCATGATCTTAGTTTTCTGAATGTTGAGTTTTAAGCCAGCTTTTTCACTCTCTTCTTTCACTTTCATCAAGAGGCTCTTTAGTTCTTTGCTTTCTGCCATAAGGGTGGTTTCATCTGCATATCTGAGGTTACTGATATAGAAAAACCTAAATAAACCATTAAAGATACTGCACTGGTACTTAACATCTTTCCAACAAGACCAAACAGACTGACAGGTTCCCTCAAATAGTCATGGTTCAAACAATGACAATCTTAAATGAATTCTTCTTCATTTTATCTTCCAGAGCAAAATGGAATATTTTTCAACTCATTCTATGAAGCTAGAATAATCTTAATACCAAAAACCAGGTAAGACAGTACAAGAAATAAAAATAAGCCAAATCAATAAAATACATAGATGTAAAACTTCTAATCAAAATATTAGCAAGCCATATGTGAAAATCATGACCAAGGCAGGTTTGTCTCAGGAATATAAGGGCGGAATGTACATTTTTCATCTTACTAAATGATTAAAGTGAGAAAAACAAGATCACCTTACTCGATGCAGAAAGAATACTCAATAATATACAACATGGATTCATGATTTTTAAAAACTTTGAACATGCTAGAGATAAATTAAAAGTCTTTAATTTGGTACAAGATATTTACCAGAAACACCACAGCAAATGTTAAGAGTGAAGCATTAAAAGGATTCTTTATAACATCAGGAAAAAGACAGGATTCCTGCTACTATCAATTCCATTCTGCACAGTACTGAAAAGCCTAGTTAGGACTATAAGACAAGGAAAAAAAGGTGACAAAGATAGAAAATTAAGAAATAAAACCATCATTATTTGTACCTTATCATTTCCTTTGTTGTCATAAATCTTTACCTAGAGACAATAGAGAAAGCCCTTATAAATGGAGAGACATACCATTCTCATGAAAGGGAGGATAATACTCTAAATATGTTAATTGTCTCAAAACTAGATTCAATGAAACTTCAGTAAAAAAGAGGTGGTGAAGAGAACTATCCTACAAGAATCTGAGACTTACTGTAAAGCTGTAGTAATTACAACACTGTAATTTAGTACAGGGAACAAAAAACTGGCAGAATAAACTGACTGTCTAGAAATTCATACAGGAACTTCATATACAGAAATTTACACAAGACAGAGGTGGCACTGCAGACCAGAGTGAAGAAGAATGGTTTATCTAATAACTAGCATAAAATAACTAGCTACAGATATTTCTAAAATATTAAGTTTGATTTCTTACTCACAACATAAACAAAAATTGATTTCTTACAGACTAAGGTCTTACATGCTAAACGTAACTTTAAAACATTTAGGAAAAAATGTAGACCATTTTTATGAACTCAGAATAGAGATCAGATCAGATCAGATCAGATCAGTCGCTCAGTCATGTCCGACTCTTTGCGACCCCATGAATCGCAGCACGCCAGGCTTCCCTGTCCATCACCAACTCCCGGAGTTCACTCAGACTCACGTCCATCGAGTCAGTGATGCCATCCAGCCATCTCATCCTCTGTCGTCCCCTTCTCCTCCTGCCCCCAACCCCTCCCAGCATCAGAGTCTTTTCCAATGAGTCAACTCTTTGCATGAGGTGGCCAAAGTACTGCAGTTTCAGCTTTAGCATCAGTCCTTCCAAAGAAATCCCAGGGCTGATCTCCTTCAGAATGGACTGGTTGGATCTCCTTGCAGTCCAAGGGACTCTCAAGCGTCTTCTCCAACACCACAGTTCAAAAGCATCAATTCTTCAGCGCTCAGCTTTCTTCACAGTCCAACTCTCACATCCATACATGACCACAGGAAAAACCATAGCCTTGACTAGACGGACCTTTGTTGGCAAAGTAATGTCTCTGCTTTTCAATATGCTATCTACTGCTTAGTCATCTGAGTCGTGTCCGACTCTGTGCGACCACAGAGACGGCAGCCCACCAGACTTCCCTGTCCCTGAGATTCTCCAGGCAAGAACACTGGAGTGGGTTGCCATTTCCTTCCCCAATGCGTGAAAGTGAAAAGTGAAAGTGAAGTCGCTCAGTCGTGTCCAACTCTAGCGACCTCATGGACTGCAGCCTACCAGGCTCTTCCATCCATGGGATTTTCCAGGCAAAAGTACTGGAGTGGGGTGCCACTGCCTTCTAGGTTGGTCATAAATTTCCTTCTAAGGAGTACTGCTACTGCTAAGTCGCTTCAGTCATGTCCGACTCTGTGCGACCTCATAGACGGCAGCCCACCAGGCTCCCCTGTCCCTGGGATTCTCCAGGCAAGAACACTGGAGTGGGTTGCCATTTCCTTCTCCAATGCAGGAAAGTGAAAAGTGAAAGTGAAATCACTCAGTCGTGTCCGACTCTTAGTGACCCCATGGACTGCAGCCTACTAGGGTCCTCCATCCATGGGATTTTCCAGGCAAGAGTACTGGAGTAGGGTGCCATTGCCTTCTCCATCCAAGGAGTAAGCATCTTTTAATTTCAATTAAGAGTATCAATTCATCAAAAGATCCCTAAAAGAAAATTAAGAACACAAACTGGAAGGAGATATCTGTTAGTCATGTAACTGACCAAGTTTCTTGAATATGTAATAAAAATTTATTAAGAAAAATTTCTTAATATTAAGTTTTCATTTACTACAAGGTAAAACTAATAGTATAAAGATATTGGCCTAAGCTGTTAAAGTTCTAATGCTTTTGGATACTGGTCAGGGGAATCCATTTTTTGCCATCAAAATATCAAATCTGCTTTTATGATTTATCAGCTCCATAATAAATAAGCTATAAAGTTTGGTTGAGCCTAACTAGCAACCTGTGTTTAGGAGGCTCCCAACTTCTTCAAGAAAATTTCAAGCAGCTTCTACTTTCTGAAAATGTTAATTCATGCCCAGCTTGCAAAGGGAGGAGAGGGAGAGGAGCACTGTGAAGGTTCACAGGCAGCCAGCCCAGCGTGGGCTGTGAGTAACTGCTTATTTCCATTGTGAAGAATCAAAGGACGTAAGCAAGGTCCAAAAGTGTCCTGAGACTTTAATTACTGGTATCAAAAGTTAGACCCTGCTGTTTAAATTCTTTTTATTCTTCCACTGTTTCTTTGAAAAGATGATCAGACTCCAATCTTCCCACTGTCTTGCTCCAAGTATTTCTAGGCCTCAAAGAAAAGTACTCTTTTCTGATTCGGGGTTCTAAAAAAGAGTCTTTACCTCTTGGATTTCTTCTCCGCTAAAATGTCTAGCCAGTTACCACTACAAAGTGACTGATTTACACACTCTTGAAACAAAAGACTGGATAGATTTATATGGGCTGTGGACAAGAATTTCAAATCAGTCTAGAAAGACATCTTCATCACTGAAATCCATCTATACTTTTATTCACTTTGGGTTTTCATAGTAATTGTTCAACATTTGCAATGTTTTAAAATTGTATGACATCAGTGAACAAGAAATGATCAGATATTATTAAAAACCCTAAATATAGTCAGGAGAAATGAAAAATGGCACCAGAGTACAGATCA
Organism: Bos javanicus; assembly: GCF_032452875.1. NCBI lineage: Eukaryota > Metazoa > Chordata > Mammalia > Artiodactyla > Bovidae > Bos > Bos javanicus. The sequence continues at coordinate 79,064,415 of NC_083872.1, read as the reverse complement.
ACCCAACAACTTTTAATTCATTCCTTTCTTTCTCTAATGGGAGAAGTGAAGTAAAGTGAAGTAAATGTTGCTCAGTCATGTCAGACTCTTTGCAACCCCATGAACTATACAGTCCAAAAAATTCTCCAGGCCAGAATACTGGGGTGGGTAACCTTTCCCTTATCCAGGGGATCTTCCCAACCCAACAATCAAACCCAGGTCTCCCACATTGCAGGCGGATTCTTTACCAGCTGAGCCACCAGGGAAGCCCAAGAATACTGGAGAGGGTAGCCTGTTCCTTCTTCAGTGGATCTTCCCAACCCATGAATCGAACTGGGATCTCCTGCTGTTAAAATCTGCATTTACACAGATAATCTACAATTATTTAATATGGAACCTTTACAAAAGACCCTGAGAGGTGAGTTTATAATTTAAAAATAAATACTGAGACACAGGGACTTCTCCGGCGGTCCAGTAGTTAAGACTCCCAAGTTTCCACTGTAGGAGGCATGGGTTCAATCCTTGATCAGGGAATTAAGGTCCCATATGCTGGGCAGTGTGGCCAAAAAATAAAAAATAAAATAAAAATAAATAATGAGCTAGATAAGAAGAAGTTAAGTGCAGTGTCCAATACAGCTAACATGTGGGTAAGAATTCTGGAGAAAAACAGATCCAAGCCCATTCTCAGCTCTACCACATTACCCAACAGCTATGTGATCTTCGGTAGGTTACCAAGCTTCCCTGGGCATTAATTTCCCCCTTCATTAAAAGCATGAAAGTGTGAAAGTGTAGTTGCTCAGTAATGTCTGACTCTTTGCAACCCCACAAACTGTAGCCTACCAGGCTCCTCTGTCCATGGGATTTTCCAAGCAATAGTACTGGAGTGCATTGCCATTTCCTTCTCCATTAAAAGCATGGGCAGTAATAACTCACTGTTGAGAGGATTAAGTGTTGGGAGAAAAATCAAAATGTACAAGGCATTTTAACCTAATTAAATTATAATTCCTAATACAAAGTGATTTCTGTGAATGATTAGAAAATTATAAGGTTTTTTTTGTATGATACTTTAAAAATATATATATGTAGAATTCTACAATCTCAGGATTCACTCTTCTCAGCATCAAAGATCAAGTTACAAAAAAAAAAAAAAAAAACAACTAAACTCATTTGAGTACAATAACATGCTAATAAATATTGTCTTCTTAGTTTGAAATTGAAATAAATGTGTAGATATTAATCAACTGTAACTTTTCAACAGACTCCATAAACTAAATGGAATAAGCAGAAAGACAGTGCAAAAGCACCAAGACATAAAGTGCTATTTAAGACAGGAAGTGTGAATATGAAGGGTTTTTTTCTTTAAAAAGCATGACTTTCAGTATAAGAGAAAGTTTATTAAGTTCTCAACCCTGAAACAAATGCCTGGACTATTTAACAGTTAGTATTTTAAGTGCAGTAATATGTCAGAGACATTAAAAAGCAGAGACATTACTTTGCTGACAAAGGTCCATCTAGTCAAAGCTATGGTTTTTCCAGTAGTCATGTAGGATGTGAGAGTTGGACTATAAAGAAAGGTGACTGCCGAAGAATTGATGCTTTTGAACTGTGGTGTTGGAGAAGACTCTTGAGAGTCCCTTGGACTGCAAGGAGATCCAACCAGTCCATCCTAAAGGAAATCAGTCCTGAATATTCACTGGAAGGACTGATGCTCAAGCTGAAACTCCAATACTTTGGCCACCTGTCGTGAAGAACTGACTCATTGGAAAAGACTCTGATGCTGGGAAAGATTGAGGGCAGGAGGAGAAGGGGACAACAGAGGATGAGATAGCTGGATGGCATCACTGACTCGATCGACATGAGTTTGAGAAAGCTCCGGGAGTTGGTGATGGACAGGGAGGCCTGACGTGCTGCAGTCCATGGGGTCGCAAAGAGTCGGACATGACTAAGCAACTGAACTGAACTGAATATGTCAGATTCTCACAACTTAAGATGTGCATAATTTATAAAAGATTATGTAGGACTGATAAAACTGATAATAATTACAACAATATTGGCTATCATTTAGTCAGCACAGATTTCTCACTTTGTCAGAATAAATCAGTGAGAGAGGAAGGAAAAAAACCTGTTATCTCCATAAAAATGAACTGATGGACACATAGGAAGATTATGTATCTTGTCCAAGGTTCAGTTAGCAAGTTACAGAACAGAGATTTGAACTCATGATTATTTTCACTTCAAAAATCAATATTCTTCCAATAGCAAATTGCTTCTCTAGGTAGAATAGGACATGGAACTAAATGATTGGGAAGATCTCTTGAAAATTTAGGATCTAAAATTCTTTTTACTAATAAGCTAATAAACCTGAAAGTATTAAGCTCCAAGCCTTTGCCCCTCCAAGCAACTCTCTAATCCCAATCCGTTCAGGGAAAAAAGGAAGACATTGAAAAGAAGAGAGAATTACTTAACATTAAATATTTCGGATACCAAAGGGTGATCTTCAGGTAACGACCAGCACTAAGAAAGTAAGAGCACAAGGACGGGAAAGAATTTAAATTAGTCATTAGAGAAGAACTTCCGGACAACAAAAACTGAGACACTTGAACACGTTATCAGAGAACATGATGAGGATAAACTGAAGAAAATACAACCTCGTGAAGGGCTGTCAACACACAAACAGTGTCAACATACACACAAGATGGGGAAGTACAAATACAGCCTACTTGGCTCAGTCTCATTTATAATTTAAAATAGAAAAGAAAAAAAGGGAACTGGTAAAATAAGCTTAACAGCCACAGTCAGAAGACTGCACTACAGTTCTGCCAGCCTAAATACAAGTTAGCAAAATACTAAACTAAATATTTGTGCCACATTTTTCGAAAAACCCATCAATGCATAGGTATTATTTTATATTTTCTGTCAATTCATTATCCAAAAAACACAGCATCTCTATCTCCTCTGCAAATTCAGGTTCAGACTGGAACCAGTGCTTTAGTCTAGGCTCAACATTAGTCATCGCAGATGCACTGGTAAAATAAAACCCAAATTCTGTTTGTTTTTAAAGTATGTTTTGGGAGAATTCTGAATGAAAAGCATCACAACGATAGCTTCCTTTGGGATTAAAAACAAAACACAAAAACTCCATATAACTTTGGTGGAACTGTTAGACCTAGGAGAATCATGTCTGTTTCACACGCCTGTACCCCTTCTCTCACTCTATGAAATCACCCATAGGCAAAGATCCAAAGGTGATCACCTTAGAAAGCGTCAGAGTTAACAATCCTGTCTGTCCCTTTCCAGTGTCAGCTGAGTTTTTATGTGAACCTTTACTAATCTGTAAAAAAAAAAAAAAAAAAAGAGAGCGAAGTCTACATGGTCTTGGTAGTAAGAGGATTCTCTCACTTTTATTATAAAGAGAAATATGCTTCTTTTACAATAAATATGTATTATCAGGGAAAAAGGGTTACTTCCATTAAAAAAAATAAACATATGCAAATCAGCCAAGCTAATGCTTTTATATTTCTTCCCTTCTTTTTCTCTACAGCCACTGTCACCTAAAAGAGAAGTAACCTCTTGGCATCTGGTCCTACCTAAAACTCTCTCCTTTTACACAAGACAGAAGAAAAGACTTCTGACCATCAATTATTTGGCTCTAATAATACACCCCAGTAGCTGAGAGCATAAGCAGTTGGTTTTGGGAGACCTAAACTTTAGGGCAGACCTACCTTGTGAATAGAGAAGGATCTGCATCTCCAGAAGAACACAGGTAAATACCTGCACCAGGTTCTCTAGGCCCAGGAGCTCAAAGACCTCTCGGAGAGGGTAATCGGAGAGGGGGAGTTCATTGAGCCCCGGCCTCTGGCAGATGACAGGTTCATAAACACCATAAAATTTCAGTGATCTTCCTGGAGGTGGAAGGGGCACCTCATAGAGAATATTATGGATGTAGCTCTCAAGAGGCAAAGGTGGTGGCTGCTGTGAGGTAACTGCCTTGTAAAGTTGGATGAGGAATTTCTTGCAGGCCTGCATGAAAGGCAGTGGTGTGATCAAACATATACTTTTTGAAACATACAGGGTGTCTCTGCTGATGTCATAGGAGTTGTATCGCTGGAGTTTCAAAAGGGAAGTTGTATCTCCCTCGTCAATACTGCTCGCCAGTGAATCCATGCTGCAGGAGGATGAAGCGTACACGCTGCTGTAATGCTCTGCATTGTGCATCTGGTAGAGTGTCTGCATTGCTGTGCAGATTTGCTTACTTGTAACTTCTTCATAAAAAGTGAGAACAAAACCGTAGGTACGAGATCCATCTTCCCGGGTAATTATAAATGAGTGGAACTGAGGGTCTTTGTTGTCAGTTTGTGTTCTGAAAGACAGCCCTTTAGGCATGCACAACTGTGGAGGAAGGAGAAGAAAAGCATCAGAAGGCAATATATGAACAAATTCAAACCAGAGAAAAATGGTTGTGAAGTTCTATCTGAGCTTATGACCTTCATTAAGTCATGTAACTTCTCTGAGCCTTAGTTTCTTTATCTATGACATCTGCTGCATCAGTGACCTTAAGACAAAGACACTTTACAAATATTTAAGGACTATTTTTAAAGTCGATAATGTTTCAGAGGAATACAGAAGCAGGTGAAGGTTCATTTGATAAATGGAAAAAAGTTAAAACAGAATAATAAAAACAAAAGTATAATTTTTGCTCTTTTAAACAATATGATACTTTGTCCTTAGAAAAAATAAATGTTAAAAATGGATTGATTTTTCTTTACTGAAGCAGAAGGGTAGAACCAAGACACTTCAGATTACTTCCAGCAGAGATTATGCCCCAGGTCTTGGGAACCAACCAGGATTGAGTTAAATTTGAGAATAAAATTACCTGAAGACTTAAAGATGCTATATTTAAGATACTTTATAAAGCAAAAAAATTAGAATTGAGTCTAAAACATTTTAAACAAGAAAAATTATAGAAAATTTGAAATGTACTAAGGAAAACAGAATTGTAATTCAACTATCCTAAAATCATGATTATTAATTTTTCTATTATTCCTTTCTACTTTGTATTACAATATGCTTTCTGCATAGAAATAATTTTACCATATGACTTTTTTTTCTTTTATTTCAGATTTAATAATTGATCTGGTATAAAATTTAGAAGTTCTCCCAAATCCCCACATTATAAAAAAATTTAATTCCCTTAAGAGTTATGACTTTCATTCAAATTGTGAACAAACACTTATTAACCGCCTTTCTGAGCCAGGCCCTATGATAGTGATAAAACGGTGAGAAATATAGTTTCTGCTCCCCTGGAGTTACCAGTGCAATAAGGACAACAGACTATTAAAAATATATATAAACTATAAACTATGGGAAGTGCTGTGATAGGGTAAACATAGGCTGCTAGGAAAAACACAATAGGAGGACATAAATGAGAAAAGAGGGAGCTACCAGAAAAGGCACTTTCCTGGCAGATCAGTGATAAAAAATCCACCTGTCAGAGCAGGAGACACAGGTCCTATCCCTGGATCAGGAAGATCCCCTGGAGAAGGAAATGGTAACCCACTCCAGTATTCTTGCCTGGGAAATGTCATGGACAGAGGAGCACTGGTGGGCTACAGTCTATGGGGTTGCAGAAGAGTCAGACATGATTTCAGTTCAGTTCAGTTCAGTCGTTCAGTCGTGTCTGACTCCCCATGGACTGAGCACACCAGGCCTCTCTGTCTATCTCCAACTCCCAGAGCTTGCACAAACTCATGTCCATCAAGTCAGTAAGGCCATCCTATCATCTCATCCTCTGTTGTCCCCTTCTCCTCCTGCCTTCAATCCTTGCCAGCATCAGGGTCTTTTCAAATGAGTCAGTTCTTCGCGTCAGGTGGCCAAAGCTTGAGCATCAGTCCTTCCAATGAACATTCTGATGGACTGATTGGATCTCCCTGCAGTCCTAGGAACTCTTAAGACTTTTTTCCAACACCACAGTTCTAAAGCATCAATTCTTTGGCGCTCAGCTTTCTTTATAGTCCAACTCTCACATCCATACATGGCCACTGGAAAAACCACAGCTTTGACTAGATGGACCTTTGTCAGCAAAGTAATGTCTCTGCTTTTTAATATGCTATCTAGGTTGGTCACAGCTTTTCTTCCAAGGAACAAGTATCTTTTAATTTCATGGCTGCAGTCACCATCCACAGTGATTCTGGAGCCCAAAAAGATAAAGTCTCTCACTGTTTCCATTGTTTTCCCATCTATTTGCCATGAAGTGATGGGACCAGATGCCATGATCTTAGTTTTTTGAATGTTGAGTTTTAAGCCAGCTTTTTCACTCTCCTCTTTCACTTTCATCAAGAGGCTCTTTAGTTCCTCTTTGCTTTCTGCCATAAGGGTGGTGTCATCTATATATCTGAGGTTATTGATATTTCTCCCGGCAATCTTGATTCCAGCTTGTGCTTCATCCAGCCCAGCACTTTGCATTATGTACTCTGCATATGAGTTAAATAAGTAGGGTGACAATATACAGCCTTGACATACTCCTTTCCCGATTTGGAACCAGTCTGTTGTTCCCTGTCCAGTTCTAACTATTGCTTCTTGACCTGCATGCAGATTTCTCGGGAGGTAAGTAAGGTGGTCTCAGGAGGTAGGTAAGGTGGACATGACGTAGTGACTAAAAATAACAAATGACCAGGGGAAAAAATGAAGGAAGCCCAAGTGGAGACCTGAGGTAAGTACAGGTGTTAATGAGATGAAATGAAGGCAGAGAGGGCATAGGCAAAAGCCCAGAAGACAGAACGTGAGGTTCACTGTGGGTGGGGAGCAGAATGAAAGGTGTGGGGAGGAGAGTGACTGCAGGAGATATTGAACCCCAAAGGGCCTTGGAGAGTCACAGCATAAGTCTGAGGAGGGGTATGAGAAACCTCTGGAGGGTTTTCAGCAGCACAGGTACAGAAACAGAGGGCTGCTTAGCACATCAACCTTCCGGCATGTGAGGGCGGTGGCTTCCCCAGAGGTTCTAAGCAGGCAGCAGGAATGCTCAGAGCCTCGGAGTCACCCTTGACTCCTTTCTTTCTCGCTCACTCCATTACCCAATCCATCAAAAAAGACCAGTTCTACTTTCAAATATATATTCAGGAGCAGATTACCTCCATCATTACTCTTACTACTCTAATCTAAGCCATACTATTCTCTCATGTGGATGACTATTTAATATAATAGCCTGTTAACCCATCTCCTTGCTTTTGTCCTTGTCCTCAATAACCTGCTCCTCATAGAGCAGCCAAAGTGATTCTTAAAAAAATATGTTCGATCTTGCCACTATTCAAAACCCTCCAATGGTCTCTCATATTGTTAGAAGGTGAAATCTTCACACTACAAGGCCCCTGTGAGGCCCTACATCACTCGGCCCCAGCAGCTCTTGCTCCACCCTCCACTGCTCTTCAGCTCACCTACTCTGCTGTGGGTCTTCAGACAATCCTAGTCCTCAGCCTTCAATCCACCCTAACTGACACCTGCTAGAACACAGGAGGGCCACTCTGCCAAACCCTACCCAAACTGCAGATCTGTAAGCAGAATGATGGCTTTGTTTTAAAACAACAGGTCAAATCCAATCTGCCACATGCCTTGAAAGTAAAATCTTATTGGTACACAATCGCACTCCCTTTAAGCACTGTCTAGCTGGTTTTGCACTACAACAAGAGCTGAATCACTGTGACAGAGACTGCACGGCCCACAACACTCAGCTATTTACTATCTGGCCCTTTGTGTGGGGGGAAAAAAAACAGCAAGTCTATGTTTTAAGTCACTTAAGTAACACTGAGATGGTTTGTTATGCAGCTTACCCAAAACAGTTCCTTACTTCCTGTAAGTCTCCATATAACTACCTTAAAGAGGCCTTAATTTCTTTTTCCATTAAAAAAATAGTGTTTTCATCCCATAAATGCCATTAAAATGTCACTTCTCCTCTAAAAAGCTTTTATTGAATGAAGCAGTTAAAGCCTTGCACCACAGTATATGTACACTGCATATGTATGACACACATCAGTAGTTTCTCTAATTTTGTTTCATCTCTAGACTGAAAAACTACTCAAGCACTGGTAATAGCTTTAACCATTCAAGAGTACCACACATGGAACAATGTAGTATTTGGGCCATAATAAATGGTGACTGATAAAGGTAAAAAGCAAAAACTGTGAAGCTCAGCATAAATATCTCAGTGAAAATGTCTTTACATTTCACATCACTGAACATGAGAATTGGAAACAGCTATAGTAGCTTTACTCCTTGGAAGGAAAGTTATGACCAACCTAGATAGCATATTCAAAAGCAGAGACATTACTTTGCCAACAAAGGTTCGTCTAGTCAAGGCTATGGTTTTTTCTGTGGTCATGTATGGATGTGAGAGTTGGACTGTGAAGAAGGCTGAGTGCCAAAGAATTGATGCTTTTGAACTGTGGTGTTGGAGAAGACGCTTGAGAGTCCCTTGGACTGCAAGGAGATCCAACCAGTCCATTCTGAAGGAGATCAGCCCTGGGATTTCTTTGGAAGGAATGATGCTAAAGCTGAAACTGCAGTACTTTGGCCACCTCAGGCAAAGAGTTGACTCACTGGAAAAGACTCTGATGCTGGGAGGGATTGGGGGCAGGAGGAGAAGGGGACGACAGAGGATGAGATGGCGGATGGCATCACTGACTCAATGGACGTGAGTCTGGGTGAACTCCGGGAGTTGGTGATGGACAGGGAGGCCTGGCATGCTGCGATTCATGGGGTTGCAAAGAGTCGGACACGACTGAGCGACTGATCTGATCTGATAGTAGCTTTAATCATTATTATATATGTATGTTGACAAAAATTAAATTAATGTGTATATTTGGGCAGAATAAGATACAGATTTAGATAAAACACATGAATATCTGGATTTGTTGGGGGGAAATTTTGCTTATTCCTAATCTTGGGGAAAAAAAGGCCATGGCAGGATATTTTCATAATTAGGCCTTTAGATTAAGGTTGCTTTCATTATAACAAGTCAATGAGATCCTCTACTGATTATGAATGAAAATTCATCTGACACATTTACTAGAGTCAATAAAGGTTATAGGAAGGATGATGTGAATCAGTCTTGCCTCAGGCTAAGCTCAAACGTGCACAGCATAGTGCGTGGCATACGTAAGTGTCTTTTAAATGAATGAATAAATCAACGAACAAGAAAACAATCAAAAACAGTTCAGGGAACAGGATCAGATTTAGTTCATCTCTTCATTCAGTCCATAGTTCTCTTATATCAAGTAGGCAATACACAGTGACCTCCAAAGTCAACATAAAGACTTAATTTAATTGACAGGCTTTCCTGACATCATAAACCATTAAATTCAAGCTCAAACTGTTTTTGAAGAGCTGCCAAATATTCCCTTAAGGGTCTGTAGCTTTCTTTAGCATGCATTCAGACATTTACAGGAAAAGCTTGCCAAAAGTTATGCCCAAAGGGAAGAATGACTTTCTATGCTACAGATAGCAGATGTAGGAATTCTTAAACTCTCCTACAAATAAAAAAAAAAAAAAAAATAAGAATTATATTTCTAATCTGGGAACCATAGTTGGAAAATGCTATTGTTTTTCATTTTTAACAGTGAGAATCATATGACTTATTTTTCATAATTCTAAACTATAAATCAAGATTTGCTCACCATGACAATCAATATCTTTTATCCTCTAATACTGATGTTTACTAACAATATCCTCTCCCCACCCCACTCTCACGACAACTAAAAAACTTAAGAGCTGTCACTGCTAATCAGATTGTCATTGGCTAGATTACTCGAGCCACAGTAGGCTCACAATGCTGTCTGTGTACCTTTCTTGGTTTGAGTGACCAAATATCCTTATTATCTCTCTGGATTCTTTTAGTCAGTGTGGCTAGAACTGCAACAATTTTTCCCCCATTTTCTATGGCTCTATCAATCCCATTCCTTTTCTCTTATGTTACAAATAAAAGCTATTGAGAAAACTCTTAATGAGTCGGTTAGTTTTCTGTTCCTTCCTTCTTTCCTTCTCTTTCCCTTCTTCATTTAATAAACATTTACTTTATGTCATATATTGCATTAGATCTTGATAACTCAGAAGACAAATATGAAAATAATTTTTTACCTCTGGGAGCTTACACTCTAATAGGAAACAGAGACATATAAACCAACAGTTACAAAATAATGTGATCCCTATTGCTACAGAGAGTGTTCAACATGTTTCAGGAACAGAGAAGACAGAGCACCTAACTATTCCTGCTTAAGAGATAGTTTTGCAGTAGAGGTGATACCTGATCAAAGATGGGGAAGCGAAGTTCTGTAAGCAAGCATATACTCCTTCATTTATTTAATGGTCTGAACCTCAACTATGTGCAAAGCTAAGGATATGGTGGTTTAGTCGCTAAGTGGTATCTGACTCTTTGCAACCCCATGGAATGTAGACCGCCAGGCTCCTCTGCCTGTTGGATTTTCCAGGCAAGAATGCTGGAGGGGACTGCATTTCCTTCTCCAAGGGATCTTCCCGATCCAGGGATCAAACCTACATTTCCTGCTAAGCCGGCGAATTCTTTAACTCTGAGCCATCTATCACAATCAGTAAGAGTGTGTTCCTGTCCTAATGGTTCTTACTTTATAGCAGGAGACAAGGAGTAGGACAACCAGCTATATAATTAATTAATTGTAACTGTAATGGTGCTACAAAAAGGTACATGGTGCCAAGAGAACTTAAGGGGACCTGGCTAAATGTTGGAAGGGTGGTGAAGGTGGTGGTCAGGGATAGCTTCTTTGAGGAAATCATGTTTAAAATGAAATCTGAAATGTCAATATGAAGAATTCACTAGAGGAAGAAGTGGAAGAGAGACAGGAAAATGTCTTCCTTTCAGAGAGGAAGGAAAGCAGAAACAGAAGCTGTAGTGTGGAGAATGAAAAAGACAGGCAGCAGGGGGTCAGTTACAATGTATCCTTTACTCTTTACTCTTCATTCCACTCCACTCTTCTTTGGGATCAAAGTAAACAGTAAACTGAGCTTTATAAACAGCTATATAATAGTTATTAGTCTTCAATTATCTGAAAATTTATATATCAGATGTTTTATTTAGGACATATATACAAAATGGAATCTTAATATTTCACAGAACATGCTTAAAAAGCTACTGACCACATTTTCTTCCTAACCATTCCTAGGTTCACCACATTCTTAAGTATAAGCTCTGTCTACTAGAACATTACATAGACAGTCACAGACGCTAATACACAGTTTTCATTAGGAGATCTGAAATGGAGGGGGGGGGGGACTTCAGCTCCATTTGCATTGCTTTGTTTCATTTAAGAGGAAAGGTATGGCTCTGAAGCAAATTTGTCAAATGTTGACATCTGTTACTTCTTGGTGGTGGGTATATGATTTTTTTTTTCTCTCTGCTTTATGATACTTCCATTTTTTTCCCACAAAAATCTGTGAATCCACAACCAAAAGAGATATAAAAGCAATTTTTTTTTTTGCACACTCAAAAATATTTTATTGATAGTGATGTGACATTAAAAAGTTTAATAACATTAAGTTTATAAGCAATTGCTCTAAGCAATATAGTAGAAGGTACAAGATTAGAATACAGATCTATGAATATATATCCCTACCTGGACTATAGGACATCCAAACCCAAAGAAAAGGAAGAATTGAGGAAAAGTTTTAAATGAACAGGAGATTTACTACAACAAATAATAGAAGTTCCAAGACTTCCTTTGAGAAATTAAGCATGATAGTTAAAAGTTCAAATTATATAGTTTTCTTTTTTTTTTCACCTGTTTCAAAAGCAATTAATTCAGAAAATTTCAAATGTCACATACTTATTTGCTGTTACATATGCATTGCACTCATATACGGGATTTTTTGTTGTTGTTTAACAAGTTTCATTGCTTTGGGGGACTTAATTTGTATGAAATTAGTGTCACACACTAGTAAAGTGATGTTTAAAATTCTCCGAGCCAGGCAATACACGAACCGTGAACTTTCAGATGTTCAAGCTTGTTTTAGAAAAGGCAGAGGAACCAGAGATCAGATTGCCAACATCCACTGGATCATGGAAAAAGAGAGTTCCAGAAAAACATCTATTTCTGCTTTATTGACTATGCCAAAGCCTTTGACTGTGTGGATCACAGTAAACTGTGGAAAATTCTGAAAGAGATGGGAATACCAGACCACTTGACCTGTCTCCTGAGAAACCTATATGTAGGTCAGGAAGCAACAGCTAGAACTGGACATGGAACAACAGACTGGTTCCAAATTGGGAAAGGAGTACGTCAAGGATGTATATTGTTACCCTGCTTATTTAACTTAAATGCAGAGTACATCATGAGAAACGCTGGGTTGGAGGAAACACAAGCTGGAATCAAGATTGCTGGGAGAAATATCAATAACCTTAGATATGCAGATGATACCACCCTCATGGCAGAAAGTGAAGAAGAACTGAAGAGCTTCTTAATGAAAGTGAAAGAGGAGAGTGAAAATGTTGGCTTAAAGCTCAACATTAAGAAAACTAAGATCGTGGCATCTGGTCCCATCACTTTATGGCAAAGAGATGCGGAAACGGTGGAAACAGTGGCTGACTTTATTTTTCTGGGCTCCAAAATCACTGCCGATGGTGACTGCAGCCATGAAATTAAAAGACAATTACTCCTTGGAAGGAAAGTTATGACCAACCTAGACAGCATATTAAAAAGCAGAGACATTACTTTGTCAACAAAGGTCCATCTAGTCAAGGCTATGGTTTTTTCAGTGGTCATGTATGGATGTGAGAGTTGGACTGTGAAGAAAGCTGAGCTCAGTAAGAATTGATGCTTTTGAACTGTAGTGTTAGAGAAGACTCTTGAGAGTCCCTTGGACTGCAAGGAGATCCAAACAGTCCATCCTAAAGGAGATCAGTCCTGGGTGTTCATTGGAAGGACTGATGTTGAAGCTGAAACTCCAATACTTTGGGCACCTGATGCGAAGAGCTGACTCATTTGAAAAGACCCTGATGCTGGGAAAGATTGAGGGCAGGAGGAGAAGGGGACAACAGAGGATGAGATGGTTGGATGGCATCACTGACTCAATGGACATGGGTTTGGGTGGACTCCGGGAGTTGGTGATGGACATGGAGGCCTGGCATGATGCAGTTCATGGGGTCGCAAAGAGTCGGACACGACTGAGAGACTGAACTGAACTGAATGATCCTTATTTAAAGCTCCACTTTGTTTAGCAGAATGAGTGATACTATAGAAGGCAGTAACTTACTGGAGTGGAATTTTGCTAAAGCTAACAACAAAGCTTTCTATCTTTAAGTGGGAATAAATTATAGATTCATACAAATGCACTTACTAATAAATCAAAGAGGAAATTAAGGGCAGTAAATCTATGACCCAAATGCATACTAGTTTAATGGAATGCTTTACAGAGATTTTCAAGGAGTACTAGTAAATCCTTTTAGATCTGCAGCAAAAAACAAAATGCCGTATTGTGTTTAAGCATCAAAACACAAGCCTACAAGTCTGTTCTTCAGAGGGAAATGTTTCCTGTTTACATAAAATAACTCAGAGACAACAGATAAAGAAAATATTAAAGACAGTCAAGGAAGCAGACAATTGCTTTAGAGATAAATGCTGCTGCTGCTGCTAAGTTACTTTAGTTGTATCCGACTCTGTGCGACCCCACAGACGGCAGCCCACCAGGCTCCCCCGCCCTTGGAATTCTCCAGGCAAGAACACTGGAGTGGGTTGCCATTTCCTTCTCCAATGCATGAAAGTGAAAAGTGAAAGTGAAGTCGGTCAGTCGTGTCCAAGTCTTTGTGACCCCATGGACTGTAGCCTACCAGGCTCCTCCATCCATGGGATTTTCCAGGCAAGAGTACTGGAGTGGGTTGCCATTTCCTTCTCCAAAAGATAAATGCTAGACAGAGGCAAAGGTTAACACAGATATCTTACTATTAAGACATCCAAATGATTAAAAGTAATAAAATACATCAAGTGCGGCATTTTGTTCAAATGACTATGGATTCATATGATAATAAGAATCTAGTTTTGGACACCATTCTGACTTCTCACATAATAATTTATAAATACTTTGAAATGTATCACTAATTTAAGAAAATTAGTGTTATAATCCATTTACATTCTTATCCATTCTTCCAATGTTTCATTAGGTACTCTTTTATATCATTAATATCTTTCCATTAATTTTCTGACATAAGCAGCTGATAATTTATTTTCTGTCACTGCTTTTTGCTGACTATTTTAGTAAGAAGCTTGTCTGCACTTCTCCAAGTCTCATAAATATGACTAACAGTTGTATTCTGCTTAATATCTACAGCACTGTCTTCACCAAAGATGAGGCTAGGCCCTACAGTATTAACTTCTAGCAAAGTGACATCTCCTGTTACTCTAGTATAGGGCAACAGTTTAGAGAAGTAACTATACCATGCTCTGTAAAGAATCAAAGTCGAAGTACCATATGCCTTAGTCATCTGTCCTTAGAAAAGGTACCATGAAATTCCCTTCTTGGAGTAACATCAGACTGGAATGGGTTTACTGTGATATAGAAATATCATATCCCTGAGAGCAGGTGAAAACCAAGTTATTAAAAACATATAGTTTTTCTTTGGGGGAAGTAGCATGCAGGTGGGAAAAAAGTGAACTAGAGAGTAAAAATAATCTGGATTTAATCTCTGAGACTCCCTGTACAACTTTGGGCAACTAACTTAATCTCTGTAAAATATGAATAATAATCCTCACTCGGTATGTGTAAGCAAGTATGTGAAAGTAACACATATAAGGGACCTAACAGGTATCTACTAAATATTTTCTTCCCTTAGAGTATCACATCATAATGGGATCCTTTGGTTCCACCTTTAAAATACTCATAAAGAACCACATCTATGTGTCTTAGTCTACCTTTAATCATTTTTGTCCCTATGGTGCCTGATCTCTGATTTGCTCACTTTGGGACCCCCTGATTTTTATAACTGCAGAGTTCATGGAGGTACAAAATATTTTCCAGATTTCTAAGAAGAACTGTTCCTAACTGACCTGAAAATTATGACTGACTACTTTTAAGAACCTCTAATGGGACAATTATGACCGACTGTATTTTTAAGAACCTCTAATGGGACTTACAATCACCACTGGTAACTCATTACATTATTTTAAATTCCTTATAAACAAATTCCTACTAACATCTAAATGAGGCACTTAAGTTCCTTTCCTACCTTACTTTGTGAACATAATAAATTACAGACCCATCATATAACATTCCTTGAAATATGAAAACTATAATCATGTACCTTCCATCAGGCTCCTCTCCAGGAACCAAACTATTATCACTGTTGTCAAAGAATCTATGTATTAATTAATGCAAATTCACCACACAGCTTAATGGCAGGAAAAGAAAACAGGCTGCTTAGGGGCTGTTGTATGTACTAATTAGCTATGGGGATCTTAGGCAAGTTACTTAGCTTCTCTGAGCTTCATTTTCCACAGCTGGAAAGTAAGGATAATACTATTTAAAAAATTTTTTTATTTAAAGGCTTAAATGAAATGAAATAATGTACAAATTCAAAATATAGTCACAACTGTCATATTAATAAAATAAAAAGAAGGCCTTGAAGAGGAGAAAAAAACCACATACCATGTTTACTGCATCTTGATCAAAAGGGTTCCATTCTATATTCTGAGGATAGTGGGCCAGAACTTTGGATTTGAATGTTCTTCTCAAAGGACTCTGGTCAAAATTTTCACCTACAACAGATAATTAATAATTAGTTAATATGCAGAATTTTTTCAAAAGCATGTCATAATTTTATTTTTATTTTGTAAATACACTGAGTGATAGTGTTGAAATCTGATTCACTTTCTACCTCTAATAGTCTGGCTTGTAAATTTTTCCATGGACAACTAAAAAGGAACTTTTAATAAGAGACGTGCATTTAAAACTTCATAATACAAATTTTAAAATCCTGGCTAGACAACTAATACTAAAAATCAAGATACGCTAAAATAATCCTTGCTGTGACCTAATTACTGTCCTCATTTCAACACATGATGACCAAAAAAAAAAAAAATCCTATTTGGAAACATTTAACTCACTAAAGAAACATTTCAAAATAAACTAACTGTAACTAAGATTCTGAAATTTTTTACATATATAAACTTAATGGTGCAGTGCCCAAAGGAGGCAAGTTTGCTTGAGTTTTCACAAAATCCTCTGATAAACGTGATAAACGTGACTGCATCTCCACGCTTTTACAAGAATTAATAGAATCAGAAACATCATTACTGAGTTGTCTGGTTTAGTAAACAGGACACATTAAAGAACACTAACCTCTAAAAAGAAGCTATTCTAAGCCAAATTAATCACCTGTTAAAATCCTGAAAAGGTAAAAGGCTATGCTTTGATCATTACATATAACAAAATTCAGTAAAGCTGTCAGCTCAGTTCTTTAAAGTCTTAACCAAATTAACTTCCGTGAGACCTGCTGCCTCCAAATGCCTTAGTTTCATAAAATATTTTAATATGGACAGATCTTAAATTCTCAGTGTCAAAAAGTTGAGATTAAGGAATTAGAAAGACCTTGGGAGCAATACCATCTGTCTCTTGTGTTTTTTTCTACTTTTTAAGTTCTAATTACAAAACACAAGCTGATATATTCAAAGATAAATGCTACTTACCAGTAATTGTACAAACAAAAATATCATAAAACAATTCATGAGTCACATGTGGACACCTAGTTAGATTCAGTTTCCATCTCTGGTAAAAATCTAAAAGATGTATCCTAAAACACCTTTCAGTGAGAAACTTAACAGATCTCAGACGCAGGGAAAAGTCACACTCTAAAATTTTGTTGGAGAATGCAATATAAAACACACAGGAGTGTTTTGAATATAGGCACATAATTTAAACAGATCTGTTGCAACAACTAACCTATTACTTCTAATTTAGGCCTTTGGCTAACAATCTTTTTCCTTTGGATTCCTCTTCGTTATTTAGGCAAGCACTCCATCTCTCTATCTTTCTACCTCATATTTTCATCTTCTAAGTGACACAGTAAAGAGCTTTCACTTCTAGAAGAGAAACTGTCAAAGGTGTCCCCAGTGAATGTTTATCAATTTCTGCACCATGCTTCTAGGGTATGTGAACATGGGAAAAGTCAGTGGACAATACGAAACCGTTTAAGAGTCACTATGTCCGAAGAAATGAGTCAGGGTTCACGGTTGATTTCACAAAGAGTAAATGGTATCTTTAGCTGGTACTAGATTCTTATGTAAACACTAAGAATTTTTAGATTATTTACTTCTTCATTAAAAAAAAAGGTTATATTTCACTTCAGTTTAAGTCAGAGAAAAAGCAAAACTAGAATCCTCTCCTGGTTCTAAGGTTTATGCTGCTGACTGTGCCAGTGACACAGCAAAAGGATAATCTCACCTTAGATAATACCCAGCCATCAAGAAACCCTCTCCTTTACCTGCCCTCAAATACCAAAAATGCTTATTTTATCATTCACAAATGTAAATAAAATATGAAATACTGCAGGGGCAGAAGAAACAGCATATAATGAGGATATAAATCCTTGCAACACTTACCTTTTAATGGATTTCTGCCTGAGTTTGGTTAAAATAGTAACTTTATCTTCATTCATATATCAAGTTATTAATGTGACAGGAAATAAATCAGAAAAAGTCATGACACTGCTATTTTCAACATAATTGTCCTGTTAACTAAGGAACACCACACCCTAGAGGAACAATGAATCAACCAGAAGAGAGAAAGAAAACCACCTTGAGAGAAAAAGAATTTCACAAAAACAAAACCCCATGAAACAGAAATACAAATCTAACAAAAGAAAAACAGAACCATCATCACCACTGCCACCACTACCACCACCACTTCTTATTAGACTGCTCTAAAAGAGGCGGGGAGATCATTGCTATATATACAGCTGTCTTGGCAAATATTATTTTGAAGAAAATGTGGAGAGAAGCTGACTGAAAATTCTGACAACACTGTTAAGGATCTAGAAGTGAGTAAATGCAGCTATTCCTATTAATATCAGTCAAATAAAAGAATCCTTGAGATGACTTTTGGAGATGTGAGACAGGGGAACCTAACCTTTGCATTTTGAACCCATAAACCTCTAACTTAGAATTTACTGTTAGGTTAACAGGAAAAATGAACCAGTCTAAGAATCTGGATTCCAAGGAAATGGAAATTACATAAGGATGCTTTAATTAACCTAAAATCCACCTTTCAAACACTATCCTGAAATAAACAAGGATTATAAATTTGTGCAATTATTAATATCCCCCGCAACAAGTAGACTTAATTTCAAGTAATATTGCCAAATAACCTCCTACTAAACTTAAACTACAATTAAACCTTTCCTCCTAAGAAAATAGAACATATCTGCCAAGACAGCTTAAAGACTAATGAATTAATTTCTTCAAGGCTTGAAGCAAATGAGATCTTTACAAAAATTAAGATGCAAATAAGAGAACAGAAATACAAAATAACAAATTTTTTTGCCTAAGCAAAACTGAATAATGAAACAATTATGATGGATTTGGGGTGAATTAAAATAATAACTTCTAACACCTCAACTTTTTATTTTTACCTGAAGTCGTATTTGCAGCATCTTGGCTCTTGCCATGACGATCTGCTTCTAGCCATTGGTACAAAACTACATAATGTAATAGAAATAAAAAAGCTTTTATGAACAAAGAAACACAAACAAAAAAGCAATAATGACTTTGAAGAATGGAAAATAAGAATTAAAAAAATTAAACAAAAGCAATTAAACATGAGACATTAACATCAACAGAACACAACACCAATAGTATGTAGCTTATAGGCTATTAGTGATAAGAAAGCAAAGAGAATAAGTAATTGCATTTTAATGTAATAAGTGAAATGCCATTTAAACATCTGTAACAATTATTCATATGGGAAAAGGTGCATGTTCTTTTCTTAATGCTAATTTAAAAAGAAGTATCAGCAGAAAGCTAATGCCAGATATAATAAAATATGATAGTAAGACTAAATGACGAACTATGGAAATTGCATCCCAACTTCTGTAAACCTATCAGATTGGCTGAAGTTCAAGAAACTGACTATACCAAAATCTGATAAGTATGCAAAGAGACAGAACGCTCATAAATTGCTGGCGGTAATGCAAAAAGGTATAACCTCTTAGGAAAGACAGTTTGGCAATTTTTACAAGGCTAAACATAGTCCATATGATCTTACAACCCCTGTCTAACCAGTAGAAAAAAGTCAGACAAATTCCAAGAGGAGCAACCTACAATACACCTGGATGAATACTTGTCAAAACTGTCAAGGTCATCAAAAACAAGTAAGGTCTCAGAAACTATCATAGCTGAGAGGAGCCTAAGGAGAGAAGAAAGGTGTAATGTGGTATACTGGATGGGCTCCTCCAACACAGAAAGGACATTGAGTAAACACCAGGAAATTTGAATAAAGTATAGATTTTAGTTAACAATAATATTGATTCATTAATTACAACACATGTATGGCACCACCCTAGGTTGTAAATGATAGGGAAAACTATGTGCATGGATGGGGGGTTGTGTGTGAGAACTCTGTATTAGCTTCTCAATTTTTCTGTAAATCTAAAACTGTTTCTAAAAATCAAGTCTGTTTAAAAAATTTTTTAAACAAGTCTTTAAAACTTTTACAAATTGTAAAGTTTAAATTAAAAAAAATTTTTTTAATTAAAAAATGATTTAATGTAAGGACAAAAACATATATTACATCCAATCTTTTAATTATTCTATCTTTTGTAAATTACTATGCAAACACAAGCTGAAGTTTGCTCAGTAAAGATTCCATTAGTCAACTATCCTCTTAGGTACTTTAAGAAATATCAACTCTTGGGGAAAAGTTTTACTACAATGAGGACACAAGCTATTAAAATATTCACACCTGGGGTGAAGGGGGGAATTTACAGTAGAGCTCTGTGACTAAATATATACTATGGCATTTCCTCTTTCTGGGTCAAAAGAATAACAACTACAAATGAGAGAGGGGAGTAGCAGAGTAGAATAATATTGGACTACTCCAAGCAGCAAAAAATCTCCCCGTTTGGAAAAGTGAGCACAAACTTTACTACTGATACTGAATATCCTTCTTATAAAAATGAGACACAAAGCATGGAAACTAATCCATTCAATGGTCTGACAATTCTGCCCAGCTCTCATCTAAAGCCTAAATGTGCCCTGATAAAGGTAGAAACTCTTGGTTGTGTTCAGAGTATCGCTGCCATTATATTTACCAACAGTCCCAATTATTTCATATAGCCGTTGTTTCTGGTTTCATTGGCCAAAAATAAAAAAATACGAAAGTTATTTTAGATCATTTTATTCTGACCAGTTATACAGAAAATGGTACATAAGCAAAAATAATGTTAATAGATTTGAGGTTCAATTATTTTATCACTACCTCCAGATCCCAAAATCCAATTAACTATGGTCTAAATAATTGAGAGAACTTCCAGTGAAATAAGTGCATCTGCTTCATGCAAAGCTATAATGAGAATCACCATTAGACCAAATTTGGATTGCAGTCTACTTTATAGCATATATATTAAAAAAGATAATGTATAACTACAAAAGAAATGTGAATAATGTTTCACTTAACATACAAAAATGTATACAGGCAGGTCCAGAAGGACTGAGCTCTAATATTTCTTAAACTCTCACAGTTTCTGAAATATGGCATATTATAAAGTGTCTGAGCCTCCTTTGACTTTGTAGATGACGTCAGAATATCAATAATATACCTCTTTCCCCTGTGGTTGGGAGCACAAGGTCTGACCTTCTGGAAGCTCCACGTTTCCTTTCAACTGGCAATGGGAGCAGGGACACTGCCCCTGCTCCAGCCACTGGTGAGGATTTCTCTAGTCTGTGCATGACATTGTAAGCAGAGAGAGATCTGTGAATCTCGGAGCTATTTCTCAGGCTGAATGTCCCCGTTATGTATTTCTTCACTCATTTCCTCTCTGAACCTTCTCACTCCTAGGGCCCCAGTGAATTCCCTTCTTCATTATCCATTTCCACCACAGCCTATTTCTGAGCAGGGTATTTCTCCACAAAACAAGGCCAAGGCTCCCAATACTTCCCTATGTGCCTATCCCTGAAGGATGTCACTGAAGTCTAGATGTTTTAAAGAAAGTTTGTTGATGGGAACAATGAAAACAGAAGGGAAGCTGAAACAGGTAATCTCTTCCACCCTGTCTTTTTTTCATTTTATTCCTTTTCTCTCTAAAGGGAAGTTAAAACATAGACACACACACGTGGACAGAATGCTCACAATCAGTAAATCTTCCTCAGTATGATAACAAAGGTGACAGAAGTAAATGGAGACACTATGGATGCTACCTATGATGAAACCCATGCTGAGGCAAAGAAAAAGGGACGATGTGGTGGTGACAACTCCTCCTTCCCATGTCTACCTCCAAAGGTCTCCAAATGTTTGCCTCCCAAGACCCAACCTGAATTGGCATAAGCGGGAGCTGGGAAGGGGAACACTAGGGCAGCAGTGGGATTTCCCTGGTGGCTCAGACAGTAAAGCGTCTGCCTAAAACGCAGGAGACCCGGGTTCAGTCCCTGGGTCGGGAAGATCGCCTGGAGAAGGAAATGGCAACCCACTCCAGTATTCTTGCCCGGAAAATCCCATGGAGAGAGGAGCCTGGTAGGCTACAGCCCATGGGGTCGCGAAGAGTCAGACACAACTGACTTCACTTTCACAGGGAAAGAGAAGCAGGTGTGGGTGAGGGGGAGAGGGCACCATCAGGGTGATAAATAAAATAAGGGGGCACTTCTGTGACATTCATAGAAAGACATTTGCTACACATGTGCTGTCTCTACACCACAGTAAGCTGTCCTCTTCAAAGTAGGTGCCCGAGGAGGCTGCATATTCAATATTCATTCTGATGATCCTCCAACTAAACACCTCTGAACAGGCAATGTATAAGTCGAGACCTTATGAAGTAGTGACCATCACACAATTAACACTCGGAGCTTACTACAGGCAGGTGCTTAAGTGCTCTACATATATTAACCCATTTTATCATCATAATTACTATATGAAGTAGATCCTATTACCATTCTCATTTTACTGATGTAGAAACTGGGGCACAAAAAGGTTAAATAACTTGCTCAGGTCAGATAACAAGGAAATTCAAACCTACGCAGTCTAACCCCAGAGTCTGTGCTCTTAATTCTATGTACGAGGTCATCTCAGGAAAGAGTATTTCTGCCAAGGGAAATAGCAAGTGGACAATCCCAATGGTACAAGTGAGCTTGTCCCCACTGAGCTGCAGTAAGACCAGGACATAGATGCATCTAGTGAGGTGGTAGAAGATGAAGTCAGAGGTTCCCAGGAGCCAGATAAAACAGGTGAGGACTGTAAGCAATGGTGAGGATTTCTGATTTTATATTAAGTATCACGGGAAGCCCCTGGAGAAGGAAATGGCAACCCACTCCAGTATTCTTGCCTGAAGAATCCCATGGACAGAGAATCTGGTAGGCTATATAGCCACAGGGTCGCAGAGTTGGATACGACTGAAGCAACTTAGCACACATCGTGGGAAATAATTGGAGTATCTTCCACAGATCACCCTGCCATCTGAGAGAACAGTTTATAGTGGGCAAGAGTAGAAGGAAAGTGATCAGTTAGGACCTTCTGCAACAGTCCAGGTAAGATATGATGGCAGTACAGATTAGAGAGATAGTAAGTGCTAGGGTGGTGAGAAGTGATAAGATTTTAAATATATCCTGAAGGCATAAAATAATGATTTGCTGATGAATGAGATGTGAGAGAAAGAAGTAGTCAAGAAGGATATTGTGATACCATGAATTTTGATCTAAGCACCTGGATTAACAGTGTAGCTACTTACTGAAAGAAAGAAGATGGAGGTTTTGCTGGGGGGAGGATAGTGGTCAGGCAGCTGGAATGAAGAATTCAGTTTTGGATATGGTAAGTCTGAGAAGCCTACTAGACATCCAAGAGACATTTTTGAGTAAGCATTTAGATCCATGAATTTAAATTCAAGGGAAAAGTTTAGAAACTCAGGGGTCTACATAAAAAAGACAGTATTTAACATCACAGGGCTGGATAACGTCACCTAGGAAATGACTGCAGATGGAGACAGAGGCTGAGGTCAGAGCCCCCCGGGACTCAAGCAACATTAAGAGGCTGGGAAGAGGAAAAAGAACTGGCAGAAAGGTAAAAGAGAAAAAGCAGTCAGTAAAATAAGAGAAAACCAGAAGCATCATGGAAACCAAGTTAAAGCAGGTTGTCAACAACAAGGAAGTCACTGTGACCTGAACAAAGAGATTTCTGCAGGGTGTGGGGGTGAAAACCTACCTGGTATGGTTCCAAGAAAGACTGCAAAAGAGAGGAAGTCCAGGCAGAGAGTATAATTAACCCTTGAGGAGTTCTGTTGGAAAGATGATAAGTGATAATACTGGAGGAGAATGTGGGGTTGAGGGAAGGGTTTCAGATTTTGTTTTCTTAAAGACAGGAGAATGTTAACACATTCAAGCAACATTTCCACTGTGCCTACACTGTGTCTGGTTCCTCCACAAGGAACATACATAACAAAACACCTTTGAGTTCCTCTGCATGCATTGGAGAAAGAAATGGCAACCCACTCCAGTGTTCTTGCCTGGAGAATCCCAGGGGCGGGGGAGCCTGGTGGGCTGACGTCTATGGGGTTGTGCAGAGTCGGACATGATTGCAGCAGCAGCAACAGCAGGAACTAAAGCCCCCACCTAGATGGAGAATGGTAACTCCAGGCTGAGCTCCAGAGTCATGGAACACTGTCCTGTTACCTCATCATCAATCAATCAAAAGAAAGTCTGCACCCTCTGGAAGACAACAAAGATGCTGAACCCCTTCCCGAGTAATTCTCCCTTTAAAAAATTTCATGGTAGAGAAAAATTCCTGGAGCTGGTTTTTGGACACAAGCCTGCTTGTGTCCAAAGTTGCTGGCCTCCTGAATGCAGCAACACTTCCATTCCTACCAGCACCTGTACTGGCTTTCAAGCATTGAGCAGCCAAACCTGAGTTTGGTAATATTTATACGGGACACTGAATCCATAAGGGATTGCATCTTTTCTCCTTCTGGCACTTCTTGAAACAACCCCAAATCATTCTCACTGGATAAGCCATGCCAATTATCTTAGCACCAGGGAATAGCTATCACTGATCCTGAATTTATGACAGACAGCAGGTGCTCACCAACATCCCTATTCTCCTCTCCTTCCCAACATCCCTGCATCTGGGTTGGGGCCAAAAGACTAGCTCTTGCCAATGAAATGTGAGCAGAAGTGATGTGTATCACTTCCAGCCTGAGGCACACAATCTGTCTTTCTTCTGTGACTCACCAGCTAAATGCAAATGGAAATGGGGCTGTAAAGATGGAAGGTCACACATGGAAGAAACCTGGGTCATTGAATGTCTCTGCAAAATAGAGCCTCTCTCCACCTTGGCCTACATTAGACTAAACAACGAATGAGAAGTAAGTTTCTATTGTTTTGAGCCACTGATAGTCTATGGTTGTTATTACAGGAGTTAGCTATTTTTATGTTTCTGGATTAGCCTGAGTATATGAAGTTCCCACAAATCCCTCAGGTTTGGCAATTAATAACCAAAATCATGCAGATGGTAACTCCAACCATGAAATTAAAAGATGCCTGCTCCTTGGAAGGAAAGCTATGACAAATCTAGGCAGCATATTAAAAAGTGGAGACATCACTTTGCCAACAAAGGTCTGTATACTCAAATTAACTTGCATTAGTCTTGACCTTCTGACTCTAATGTCAATCCCTGACTATATACCACCTTCACTTCCTTGATGATGTTCTACACTGCCTGCTGCTGCTGCTGCTAAGTCGCTTCAGTCGTGTCCAACTCTGTGCGACCCCACAGACGGCAGCCCACCAGGCTCCCCCGTCCCTGGGATTCTCCAGGCAAGAACACTGGAGTGGGTTGCCATTTCCTTCTCCAATGCATTTAAGTGAAAAGCTACTGGGTTCAAATACATGATAAGTATAGTTCTTCAAATACGGGATAGAATTAGCTCATTTTCTGTGAATTCTCTTTATCTTTCATATACCAATCACTAAGCTACTAATCAAGACCAGAGGCATTAATTCATGATGGGCCTATTAGTCATTCTAAATCTATAAACTCTAAATCCAGTTTGCAGTCTTGCAGGTATAGGCTGCTGGTCACAAAGAAAATCAAGCAAAAGAAGGTAGAGGAGTCTCTGAAAATTCATAGGCCCTACTGAAGAATGTTCATGGATAAAGAAACCTGAATTCTGATAATCCTAAACGTTTATCTTGATTAAGAGCTTAATAAAGTACATCAACAGCAATCCAGTAAGTTGTTAATTTCTAAGAGACTCGTAATACTGAAGTTTATTCACTGGGAATCAAAAGAGTACACAATACAGATATTTTGCTTCAAACTCAACCAGAGGTATCCCAATAATCCTGGCATTAGTGCAGGTATTAACTCTCCAAGGGCACAGTTCCCAATAAGACTGCCCTGATTTCAGAAGTTCCCCAGGCCACCTGCACTACTCACAGACTGGATATATATCTTGAAGTTCCCACAAATCCCTCAGGTTTGGCAATTAATAACCAAAATCATGCAGATGGTAACTCCAACCATGAAATTAAAAGATGCCTGCTCCTTGGAAGGAAAGCTATGACAAATCTAGGCAGCATATTAAAAAGTGGAGACATCACTTTGCCAACAAAGGTCTGTATACTCAAAGCTATGGTTTATCCAGCAGTCATGTAGAAATGTGAGAGTTGGACTACAAAGAAGGCTGAGCATCAAAGAACTGATGCTTTCAAAGTGTGATACTAGAGAAGACTCTTAAAGAGTCCCTTAGTCAGCAAGGAGATCAAACCAGTCAATCCTAAAGGAAATCAACCCTGAATATTCATTGGAAGAACTTATGCTGAAGCTGAAGTTCCAATACTTTGGCCACCTGATGCAAAGACTCAACTCACTGGAAAAGCCTGATGCTGGGAAACGTTAAAGGCAAAAGGAGAAGAGGGTGGCAGAGGATCAGATAGTTAAGACAGTATGACTGACTCAAAGGACATGAATTTGAGCAAACTCCAGAAGACAGTGAAGGACAGAGGAGCCTGGCATGCTGCAGTCCATGGGGTCACAAAGGGTCAGATACAACTTAGCGACTAAACAGCAACAATTCACAGAAATCATGAAAGCACTACACTTATGATTATAGTTTTATTTTAAGGCATAGAAATCAGAAGGACTAGACAAATGAAGATATACACAGGTTGAGATCAGAGAACTTTCATGCTCTCTCCTTGTGGAATCAGGGTGTGTCACACTCCTACTCCCACCAATGTGTTAATCAACCAGGAAGCGCCACTAAACTTTGGTGTCTAGAGTTTTTATTAGGGCACCATTACATAGGCATGACTTGTTAAATCATAGCCATGTTACCGAAACTCAATCTCCAACCTCCTTCCCTCTGCTAGGTTGGTTCTGTGACCAAGCCCTACCTGAAGTTATCTAGGAGCCCATTAGTAGTTGCTTCATTAGGATAACACTCCTGTTACCAGGAAATCCTCAGGGTTCTGGAAGTTTTGCTCCAGGAACATGGGACAAAGACCAGATAAATTCTTATTAGGCACTGTGCCTCCTACCACCAAGCATAGAATATAACAGTATATTATTTACTTGTAAAAAATCTTAACAATGAAACCAGGTTCTATGGTCCTCTGCTAAAGATGAAATAACAAACCATTCTGATCCTAACCCATGCTTGTCATAATATTCCTTTTGCAATAAAATTATGAACCAAGAAAAAAAAACTTTAAAAAGCCACTGAAATAGTATAACTGATATCATGAAACTCTCTAAGAGGAAAGGGTCCATAATTTTTAAGTTAATAATCAAATAAGTGTCATATGTTCACTGCTGCTGCTGCTGCTAAGTCACTTCAGTCGTGTCCGTTTCTGTGCCACCCCAAAGACAGCAGCCCATCAGGCTCCCCCATCCCTGGGATTCTCCAGGCAAGAACACTGGAGTGGGTTGCCATTTCCTTCTCCAATGTATGAAAGTGAAAGTGAAAGTAAAGTCCCTCAGTCGTGTCTGACTCTCAGCGACCCCATGGACTGCAGTCCACCAGGCTCCCCCGTCCCTGGGATTCTCCAGGCAAGAACACTGGAATGGGTGGCCATTTCCTTTGAGGAGGAGGGTTCAGGATGGGGAACACGTGTATACCTGTGGTGGATCATGTTGATATATGGCAAAACCAATACAATATTGCAAAGTTAAAAAAAATAAAATAAAAAAAAGAAAGTGAAAAGGGAAAGTGAAGTCACTCAGTCGTATCTGACTCTTCACGACCCCATGGACTGCAGCCCACCAGGCTCCTCCATCCATGAGATTTTCCAGGCAAGAGTATTGGAGTGGGTTGCCATTGCCTTCTCCTATGTGTTCACTAGTGTTTAGTAAATGATTTTTATTATTTTTATATACAAGTGATTTTCAAATAATAATTATACCCAAGAAAACAAGGTTCTAGTTCTAGTAGTCTAGGGCAAATCACAATTTCTTCGAGCAAAAATATCCTCATACATAAAATACAGATTATTTTATTACTGTAACAACACATTTTTAGCATGTAATGTTATTAGATATCTATCTGCTGTGAGAATCATTTATCCAAAAAAAGCATTTTAATGTTACTATTCATGCTGCTTTTTACTATACAAAATAAAACGAATCTTCCCCTATTGCTAAAGAACTTATTCTCTGCTAAAGAGCCTACAAGAGAGCCACCCTTTGCCTTTAGGAACAAAAGAAAGCCAACCACCGTTAAAATATTTATAGCTGACAAGTAATACTACAGAGCTAGAGTTCTGAGACATTCAAACTGAAGGTTTTCTACTGTGTGACTCAATGAAGCACTATCTGTACAAAGCGAAAGCAGACTTTTCCGTCCATTTTCATTCATTACTATACTCACCTATACAGACACATTTAGTTTACACAGGAGTAGCAATTAACTCTCACAGGAACACCACTTTATTCCTCCTGCTGCTGCTGCTGCTGCTCCTAGGTCGCTTCAGTCATGTCTGACTCTGTGTGACCCCATAGACAGCAGCCCACCAGGCTCCCCCGTCCCTGGGATTCTCCAGGCAAGAACACTGGAGTGGGTTGCCATTTCCTTCTCCAATGCATGAAAGTGAAAAGTGAAAGTGACGTCGCTCAGTCGTGTCCAACTCTTCACGACCCCATGGACTGCAGCCCACCAGGCTCTTCCGTCCATGGGATTTTCCAGCCAAGAGTACTGGAGTGGGGTGCCATTGCCTTCTCTGTTTATTCCTCCTACACTTTTCAAAAACAAAAAAATTCCTGCATAAGAAATCAATAATGTTCTCTGAAGGAGATATATAAATTATAAGACAAGGAAGGATACATTTGTTTTACTAACACTACTGCCCCATGGTATATGAAATTGTTCTAACATCAGCAAAATCAGGCAAAATAAGTATCGGTAACAGGATTCACTGGGAAAGAGAATATTCCTACAAGAATCAAAGAGAAGAAGTATTATTCCAACAATTACCTGAAGCTGCTGGTAGCTAGAATGTTCCACTGATGTGACCACCTCTGAGTCTCTCTGCATTGGTGTGCACATTCGCCAAAGGCCTTCCAGGCCTCCGCTAATATGCTGAGTGTGAGCTAGAACACTCAGGCTTTAAAATGAACTAACTAAACTCTGTTTTAAAATGGTACTGAGGTTGAGCACAGATACAATGGTCCACATACACTAGGGGTGGGTGGGGCTGGGGGTCAGAGGGAATGTGACCTATATGATGACTAGACTTTCCCATTTCTACAAGGGACTGATTCCTAAAGCTACTACCTAGTATATTACGAAAGAAGAAAATCAACTTTGGTGGGGAAAAAAGTCCTTTCAATCACTTTCTGAAGTTTTCAAAATTAACATGAAACAAAACCCACCAAGAAGGATAAAAATGGGAGGGAGGAGTAGAATTTTCCTCTTCTCTATAGGAAAAACAATCTCTTCCTTCCTCTCTCCACCAGAAAAACAGAAGAAAACCCTCAAGATGATCTCTTAGCCCTGCATTTCAATTCACAATTCTTTCTTCTCACCAAGACTCTCCACTCATCTATCTCAGTACCGGCAGGCTGAACTTCATTTTCAAAGCTTAACTCTTCTCCCCTAAAGGTTTTCTGCTGTTAACAGTGCCATAATCCATGTAGTTTTCAAATATTACTATCTACTAATCATCTCTGAAGAGGGATGAATTTAACACTAAGAATAATTCTATCAAAAAGGTATCACATTCACTACTTTTATTCTGGTACTCGGCACATAGCTTGAATAGCTGACTGACTAGGAGTCATTCTAGATTTAGATTCTAGATTTCTCCCCCTTCCCTCATCTGGACCCCACCCCTTTCCTTCCATATTCAAACAGTCATTAAAATTTATAATTTATGCTTCCTTACTATCCCTCCCAATCAGCCTTTCCTTTCTATTTTCACTGCCACTTTGTTAATTTTGAATCTCAAGCCAGGCTCAGAATACTTACAGTTTCCAAAATTCTAGTCTCCCTGCCACACACTGTACACAATTTCCTTCTAATTCCTCCTTCTCTCTCTCTCTTTCTCTCACTTACTCATTTACTCAACGAACATTTATAGAGCTCTACCAGCCAAGGCACTGTTCTAGCTTTGGGGATACACAGCACACAGACTGTATTTTCCAAAGATGGCCACAACAATATCTCCTATCCACATGTTCTTCTGAAACTCCATCAGGAGGTGGAGTCCATGTTCCCTGCTCTTAAAGCTGGAAGGACCTTAAGACTTCCTCAAACATAAGCATACCAGAGAAATGAGGTTATGGCTTCTAAGGCTAAGCCATAAAAAATGCCAGGCATTTCCACCATATTCTCTTGGGACACATGCCCTTACAACACAGTCACATGCTGTGGGAAGAGAGAAACTGAGGGCCCAGCCAACAGTGAGCAGAGCCTGCCAGTCCTGGAAGTGAGCCACCTGCAAGTGTGTCCTCTGGCCCTGTCAGGCCACTCAGCTGATGCAGCATGGAGCACAGGCAAGGTGGCATCACCATGGGCTGCCCAAACTGCAGATCTGTGAGTAAAGTAAATGACCGTCATTTAAGCAGAGAGTTTTCTATCTGGTTTGCGATGCAATAATAAATAACTGGAACAAACAGTGAACAAAAAGGCAAAAAAAAAAAAAAAAAAAAAATCCTTGTCCTCATGGAGTTTATATTCTAGGAGGAGATAAAAATAATAAATTTAAATTATACAATATGTTGAATGACAAAAAGTGCAAGGAAAGTTAAAGAAAAGAGTAGAGTAAGAAGGGCAGTACAGAGCACTAGTTGCAATATTAAATAGGGAGGTCAGGTGGTCTTATTAAGATGATGATATCTGGGCAGAGACTCAAGTGAAGATAAGTGAATTAATTTTCTCTCTCAGGAAAATCAAAGTGAACTAAGACACCAGTCTCCTGAGTTCAGACCCCTGTCACCCAGAGCCCAGATTCCTGAGATGGCACTTGAGGACCATTGTGATCTAGCCCTTGCCTACATGTTCAGCTCCAGGTTCTGAATCTCCCCATTGCCTACACATCTGCACTTAAGTTCAATGACTGGCAGTTCCCTTTAAGTACTGTGGTCTTGTGTCTGGAATGTCTTCTTCCATCTTGATTTTCTATTACCCCCTTAATCAATTATGACAAACTTGGCAACTTAGAACAATACCCACACTTCTTATCAGTTTCTGTGGGTCAGAAGTCTGGGCACAGTGTGGCCCAACAGTTCCTTTGCTCCAGGTCTCACAAGGTCTTTAAGCAAAGAAAGAGTAAGGAGTTTTTTCAACATAAAAGCTTAATCAGAACAGATAAGTTTTATGGTCCAACATCTTTTAAATTCCAAGAGCTTAATTTTTAAGTAAATCACTATTGTACAAACATTGTACTAAATATGTATTAGTTGATGTGTTAAAATAAAAACTTTCCTTGATATTAAGGTTCAGGACACTGCATTTTTCTTCTTGGTTGACACATAATATGTAAATATAATGTTTTTGTTTTTTTTTTTAAGAAATAGAACTGTTTAGGTTTTGGAACTCTGTTCTCATAATTGCTCTGCATATTGCTATCCACTTAACATACTGTATTAAAACTGTTCAATCCTATCTCCTCCTTTAGACTTTAATCTATACAACATATTATTCATTCTTACATCCTCAGCACCTACTTAATACTGTGCCTGGTACATATGTTCATTAATGTTTGCTACATAAATGGATAAATGAAAATGAAAACTGTATTTGGACCTGAATTATATACTCCAGAATTTGGAAAACTTATTTAAAGAACTGATAGCTGTGAAAATGATTCACTTCCAAACTTTGACTATATAAACTGAAAAGTAATATAAGTAAAGGAATAAAATTAGTCCATTTTCTTTATAACATTTTATTTCTTTTCTAATTTGTACCAACGTATACATTAAAATTTGATACCTACCTTATGTCAAACGTAAGACTTAAGGATATTATTATCATATCATTTGCCCATGGTGGTATCACACAACCAGAACTTTATTATTCTTTGCTCTGAACCCAGGACTTCATGGCTAACTTTTTTTTCAAAGTAAACTTTAGTTTTTGGAATAGTTTTAGATTTACAGAATTGGGAAGACAAGTACAGAGTTCCAATATATCCTCCAACCAGTTTCCCCTATCAGTAAGCATTACATTATAATTAATGAAGCAATACTGGCACATTATTATTAACCAAATCTATTCATTTTTCAGGGCTTCCCTGGTGACTCAGACAGTAAAGAATCCACCTGCAATGCAGGAGGCCTTGGTTCAATCCCTAGGTCAGGAAGATCCTCTGGAGAAGGGAATGGCTATCCACTCCAGTATTCCTGCCTGGAAAATTCCATGGATAGAGGAGCCTGGTGGGTTACAGTCCATGAGATTGCAAACAGTCGGACATGACTGAGTGACTAAACACTTTCACACATTATTCAGGTTTTCGTATTTTTTATCTAAGGTCCTTTCTTTGTTCCAGAATCCCATACAGGATACCACACTGCATCATGTTAACATAAAATGGATCATGTAACTTGGTTTATTTACAGAATTGTCATGTTTGGTCATTTAGATGTAAACTATAAATTTTTGAAGCAAGTGGAATTTGAATATAAAATAATGATATTTAAAAAATAATATTATTTAAAAATTTTACGTTTGGTAATTGTACTGAAGAAATGGAAAACCAAAGAGGTCTTGTTATCTGAAAACTGGGTTTGCCTCTCAGTGGGTGTCAAGCCAAGATTGGGAAAAGGACCCACTATTTACAGCAAGTGGCACTAGTGGTAAAGACCTGTCTGCCAGTGCAAGAGGCTAAGAGACAGTTCAGTCCATGGGTTGGGAAGATCCCCTGAGGAAGCTCACAGCAACCCACTCCAGTAGTCTTGCCTGGAGTAGACAGAGGACCCTGGCGGGCTACAGTCTATGGGGTTGCAAAGACTTGGACACAGCTGAAGGGACTTAGCACACATACACACAAGGAGAACACCAAGGATCTTTCCCAACACAGTGTCTCCTGAACAGCAAAACTGGGAAGTTTTAGGCTAAAGATACATGCATATTCATGAAAAGGCTTGGGCAGTTGATAGGTCTTCAGAATCCAAGCTTCCTGATTGAAGTCAGGAAGGTCAGAAAAGCTCAACATATTTATCCTTTGAGTTCCAGCTGATCTAGTGGTTGAGCACTTCAGACTAATTTACACCACTTCAACAGAATTAGCAATGTTTACAACTGATATCTTTCCAACAACAGCAAAGTTACTTCTTTCGCCTGATAACAGTTTGTTTCTGTGTTATTTTTGTCCCTTCGAGATCATTTCTGAGACCTATTCAAGGACAAGCACTAGGACAGGCTTAGGCCAAAAATGGCTTCTCTTATGTCACGAAAGCAATGCTTGGCTCTCTTTCTCAGGAACTCCTTACCTTATCTGTTTACAGCCTTACTTTTCAGAGATATATACTGAGATATTTCAAATAAAATCATAAAACGTCTAGGATTTGCTTATAAAACATAATATGGGGATGTGAAGAGGAAACAATGTTGGTCATGAATTGATAATTCTTAAATATGGATAATGGGTATATGGGGATTCACTGTACTACTCTATCCACCTGCATGTGTTCAAAATTCTCCATATAAGAAGTTTTTTTTGTAATACACCATGTAATGTAATGTAATGTAATGTAATACACCACATTAACAAATTGAAAAATAAAAACCATATGATTATCTCAATAGATGCAGAGAAAGCCTTTGACAAAATTCAACACCCATTTATGATAAAAACTCTCCAGAAAGCAGGAATAGAAGGAACATACCTCAACATAATAAAAGCTATATATGACAAACCCACAGCAAACATTATCCTCAATGGTGAAAAATTGAAAGCATTTCCTCTAAAGTCAGGAACAAGACAAGGGTGCCCACTTTCACCATTACTATTCAACATAGTTTTGGAAGTTTTGGCCACAGCAATCAGAGCAGAAAAAGAAATAAAAGGAATCCAAATTGGAAAAGAAGAAGTAAAACTCTCACTATTTGCAGATGACATGATCCTCTACATAGAAAACCCTAAAGACTCCACCAGAAAATTACTAGAACTAATCAATGACTATAGTAAAGTTGCAGGATATAAAATCAACACACAGAAATCCCTTGCATTCCTATACACTAATAATGAGAAAACAGAAAGAGAAATGAAGGAAACAATTCCATTCACCATTGCAACGGAAAGAATAAAATACTTAGGAATATATCTGCCTAAAGAAACTAAAGACCTATATATAGAAAACTGTAAAACACTGGTGAAAGAAATCAAAGAGGACACTAATAGATGGAGAAATATACCATGTTCATGGATTGGAAGAATCAATATAGTGAAAATGAGTATACTACCCAAAGCAATTTATAGATTCAATGCAATCCCTATCAAGCTACCAACAGTATTCTTCACAGAGCTAGAACAAATAATTTCACAATTTGTATGGAAATACAAAAAACCTCGAATAGCCAAAGTGATCTTGAGAAAGAAGAATGGAACTGGAGGAATCAACCTACCTGACTTCAGGCTCTACTACAAAGCCACAGTTATCAAGACAGTATGGTACTGGCACAAAGACAGAAATATAGATCAATGGAACAAAATAGAAAGCCCAGAGATAAATCCATGCACATATGGACACCTTATCTTTGACAAAGGAGGCAAGAATATACAATGGATTAAAGACAATCTCTTTAACAAGTGGTGCTGGGAAATCTGGTCAACCACTTGTAAAAGAATGAAACTAGAACACTTTCTAACACCATACACAAAAATAAACTCAAAATGGATTAAAGATCTAAACGTAAGACCAGAAACTATAAAACTCCTAGAGGAGAACATAGGCAAGACACTCTCTGACATACATCACAGCAGGATCCTCTATGACCCACCTCCCAGAATATTGGAAATAAAAGCAAAAACAAACAAATGGGACCTAATTAACCTTAAAAGCTTCTGCACATCAAAGGAAACTATTAGCAAGGTGAAAAGACAGCCTTCAGAATGGGAGAAAATAATAGCAAATGAAGCAACTGACAAACAACTAATCTCAAAAATATACAAGCAACTCCTACAGCTCAACTCCAGAAAAATAAATGACCCAATCAAAAAATGGGCCAAAGAACTAAATAGACATTTCTCCAAAGAAGACATACAGAGGGCTAAACAAACACATGAAAAGATGCTCAACATCACTCATTATCAGAGAAATGCAAATCAAAACCACTATGAGGTACCATTTCACACCAGTCAGAATGGCTGCAATCCAAAAGTCTACAAATAATAAATGCTGGGGAGGGTGTGGAGAAAAGGGAACCCTCTTACACTGCTGGTGGGAATGCAAACTAGTACAGCCACTATGGAGAACAGTGTGGAGATTCCTTAAAAAACTGGAAACAGAACTGCCGTACGACCCAGCAATCCCACTGCTGGGCATACACACTGAGGAAACCAGAAGGGAAAGAGACACGTGTACCCCAATGTTCATCGCAGCACTGTTTATAATAGCCAGGACATGGAAGCAACCTAGATGTCCATCAGCAGATGAATGGATAAGAAAGCAGTGGTACATATACACAATGGAGTATTACTCAGCCATTAAAAAGAATACATTTGAATCAGTTCTAATGAGGTGGATGAAACTGGAGCCTATTATACAGAGTGAAGTAAGCCAGAAGGAAAAACATAAATACAGTATACTAACGCATATATATGGAATTTAGAAAGATGGTAACAATAACCCTGGGTACGAGACAAAAAAAAAAAAAGAAAGCAGTGGTACATATACACAATGGAGTATTACTCAGCCATAAAAAAGAAAACATTTGAATCAGTTCTAATGAGGTGGATGAAACTGGAGCCTATTATACAGAGTGAAGTAAGCCAGAAGGAAAAACACCAATACAGTATAATGATGCATATATATGGAATTTAGAAAGATGGTAACAATAACCTTGTGTACGAGACAGCAAAAGAGACACTGATGTATAGAACAGTCTTATGGACTCTGTGGGAGAGGGAGAGGGTGGGAAGATTTGGGAGAATGGCATTGAAACATGTAAAATACCATGTATGAAACGAGATGCCAGTCCAGGTTCGGTGCACGATGCTGGATGCTTGGGGCTGGTGCACTGGGACGACCCAGAGGGATGGTATAGGGAGGGAGGAGGGAGGAGGGTTCAGGATGGGGAACACATGTATGCCTGTGGCGGATTCATTTTGATGTTTGGCAAAACTAATACAATTATGTAAAGTTTAAAAATAAAATAAAATTAAAAAAAAAAAAGAAGTTTTTTTTTTTTTTTAAATCAATGCTAAAAGAAAATAGGTCATTGATGAAAAATGCAGTAAATATAAGCCTAGCTTCAAAGGGCAGAAGTAAATACTTCAACATCTTTCTAAAAGATAATGACTCACCCTTCTCCTTTTGTTAGACAACTACAATATATGATGCTTAAAAAAATACAATAATTTCCTAATACCAAAAATCTAGCTGTTATTCAATTATTTCATAAATGTAATAAATATTTTTAACAGTTTGTATCAGGACTCAAATAAAGTCCATACATTGTGATTTGCTGATATGCCCTTTAAGTCTGTTTTAATCTTAGGATTTCCCCTCCACATCTTTTTCCCTGCTTGGAGTTTCTCTGTTGAAGAAACCTGACAGTTTCCCACAGTCTGAATTGTGCTGACTGCCTCCCTACTAGAGTTTAACATGGTCCTGTCTTCTAACTGGTAAGCTAGAGCTGCACTGTTCAATACAGTAGCCACTATTAACACATGGATATCTACATTTTAATTAAATAAAATTTAAAATTCAGTTCCTCGGCTGCATAAGATACATTTCTAATAGCTATCTTATTGGACAGACCAAGAATCACCCAAGTCAAGACCTGGGATTGACTCTATTCTCTTGAAAAAGGTTGAAAAAACAGAATGAATATAAACAGATTTCATCTAGCATACAAAGTATTTTCTGAAATGAAGAGAGTTCAACATTCCCACAATGTGGGGAATGAATCTTAGCTTTCTGTTTCTGGAACATAAATACATATATATATACAATGAACAAGCCATATGTGACCTTGGGTAAACTACTTAAGTTTTTCTGTGTTTTCCAGAAAGGAAAATGCAATGATGAGTGAAGTTATACCATAAAATTATAAATATTATAAAGGTTATTTTAAAAATCCTCCTCCAAATGCTAGGAAAAGAGAACACAATAGCAAGTATGTCTAAAAAGCATTCTTGACATACAAAGCTAGCTCTCCCAGGGTCTTTTCCAAAGAGTCAGTTCTTCGAAGCAGGTGGCCAAAGTATTGGAGTTTCAGCTTCAGCATCAGTCCTTCCAATGAATATTCAGGACTGATTTCCTTTAGGATGGACTGGTTGGATCTCCTTTTAGTCCAAGGGACTCTCAAGAGTCTTCTCCAACACCAAGTTCTAAAAGCATCAATTCTTTGGCGCTCACTTCTTTTATAGTGCAACTTTCACAGCAGTACATGACTACTGGAAAAACCATAGCTTTGACTAGATGGACCTTTGTCAGCAAAGTAATGTCTCTGTTTTTTAATATGCTGTCTAGGTTGGTCATAGCTTTTCTTCCAAGGAGCAAGCATCTTTTAATTTCATGGCTGCAGTCACCATCTGCAGTGATTTTGGAGCCCCAAAAGATAAAGTCTCTCACTATTTCCACTGTTTCCCCATCTATTTGCCATGAAGTGATGGCACCGTACGCCATGATCTTAGTTTTTTGAATGTTGAGTTTTAAGCCAACTTTTTCACTCTCCTCTTTCACTTTCATCAAGAGGTTCTTTAGTTCTTCGTTTTCTACCATAAGGGTGGTGTCATCTGCATATCTGAGGTTATTGATATTTTTCCCGGCAATCCTGATTCCAGCTGTGCTTCATCCAGTCCAGCATTCCTTATGAAGCCATCTCCAGTCTTTCCCATTCTATTGTTTTCCTCTATTTCTCTGCACTGATCCCTGAGGAAGGCTTTCTTATCTCTCCTTGCTATTCTTTGGAACTCTGCATTCAGATGGGTACATCTTTCCTTTTCTCCTTTGCCTTTTGCTTCTCTTCTTTCTCAGCTATTTGTAAGGCCTCCTCAGACAACCATTTGCCTAATTTGTGTGTGTGTGTGTGTGTGTGTGTGTTTGAATAAAAGGTAACCCTGAATAAGAGATGATTTACACATCAATATCACCCAAAGTCCATAGTTCACAATAGAGTTCACTCTTGGTTATGTACATTCTAGGGGGCTTTATAAATTTGTAATGCCATGTATCCACTGTTGTAGTATGGTACAGAACAATCCACTGCACTGAAAGTCCTCCGTGCTCTGCCTATTCATTCCCATCTCCTCTCTAATCTCTGATAACCATCTTTTTACCATCTCTATTGTTTAGTCTTTTCAAGAAAGTCACACAATTGAAATCTTCTCAGGCTGGCTTCTTTCACTTAGTAATATGCATTTAAGTTTCCTCCATGTTTGCAAGGCTTGGTAGCGCCTTTCAATTTTGCAGTGAATAATATTCCATTGTATGAACATATCACAACTTATTTATCCATTTACCTACTTAAGGATATCTTAAATGCTTCCAAATTTGAGCAATTGAGAATAAAACTGCTAGAAACATTCATGAGTAAGGGTTTTTGTGTAGATATAAGCCTTCAATTCCTTTGGATAGATAACAGGAAGTGTGACTAATGGAACATGGTAAATATGTTAAGTTTTGTAAGAAACTGTCACAATGACTTCTAAAATGGCTATACTATTTTGCATTTCCACTGGCAATGAATGAGAATTGTCAAATGTTTACTTTTAACATTAACTTATTCAGATATATTTATGTTGTCATCCTTGTCAACAGTGGCTTTGTTATCATTACAGTTAATTTTAGAGTGATTTGATACATGGCTATGTTGCCTACAAAGGGTTATACATAACAGTTATATATGCAACCAGACAAAATTATACACTGCCTGCTGCTGCTGCTAAGTCGCTTCGGTTGTGTCCGACTCTGTGCAACCCCAGAGATGGCAGCCCACCAGGCTCCCCCGTCCCTGGGATTCTCCAGGCAAGGACACTGGAGTATACACTGTCTACAGAAAACAATATTCTCTTTAACAAAAAAGCCAATGAGCTCTAACAATGAATTCCAAGAGTAATTAAAGATATGGACATCTCAGGATGACTTTCGTGTAAATGGCAATAAAATGATCTAATCTGTAGAATATACAATGAGCTTCCTTAGAAGAGTTAAGAATCACAAATTCTTAGATTTATGAGAACTGTTCCTCACAATAGGACAATTCTTAGAGATCAAACAGGGAATCACTTTCAAAGCCCTGAGCTGTAATTTCTCCAGCTCAATTAGTACAACCATTTTAACCAGAGGCTCAAGATGGATAGCTGCAGTCATCTTTGACTCCTTTTTCCCTCTGATTGCCCACATCTAATCAGTTGCTTCATCCTATTGATTTTACCTCCTATTTTCTTAACTCTGTCTAGCTCTCTCCATCCCCTCTGCCACTGCTCTAATCTAATCCAATGCCATCTCTCACCTGAATGATTAAAAATGTGTTCTGCCTCCAGGCTTACTCCCTACCAACACTACTCTGTAATGCAGCCAAGAAATCTTTCTAAATGCAAATCCAATACTTTCCTTCAATACTGCTTCATTATCCTGATGTTAAATCTCAAATTGCCTAGTATCACTTCAAAATTTTTCACAACCTGACTGCTTATGTCTTAACCCTTTCTGCAGAATTTTTCATATGCTTTGCATTCTGTACTCCAGTCATGCTGTTTACCATATCTACTACGCACTCTCACATTAGCTGACTTTTACACATGCTGCCTGTCTGCCACAAACACTTCTTTAGTACTGCCCCCACTCCATAGCCCACCTGTAAATTCTTGACCACCCTTCAGATCTAAGCTTATAGTCATTTCTTCTGGAAAAGGCTGCAGCTCTGTGAAGGTAAAAGTTGCTCACTACTGAATCTCCAGGGCTTACACAGGGCCAAGGATACATGAACTCAAGGATCACTAATTAAGCAAACTAGTATGAACACAGGCTAGCAGAAAGAATATGAGCCACTACTGACACTGTGTAAAGATTTTTATCATGTTTGTACCAATTTTAGGAAAACAGTTTTGTAGTAGTATTAAAAATTATCACTACTATTATTGTAAAAGTATTTGTTTCTTTCACAATATTATGTAGAAATCTTTTTTGGGTGTTAGTTCTAAAAGATCTTATAGGTCTTCAAAGAACTGTTCAACTTTAGCTTCTTCAGCATTACTGGTCAGGGCACAGACTTGGATTACTGTGATACTGAATGGTTTGCCTTGCATCC
Organism: Bos javanicus; assembly: GCF_032452875.1. NCBI lineage: Eukaryota > Metazoa > Chordata > Mammalia > Artiodactyla > Bovidae > Bos > Bos javanicus. The sequence continues at coordinate 79,024,319 of NC_083872.1, read as the reverse complement.
AAGTACTGCATTTCAGACTCTTTTGTTGACTAGGATGGCTACTCCATTTCTTCTAAGGGATTCTGGCCCACAGTGGTAGATATAATGGTCATCTGAGTTAAATTCACACATTCCAGTCCATTTTAGTTTGCTGATTCCTGAAATGTTGACGTTCACTCTTGCCATCTCCTGTTTGACTACTTCCAATTTGCCTTGATTCATGGACCTAACCTTCCAGGTTCCTATGCAATATTGCTCTTTACAGCATTGGATTTAACTTCTATCACCAGTCACATTGACAACTGGGCGCAGTTTTAGCTTTGGCTCAGCCTCGTCATTCTTTCTGGAGTTGTTTCTCCACTCTTCTCCAGTAGTATATCAGGCACCTACCGACCTGGGGAGTTCATCTATCATGTGTCCTATCTTTTCGCCTTTTCATACTGTTCATGGGGTTCTCAAGGCAAGAATACTGAAGTGGTTTGCCATTCCCTTCTCCAGTGGACCACGTTTCGTCAGAACTTTCCATCATGACCCATCCATCTTGGGTGGCCCTACCTGGCATGGCTCATAGTTTCACTGAGCTAGACAAAGCTGTGGTCCATGTGATCAGATTGGTTAGTTTTCTGTAATTGTGGTTTTCAGTCTGTCAATAACAAAATGACCAGATGGTCAATAATGAAATCAGATTGATTATATGTTTTGCAGCCAAAGATGGAGAAGCTCTATACAGTCAGCAAAAACAAGACCAGGAGCTGTGGCTCAGATCATGAACTCCTTATTGCAAAATTAAGACTTAAATTGAAGAAAGTAGGGAAAACCACTAGACCATTGGGTATGACCTAAATCAAATCCCTTACAATTATACAGTGGAAGTGACAAATAGATACAAGGGATTAGATCTGATAGACAGAGTGCCTGAAGAACTATGGACAAAGTTCGTGATATTGTATAAGAGGCAGTAATCAAGACCATCCCCAGGAAAAAAAAATGCAAAAAGGCAAAATGGTTGTCTGAAGAGGCCTTAAAAATAGCTATGAAAAGCAGAGAAGTGAAAGGCAAAAGAGAAAAGGAAAGATAAACCATTTTGAATGCAGAGTTCCAAAGAATACCAAGGAGAGATAAGAATGCCTTCCTCAGTGATCAACAAAAAGAAATAGAGGAAAACAATAGAATGGGAAAGACTGGAGATTGCTTCAAGAAAATCAGAGATACCAAGGGAATGTTTCATACAAAGATGAGAATAAAGGACGGAAATGGTAAGGATCTAACAGAAGCAGAAGATATTAAGAAGAGGTGGCAAGAATACACAGAAGGACTATATAAAAGAGACCTTCATGACCCAGATAATCACGATGGTGTGATCACTCACCTAGAGTCAGATATCCTGGAATGTGAAGTCAAGTGGGCCTTAGGAAGCATTACTACGAACAAAGCTAGTGGAGGTGATGTAATTCCAGTTGAGCTATTTCAAATCCTAAAAGATGATGCTGTGAAAGTGCTGCTCTCAATATTGGAAAACTTAGCAAATTTGGAAAACTCAGTAGTGGCCACAGGACTGGAAAAGTTCAGTTTTCATTAAAATCCCAAAGAAGGGCAATGACAAAGAACGTTCAAACTACCACATGATTCCACTTGTCTCACACACTAGCAAAGTAATGCTCAAAATTCTCCAAGCCAGGCTTCAACAGTACCTAAACTGTGAACTTCCATATGTTCAAGCTGAATTTAGAAAAAGCAGAGGAACCAGAGATCAAATTGCCAACATCTGCTGGATCGTTGAAAAAGCAGGAGAATTCCTGAAAAACATCTGCTTCTGCTTTATTGACCATGCCAAAGCCTTTCACTGTGTGGATCAAAACAAACTGTGGAAAATTCTTCAAGAGATGGCAATACCAGACCACCTTACCTGCCTCCTGAGAAATTGGTATGCAGGTCAAGAAGCAACAGTTAGAACTGGACATGGAGCAACAGATTGGTTCCAAATAGGAAAAGGAGTACGTCAAGGTTGTATATTGTCACCCTGCTTGTTTAACTTACATGCAGAGTACATTATGAGGAATGCTGGACTGGATGAAGCATAAGCTGGAATCAAGATTGCTGGGAGAAGTATCAGTAACCTCAGATATGGAGATGACACCCTTCCTATGGCAGAAAGCAAAGAACTAAACAGCCTCTTGATGAAAGTGAAAGAGGAGAGTGAAAAAGTTGGCTTAAAGCTCAACATTCAGAAAACTAAGATCATGGCATCTGGTCCCAACACTTCATGGCAAATAGATGGGGAAACAGTGGAAACAGTGAGAGACTTTATTTTCTTGGGTTCCAAAATCACTGCAGATGGTGACTGTAGCCATGAAATTAAAAGATGCTTACTTCTTGGAAGAAAAGTTCTGACCAACCTAGACAGCATATTAAAAATCAGAGACATAACTTTGCCAACAAAGATCCATCTAGTCAAAGTTATAGTTTTTCCAATAGTCATGTATGAATGTGAGAGTTGGACTATAAAGCAAGCCAAGCACCGAAGAATTGATGCTTTTGAACTGTGGTGCTGGAGAAGACTCTTCAGAGTCCCTTGGACTGCAAGGAGATTCAACCAGTCCATCCTAAAGGAGATCAGTCCTGAATATTCACTGAAAGGACTGATGCTGAAGCTGAAACTCCAATACTTTGGCCACTTGATGCGAAGAACTGACTCACTTGAAAAGACTCTGATGCTGGGAAGGATTGAAGGTGGGAGGAGAAGGGGACGACAGAGGATGAGATGGTTGGATGGCATCACCGACTCAATGGATATGAGTTTGAGTAAACTCCAGGAGTTGGTGATAGACAGGGAAGCCTGGTGTGCTGCAGTCCATGGGGTCGCAAAGTCCATGGGGTCGCAAAGTCCATGGTGTCACAAAGAGTCAGACATGACTGAGCGACTGAACTGAACCAACTATGCAGAAATAGGTGAGAAATAACCAGGGAAGCACATTATGGATTCTGTACTCCTGCCATGACCATTACAGATACATACAATTTTGTAGATATACTTGTACTGTGGTTAAATTTTATTGCCATAAATGTTTGTATTTCTGTGACAGAATACAAGTCAAATTCTTTTTAGGGTTAATTTTTTCCTTCAATTTTTTCATTATAGCAAAATACACATAATGTAAAAAATACCATTTAAACTATTCTTAAGTATACAATTCAGTAGCATTACACACATTTATAATGTGCAACCATCACTCCAATCCATCTATATAATTCTTATCATCTAGTAAATTGAAACCCTATCCCCTTTAAAAGAAAAATTACGCATTTGCTCCTATCCCTCAGTCCCTGGCAATCATCATTCTACTATCTCTATGGTTTTGATTACTATTGCTGTTGCCGTTCAGTCACTAATATAGCTTTTGAGTACTTGCGGCCCCATGGACTGTAGCACGCCAGGCTTCCCTGTCCTTAACTATCTCCCAGAGTTTGCTCAAACTCACCACTCATTCGGTGATGCCATCCAACCATCTTATCCTCTGTCGCCCTCTTCTCCTTCTGTCTTCAGTCTTCCTCCTCAGACAACCACTTTGCCTTCTTGCATTTCTTTTTTTCTAGGATGGTTTTGGTAACCACCTCCTGTACAATGTTATGAACCTCTATGCATAGTTCTTCAGGCACTCTGTCTGTAAGATCTAATCCCTTGAATCTATTAATTACCTTCACTGTTTAATCATATGGATTTTATTTAGGTCGTACCTGAAAGGCCTAGTGGTTTTCCCTACTTTCTTCAATTTAGGCCTGAATTTTGCAATAAGGAGTTCATGATCTGAGCCACAGTCAGCTCCCAGTCTTGTTTTTGCTGACTGTATAGGGCTTCTCCATCTTCGGTTGCAAAGAATATAATCAATCTGATTTTGGTATTGACCAGCTGGTGATGTCCATAGTCGTCTCTTGGGTTGTTGGAAGAGGGTGTTTGCTATGACCAGTGTGTTCTCTTGACAAAATTCTGTTAGCCTTTGCCCTGCTTCATTTTGTACTTAAGGCCAAACTTGCATGTTACTCCTGGTATCTCTTGGCTTCCTGCTTTTGAATTCCAGTCCCCTATGACGAAAAGGACATTTTTTTTTTTTTTTTCCTTCTGGTGTTAGTTCCAGAAGGTCTTGTAGGTCTTCATGAAATGAAGTGAGGTGAAATGAAAGTCTCTGAGTCATGTCTGACTCTCTGTGACCCCATGGACTGTAGCCCACCAGGCTCCTCTGTCCGTAGGCTTCTCCAGGAAAGAATACTGGAGTGGGCTGCCATTTCCTTTTCCAGGGGATCTTCTTGACGCAGGGATCAAACCCACTTCTACTGCATTGTAGGCAGACTCTTTACCATCTGAACCACCAGGGAAGACTGTAGGTCTCCATAGAAACGTTCAACTTCAGCTTCTTCGGCATTAGTGGTTTGGGCATAGGCTTGGATTATTATGACGTTGAATGGTCTGTCTTAGAAACAAACCAAGATCATCCTGTGGTTTTTGAGACTGCACACAATTACTGCATTTCAGATTCTTTTGTTGACTATGAGGGCTACTCCTAAGTACCTCATATGAATGACTGATTACTCTAAGTACCTCATATGAATAGAATCACAGAGTGTTTTTATGCCTGGCTTACTTCACTTAAACATAATGTTCTCAAAGTTTATTTATGTTGCAGCGTACTGAAGAACCTTCTTCCTTTTGAAAGCTGAATAATTCCCTTGTATGGCGTAAGCCACAGTGTGTTTATCCTTTCATCCCCTGACGGACACCTGGGCTGCCTTCTTGTTAGAGCCCTTGTGAATAATGCTGTTGTGAACCTGACGCAAATATCTCTTTGAGACTCTGGTTTTCAATTCGTTCAGGTAGGTATACGCCCTCTGTTAGATCAAATGGTGATTCTATTTTTAATTTTTTGAAGAACTGTCACATTGCTTTCTATAGCAAGTGTACCATTCTACATTCTAATTAACTCAATTATTCAGTTTCTCCATATCCTCACCAACATTCCTTATTTCTGGTTTTTCGAAAGAAGACATCCTAATAGGAGAGAGGTACTTTTAGGATGAATTTTAAAGGCCTTTCCATTTTGCATGAATGAATGAACAAAAATCCATTAAATTCAAACTTCATTCAGTTATGTATATTCAGTAGTGCGTCAATTTGAAAAACTACATTACATGGACATAGTTTTCGCACTAAGATTAAACTGTTTTATTCATTAGGAACACAGTATGAAAGTGAAAAGTGAAAGTGAAGTCGCTCAGTCGCGTCCGACTCCGTGGACTGTAACCTACCAGGCTCCTCCGTTCATGGAATTTTCCAGACAAGAATACTGGAGTTGCCATTTCCTTCTCCGGGGCTGTTCTTGACCCGGGGATCGAACCTGGGTCTCCCGCATTGCAGGCAGAAGCTTTACCATCTGAGCTACCAGGGAAGCCCAGAACACAGTATAACTGGTAGTTAATATACTGCTCACAATTCTATATTGCCAACCAACAAATATATCTAGCTCTTTCTATAAAATTAATCAAGCATATTAGGAATACAGAAAGATTATTAGTAATGGTTTTCCCCTCAATGCTTATAGAAGAAATTCCTGGGAGGGCAATAGTTCAAGCTGGTAAAGAGAGACAATTATATCAGAAAAAGAGAGGCAATACAGTATATTTTTACAGAATTTAAATATATGGTCTTCGAGGTGGGACTGTATCATATCAGATCTTAGTTCCCCAACCAGGGATCGAACCCTTGCCTTCTGCCAATGAAAGAACAGAGTCCTAACCAATGGACTACCAGGGAATCCCTATATATATATATATATTAAAGCCAATCTCTCAAAAAAACAGTTCTTATGCTCATGGTTACTTTTCATGATAAACATATGTGTGAAAACCAAGTGGTTATGCTTTCTTCCTTTGCTCCTAAACTTGCTCCTTTTGATTACAGTGACTAAAATATATAATTTATTGGAGAAAGGGATGACAGAGGACAAGATGGTTGGATGGCATCACCAATTCAAAGGACACAAGTTTGAGCAAGCTCTAGAAGATGGTGAAGGACAGGGAAGACTGGCATGCTGAAGTCGATGTGGTCACAAATAGTCAGACACAACTGAGCAACTGAACAACAATTCACTTCCTCCAATGATACACAATGTATTTTCCGTGTTAGCATACCTCCAGACCTAAAGGTGGTTAAGCCCAAGCCATGAAGATGCTTTGGTTAGTTATTTACTTTTTAATTAATTTGATCTTTCATTATGGATGATTTTAATCATTTATCAGTTCTTTGCTTGGAGAAAAATATACTACTTGTATGTTTCTTTAAGACCCTTGATAAAATGACTACCATCACCACCTCCCTACTCAAGAGTTGCTTACTGACTTGTATGTTATTTAAGTTCTTTCATTTGTCTCTTGTTGCTGTTGTTTAGTCACTAAGTCATATCCGACTCTTTGCAACCTCACGACTATAGCCTGCCAGCCTCCTCCGGCCACGGGATTTCCCAGACAAGAATACTGTAATAGGTTGCCATTTCCTCCTCTAGGGCATTTTCCTGACCCAGGGATTGAACCTGCATCCTGCACTGGCAGGCAGATTCTTTACCACTGAGTCATCTGGGAAGCCCATTTTTCTCTTGTACTGCCCAGCTCTGCTGCTGCTGCTGCTAAGTCACTTCAGTCGTGTCCGACTCTATGCGACCCCATCGACAGCAGCCCACCAGGTTCCTCTGTCCCTGGGATTCTCCAGGCAAGAATACTGGAGTGGGTTGCCATTTCCTTCTCCAATGCATGAAAGTGAAAGTGAAATCACTCAGTCGTGTCCAACTCCTAGGGACCCCATGTACTGCAGCCCACCAGGCTCCTCCGTCCAAGGGATTTTCCAGGCAAGAGTACTGGAGTGGGTTGCCATTGCCTTCTCCACTGCCCAGCTCTAAGGGTATTTATTTTCCTTTTTGTAATTAAAAAACATTTCAAACACAGAGAAAAGTAAAAGAAAAATAATCAACACTTGTGTGGATATCTTCCACCTGAATTTAACAAATGTTAACATGTTGCTATAGCTTCTTCATCATTTTTTAAAGACAAAAATAAAACTTTAGAGATAAAAAGTCTCCTTTATGTCCCTCCCTGACCCCTTTAGGCCTGGAACTTAGAACACTAGTCCACCCTTGCTCAGTCATTCCTCCTTCAGGACACAGTCTAAATTATAAACTACCCTACTACAGTCCATAATGATTCCTTTTTTCTCTAAATCCAACCCACTTTATTTCCAATACAGGCAGATCTTATTTTTTCTGTGAGTTCCCTTCAGCCTGAACTGATAATGGCCTGTGAGTAGGTAACATGCTGATTATGCTGCTGTGTCTTAATACTCCTGTTGCTTCCTTGTCTTGAGACATTAGGTACATTATCTCAGTGGAGGTGATGGATAGTGAAATGTACAGTACAGTGCTGAATAAGAAGTGCACAGTTGGTAAAAAGATCTCTCTCTACCACACAACCTGCAGTTTAATAGCCTTAATTTAATTAATGGTTATACTCAGGGACTGGTCTGTAAGAGAATGCATTTCCCTTAGGAACAATGTTATAGGTGGTTAAGTATCTCTCTCTCTCCAGCCCCAAACTAGCAGGGGTAAAACACCTAACAACCTAGGACAAGAACCTGGGAAAGTCAGAGCAAAGAGAAGGTCTGGAGCTCTCATGCCCACAGATAATGAAGGACGGGGGCTCAGGAGTCAGATGAGACACTGTACCTTTTGTCTCACACTCTTCTCTGTATGTGCCTTTTCTTCCTTTTCCACTCCTATACTTCTTCCAGTCCTCAGCTAGTTACTCCACCTCTTCCCCTCAACTTGCCCTGAATGTAAAGGATGGAAGTTTTGGGTTCGCAAGAGAGGATCTGTGCACAGGCTCTGCACAAAAAAAGAGGAAGGGAGTCTCGTATACTTAAGTTCTGGAAGTCAGAGACCTCTTGGGTTTGGGGTTCTCTTATTACATAGTTCACCTTGCTTTCTCATCTAGTCTGGAAGTCTGTATGCCAGAGATCGCTCTATAAACACATAAAACCTGATTCAAATATTTCAGAAAATAACTTCATAAATGAGTAATTCATACCGTGCTAGACCTGAATAATCTTTCAAAGATTATACAGTCCACTTATACAGTCCACCCCCGCCCCATATAGAGCAAGCAAATCTGTCAAGTGACTTTTAATCAGCTTTTAGTGCTGTATACTACCTTACCTTTCCAAACTAACTTAAAGTCACCTGAATTCCACACTCACTGCATCCTACTCAACTAGCATGGCTAGTTTTAATTTTGGTTTTTTTTTTTATCTGTTTTGCTTCATGCTGTGCTAAGTTAACCTCATCTTGGTAAACAAGAAAATGGTCCGTATTTGACAGGCTCAAGTTGGAGCAACTGCAGCTGGCCTGTGTGCAAACCAATTTTGTTCATTCTTTACCCTGGCAGGGAGCTCTGCCCTAGAATCGTTTGGGAACTAATCAGCATTAAACCTGTGTCAGAGAGGTTGCTGAAAGCAGCTCTAGAGCAAGGCCGCAGTAACAAGGCTGCAAGGAAAAGGATTAGGACAAATGCAGCAGCTGTGTAAAAATCTATTTGAAGTGCTCTGCTTTTGACAGAACTGGCACCCAGCTTCTCTCCTGTACCAAGGCAGTTCTGTGGAAATGACTCGGAAAGAGGTTGTAGAGAGAAAAAAAGATGCACCAAATCCACCCTGCTTCTTCCTTTCTGAGATGATAGGTGTGTGGTGATGAGCCAGAAAATCCTCCTTCAGATGGTAGCAAATGGAAAAGAAATAGTAAGGCATCCTCTGCCAGTTTCTGAGTTGAAAACACTCCATGGCTGTTCTCTGGGTATCTAGTGAGTCAGATGGCATGGTATTCTACAGGATGAACCAAGATACAAGAAACAGGAAATGTGCCTAACAAAATCCACAGTACATATAAACCAACTCTTAGAACTCTGTCTAAAAACTAAGAAATTCCTCAACATCAAATGATCAAATATCAGAGTATTATTTTTTCTACTCACATCCATCGTGTACTAGAACATGAATGAGAACTTAATCTTTCACTCTCTTAAGCTAAACAATGCTTAATAGCTTCATAAGTACTCACCAAAGGAGGCTACTAGGCTTCCCTATATACCACCAGATCTGTGAGGCTAGTACAGAAGCAAAAACAGGATACACCGTTTTTTGTCTGATCACAGTAATTTTTGAACATATGGTTGCTTTTTGTGTGTCTGCTCACATAATTCTCATTAAATGACTAGGAAATCAGTAACCGCAATAGATGTGCATGTAAAGACTGAGCTTTTTAAATAACAGCTTTATTGAGATATGTTTCATATACACTAACATTCATCCTTTTAAAGTATAAAATTCAGAGATTTGGGGGATAGTCACAGAGTTGTATAACCACTATCTAATCTTAGAACGTTTCATCATTTCAAAAAAAAACCTCTGTACCTGTGAGTAGACAAGAGTTTTTGACATAATAGCCATCCCTGTTAGCTATGAAAGTTTGTTACCTGTGAGGGCATGCATTTCTTGGCCTTATCAACTGGAACATGGTAGGAAAAATTCTAGAGTGTTTAGACAACACCTAAAAAGTCTCAAAAAATGTTTTTCAGATAAACTTTTTCTCTAGTCTAGTCTTATCAGTGCATGAGCTTTGGAACATTTGTTGTAAAAATAATTTATTTGTAGAAGAGTGAATAAACATTATCTAACAATGGATTTCAAAATGCACTGTGACCTCATCTGCAAAAGCCAGGTTCCTGCAGATACTCAAGTGTTAAGGTTTATATTAATAAAATAAACAAATTAATAAAAATATGGTCTTACAGAGCTTTTCAACCTTGTTTCCCAAATATATGAAACTCATTTTGCATTACTGCAGTTTTCAGACCTATTACAAATTAAAATGAAACATTTTCTAGTCAAACAGCTAGGCAACAACTAGGCAAGCAAATTAGGCAAGCAACTAAACTGAAATAAATTCAGTCAGCAATGAAAAAGGTAAAAATACAATGTGAGCCATATATGTAGTTTAAAATTTTCTAGTAGCCACATTCTTGAAATAGTAAAAAGTAACAGGAAAAATTAATTGTACTGATATATTTTACTTAATCCAATATATTCAACATATTGCTTCAACTCATCATCAATATACAAGAACATTCTGCTGAGACACCAAGCCTCTGAAATCTGGTGAGTGTCTGCATCTATAGCATATCTCACTTTGCAATAGTCAAGTTTCAAGTGCTCAGTAGCCATGTTTGGCTAAGTGCCCCCATACTCAGCAGCACAGCATTAGATTCCTGAAGTCAGCTTCTCTTTTAATGCAATGTAAGGAGTGCCTTAGTTAAGGTATGCATAGACTCTGAACTGGCCTCCTTGTTAATCTGGCCTCTATATTGCTGTTATTATTCTAGTCTGATTGTTACAATCCTGGGCATGAAATCCTTCAGTGGCCCTTTAAAGCTGAATAAAAACCCAAATGCCTTGTGTGCATGCTAAGCTGCTTCAGTCGTGTTGGACTCTTTGCAATCCTATGGTCTGTAGCCTGCCAGGCTCCTCTGTCCATGGGATTCTCCAGGCAAGAATCCTGGAATGGGTTGCCATGTCCTCCTCCAAGGGATCTTCCGGACCCAGGGATTGAACCTGAGTCCCTTGTGTCTCCTACAGGTGGGTTCTTTACCACTAGGGGCACCTGGGAAGCTCCAGATTCCTTAACTTGTACATCTGGTCCCTGACTACCTCTCCAGTTCTACTAACAACTCATCTTCTTCCCTCCCACATTAGCTAGAGTGAATTACTTCTGTCACATTCTTACCCCTTTCTGCCTTTACAAATATTTTCACTCAGTTTAAGACATTCTCCCCTCAATCCCTGCCAAGTTAGCAAACATCTGCTCCTATTTCAGTGATACAATCTCAGGGAAATGCTGCCAGGGAATGTTAGATGCACTTTGCTAAACCTTCTTTTTCAACACCTAACACGGTATGCAATGGAGTCAAATTTTACAAGGCTTTGTCTACAGTGTGATCACAGAAGGCTAAAATCAAGGTCAAAATACCTCTGGAAATTTCTCAGGATACCATGGTCTTATTGAGAACTAAAACTTGCTGTACTCTGCAGTCCTAAATGCACCTTTCTCTGGGAGTAAGGCAGATCTCCATTTCATAGATGAGGGAAATATCAAATAAGTTATGACTGGTATTACATTTTAATTAGTAAGGTTGCTAATATTATTCTTGGTGTGCCCCATAATCATCAGCACTGCTTTTCCAACATCTTGTTGAAAAAAAAAAATGACTGGATTACTACTATCCAAGGTGGCACTCAGTTCAGTTCAGTCACTCAGTTGTGTCCGACTCTTTGCGACCCCATGAATCGCAGCACGCCAGGCCTCCCTGTCCATCACCAGCTCCCGGAGTTCACTCAGACTCACGTCCATCGAGTCAGTGATGCCATCCAGCCATCTCATCCTCTGTCGTCCCCTTCTCCTCCTGCCCCCAATCCTTCCCAACATCAGAGTCTTTTCCAATGGGTCAACTCTTCGCATGAGGTGGCCAAAGTACTGGAGTTTCAGCTTTAGCATCAGTCCTTCCAAAGCACTAGTGGTAAAAAAAAAAACCACTTGCCAACGTAGGAGACTTAAGAAACACAATTCAATCTCTAAGTTGGGACGATCCCCTGGAGGAAGGCATGGCAACCCACTCTGGTATTTTTCCCTGGAGGATCCCATGGACAGAGGAGCCTGGAGGGCTACAGTCCATGCGGTCACAAAGAGTTAGACATGACTGAAGTGACTTAGCAGCAGCAGCAAGGAGGTTATATTCTCTTTAATCTTCTTGCTTCTATTTCATCTTATTCTAACCATTAAGATGGATATTGGAATGACTGATTCTTCTTGGCAAAGTATCTCTTTTTCCTCACAGATGTCTCCTCCTTCTCCCTACCCCTTTTTAGGTTAAGGGAGGTGGTAGCTAAGTCCTGAGACTATTTTAAGTGTATAAGGGCAAGTATAGCTAAATTTTTAAGACATCTTTATATCTCAAATGACTTACCGTATCTGTTCAGGTCTTAACCAGGTCCCAGTAAATCACCAATGACAAAAACATCTAAATATCTTTCCATTTTTAGGGGAAAAGGGAGCAGGGCCTCTTCAAGTAAACTTTAGATTTACTGCAGGTGGCCTTGGCCCTCAGGACAATTGTGTGTCAGTCATCCTGAGGCAGAGAAAAGGACCAGGAGAGGCTAACGATGCCCACAATCCCTGCTCCCAGGAAAGCCGCTTCTCTCAGATCTGGAATAAAGATCTGTGAAACTCCCAAGTCTTGTGATACAGAGGACCAATGCAGTGAATTCCCTGAGAATGCTTACCGTTCCTCGAATAAAGAAGGTAAGATAAAGTTGAACTAATCTTGCAATTCTGGAGGATTTAGGAGGCTGGCAGGAGATGAGAAGGCGATTGCTTAGGCCATGCTGTTGCTGACCAGACACTGGCACTTCAGTGGGAAGGCAGTGGTCCCAGCATATCTCTTAAAGCATTCCACCAAAGAAGAGTTCTTTCTGAGTTAATGTTTAGACATCTTATTAGTCTGTTTTGCCCTACTTTTCCTGAGAGTGTGCTCAATTGTATCTGACTCTTTGGGACCCCATGTACTGTAGCCTGTCAGGCTCCTCTGTCCTTGGGATTTCCCAGGCAAGAATACTGGAGTGGGTTGCCATTTTCTACTCCAGGGGATCTTCTCAATCCAGGGATCAAACCTGAATCTCCTGCATTGGCAGGTGGATTAACATCACCTGGGAGGCCTGAATTTTATTGTTCATTTCCCTGAAATAAATGCTTCCTTTATAAAGTAAGAGGAGAGGAGACATAAAATACTGTGAATATATTAAATGCAACTAAATTGTGTACTTTTAAATGGTAAATGGTTACCTTTATGTTAGGGGAATTTTACCCCAATTTTTGAAAGTGAAAAACAAGTACATGAGGAGACAAGGACTGCCAAGGCCGTCCTCCTTTCCTTCACTGTTTGTATGTGACACACTTGTGCCTATAATGTCACCTAGCACCTTATCCTGAATGCTAAGACTGCTCTGATGGGCTCTGAGAGAAAAGATTATAATGTCAGAATATTTAGCACCCAGGATATGATTAAGCTCATTTTGTTCATCAGTAAAGTGGCATCATAACTTCTCTCTAGCATATTAAAGGAAATGAACCCTAATTAACATCTGTAATAGCTCAGTAAGCCTCCTTGTTGTTTTTTAAGTGAAAACTACTGAGTTTTTTTTAATCATCTCCAATTTTGAATCATGTCTGAGAAACACTGGTAGCAGAGTATATGCAGTAGGGATAAATAAATGCATGAAATAAAAACAAATTAGAAAGATACTTAGAAATAAATATAGGGATAACTTACAGATTATATTCTTAATGAAATCATCTTTTATTAGGGAATTCTAAACATCTCCTCCACTGTAATAAAATATCACAAAAAATGACCACCAAAAATTCTCCCCTTTCCTGAAAGTGTACATGCTGCCTCTTCCATCAAAAGAAGGGCTGTATTTTCCTCCCTTGAATCTGGGCTGGCCCTGTGATTTGCTTTAACCAGCAGAATGCGACAGAAGTGTCACTGTGTCAGTTCTACACCTAGCCCTTAACAGTCCTGACAGCTCCTGTTTGTTCTCTCTTAGAATTAAGCTATCACAAAAAGAGACTTGGGCTAAACTACTAAATAATAATGAGAGATGACATGGAGAAGCAGAAGCCAACCTAGTCTATAGCCATTACAGCCACCCAAATCAAGTGAGAGAAGCCATCCTGGGACATCAAGCCAAATAAGCAACCCCTGTAGGCACCACGTGAAACAGAGAACCTGCCTAACTTACCCAGAAAATTGTGAGAAATAGCAAATCACTGGTGCTTTAAGCCACTATGGGATAGTTTGTTACACAGCAGTAGATAACCAGAAAATCCACATACCCCTAACCAATTTTCTTCTGGAACCCTAGATTTAGAACTGGAATGGAATTTCTGCCAATAATAAATTGACCTATTACTCTGATGCCCAAAGAATCTTGAAACATCTAAATTGAATATTTTATTAATTTTTAAAACCAAAAGTCCTTATATTTAACAAAGGACTTGTTTACCAGAATAATAAAAGAATTCCTATAATAATCAATAATTTAAAAAAGACAACCCATTAAAAAAAATGGACAAAAGAGCTGAACAAGATAATAAATTTTATATATACAAAAAGCCAATAAGCGAATGAAAAGGCGCTCAACATCATTAGTCATTAGGACTTCCCAGCTGGCTTAATGGTACAGAATTAGCCTGCTAAGCAGGAGACATGGGTTTGATCCCTGGGTAGAAAAGATTCCCGGGAGGAGGAAATGGCAACCCACTCCAGTATTCTTGCCTGGGAAATCCCATGGACAGAGGAGCCTGATGGGCTACCGTTCGTGGTGTAGCGAAGAGTCAGACAAGACTGAGCATGCGCACACACACACACACACACAATGCACACAAAATACAAATTAAAACCACAATGAATCTCCATACTGTTCTCCATAGTGGTTATATCAGTTTGCATTCTCACCAACAGTGTAAGAGGGTTCTCTTTTCTCCACAGCCTCTCCAGCGTTTATTATTTGTAGACTTTCTGATGATGGCCATTCTGATGGGTGTGAGATGGTACTTCACTGTGGTTTTGATTTGCATTTCTCTAGTAATTACCACCACCACCCCTACCCATCAACAGAAAACAGGGAACACAGCCCCACCCATTAACAGAAAATTGGTTTTAATATTTACTGAGCACAGACCCCGCCCATCAGGGGCAAGATCCAGATTCCCCCACAGCCAGTCCCTCCCATCAGGAAGCTTCCATAAGCCTTTTATCCTTATCCATCAGAGGGAATACAGAATGAAAACCAGAAAAACAGAAAACTAAACAAACTGATCACATGGATCACAGCTTTCTCTAACTCAATGAAACCAAGAGATACTGTGTAGGGTCCAGGATGGAGGGGTCATGGTGGAGAGTTCTGACAGAACATGGTCCACTGGAGAAGGGAATGGAAAACCACTTCGGCATTCTCGCCTTGAGAACCCCATCAACAGTATGAAAAGGCAAAAAGATATGACACTGAAAGATGAATTCCCCAGGTCAGCAGGTGCCCAATATGCTATTGGAGAAGAGTGGAGAATAACTCCAGAAAGGATGAAGAAGCTGAGCCAAAGCAAAAACAGCACCCAGCTGTGGATGTGACTGGTGATGGAAGTAAAGTCCGATGCTGTAAAGAACAATATTGCACAGGAACCTGGAATGTTAGGTCCACTAAGCAAGATAAATTGAAAGTGTTCCAAAAAGAGTTGGCAAGAGTGAACATCAACATTTTATGAATCACCAACTAAAATGGACTAGAATGGGCAAATTTAATTCAGATGACCATTATATCTACTCCTGTGGGCAACAATCTCTTAGAAGAGATGGAGTACCCTCACAGTCAACAAGAGTTTGAAATGCAGTTCTTGGGTGCAATCTCAAAATGACAGAATGATCTCTGTTCGTTTCCAAGGCAAACCATTCAATATCACAGTAATCCAAGTCTATGCGCCAACCACTGGTGTCAAAGTTGAACTTGACCAGTTCTAGAAGGTCTAACATCAAAAAAAAGATGTCCTTTTCATCATAGGGACCGGAATGCAAAAGTAGGAAGTCAAGGAAGTCAAGATATATCTAGAGTAACAGGCAAGTTCGGCCTTGGAGTACAAAAGAAGCACAGCAAAGGCTAACAGAGTTTTGCCAAGATAATGCACTGGTCATAGCAAACACCCTCTTGCAACAACACAAGAGAAGACTCTACACATGGACATCACCAGATGGTCAATACCAGAATCACACTGATTATATTCTTTGTAGCTGAAGATGGAGAAGCTCTATATAGTCAGCAAGAACAAACAGGGAGTTGACTGTGGCTCAGCTCATGAACCCCTTATTGCCAAATTCAGACTTAAATTGAAGAAAGTAGGGAAAACCACTAGACCATTCAGGTATGACCTAAATCAAATCCCTTACAATTATACAGTGGAAATGACAAATAGAATCAAGGGATTAGATCTGATAGACAGAGTGCATGAAGAACTATGAATAGAAGTTTGTAACACACTGTACGGGAGGCTGTGATAAAAACCATCCCTAAGAAAAAGAAATGAAAAAAGGCAAAATGGTTATTTGAGGAGGCTTTAAAAAAGCTGAGAAAAGAAGAGAAGTAAAAGGCAAAGGAGAAAAGGAAAGGTATATCGATCTGAAAGCAGAGTTCCAAGGAATACAAGGAGAGATAAGAAAGCCTTTCTAAGATGGTAATGATGGCCTTATATGTGAGACAGCAAAAGAGACACAGATGTAAAGAACAGTCTTTTGGACTCTGTGGGAGAAGGCAAGGGTGGGATGATTTGAGAGAATAGCATTGAAACATGTATATTATCATATGTGAAACAGATCACCAGTCCAGGTTCGATGCATGGGACAGGGTGCTCAGGGCTGGTGCACTGGGATGACCCTGAGGGATGAGATGAGGAGGGTGGTGGAAGTGGGGTTCAGGATGGGGAACACATGTACACCCATGGCTAATTCATGTCAATGTATGGCAAAAACCACTACAATATTGTAAAGTAATTAGCCTCCAATTAAATAAATAAATTAATTTTTTAAAAAAAGAAAGCCTTTCTAAGCGATCAATGCAAAGAAATAGAAGAAAGCCATACAATGGCAAAGGCTAGAGATCTCTTCAAGAAAATCAGAGATACCAAGGGAACATTTCATAGAAAGATGGGCACAAAAAAGGACAGAAACAGTATGAACCTAACAGAAGCAGAAGATATTAAGAAAAGATGGCAAGAATACACAGAAGAACTATACAAGAAAGTTCTTAATGGCCCAGATAATCACGATGGTGTGATCACTCACCTAGAGCCAGACATCCTGGAGTGTGAAGTCAAGTGGGCCTTAGGAAGCATCACTATGAACAAAGCTAGCGGAGGTGATAGAATTACAGTTGAGCTATTTCAAATCCTAAAAGATGATGCTGTGAAAGTGTTGCACTCAATATGCCAGCACATTTGGAAAACTCAGCAGTGGTGGCAGGACTGGGAAAGGTCAGTTTTCATTCCAATCCCAAAGAAAGGCAATGCCAACTGAATGCTCAAACTACCGCATAACTGCACTCATCTCACATGCTAGCAAAGTAATGCTCAAAATTCTCCAAGCTAGGCTTCAATAGTACCTGAATCAAGAACGTTCAGATGTTCAAGCTGGGTTTAGAAAAGGCAGAGGATCTAATTGCCAACATCCGCTGGATCACAGAAAAAGTGAGAGTTCCAGAAAAACATCTACTTCTGCTTTATTGACTATGCCAAAGCCTTTGACTCTGTGGATCACAACAAACGGTGGGAATACCAGACCACCTTACCTGCTTCCTGAGATATCTGTATGCACGTCAGGAAGCAACCGTTAGAACTGGACATGGAACAAAGCACTGGTTCAAAATTGGGAAAGGAGTATGTCAAGGCTGTATATTGTCACCCTGCTTATTTAACTTATATGCAGAGTACATCATGAGAAACACTGGGCTGGAAGAAGCACAAGCTGGAATCAAGATTGCTGGGAGATATATCAATAACCTCAGATACGCAGATGACATCACCCTTATGGCAGAAAGCAAAGAGGAACTAAAAAGCCTCTTGATAAAAGTGAAAGAGGAGAGTGAAAAAGTTGGCTTAAAACTCAACATTCAAGAAATTAAGATCATGGCATCCGGTCCCATCACTTCATGGCAAACAGATTGGGGAAACAATGGAAACAGAGACTTATTTTGGGAGGCTCCAAAATCACTGCAGATGGTGACTGCAGCCATGAAATTAAAAGACGCTTACTCCTTGGAAGAAAAGCTATGACCAACTTAGCATATTCAAAAGCAGAGACATTATTTTGCTGACAAAGGTCTGCCTAGTCAGAGCTATGGTTTTTCCAGTAGTAGTGTATGGATGTGAGAGTTGGACCATAAAGAAAGTTGAGAACTGGAAAATTGATGCTTTTGAACTGTGGTGTTGGAGAAGACTCTTGAGAGTCCGTTGGGCTGCAAGGGGATCAAACCAGTCAATCCTAAAGGAAATCAACCCTGAATATTCATTGGAAGGACTGATGTTGAAGTTGTAACTTCAACACTTTGGCCATTTGATGTGAAGTGCTGACTCACTGCAAAAGACCCTGATTATGGGAAAGATTGAAGGCAGGAGGAGAAGGGCACAACAGAGGATGAGATGGTTGGATGGCATCATGGACATGATAGACATGAGTCTGAGCAAGCTCCAGGAGTTGGTGATTGACAGGGAATCCTGGTGTGTTGCACTCCATGGGGTGGCAAAGACTTGGACATGACTGGGCGACTGAACTGAACTGAATTGATGATATAGTATCTGCTTTCCATCAAAGTTAGAAATTAAATGGGGAGATAAAAAGTCACTTTTTCTCCTTAATGTCCAAAGACCTATAACATCTTATGAGATAAATGACTGATGAAGAATATTAATTCAATGGAAGACTGAAACAAGAGATTACAGGGCCTAGATTAGGATGAATTTGGCTTGTCTAGATAAACCAGTCTCACACTTCATACAAAAATTTATTTTTTTTACATCTCTGGAATAAGTTATTACACTTCTGTTCCAGTGACCTCATAAAACAATTCCTTCTATTTTTCTATTTATTAAGTCCTAATAATTAGAAAAAAGTTAAGATACAATCTGCTTTTCTACCATTTATATTCTCTAGTTCCAGTTCAGTTCTAGAGCTAATGAGATCCACATTCTCTTCTGTATCACTAGGCCTTCGATTTCCTCTTGTAAGGAAGCACACCCTATTCATTTTACCATTCCTCAAGAAATACTAAAGAAATGTCACCATCCTATTCTCCATTGTTTGGATTCAGTAATTTAAAAATTTAAAAAACTGTGCACCTTTGGTCTGTCAGGCATTAATACTCTATCTTATAATGTACTGGAGATACAGCAGTATATAAAACAGACACAGTCTCACTGAATTAACTTTTTAAGGGATGTGCTCAAGTTAGTCAACATGTATCTTAAAATCTATGACCCTAGTTCAACACAACATGAATACAGTGGAACTATTCTGAACACTATAAACAACTAAGTGCAACCCAGGAATCACACTGAATTGGTCATATTATTGAATTATATTGAGCTTACAGTCAATTCTTTTTTAAAAGTGAATGAATAATTATATGCCAAGAATATACTAGAAACTATGAATGTAACAACAAGAGAGTATACCCTTCCCTCAAAGACTATGAAATCCCATAAAGAAGACAAGTAGATGACTAGAGAGCAGTGTAAATGTTATAAAAGAGGTCTCCATAGAGTACTAGGAGAAAACAGTGGAAGAGGACTGAGCCTGGAATATATAAAAGCAACAATCCTAACCAATTTCTCCTTAACCAAGAGCCTGGATTGAACTAATACTGCTTCTCCTATAAAACATTATGGCTGACAGCCACAGTGGGCCAAAAATGATCATAGTCAGTAGCACTTCTGCTTCCTGTCCTTGAATTTGCTTGCCACAGCCATTCCCAACCTGTTTATGCAGTCTTATATGATACTTAATTCATAATTTAATCAGTAAATAAATTATGAAATATGACTGTGAAAGGATTCAGAATTTCTATAAAAATGAAGCTAAATCATAGGCAAGTTGCTACAAAAGTAATAAGCTATCTAATTAGATGAGGGTGGAAAAATCATAAAAATCTAAATAGATTTTGCACTCAGATTTCTTTGAAATGGCTTTAAATTCTCACTCTACTGTAAAGAAATGGAAATCAAAAACCATAGGTGATTCATTTTTTATGTGAGGTTTACATAAGAAACATCATAGAACTCGCTTGCGACAATTAGAGAAGCCTATGTGCGGCAATCAAGAGCCTGTGATCCACAACTAAGACTCGATGTAGCCAAATAAATAAATATTTTAAAAAACAAATATAACACAGAAAATTACAGTCAGCAGATCCTTATTCAAATGAAAAGCCTTGGTCCTAAAACAAAACACCTATGAAATACACATAGTATGTTCTAAGAGAAAATGTTTAAAATATTTATGTAACTTTTCTTTATACTTCATCAGACTTTTTGAGTAATTCCTACAAACAAGTATAACACTACCAAAAAGAGGAACAAGGATGCCAAGAAGGATTTCAGGCTGCTGCTGTGTAAGAGATTATTAAAAATTAAAACATAGGTCTGAAAAAAGTGAAAGCTGAAAGATGCTATGACCCAAGCCAACAAAATCAGCAACAGCATGAGCAAAATAGACCGGATTTGCTTAACAAGCCTAGAAATGCTGGATAAAGGCAGCCTCTAATGGGCAGGTTTTCATTGGTACAAAAATCGCCCCACTAGAAAATAAAGTGCATGAAAAGCAAGGACCTTCCCTGCTTTTGCTCTGATGTACCCCCTCACTAACTGAGGCCTGGAACTCCTAGAATGAAGTAAGCCCTCAATAATTTTTTACATAAGGTTGGATGAATCAATCAAGTGAGCTAGCCACAACACTCTGACATTTACAAAAGAAGGAATAACCTTGAAATTCAACCAATGTAAGTTTAAGATAAGCAAAGGACAGAGTGACTTGACTCATCAAAAAATAAAAAGACTCAGGGAGTGAAAATCACTTAGTCATGTTCGACTCTTTACAATCCCATGGACTGTAGCCCATCAGGCTCTTCTGTCCGTGGAATTCTCCAGGCCAGAATACTGGAATGGGTAGCCATTCCCTTCACCAGGGGATCTTTGCAACCCAGGGATAAAACCCAGGTCTCCCGCATTTCAGGCAGATTCTTTACCATCTGAGAAGCCCAAGAAAACAGACTCAATCATATCTAAAATTTCCAGTATTCTCTCTCACTCCCTTCATCTGGAGACCCTACTATCTACTTTTACTGACTTCTCACCATTTCTCCAGAAAAGGCAATGGCACCCCACTCCAAAACTCTTACCTGGAAAACCTCATGGACAGAGGAGCCTGGTAGGCTGCAGTCCATGGGGTCGCTAAGAGTCGGACATGACTGAGAGACTTCAATTTCACTTTTCACTTTGATGCATTGGAGAAGGAAATGGCAACCCACTCCAGTGTTCTTGCCTGGAGAATTCCAGGGATGGGGGAGCCTGGTGGGCTGCCATCTATGGGGTTGCACAGAGTCGGACATGACTGAAGCGACTTAGCAGCAGCAGCAGCACCATTTCTCAGGTCTTTGACCCTGTTATCTTAGGCTGAAGTGTTCCTTTCCTTTCTCCTTTCTTCACCTATTAAAATTCTATGCTTCAAAAGAAGACCTACAAATGACCAATAAGCACATGAAAAGATGCTCAGCAACATTAGTCATTCAGTTCAGTTTCAGTTCAGTCGCTTAGTCCTGTCCGACTCTTTGCGACCCCATGAATTGCAGCACGCCAGGTCTCCCTGTCCATCACCAACCCCCGGAGTTCACTCAGACTCACATCCATCGACTTGGTGATGCCATCCAGCCATCTCATCCTCTGTCGTCCCCTTCTCCTCCTGCCCCCAATCCCTCCCAGCATCAGAGTCTTTTCCAATGAGTCAACTCTTCGCATGAGGTGGCCAAAGTACTACAGTTCCAGCTTTAGCATCATTCCTTCCAAAGAACACCTAGGGCTGATCTCTTTCAGAATGGACTGGTTGGATCTCCTTGCAGTCCAAGGGACTCTCAAGAGTCTCTCCAACACCACAGTTCAAAAGCATCAATTCTTCGGCGCTCAGCTTTCTTCACAGTCCAACTCTCACATCCATACATGACCACAGGAAAAACCATAGCGTTGACTAGACGGACCTTTGTTGGCAAAGTAATGTCTCTGCTTTTGAATATGCTATCTAGGTTGGTCATAACTTTTCTTCCAAGGAGTAAGCGTCTTGTAATTTCATGGCTGCAGTCATCATCTGTAGTCATTAGACATTATGTCATTAGGGAAATGCAATTTCCTAATTAGGTCATTAGGTCATTAGGGAAATGCAAATCAAAACCACTTCACATTCACGGTTACTATTCAGTTGCTAAGTACTGTCTGACTCTTCATTCAAAACCCCATGAACTTTAGGCTTTTAAGTCCTTCACCATCTCAAGGAGTTTGTTAAAACTCACATCCATTGAGTCAGTGATACCATCCAACCATCTCATCCTCTGTCACCCCCTTCTCCTCTTGCCCTCAATCTCTGCCAGCATCACGGTCTTTTCCAGTGAGTCAGCTCTTTGCATCAGGTGGCCAAAGTATTGGAGTTTCAGGTTCAGCATCAGTCCTTCCAAGGAATATTCAGGGTTGATTTGCCATCCAAGGGACTCTCCAGAACATTCTCTAGCACCACAGCCCGAAAGCATCAATTCTTTGGCTCTCAGCCTTCTTTATGGTCAACTGTCACATCCCTACATGACTACTGGAAAAACCATCACTTTGACTATATACACCTCTGTCAACAAAGCGATGTCTCTGATTTTTTAATACACTGTCTCAGATGGTAAAGAGTATGTCTTAAATGCAGGAGACCCAGGTACGATTCCTGGGGAAGATCCCCTGGAAAAGGGAATGGCAACTCACACCAGTATTCTTGCCTGGAGAATTGCCTGGACAGAGGAGCCTGATGGGCTACAATTCAAGGGGTCACAAAGAGTTGGACACAATTGAGTGACTAAGACACACACATTAGGTTTATCACAGCTTTTCTTCCAAGAAGCAAGCATCTTTTAATTTCATGGCTGCAGTTACAAGATCCCCTGGAGAAGGGAAAGGCTTCCCACTCCAGTATTCTGGCCTAGAGAATTCCATGGACTGCATAGTCCATGGGGTTGCAAAGAGTTGGACACGACTGAGCAACTTTCACTTTCACTGCAGCTACCATCACAGTGATTTTGGAGCCCAAGAAAATAAATTTTGTCACTATTTTCATTGTTTCCCCATCTATTTGCCATGACGTGCTGGGACTGGAAACCATGATCTTAGTTTTTGAACGTGAAGTTTTAAGCCAGCTTTTTCAATCTCCTCTTTCACCCTCATCAAGAGGCTCTTTAGTTCTTCTTCACTTTCTGCCATTAGAGTGGTGTCATCTGCTTATCTGTGGTTGTTGATATTTCTCCCAGCAATCTTGATTCCAGCTTGTGCTTCATTCAGCCTGGCATTTCAAATGATGTACTCTGCATATACGTCAAATAAGCAGGATGACAATATACAGCCTTGACGTACTCCTTTCCCAATTTTGAACCAGTCTGATGTTCCATGTCCAGTTCTAACTGTTGCTTCTTGACCTGTATACAGGCTTCTCAGGAGGCGGTCTGGTATTCTTATTTGTAAGGTGGTCTGATATTCTCATCTCTTTAAGAATTTTCCGGTTTGTTATGATCCACACAGTCAAAGGCTTTCGTGTGGTCAATGAAGCAGATGTTTTTCTGGAATTCTCGTGTTTTTTCTATGATCTCATTTACTAGGATTAGTAAATTTAAAACAAAACAAAAACAAAAAGGGAATTAAGTCCCGGAGATACTAGGACCCTGCACTCTCACTGTCAAGGCCTGGGTTCAATCCCTGGTCAGGGCACTAAAATCCTACAAGCTGCATGGATCAGCTAAAATAAAAAGCAACACATGTTGGATAGGATGTGGAGAAGCTGGAATCCTCATGGACTGCTGGCAGGAATGTAAACAGTACCTTAGAAAACAATCCGGCAGTTCTTCAACCCAGCAATTCCACTCCCGGTTTCAATACCCAAAATTACTGAAAATATATGTCCCCCCAAATTCTTGTACATGACTATTCACAGCAATATTATTCATAATAGTCCAAAAGTAGAAACACTCAAACATTCATCAACTAATGAATGGAAAAATAAAATACAGTATTTCCAATACAATGGAATAATGTTTGGCAATTAAAAGGAAAGAAATGTTAAATTATACCATAAAACAGATGACTTTGAAAATGTTATGCTAAGTGAGAGAAGTGACACTGCTCAGTCATGTACAGCTTTCTGTGATCCCACTGACTGTAGCCTAATAGTCATGCCTCTGTCCATGGCACTTTCCAGGCAAGAGTACTGGAGAGGGTGGCCATTTCCTTCTCCAGGGACTATTCCCTTGGGAACCGAACCAAGGTCTCCGGCACTGCAGACAGACACTTTACCCTCTGAGTTACCAGGGAAGCCCGAGTGAGAGAAGTGAGACACATATTGTATGATTTCACCTATATGGATTGCCAGAGTAGGCAAATCATAGCTTTGTAGTCACCAGGAGTTGAGAGGAGGGGAGAATAGGGAGCCAACACAGATATGGGGTTTCTCTTCAGCTTAATGAAAATGTTATTAAACCGATTTGTGCTTATGGTTTCATAACCCTGTGAATATACTAAATGCCATTGAATTGTTTGCTTTAAATGGTATGTGTGGTGTGCACAGGGTATATGAATTACATCTCAAACTGTGTTAAAAGCTCTATGCAGGAACTTCTCTGGCAGTCCAGTGGTTAAGACTCTGTGATTACACTGCAGGGGGCAAAGGTTCCATCCCTGGTCAGGGAACTAAGATCCTGAATGCCCTGCTGTGTGCCAAAAAGATAAATAAAAATTAAAATGTGGTATTAAAAAAGAAAAAATTTTAAAAAGCTCTATATGTACTTTAAGGGCAAGTTCAAATATGATCCTCCCCCATTTCTTACCTTACCTAGGAAAAATTAATAATTTCCTCCACACTGTCAAACCAGCTGTTATTATACTCCATTACTTCTTTATTACCCATATCAGAATGCAAGCTTCTGAACAGTAAAAAACTTGTTACCCTTCTTTGAATTTTCTGCACCCACTCTCCCAAGACCTAACACAATGCATTACAGAGTAGGTACTCAACATCTCTCTACTCTAGTGCACTACAGAATTAATTACCCTCAAAGAGAGACACAGGCAAATAATACGAAGCAAGTTAAACATATTGAGTCGAATTTACCTGTTAAAAAGTCACAAATGGTTAGGATTCATCTAGGATTCATCTCTTCATAGTGATAATATGGATGGGGTGGGAAGTTCTGATGGCAGAAGAAAATGGACCAGACAGGTATATTCTGCATCAAAACCAGAAAGTACTGTCAAATCTTGTGATCTGAAGTTTAACAATGCCCGTGGCTACACAATCTAGGGCTCCTGGGTTTTACCATCTTTCTTTCTCTTGACATAGCCACTTGCTCAAACAATGAACAAGCTGCAGTATTTTACAATAATTTACACAAGGTAGTATTCTTAGGAAAGATTTATCTTTTTGAATCAGCCTCTCCACAGAGTACAGCACACCAAAGAGACACAACCAAATGCAATATGTGGTATCCTAGATTGGCCCGAGGAACAGAAAGACGAGGGTGGCGGAAAATTAGTGAAATCCAAATAGAGTCTGTAGTTTAGTAAGCAGTATTATGCCAATGTTAATTTCTTAGTTTTGATAAATGTACCCTGGTCATGTAGAATGTTAACATTTGGAGAGATGGGTGAAGTGTATAGGAACTCTGTATTGTCTTAGAAACTCCTCTGCAAATCTACAGTTATTTCAAAATAAAGAGTTTGGTTACTTTTTTAAAAAAGTAGGCTCCATACGTATGGACTAAGGTAAAGTTAGATACATTCATCTAAAGTTCTTTTATGTTATTGTGTACTTGCTATGAACATAAGATCATGGAATGCCTCTGTGAACGAAAAATAAAGATTTCTGCCTTATGGCTCTTGCGTTCCAAGTAGGAGAAGTAAACAATAAATAATATATTTTAAAAGTAAGTTATATGATGTGTGAGAAGGTAATAGTGCTATGACAAAACACAACAGTAAAGCAGGTCTGGGAGACCGGAAGTAAAGAAGGGGAGGAAAAGTTGGAATTTTCAAAACAGTAGTGTGGAAAGGCCTCTCTGAGAAGCTGACATGTGGACCAGGTTGGCGAGGGTGAGGGAGGGGCGGGCAGGGCAAGGCTATTCTCTGGAAGAGCTTTCCAGGCCAAGGAGCAGATCAAACAAAGGTTCCAAGACTGAAGCAGCCCATCTTGTTCAGAGAGCAGCACAACAGTCAGTGAGAAGGTAGAACAGGGAGGGAGGAGGGGGCGGGAGGGCAGAGGGTCTCAGGAGCCAGACCACAGGAGGGCTCTGGCTTTTCCTCTGAACAAAACGGGGGCCACTGGAGACCGCACTGAGTACAATGCTCCAACTCACTGTTTTAAAACAAGGATGGCTCTGGCAGTTGTACTAAGAATAGTCTTTACACAACATCACCTGTGTGATAGTCTTGTCAAAAAATGTTTAGCCTCAACCTGGCCATGAGAAAACAATCAAGTAATTCTAGGATATGGGACATTCTACAAAACAACAGGCCCGGACTTTTTAAAACAGTCATTGTCATGAAAAACAAACAAACAAAAAAAGGTGAGGGGACTATTTTAGACTAAAGGAGTCATAACAATGAAGCAAAACGAACAACCTTGACTCAAATCCTCAAGGGGGCATGTATTTGTTTCCTATGGCTGCTGTAACAAATTACGACAAACTGTGTGGCATAAAACAGCAGAAATGGAATGCCTCACAGTTCTAAAGGCAGAAGTCAGCATCCCTGGGTGGAAAGCAAGGTCCTGACAGGCCCATAATCCCTCCACAGGCAAATCTGTTCCTTGCTCCTGGTAGCTCTCACATACCTTAGCTTGTTGGCTGTATTACTGCAATATTTACCTCTGTCTTTACATCGCTTCCTCGTGTGTGTGTGTGTGTGTGTGTGTGTGTGTGTGTGAAGTCGTTCTCTGCCTCCCTCTTATTTAAGAGTCTGCAATATTTACCTCTGTCTTTACATCACTTCCTCTTCTCTGCGTGTGTCTGTGTGTGTGTGTGTGTGAAGTCGCTCTCTGCCTCCCTCTTATTTAGAGTCCACTGGGATAATCCAGGATAATATCTCCATCTCAAAATCCTAAATGTAATCACAACTGCAAAAATGCTTTTTCTAAATAATGAAACATTTAGGTTCCAGGATCTGACATTTTAAAAGACTATCATTCAGCCTACTACAGAAGGAAATGGCATAGAAAGACATTTCTTAGACATTAGATGAGACTGAAAATGGAAGTGAAAGTCGTTCAGTCGTGTACGACTCTTCGCGATGCCGTGGATGATATAGTCCATGGAATTCTCCAGGCTAGAATACTGGAGTGGGTAGCCGTTCCCTTCTCCAGAGGATCTATCTTCCCAACCCAGGGATCAAACCCAGGTCTCCCGCAGTGCAGATGATTCTTTACCAGTTGAGCCACTAGGGAAGACCAGATGATAGTGAATTAACATTAATTTTCTTAGGTGTGATAATAGGACTGCAGTTACAGGGTAATACCCTGTTCTTAGGGGTTAAATGCTGAAAGAATAAAGTGTGTAACTTGCTTTTAAATTGTACAGCAAAAACAAACACAGAGAGAGAAAAAGAGAGCACACACTAGGTAACATGCAAATATAGCAAATTGTTACCAACAGGTGAATCTAGCAGGAAGGGTTTATGGGTTTTTATTAAACTATTCTTTCAACTCTTCTATAGATGTGATATTTTTCAGAATAAGAATCTGCAGGAAAAAAGTTTTAAGTATAGATTAGAGAGGGCAAACGAAGAAGTAGAAGCTGTAGATGCTACAGAAGCTGTAATCTGGGCAAAAGATGGTAGTAACTCTAACCAGGGTGGTAGCAGTGGAGTTAGTGAGATGCAGTTGGATTCTGGGTATATTTTGAAGGTTGAGGCAATAAGTACTGATAGACTAAACAGAGTGTGAAGTGCGAGAGAAAGAGAGGAATCAGGAATGACCCCAAGGCTTTTAGACTGACATCACTGGCTAAGAAGGGAAAGATAAATTGTAGCTGCAAATAACAGAATTTCAGTTTTGGACATACTGATTTTGAGATGGTAATTCAAAATGGAGATGTTAGGAAGGCAATTAGATACAAGTCCGGATTTCAGGAGAAAACTCTGAGTTAGAGATATAAATTTAATCAGTAGAGTGCTAATATTAGATCATATTAAAGTCATGATACTGGACTAAATCACCAAAGAAGAAGACAGTTACAGCATGCCTATAAAATTACCAAGTGGTACCTATATATCAGGGCAGAAAAGAAAATTTGATAACCTCAGTCATCCTAAGATGAAATGGAGCTATTAGCATTTCCTTAAGGAAACTGGATCCAATGAAGAAAAGCCTAGCTTACTTAATATCTTGGAAGATCTTCTGGTTTCTTCCCAAATTTTACAATACATACTGCTACATAGCCTTCTAACTGCTACAAAAACAAATATCCATCATTCAAGAGAATACCCTTAAAAAAATATCCTACATAAAATTATGTCAAGAATTTTGTTTTAGAATCTCTAATACTACATTTTAAAAAGTAAGACAAAGTATATACAAATATATAAAGTACATATAAAGTATATATATATGTACTTTATATATATATATATGTATCTATATAAAGTATATATACAAATATATAAAGTATTTATATATATAAAACAAGTGAAAGTCAGTCATGTCCGACTCTTTGTGACCCTATGGACTATACAGTCCATGGAATTCTCCAGGCCAGAAAGCTGGAGTGGGTAGCCTTTTCCTTCTCCAGGGGATCTTCCCAACCCATGGATCAAACCCAGGTCTCCCTTATTGCAGGCAGATTCTTTACCAGCTGAACTACCAGGGAAATCATATAAAATAAGGATAGCTATGTTTGCCTTAGTAGTCACTGCTTTGAATTCTGCACCCTTCAAAAGAAATCCACTGGGCCCAACTAGCCTTCCTCGCACAGTCGGACACGACTGAAGCGACTTAGCAGCAGCAGCAGCAGCCTTCCTCTATTTTATTACTACTTACAAATAGACAATCTAGAACTTTTGTATTATGCAAATTAAATACTATAGCATTGTAGTTCAATTTTAAAATTTAATATAATAAGACATTAACAAAATGGAAATAGACTAGTAATATATCTAAGGAAGAGCAACAGTTGTTGTTGTTGTTTTATCCTGGTAGAAGGAATCTTTATTTTTTTTAACTTAGGAGGAGCAACAGTTTTTAAAAACAATATATGGATAAGTTTCAGGATATTTGTGAAAAGTCTCACACTATATACAACATTTTGAATGTACATACATCTTTCCAGAAAGAAGGTTCAGATATTTTATTATATTTTCAATGGGATCCATGATCTTAACATAGTTTAAACTTTCAGGTTTGAAAGTTAACATCACTAGAGATTTGAAAATCAAAATAAACCACAAGCTGAATGTGTCAGGATTGAAAAATTTATTGAATTTTAGAAAAAGAATATACTTTCACACCTTTAAAAGCAATTACATTGATAATAAGGGAAATTTGTCAAGTTCAGGTCAGGTTTAGATGCCAGGAAAATTTTCTAATGAAAAACATGCTCCAAAGAATTTTCTTAACAGAGCAAGTACATTTACTTCTGAAAACTTTAAACCTTAAAGAAACAGAAGCCTAGGACCTTAACTTTAAGTTACTGCTCTCAGTTACCAGTGAGGTTATTAGCTAAGATTCACCTCCTACTCTACTCTAGGAATCTAAAAGAAGACTTAAAATAGAGAAATAGGTAACACTGAGAAAGGTCCTCAGTAATAGGGATAAAACATGAAAGAGAAGGAGAGGCAAACGGGCTTAATCATTATTTTCAACTTGGTTCAGCATATTCAGTGTTAAAAGAAATTAAACTTTTACTTACACTACTTTTAACATTAAACATAAAGCTGTCTTAAACTCTCTTCAGTTCTTTACACAGTACCTAACATTTATATTCCTACTATGTGGTAAGAATTATTCTAAGCACTATATTGATATCAGTTCATTTAATCCATGTTTGTGTATACAGACTTTTTGTTTTGATTTGTCCTCTGCTGAGACTTGAACTCCCTGGACTGACAAGAATCACCAGTATCGTATCCTATTTATCCTCAAAGGTTCACTTTGGGGTTTGATTCAGAAGTGTGACTTCCCTACGAAGAGCCTTTCAAGTGCTGAATCCTGGCATCAGAGCTGTCATTTGTCTGGACTTTATAAAAGTCCAGTGTGGCTCCGTTCAACCCGGGATTACATTCTTTCTCAGATGAATATAGACATTTCTGTCAGTTCAAAACTCAAAATACCGAATAGACCTTGCAACTGCCTTGATTTTTCCAACAGAAAATTACTTTCTCTCTCCATTTCACTCATCATAATAGATAACCTAGACCTAATCAAAGTGGATACTTCTAAACTATCCATTTGAGAACCATGAAGGTCTTTATCCTGATCTGACAGAGAATTACTTTACTCAGGTTATATTTATAAAAGACTGTATAATAACAAAAGTGCATAGTTTACAATGTTGAATGAAAAAAAAAAACAGGATAAAAGGATTTATAAAGGAGAAAAACTATATAAAATCACATTAAAAGCAGACATACAAAGAAATATTAACAATGGTTGTACCTGGGGTTTATACTTCTAAATATTTTTTTTCCTAGTTTTTGTTATTAACAGCAAAATTTGTGTTTTTTAAGTATTTATTTTCAAAGTATAAACTATATTATGATCTATATAATAACTAATCTAGATAGTTGTTTATCTCATATGAAAATGTATTTCCTAAATAGGGTACCATTCTAGAACTATTTTCTGATCACTTCCTTGAAATCCTACCAAAACAAAGCTCTCATATTCTTTCTCCATTTTGTTTTCAACTCCTCCCTGAAAAATGCATGTTTAGTGGGAATCAAGTTTTTTAAAATCACTCTAGCTTTAAAAACAACATTATAACCCCATATCTAAAAGCCCCTGGATTTGTGGGAAACATTTGTTGAATGTGTACTTCCTGTACACTAATTTAAGTATCTTTGTTCTATTAAAAAAATACAATATTTGACTGATATACCCAACTATAGCAACCAAAATTTATTCTGAGTTTACAGTTTGTAAAGTCAATTTCCAAAAATATCATTTTAACACACTGAAGTTTAGTTGGCAGAAGCATATTTGCAATGTTTAAAAGAAACAAACAGCCTAAGACTTGCACATGGAGAATGGCAGCTCTGAGTTCTTTCTTTCCAGCAAATGTGCTTCATTAGCTATTGTGCTTTTCTTCCTTCAAAGAGCTTCTCTCAGGTCACTGCCACTGTTGTTTCATATCAGACAAGTTAGTACTGAGAAATGGTGCCTAAAGCTATACATACATGTATGTAGTTATATCATCAGCCTGCGATCCTGGCAAATTCAAATTTATTACTGCTTGTGTTTTCTTTCTTTTTTAAAAATAAATTTTCAAACATTCACATAAGGACAGAGAGTAAGGGAAAAGTATAATTAACCCCTATGTGCCCGTCATCCAGCTTCAACAATTACCAACATTTGTTATTCTGGTTTTATCTATTCCCCATGCCCCACCCTCGCAACATTTTAAGGGAGGGAGTGAATACTGTACTATTTGAAAACAAATCTTGGACATGATCAGAAGAAAGTCTCTCATTAGCAAACTTAAAATTTGTAAAGATACATCTCTTCTTTCACTTAAAGCTAAAAATATTAAAAACACTTATATTGGGGACTTCCCGGTGGTCTTGTGGTTAAGATCCCAGCTTTCACTTTCACTGCAGGGGGCCTGGGTTTGATCCCTGGTTACAGGAACTAAAATTCTGCATGCAGTGTGGCATGGCCAAAAAAAATTTTAAATGTTAAGATATTAAACAATCTCTATTATAGCTTCCCAGGTGGTGCTGGTGGTAAAGAATCTACCTACCAATGCAGGCAATGAAACAGATGTGTGTTTCACCCCTGGGTTGGGAAAATCCCCAGGAATAGGAAATGGCGACCCACTCCAGTATTCTTGCCTGGAAAAGTCCATGGTCTGAGGAGCCTGGCGGGCTATGGTCCAGGGGGGTCACAGAAAGTCGGACACGACTGAGTATGCACACTATTATAGCCCCAGTTTGACTTTTGAAGCTGGAAGAAACACAGATTATTATATATTCCTTGCTACTGAAATAGACTTGGGCCAGAAGCACTGGCGTTACCTAGGAGCTTGTTCAAAAGGCAGAACTTCAGACCCAGCCCAGAACTACTGAACTGACTCTGTCCCCAAGACAGGCATGCTCTCTGAAGTCCCAGAAACGGAACCAACACTGCTCAGTTGAGAAAACTGAGGCCGAGAGAGATCAAGTAAGTCTCCCCACAGGAATAATACCCAGAATATCTGATTCTGAGATCAGGTTTTTTTTTTTTCTTACATGACATACTGCCTCTCAACAAACCTGATTCGCATCACAAGACCTTCTGAGGCTTTCACATCCTTTTGGAAACTAATTCAATTAACAAGTAAGTGAATTTCCCATAGTATAGGTTTTTTAAATTCATGAGAGGCTGACATTTTTCCAAATACTATATAATATGCTACAGTAAAATCTGTAAATTAATCAAACTTCCTCCTTCTTTGTGTAAAAGAACGAACCTTTTGAGCACGAGTACCCTCAAGGGAACCAATTTAATTAATTTATGGTTATGTATTTTTGAAAGGTCAGTACTACAGTTTCCTTATGCAGAGAATATATTATTGGGTGCAACTGAAAACTTAAGCCTTTCATCGTAGGATCAATAAGCACAGTACTGAAAGCCAAACTCATTTTCTAATGTGGCTTCAGTAAGAAAATTCAGAAATGAGTTAAAATGTATCATCCACTTGCATCAGCAATGATAACCAAGTCTCCTCATTACACTAAAAAGGCACCAACTTCTTTTTCTTCATTCTAAGAAAAGGAATTATAATTTTGAAAGTTGTGCACAAAACCTAAGATTATTAAAAGTATTTTAGAAGGCAAATACTAATTAATGTTATCTACATATTTCTTAAAAAAATTTTTTTTGGCCAAATGAGTTTCTTTAAGAGGCCCCTCTTAATTTTCAGAGAGAACTTTACAGCACCTGGAAATTCCAGAGGTTTTGCAGGACACTATTAAGAAATCCATCTTCTACAGAATAAAGAGATTCTGAAACCTTCAGTGGAATGTGTTTTCTTAATAAAATAAATAGTGGAGGATTAAAAAAATGTCAAAACCATTAATATTCTTTCAAGAATACAGGTAAAAAATAATACTGGTAAACAAGTATAGCCTTTATAGAGGGCAGTTTGGCAAAATACATTAAAAAATAAAATATATATACCACTGGACCCAGTAACTTCCCCCTTAGGAAAATGACCTAAAGAAATAATTTATAACATGTGCAAAGATTTTCCTACTAGGCAGTTTCATGCAATACTGTTTTTCTTTTAACTGGAGGATAATTGCTTTACAATGCTGTAAGCAATTGTGCTGGCTTCTCCCATACAACAACATGAATTAGCCATAAGTATACATGTATTGCCTCCCTCTTGAGTTTCTCTCCCGCTCCAACCCACAATACTGTTTATAAATAAAAAATTCAAAACAACCTAAGAACCTATTGGAAGATAATATGTAAATAAATAAGTGCATTATAAAATATATTTTGTTGTTGTTCAGCCACTCAGTCGTGTCCAACTCTGTGACCCCACGGACTGCAGCACGCCAGGCTTCCCTGTCCTTCACCACCTCCTGGAGTTTGCTCAAGCTCACTTCCATTGAGCTGGTGATGCCATCCAGCCATCTCACTGGATGGATAAAACACATGGTATTCTACTATTAAAAGAACAGTGTTAGTTGCTCACTCGTGTCTGACTCGTGCAGCCCTGTGACTGTAGCCTATCAGGTTCCTCTGTCCATGAAATTTCCCAGGCAAGAATACTGGAGTGGGTTGTTATTTCTCGATCTTTCTGACCCAGGGATTGAACCTGCATCTCTTGCATCTCCTGCATTGACAGGCATATTCTTTACCACTAGTGCCCTCCCATTGTTTTTATACAATGAAAAAAACATTATGAAAATATATTAAATGACACATTTAAATCATATATATTAAAGTTACTATTAATATTAAATAATTTATTATATGTTGTATCTTCATGTATATAGAGATATGATGTCCAATAAAATGTATCAGTAGTTATCTCAATTGTTGGGCTGCTTTTCATTTTTATCTCCTTTATATTTCCCTGTACTGCTTGAATTTCCTACAAACCATATATAATATATTTATAATCAGTTTAAAAATACTATTCTCTTTTTTTGGCTATACCACAAGGCATGCAGAACTTTCCAGACCAAGACTGAACCCAGACCCCCTGCAGTGGAAGCACAGAGTCTTAAACACTGGACCACCAGTGAAGTCCAATATATTCATTTTTAAAGGCAAAGAGTAGAAGTGCAAATTCAAGGCTTAGAATGAATAAGGAAGCTTAACAATGGAAAAAATAAAATAAAAGCACAAAGCCCTCCCCACCTCTCTACTACATTTCAGATCTCTTGGGGGGTAGGGAAAAGGAGAAATGAGAAAATCAACTGAAAGAGTGGGAACAATGAGCAACCTGTTTCACTAGAGAGATGCTCACCACTTTTACCACAGCAGAAGCAGCACAAGGGAAGCTGCTTCTAAGTCCACCACCCCACCCAAAACAAAAGCAACCACAGAGACCAGTCTCAGGAGCTCACCATCACGATAATCTAGCTTTGGTTATCCTCAGACACTGAACCTGTTCTAAAGTTATATGGAAACATATCACAAAGCTTTACTGTGATATTTACAGCAAAATTACTGAAAACGTATTTTCAATAATTCCTCATAAAGGGCAGTTCTAAATTTCCTCACATATGATATATCAATGGGGCTGCCCTAGTGGCTCAGTGGCAAAGAATTCGCCTGCAGTGCAGGAGATGCAGGGTCAATCCCTGGGTTGGAAAGATACCCTGGAAGAGAACACGACAACCCACCCCAGTATTTTTGCTGAGAAAATCCCATGGACAGAGGAGTCAGGCGGGCTATGGTCCATGGGGTTACAGAGAGTTGGACACACATAAGCGAGCTTCTCTCTCCCTCTTCTTTTTCTTTTTCCTGGGCTTGGAACAAAAAACAATTGCAATGATACCATTTCACAAAGATTACTGCAGTGAAAGTGAAGGAATAGCAAAAGAAGAAAACTGAACCCCAGCTCTTTGACCTATGGAGACTTACAGATGTCCAAAATCAGACAGAAAGTTTTCCTTAGAACTTCTAAATTTTAGATGCAAGATCCAAATTACCTCCTTCCATAGACTTTCAGTTTGTACCCAAGTGTTACAAACTTATTTTCAAAGTTTATTCTGACTTTGGAAATAAAACTGGGCATTTTACTAAAACTTCTTTGAACCCATGACTTCATGAATAAAAGAAGAAAAATACCTCCAATGATTTTGTACAGTACTTTAAATCAACTCCCCTCTGCTTCCCTCCTCCTAAAGGATTGGCTTAATTATAGAAGTAAAGCCCCAAAACCAATCAGCCTAATGACTAAGAATCGACTACACATCCATTTTGAAAGTTTTAGTATTTGAAAATCTGTGATTCTTCATGATTCTAGAAACCTCATGAATATGGTCTGTTACTGATTTTTATTAACTAATGCAACTAACACAATTTCATTCCTCATTAGGAGTGATTAAAGACTCTTAACTACCAACTTAATCAGCATGGTTGAAGCATTATCTGTGAGGAGAGGAAAAAAAGTCTTCCCAAATATCACACATTCAATCACCAAATATACCTTCATTCAATGGTAAGTATGTCATTTAGAACGGAATTTTTAACAACAGGTGAAAAATGAAAAGCAAACTTTCTATCATTTTAGTACTGATAATCCTTATTACTGAGTGAAGGAAAAATAATCAGTCTCCAGCTGAACAATTTTAGCTGAACAATTAGTAGACGAAATGAACTGATGGCAAGTCAAACTACTCTCTGTAAATTACTTTTCCTCAACAAATTCAAAGACAAGCTCAAGAACTGGACACAGAATGGAAGAAGAGAGAAGAAAGAAGGATATGGCCCTCTAAGCCACATTATAGTTCAGAATCAGCTCCACTCAACTCACTAAAATTATCAGTAAGAATTTTCCAGCTGCTAGATCAGCTACTTTCCATCATTCATTATGAATACTGCTTCAGTTCAGTTCAGTTCAGTCGCTCAGTTGTGTCCGACTCTTTGCGACCCCATGAATCGCAGCACACCAGGCCTCCCTGTCCATCACCAACTCCTAGAGTTCACTCAGACTCACGTCCATCCAGTCAGTGATGCCATCCAGCCATCTCATCCTCTGTCGTCCCCTTCTCCTCTTGCCCCCAATCCCTCCCAGCATCAGAGTCTTTTCCAATGAGTCAACTCTTCGCGTGAGGTAGCCAAAGTACTGGAGTTTCAGCTTAAGCATCATTCCTTCCAAAGTACATAAAATTATTGAGACACAAATATTTTAGCACTCATTTCACATGCTATCAAGGTAATGCTCAAAATCCTCCAACCTAGGCTTCAACACGACATGAACCAAGAACTTACAGATGTTCAAGCTGGATTTAGAAAAGGCAGAGGAACCAGAGATCAAATTGCCAATATCCGTTGGATCATTGAAAAAGCAAGAGAGTTACAGAAAAACATCTACTTCTGCCTTATTGACTATGCCAAAGCCTTTGACTGTGTGGATCACAACAAACGGTGGAAAATTCTTCAAGAGATGAGAATACCAGACCACCTTACCTGCCACCTGAGATATCTATATGCAGGCCAAGAAGCAACCTTTAGATGACTGGACATGGAACAAAAGACTGGTTCAAAATTGGGAAAGGAGTATGTCAAGGCTGTATATTGTCACCCTGCTTAATTAACTTATATGGAAAGTACATTAAGCAAAATGCTGGCCTGGAAGCACAAGCTGAAATCAAGACTGCCCGGAGAAATACCAACAACCTTAGATATGCAGATGACACCACCCTTATGGCAGAAAGAGAAGAGGAACTAAAGAACCTCTTGATGAAAGTGAAAGAGGAGAGTGAAAAAGTTGGCTTAAAACTCAACATTCAAAAAACTAAGATTATGGCATCCGGTCCCATCACTTTATGGCAAATAGATGGGGAAACAATGGAAACAGTGACAGACTTTATTTTCTTGGGCTCCCAAATCACTGCAGATGGTGACTGCAGCCATGAAATTAAAAGACACTTGCTCCTTGGAAGAAAAGCTATGACAAACCTAGACAGCACATTCAAAAGCAGAGACATTACTTTGCCAACAAAGGTCCATCTAGTAAAAGCTATGGTTTTTTCAGCAGTCATGTATGGATATGAGAGTTGGACCATAAAGAAAGCTGAGCGCCAAAGAATTGATGTTTTTGACATGGGGTGTTCAAGAAGACTCTTGAGAATCCCTTGGTTGCAAGGAGATCAAATCAGTCAATCCTAAAGGAAATCAGACCAGAATATTCATTGGAAGGACTGATGCTGAAGCTGAAGTTCCAGTACTTCAGCCACCTGACGCAAAGAACTGAATCACTGGAAAAGACCCTGATGCTGGGAAAGATTGAAGGCAGGAGAAGGGGAAGACAGAGGGTGAAGTGGTTGGATGGCATCACTGACTCGATGGACATGAGTTTGAGCAAGCTCCAGGAGTTGGTGATGGACAGGGAAGCCTGGCATACTGCAGTCCATGGGGCTGCAAAGAGTCAGACATGACTGAGCGACTGAACTGAACTGAGTAGGTTCACTCTGACCTTCAGCTTACTACCAAAGGAAAATTTTTTAAGAATTTTGTAAACGAAGGAAGAGCAGGAAGAAAAAAGAACCCCTAAAGTTCAGTCTCTGAGTACAGCCACCCTCCTTTATTATCCTATTCTTTAAAAAATACTCATAATTTTTCCCTAAGATGTTTTATATGTGCTTATTGATACAGAACCCCACTCCAGTATTCTTGCCTGGAAAATCCCATGGACAGAGGAGCCTGGTAGGCTGCAGTCCATGAGGTCGCTAAGAGTCAGACACGACTGAGGGACTTCACTTTCACTTTTCATTTTCATGCATTGGAGAAGGAAACGGCAACCCGCTCCAGTGTTCTTGCCTGGAGAATTCCAGGGACAGTGGAGCCTGATGGGCTGCCGTCTATGGGGTTGCACAGAGTCGGACAAGACTGAAGCAACTTAGCAGCAGCAGCAGCATTGATACAGTATTAATGTTTGAGTGTCCACGAGCTATCTTTGGCTCTTTTTCTCTTCTTTATCTATAATTCTCTCTAGGTAGTGTTATCCAGTCTCAAGGATTTAAATACATGCATAATTATATTTTAATTTCAGCTCAGTCTTTTCTAACTTCTAACTCATACACTTAATAACATACTTGACCAAGATATCTAATAAGCATTTCAAACTCAGCATGTCCATGTCCTGATCTGCACTGCCACTCCTCCAACCTTTGTAACTCACAGTCTTCCCCCATTTAAGCTGACAGCAATTCCATTTTTCAAGTTGCTGAAGTTCAAACCTTTGAAGTTGTTCTTGATTCCTACCCTTCTGTCACATCCCACAATTTGATAATGAAATCTTATTGCTTCAATCTTCCAAATATATCCAAAAACTAATCATAGCTCACCATGTATTCTGAGCTACCACCATCTCTTACCTAGATTACTACAGGCTTCCTAACAGACCTTCCTGCTTTCACTCTTGTACCCTTACAGTTCAGTCTTGAAACAGCTGCCAGGATGATCTTTTTAAAACTAAGTCAGAGGTCTCTCCTCTGTTCAAACCCTGCCATGGCTCTTCATCTCTCACAGTTAAAAGCCAAAGCCCTTTCAATGATACAAGGCCTTTCAGGATCTGACCTCATATGTGACCCTTCAGGATCTGACCTCATATGTGACCCTTCTGGAGCTTCCCTTGTGGCTCAGCTGGTAAAGAATCCACCTACAGTGCAAGAGACCTGGGTTCGATCCCTGGGCTGGGAAGATTCCCTGGAGAAGGGAAAGGTTACCCACTCCACTGGCCTGGAGAATTCCATGGACTGTATACTGACCCTTCTGCCCTCCTCTCCTGCTATCCTTCTTCCTGTTCGTTCTTCCAGGCTCCTTAAGGTTCCTTGGAGTCACAGACCACCACCAGAACCACACCTAGAGTCCGTGCTCTTCTTGTTCTCTCTTTTCATCTTGAAACCAATTTATTTGCTTTTGTTACTCCCAATTTCCAGTTTTGTTACTCCCAATTTCCAGTTTTGTTAAGGATTATCCTCCTTCTTTGGAAAGGCCCTCAAATATCATCAGATTTTCTACCCATCCTTAGAAACTCTTTTACTTCCTACTATGAAACACTCTGTGAAGAGACGCTCCTTGGAATGTTCATCTCAGACTTCAATGTTTTTTTTTTCCCCTCTCCTTTTTCTTTGCTTTCTATTTTCTGTAAATACAGAAATTACCTGTCAAAATTTTGGTTTTCAAAGCTTATGTTTGCACAAAAACTTGTACAAGAATGTTCGTAGTAGCCTTTTTCATAACTGCCAAAATCCAGAAATAAGCAAAATGTTCTTAATTGGGTGAATGGATAAACAACCTATGTTGCATTCACACAATGGAATACTACTCTGCAAGAAAACGGAATAAACTGATGCATGCAGCCATACATTACATGATATTCTACAAGAGTCAAAACTATAGTGACAGAAAACAGATCAGTGATTGCCAAGTGCTGAGGAGTTGGGGCGAATGTTGGAACTGTTCTGTGTCTTGATTATGGCCGTGTTTATGAAACTGTATGAGCTTGTTAAAATGCACAACACTATGAGCTAAAATCCTGAAAGACGATGCTGTGAAAGTGCTGCACTCAATATGCCAGCAAATTTGGAAAACTCAGCAGTGGCCACAGGACTGGAAAAGGTCAGTTTTCATCCCAATCCCAAAGAAAGGCAATGCCAAAGAATGCTCAAACTACCACACAATTGCACTCATCTCACACGCTAGTAAAGTAATGCTCAAAATTCTCCAAGCCAGGCTTCAGCAATATGTGAACCGTGAACTTCCTGATGTTCAAGCTGGTTTTAGAAAAGGCAGAGGAACCAGAGATCAAATTGCCAACATCGGCTGGATCATGGAAAAAGCAAGAGAGTTCCAGAAAAACATCTATTTCTGCTTTATTGACTATGCCAAAGCCTTTGACTGTGTGGATCACAATAAACTGGAAAATTCTGAAAGAGATGGGAATACCAGACCACCTGACCTGCCTCTTGAGAAATCTGTATGCAGGTCAGGAAACAATAGTTAGAACTGGACATGGAGCAACAGACTGGTTCCAAATTGGGAAAGGAGTACGTCAAGGCTGTATATTGTCACCCTGCTTATTTAACTTCTATGCAGAGTACATCATGAGAAATGCTGGACTGGAAGAAACACAAGCTGGAATCAAGATTGCCAGGAGAAATATCAATAACCTCAGATATGCAGATGACACCACCCTTATGGCAGAAAGTGAAAAGGAACTAAAGAGCCTCTTGATGAAAGTGAAAGTGGAGACTGAAAAAGTGGGCTTAAAGCTCAACATTCAGAAAATGAAGATCATGGCATCCGGTCCCATCACTTCATGGGAAATAGATGGGGAAACAGTGGAAACAGTGTCAGACTTTATTTTTCTGGGCTCCAAAATCACTACAGATGGTGACTGCAGCAATGAAATGAAAAGACGCTTACTCCTTGGAAGGAAAGTTATGACCAACCTAGATAGTATATTCAAAAACAGAGACATTACTTTGCCAACAAAGGTTCGTCTTGTCAAGGCTATGGTTTCTCCTGTGGTCATGTATGGATGTGAGAGTTGGAATGTGAAGAAGGCTGAGCGCCAAAGAATTGATGCTTTTGAATTGTGGTGTTGGAGAAGACTCTTGAGAGTCCCTTGGACTGCAAGGAGATCCAACCAGTCCATTCTGAAGGAGATCAGCCCTGGGATTTCTTTGGAAGGACTGATGCTAAAGCTGAAACTCCAGAACTTTGGCCACCTCATGCAAAGAGCTGACTAATTGGAAAAGACTCTGATGCTGGGAGGGATTGGGGGCAGGAGGAGAAGGGGACGACAGAGGATGAGATGGCTGGATGGCATCACTGACTGGATGGACGTGAGTCTGAGTGAACTCTGGGAGTTTGTGATGGACAGGGAGGCCTGGTGTGCTGCGATTCATGGGGTCACAAAGAGTCGGACACGACTGAGCAACTGAACTGAACTGAACTGAACTGATGAGCTAAAGTGGTTTAATTTTACCTTGTGGAAATATACCTCACTAAATCTAACTTTAACATAAGTAAAATGGAATAAAAATTCTTACCTGGAAGGCACTTATCCCAAACGTTCACTTGGTTAACTTCCTTACTTCCTTAAGGTGTTTGCTCAATGATCACTTCTCAGTAAGGCCTATCCTGGGCAGTATGCTTAATATAGGGGGAAGGAAGGAAAGAAAGGAGAAAGGGAGGAAAAAATTCACCCTCAGTGAACTCACTTCACCTTCCAAAGACTGTGGAAGACAGTACTAGAACTAGGAGTATATTCCCATGAGAAAATGGAATAAGAGATTAGCTGGAACCTTTTGTCAAGACTCCAGTCATGTTTAGAGACTTGAAGAACTCTGTGCAAAGGACAAAGAAAGGAAGAGTTCTATTACCAAGATCTATACTCAGAGGCCCTGAGTCACATATATATACCTGGTACACACTAATGTAAGAGTTTCATGGGGGAAAAAAAGGCAAATCAAATATAACTTAAAGCTTAGCAAGCATTTCCTTACCCAAACATGGCAAAAGAGAAACAGTAAGGAAATACATCTCAATGCCAGGTAAATGCAAATGAATTAAACAATAATTTCTGCTAGAGCTATATACCTATAACAGTTTGTTTTACCTGAAAACCTAAAGCTGAGATGATCAGCTTTAGAAACAAAAAACAAAACCAAAACTCATCACCATTCTGAAATCTTAGACAGCATCTAACGTCCTGAATTTATAGTTTCAGTCTTCAAAAAGGACACCGAAAGCTCCAGTCTGTTTAGTATAACATAAAGTGACAAACAGAAAAACTTGACATTTCAAGGACAGGTGAAAAATCAACAACGTGTTCAAACACATCTTGGGTACCTAATTATTTGTCAGGTCTGTGAAAGGAGCTGATATGACCTTGAGTGTAGTGACTACAGTCAAAATAAGATACAAACATCAAATCATAAGCATTTGCTTTTCTTTTAAGCATCAGTTCAGTTCAGACGCTCAGTCGTGTACGACTCTTTGTGACCCCATGAATCACAGCACGCCAGGCCTCCCTGTCCATCACTAACTCCCGGAGTTCACTCAAACTCACGT
This sequence comes from Bos javanicus, assembly GCF_032452875.1. Taxonomy (NCBI): domain Eukaryota; kingdom Metazoa; phylum Chordata; class Mammalia; order Artiodactyla; family Bovidae; genus Bos; species Bos javanicus. The sequence continues at coordinate 78,981,866 of NC_083872.1, read as the reverse complement.
CCATCGAGTCAGTGATGCTATCCAGCCATCTCATCCTCTGTCGTCCCCTTCTCCTCCTGCCCCCAACCCCTCCCAGCATCAGAGTCTTTTCCAATGAGTCAACTCTTCGCATGAGGTGGCCAAAGTGCTGGAGTTTCAGCTTCAGCATCAGTCCTTCTAAGGAACACCCAGGACTGATCTTTTAAGCATACTTATCAATTATATTGACAATGATTATGCATTCTGGCACTGTACTAGATGCTGAGGGGTTACAAAAGTAAATAATATATTATATTTATTGTTTCCTATGTATCCCAAACAGTGCATATTATCTCCTTTATTAACGTAAAACTTTATGAGTTAAACTTCTTTGTTTTAGAGATGAGAGCTTAGAAAATTTAAGAAGCAAAACTAGCAAGTGTCAGAGTTGGGGTTTAATCTCAGGTACTTCAAACTCCAGAACGCATATACTCAACTGCTATGCTAAACTGTTTCCCTCCACTAGCTTCAAGTCTGGAGGACAGAAAAATGAGCTTAGAAATGATGTTAATACATGTGGCCAGCTCCACCTCATTAGTGCCCAAAAGTCTACCTGGAAAATAAAAATGGCAAATTAAGTACACACAGGTAAAGAATGCACACATCTTACAGTACAGAATTACTCCCTAAAGGACAAACTTAAAGAAATAAATGGCTTGCACATAATGATTTTACATGAGTAATAAAATGAACAAAAATAACACATAAAAGCATCTAAGTCCTTTCTACTCTAAAAAGACTGCTCTGCAATAATTTAATTCCTTCAGTGACAAGACCTTCAGTTCTGTTCAACTTATCTCTTCCTAACACATGAAAACAGAATCAGGTGATTTGGAATATAGAACAAAACTGAAAGTCACTTTATGTATTTACCTAGAAACTTTTTTCATAAATTCTAAATACTTATGTGGAAAAGGCTTCCTTCTGCCTCTAAGTAAAACTTCTTTCTAGACGTTAGCCATACAAAGCTTCCTAGGACAGATGGGCAGCCTGCAAGGCCTTCAAATCCTTTGTTTAAAAGGTAGCAAATGGGTCCTATTGACCAATAAAGCCAGCCAGGTTTCTGGGAAGCACTGACCCCAAAAAAGTCATTATGTTTCTTCATCTTGCAAGACCAGAGCAGACAAAGGAGCCAAAGCTAAAAGAGAAACCAAAGGAAGATCATACAAACATTAAAATCCATATCACACAAATTTGTGACACAAACAGCCCCTGTTTTTTAATTAACATCACTGTCATAATGCTAACCTACAAAAATGAAAAGACTGACCTCACTCTGTTTTAAAAATTTTAATCTATTATTCAAGTAGGTAAAATCTCAGCAGTTGGTATGCATTAAAACTGCCAATCTCCTTTAAAATATATACAAGAGTTTTCTTCCCATGTAAAACAGGGAGCTAATAGAAGAATGTCATATATGACCACTGAAGATATCTCTAAATAGTGGCAAGGTTTCTTCTTAAAAAGAAGTAGGTATGTATAGAACACCCTGATGAAGCCATCAAAATTCTACTAGAACTAATAAACAAATCCAGTAAGGTTGTAGGACATGAAATCAATATACAAAAAACTTGCAATTCAATCCCCTTTACAATTGCATCAAAAAGAATAAATACCTAGAATAAATTTAACTAAGGAAGAAAAAGACCTATATATCAAAATTTTCTGTATATATCAAAGACAGTAATAAAAAAATTGATGACACAAATAAATGGATCTGTATATTGAAAACGTCTGTATATCAAAGATCTATATATTGAAGTTTTTTTTTTTTAATTGAAAATGACACAAATAAATGGAAAGATATTCCATGCTCATGGATTGGAAGAATCAAGACTGTTAAAATATGATAACTATCTAACACAATCTATAAATTCACTGCAATCTCTATCAAAACTCCAATGACATTTTCCAAAGAAACAGAACAAATAATCCCAAAATTTATAAGGAACCACACACATAAAAAATCTGAATAGCAAAAGCAATCCTGAGAAAGAACAACAAAGCTGGATGCATCATACTCTCTGATTTCAAACTATATTACAAAGCTATAGCAATTAAAAGAGCATGTGACTGGCATAAAAACAGACACACAGCTCAATGGAATAGAAGAGAACATATAGAAACAAACCCACATATAAATGATCAATTAATTTACAACAAAGGAGCCAAGAATATACAACAGGGAAAGGACAGTCTCTTCAGCTAACCATGCTGGGAAAACTGAACAGCTACATGCAAATAAATGAAATTCAACCACTATCTTATGCCATGCATGGATTAAATCCACCATTCATGGATTTAATCAAGTGGATTAAAGATCTGAGCATTAGATCTGAAACCATTAAAATCCCAAAAGAAAACATAGGCAGTAAGCTCCTTGACATAGTACTTGGCAATGATTTTTTAAAATCTAACACCAAAAGCAAGAGCATCAAAAATAAATTAGGGGGACTATATCATACAAAAAGCTTCTGCACAAGAAAGAAAACCAGCAACAAAATGAGAAGCCAAGTTACTGAATGGAAAAAAATATCTGCAAATCATGTATCTGATAAGGGGTAAATATCTAAAACATACAAAGAACTCTTACAATAGCAAAAAAAAAAAAAAAATCCAATTTAAAAATGGGGGGACGATCTGAACTGACATTTTTCCAAAGACATACAGATAGCCAACAGGTTCATGAAAAGATGCTCAACATCATTAATCATCAGGGAAATACAAATCAAAACTACAATGAGATATTACTTCACACCTGTCAGAATGGCTAACTTCAAAAAGAACAACAACAACAAGCACTGGCAAGAATGTAAAGAAAAGAGAACCCTCAGGAAACTAAAGGCAAAGGTTAAAAGGAAAGATATACCATTTTGAATGTAGAGTTTCAAAGAACAGCAAGGACAGATAAGAAAGTCTTCCTCAGTGATCAATGTAAAGAAATAGAGGAAAACAATACAATGGGAAAGACTAGAGATCTCTTCAAGAAAATTAGAGATACCAGGGGAACATTTCATGCAAAGATGGGCTCAGTAAAGGACAGAAATGGTATGGACCTAACAGAAGCAGAAGATATTAAGAAGAGGTGGCAAGAACACACAGAAGAACTGTACAAAAAAGATCTTCATGACCCAGATAATTATGATGGTGTGATCACTCACCTAGAGCCAGACATTCTGGAATGCGAAGTCAAGTGGGCCTTAGGAAGCATCACTACAAACAAAGCAAGTGGAGGTGATGGAATTCCAGTTGAGCTATTTCAAATCCTGAAAGATGATGCTGTGAAAGTGAAATGGCTGTGAAACTCAATATGCCAGCGAATTTGGAAAACTCAGCAGTGGCCACAGGATTGAAAAAGGTCAGTTTTCATTAAAATCCCAAAGAAAGGCAATGCCAAAGAACGCTCAAACTACCGCACAATTGTATTCATCTCACACACTAGCAAAGTAATGCTCAAAATTCTCCAAGCCAGACTTCAATAGTACGTGAACTGAGAACTTCCAGATATTCAAGCTGGATTTATAAAAGGCAGAGGAACCAGAGATCAAATTGCCAATATCTGCTGGATCATAGAAAAAGCAAGAGAATTCCAGAAAAACATCTACTTTTGCTTTATTGACTACACCAAAGCCTTTGACTGTGTGGATCACAACAAACTATGGAAAATTCTTCAAGAGATGGGACTACCAGACCATCTTACCTGCCTCCTGAGATATCTGTATGCAGGTCAAGTCACAACAGTTAGAACCAGACATGGAACAACGGACTGGTACCAAATTGGGAAAGAAGTACGTCAAGGCTGTATATTGTCACCCTGTTTATTTTACTTATATGCAGAATATATCATGAGCAATGCCAGGCTGGATGAAGCACAAACTGATATAATCTGAGGTTGTATCAATAACCTGAGATACACAGATGACACCACCCTTATGGCAGAAAGTCAAGAGGAACTGAAGAGCCTCTTGATGAAAGTGAAAGAGGAGAGTGAAAAAGTTGGCTTAAAACTCAACATTCAAAAAACTAAGATCATGGCATCCGGTCCCATCACTTTATGGCAAATAGATGGGGAAACAGTAGAAACAATGACAGACGTTATTTTCTTGGGTTCCAAAATCACTGGAGATGGTAACTGCAACTGTGAAATTAAAAGACGCCTGATCCTTGGAAGAAAAGCTATGACCAACCTAAACAGCATTTTAAAAAGGAGAGATATTACTTTGCCAATAGTCATGTATGGATGTGAGAGTTGGACTATGAAGAAAGCTGAGCGCCAAAGAATTGTTGCTTTAGATCTGTGGTGTTGGAGAAGACTTGAGAATTCCTTGGACTGCAAGGAGATCAAAGGAGTTAATCCTAAAGGAAATCAGTCCTGAATATTCATTGGAAGGACTGATGCTAAAGCTGAAACTCCAATACTTTGGCCACCTGATATGAAGAACTGACTCATATGAAAAGACCCTGATGTTGGGAATTGAAGGTGGGAGGAGAAGGGGACAACAGAGGATGAGATGGCTGGATGGCATCACTGACTCGATGGACATGAGTTTGAGCAGCTCCAGGAGTTGGTGATGGACAAGGAAGTCTGGTGTGCTGCAGCCCATGGGGTTGCCGGACACTACTGAGGGACTGAACTGCACTGACAGGAATTCCCTGGGTGGTCCTCTAAGCCATGCAGCGGAGCCAAAATAAAGGAAGTTAAACTGGTGCAAGTACTATGGAAAATAGTATAGAGGTTCCTCAAAAAAGTAAAAACAGAAATACAATATGATCTAGTAATTCCACTTCTGGGTATTTATCTGAAGAAGATGAAAACACTAACTTGAAAAGATATTTGCACCCCAATATTAATTGCAGCATTGTTTGCAATAGCCAACATATGACAACGACTTAAGTGTCCATCACCCGATAAATTAATAAAGAAACTGTGAGAGACATACACACAAAGACACATATACATATAATGGAATATTATTCAGCCATAAAAATAGAATCTTACCATTATGACAACATGGATGGATCTCAAGGGCACTATCCTAAGTGAAGAAAGTCAGACAGAGAAAGACAAATACTGTATGATGTCTTTTACACACAGAATCTAAAAACTACTCAAACACATATATGTGTATATACATGTGTGTGCTCAGTCCTGTTTGACTCTCTGCAACTCCACAGACTGTATAGCCTGCCAGGCTCCTCTGTCCATGGGATTTCCCAGGCAAGAAAACTTACACAGTGAAAATCGCTCAGTTGTGTCCAACTCTTTGCGACCCCATGAACCACACAGTCCGTGGAATTCTCCAGGCCAGAATACTGGAGTGTGTAGCCTTTCCCTTCTTCAGGGGATCTTCCCAACCCAGGGATTGAACCCAGGTTTTCCACATTGCAGGTAGATTCTTTACCAGCTGAGCTATCAGGGAAGCCCATATAGTATATATAAAAATTATATATAATATATAAAAATTATATATAATATATATTATAAACATATGTGTATACACACACATGCACATACATGTATATATAAACCCAAGTTCACAGAACAGATTGCTGGTGCCAGAGGTGGCAGGGGTTGGGGGGGGGAAGTTAGAGAAATTGCTGAAAGGAGTCAAAAGGTAAAAGAAAAAAATAAAAACAAAAATTTTTTTTAAAAAGAAGCACGGAGTAAGGGGGCTCTTTAAGTTTCTCACAAGACAGACCTTTTAAGACATCAACATCCCCTCCAAAATTCTGGATATCCCTCCATTAAAGCCCACATTATAAGGAATTTGAGATAAAGCAGTAACAGCAAGCCAAAAAAAAAAAAAGGGAGAGAAAGAGAAGTAGGAATAACTATAATAGATGTGTAGAAAGAGCACTTTCGTGAACCTGGAGAGAAATTTATAAGACCAGTTTTCAGAACCTTTTTTTGAATATTAAAAACAATTCCAACATCAATGATCTGGGATAAAAGAATTAAACAACCTACTGAAAGGGAGAAGATATCTGCAAATGATATGACTGATAAGGGGTTAATATCCAATATATATAAACAGCTCATATAACCCAACATAGAAAAAAACAACAACTCTGAACAATCCAATTTAAAAAAATGGGCAGAAGCTCTGAATTGACATTTTTTCCAAAAACATATTGATGGCCAATAAGCACATGAAAAGATACTTAACATCACTAATCATCAGGGAAATGAAAATCAAAACCACAGTGAGATATCACCTCACACCTGTCAGAAAGGCTATCATTAGAAAGACAAGAAATAAGGATGTAGAGAAAAGGGAACCCTTGTGCACCGATGGTAAGGATGTAAACTAGTACAGACAATGTGGAAAACAGTATGGAGATCGCTCAGAAAACTAAAAATAGGACTACCACATAATCAAGCAATTCCACTCCTGAGTATATATCCAAAAAATGAAAACACTAGTTCAAAAAGATACATGCACTCTAATGTTCAAGTTAGACAAAGAAAGACAAATGCTCTTATCTCTTATACCTGGAATCTAAAAATAAAGCAAACAAATATATATAACAAAAAAGAAACAAGACTTACAGACACATAAAACTAACTAGTGGTTACCAGTGGGGAGAGGAAAGAGGAGGGGGACAAGTTAGGAGTCTGGGACTAAGAGATACAAACTACTTGTATAAAATAGAAAGCAACAGAATACAGTGTACAGCACAAGGAAATACAGCCATAACTTAAATGGAGTACAATCTGTAAAAATACTGAATCACTATATTACACCTGCAATTAATATTATAAACCAACTATACTTCAATAAAGAAGCTAATTTTAAAATATAAAAGGATTCCTTATGCTTTCTTGATCTACATTCTAAATGACTTCAAGAGATCTCTGAGAAATAAGAAACATGCAAATACCTTTTACAAACTTTTTTTTAAAGTTTACTTTACTAATGCTCTCTAAATAAAAAATAAAATTTCTTTAATGAAAATGAATGGTACTGCTGATGATCAAATGAGATGCATAATTCAGAAACGCTTAGAGTATCATAGATACTTTTAAGCATAATGAACTGTAGTGATTATTTTGTTCAAATCCTACATTATTTAATTTGGCTCACAGTTTATTTTTCAAGAGAATTTGAGTATACACAAAGTTTTCCATGAATGTCTATTCTTTATTGATTACATCGACAGCAACAAGGAAACAAAACAAGGGCAACTCAGTGCAACTCCAGATGGGCCACCAAGCATAAGAATATGGGAGGAACTAATGGAAACAAGGCAGGGCTGTTGGAGTCCATGAATATTTCAGAAGAACAATGAAAAAGGGTGCCAGATGGGTTGCTTGCAGCTGGCTAACAACTAAATTTCCAACCAAAGCTAAATGCTTCCTTACATAATTTATCAAGCACTTTTCAGTTCCCTTCTACTACCACCCTTTTCGTTCTTTCTTTTTTCATTTTCCTTTTTTAAAGAGCAATACCACCATTGTTTCTCTTTCAAATGGGACTGTTTTTTGTTTTTTGTTTTTAAAGAAAACAATACCTGTATCCTCTGTACTGCTGAGGCCAAAGTATGAGTCTAGGTGTTATTAGTGAGGCAAAAATGAACAAAGGAAGTGCTACAAAACCCTAACCACTCTTTTCTAAACAAAGTAGTTTAAAATAAACACTAATTGCCAAGCGTTACCAGGCATAAATACAAATCAGCTCTGCTTAGCTAGCAGAGGTGAAGCTTCATCCTTCCCAGAGCACACAGGTCCCTGCCTACCTCTCCAGACTCATCTTCCAACACTCTAACCCGTGTTTCAGAGACAAAAGCAGCAGAGTTCACTCAAGCTCTTTTAACAATAAAAATTAAAATTGCAAATAAGATTTAAGCGCCTACTGTGTGCCCAGCATAGCTCACTTGGTAAAGAATCCACCTGCAATGTGGGAGACCTGGGTTTGATCCCTGGGTTGGGAAGATCCCCTGGAGAAGGGAAAGGCTACCCACTCCAGTACTCTGGTCTGGAGAGCTCCATGGACTGTACAGTCCAAGCAGTCACAAAGAGTTGGATACAAATGAGTGACTTTCACTTTCATTTTCATGTGCCATGCACTGTTCTAAGCATTTGACCAGCAAATCCCAAGAGCAGTTAGAGTTCTATTATTATTAGGTAGAGGACATTTAAGTACCTTGCCCAAAGCAGTCTGCTTCAGAGCCTGCACTCAAATTCTGCTTGCTATGCCTCTCTGAAACAACAGATCAGTATTATCTCTTTCAAATACAGATTGCTCAAAATCCTGCACACTACTACCACAGCTTTGACACATTCTATTTAAAATCACTGCTGAAAGTTTTAAGTCCTAAATCAGAAATAATTCTCTCAGTACATAAAGAACAACGTAACTCCAGACATGATGGAGGAGATGTATAAGAAAGCTCATGCTGCAATATGAGAGAATCCAGTGTATGAGAAGAAGCCTAAGAAAGAAGTTAAAAAGAAGAGGTGGAACTGTCCCAAAATGTCACTTGCCCAGAAGAAAGATCGGGTAGCTCAGAAGAAGGCAAGCTTCCTTAGAGCTCAGGAACGAGCTGCTGAGAGTTAAACCAAACCACATTTTCTATCAAGATTTTTCAGATAAGACAATAATAAACTTACTGAACAAGCAAAAAAAATTAAAAAAAAAAAAAAAAGAAATTTAAAGGCTTTAATATTGCCAAAATCATTGTGGTAGCCAACCTGCAAGATAGCTCAATCCCCGTTATCTGACATTCACAGCCCTGAGGATACCCTCTCACAGTGAACCAGGGCAGGACTGTGGGTCCTACGCATAAGACAGGAACCATGGTATGCCACTTCTGAGATAAGGTATAAAAAACCCCACAGATTCCATCATGAGCCCCCTCTCCATCTGTCTATCTGTGATTGTCTGTCTCTCTCACCACTTGCTCTGAGGGAAGTCTGCAGTCATGTAATTAGGATGAACAGGCAGCCTACAAAGAGGCCCAAGTGGTAAGAAACAGGCTGCTAACAGTTACACAACTGAGTTTAGAAGCAGACTCTTCAGCCACAGTTGGGCAGGGCCCTGGGGTGACTGCACTCCTGCCAGCAGCTTGACTGCAACCTTGTAATAGACAGACTCTGAGCCAGAACCATCCAGTTAAGTTGCCCCTGGATTTCTGACCCTCAGAAAGTATGCAAGATAATAAACACTTCTGTTCAGCACTAAATTTTAGGATAATTTGTTCCATGGCAATAGTTAAATAATACAAGCAAGTGGCCCTACTGACAGCTTACTTATAACAAGATGTTAATAGAAAGCCTCTTATTTACAATACAAAGAATATAGTCAGTATTTCAAAATAACTATAAGTGAAGCATATTCTTTCAGTTCAGTTCAGTTGTTCAGTCATGTCTGGCTCTTTGTGACCCTGTGGGCTGTAGCACACCAGGCTTCCCTGTCCATCACCAATTCCCGGAGCTTGCTCAAACTCATGTCCATCGAGTAGGTGATGCCATCCAACCATCTCATCCTCTGTCGCCCCCTTCTCCTGCCTTCAATCTTTCCCAGCATCAGGGTCTTTTCCTATGAGTCAGTTCTTTGCATCAGGTGGCCAAAGTATTGGAATTTCAGCTTCAGCATCAGTCTCAATGAATATTCAGGACTGATTTCCTTTAGGATTGACTTGTTTGATCTCCTTGCAGTCCAAGGGATTCTCAAGAGTCTTCTCCAACACCACAGTTCTAAGGTATCAATTCTTTGGCGCTCAGCTTTCTTTATGCTCCAACTCTCACATCCATACATGACTACTGGAAAAACAATAATCTTGACTAGACGGACCTATGTTGGCAAAGTATTATCTCTGCTTCTTAAAATGCTGTCTAGGTTGGTCATAACTTTTCTTTCAAGGAGGAAGCGTCTTTTAATTTCAGGGCTACAGCTACCATCTGCAGTGATTTTGGAGCCCAAGCAAATAAAGTCTGTCACTGTTTCCACTGGTTCCCCATCTATTTGCCATGAAATGATGACAGTGGATGCCATGATCTTAGTTTTTTGAATGATGAGTTTTAAGCCAGCTTTTTCAGTCTTCTCTCTCACTTCCATCAAGAGGCTCTTTAGTTCCTCTTCTCTTTCTGCCATAAAGGTGGTGTCATCTGCATATCTGAGATTATTGATATTTCTCCTGGCAGTTTTGATTCCAGCTTGTGCTTCATCCAGTCCAGCATTCCTCATGATGTACTCTACATATAAGTTAAATAAGCTGTATAACAATATACAGCCTTGACATACTCCTTTCCTGATTTGGAACCAGTCTGTTGTTCCAAGTCTGATTCTAACTGTTGCTACTTGACCTGCATACAGATATCTCAGGAGGCAGGTAAGGGGGTCTGGTATTCCCATCTCTTGAAGAATTTTCCACAGTTTGTTGTGATCTACACAATCAAAGGCTTTGGTGTAGTCAATAAAGAAGTAGATGCTTTTCTGGAACTCTTCTTGCATTTTTGATGATCCAATGGATGTTGGCAATTTGATTTCTGGTTCTTCTGCTTTTTCTATATCCAGCTTGAACATATGGAAGTTCTCAGTTCATGTACTGCTGAAGCCTGGTTTGGAGAATTTTGAGTATTACTTTGCTAGCATGTGAGATGTGTGCAATTGTGTGGTAGTTTGAACATTCTCTGGCACTGCCTTTCTTTGGGATTTTAATGAAAATTGACCTTTTCCAGTCCTGTGGCCACTACTGAATTTTCCAAATTTGCTGGCATGTTGAGTGCAGCACTTTCACAGCATCATCTTTTAGGACTTGAAATAGCTCAACTGGAATTCCATCACCTCCCTTAGCTTTGTTTGTAGTTCCTAAGGCCCACTTGACTTCGCATTCCAGGATGTTTGACTCTAGGTGACTGATCACAGCGTTGTGGTTATCTGGGTCATTAAGATATTTTTTGTATAGTTCAGTGTATTCTTGCAACCTTTTCTTAATATCTTCTGCTTTGGTTAGGTCCATACCATTTCTATCCTTTACTGTACCCATCTTTGCATGAAATGTTCCCTTGGTATTTCTAATTTTCTTGAAAATTACTTGAAATTTATGATACTGTAAATCAACTAAATCTCAATTTTAAAAAAAGTAGAAAAAGACCAGCAAAAAAAAGTCTAAATTTCTAAGCCAGAATAACACTGGTGCTTTTAATAATTAGTTACATCTTGGGAATTCCCTGGCAGTTCAGTGGTTAGGACTCCACACTTTCACCACAGGGGGAACAGGTTTGAGTCCTAGTCTGGCCACTAAGATCCCACATGCCACTTGGTGTGGCCCCCCCCAAAAAATTAGTCACATCTTTAAAATCTGTCAATTTAATTTTCAAAATGTTAAAAGATTTACTTCTAGATTTAATTACTGCATTTCGTTATTGAGACATTTCATATTGTTTATCCATCACATAAACTGTTTGCAACTGGGATCTGAAGATTAAATAGAAAACCAAAATTCACTTTACTAAAAGTGTACATAAAAGAGTACTAATCTTTAGAGTAACATTCTAAAAGATTGTGATTGAAATGACAATATATGGCATTTATTTCAACTAATTCTATACTGGTAGGTAGGAGGAAGGAGTGGGGAGCTAAAATAATATGCCAGTAAGCTGATGGGCACAAATGTTTGTGCATTTTTAATCACTCAGTCATGTCCGACTCTTTGCGACCCCATGGACTACAGCCCACCAGGCTCCTCTGTCCATGGAGGCACATGAGGGTTCATTAAACTACTCTTTCTTAAGTATGTTTCAAACTCTCCATACTAATGAGGGATTTATTTTTTGTTTTGTCTTTGGTGTTTTTTTTTTTTCCTAAGGAGAGAAAACAAAATATACTCTACACTGACTAATTTCATACTTAACTACCAAAATCCACCAAAACCCCCACTCAGGATACCAAGACTCCATGAAATCAAGGTAATGTCATATAATTTATAGAAATGCATCTTACCAAAGAAAAAGGTTAATCAAATGTGTATATTGTACTTCTTTAGATAATAAAGATTATCTGCTTTGGCTGCAAGGTGTGGCTCCTGGGATATTGGTCCCAACCAGGGACTGAACCCAGGCCCTCAGCAGTGAAACCACTGGACAGTCAGGAAATTCCTGATAATAAAGTTTTTTTAAAGTAAAATTTTCATTAATGTAGCATGTGCAGTTCTACTTCTGAATTATTTTCAAGTATCTATTAAAAGAAAGAATTATCTTATTTTCCAGTCCTTTGTTTTTTTGCCATACTTGGCCAGCCAGTCTCATAGACTTTGAGGCCCACTCAGGGGATATTGGTGTCAGCAAGGAAGGATGCAACTGCAGTTAGGCATAAGCATGAAAATTTGTGTTAAATATGTTAAAGCACAGTTAATAAGATTCCAGGCATTTCTCTGTAATTTGAAATGGAATCTGAAACAATATGCTTGTCTAAAACTATGCTCCTGCAACTACTGGGCTTTCACTATAAACAAAAAATAAATAAATATGAAGACACTTAAAATGAAGGAAAAAAAGAAAGGATCTATTGAGTCCTTTTACATTTATGTCATTGATCCCTTTTGTCCGACATATAGCCCTTTTGACTGAGCCTGTAGCCTGCTAGGTTCCTCTGTCCATGGAATTCTTCAGGCAAGAATACTGGAGTGGGTAGCTGTTCTCTTCTCCTGGGGATCTTTCTGACCAGGAATTGAACTGGGGTCTCCTGCACTGCTGGTGGATTCTTTATCAGCTGAGCTACTGGGGAAGCCATGAAGATACTTAATATGAAGGGAAAAAAAGAAAGGATTATATCTATTGAGTCCTTTTACATTTACGTTTTTGAGCCCTTTTGACCTACATACATACATATGTCTTGTGTATGTGGGTGTCTTTGGTCAGTCAGAGGCATACCTCAGAGATACTGTAGGTTTGGTTCCAGACTATCAGCATTGAAGCTAGTATTGCAATAAAGTGAGTCACATGAAATTTTTGGTTCTCCAGCATATATAAAAGTTACAGCTACACTATCCTGTAGTCTAAGCGTGCAACAGCACTATGCCTAAAAAAAAAAACAATGTACATACCATAATTTAAAAATTCTTTATTGCTAAAAGTGCTATCCATCATCTGAGTCTTCAGTGAGTTGCAATGTTTTTTCTGTGGAGGTTCTTGTCCCAAGGTTGATAGCTGCTGACTGATCAGGTGGTGGATGGTTAAAGGCTGGGGTGGCTGTGGCAATTTCTTTTGTTTTAGTTTCTGGCTGCACTGCGTGACTTGTGGGATTTTAGTTCCCCTACCAGGGATCAAACCCATGCTCTCAGCCATGAAAGCTCGGAATCTTAACTACTGGACCACCATGGAATTTTCTGTGGCAACTCCTTAAAATAATACAACAGTAAAGTTTGCCCCATCCTTTCACGAATGATTTCTCTGTAGTATGCAATGCTGTTTGATAGCATTTTACCCATAGCGAGAATACTTTAAAAACTGGAGTTAATTCTCTCAAACCCTGCTGCTGCTTTATCAACTCAGTTTATGTAATATGTCATTTCCACAATCTTCACAGCATCTTCACCAGGAGTAGATTCCATTTCCAGAAACCACTTTGTTTATCCATAAGAAACAATTGCTCATCTGTCCAAGTTTTATCATGAAATTGCAGAAACCCAGTTATATCTTCAGGTTCCACTTCTAATTCTAGTTCTCTTGCTAATTTCTCATCAAATCATCCTTGAGAGCTGGAATTAACTTCTTTCAAACTCCTATAAATGTTGGTATTTTTTACTTCTTTCCATAAATCAAAAATGTCCTTAATGGCATCTAGAACCGTGAATCCCTTCCAGAAGGTTTTTAATTGACTCTACCCAGTTCCATCAGAAGAAACACTGTTCTTGGCAGCTATAGTCTCATGAAATGTACTTCTCAATAATAAGACTTAAAAGTCAGAATGACTCCTTGATCCCTAAGTTGTAGAATGAATGTTGTGTTAGCAGATACGAAAACAACATGAATCTCACTGTACAACTCCATCACAGTTCTTGGGTGACCAGGTGCATTGTCAAGTGAGCAGCAGTATTTTGAAAGGAATCTTTTTTTCTCATCAGGTCTTAACAGTGGACTTAAGATAATCAGTAAACCATGTTGTAAACAGATGTTGTCTTTGTTGTTCCATTTACAGAGCACAGGCAGAGTAGATTTTTCTTAAGGGTCCCAGGATTTTCAGAATAGTAAATGAGTACTGCCTTCAACTTCAAAACCAGCTACATCAGCCCCTAACAAGAGAGTCAGCCCATTCTTTGAAGCTTTGAAGCCGAGCACTAACTTCTCTCTAGCTATGAAAGTCCTACATGGTATCTTCTTCAAATAGAAAGCTGCTTTATCTACACTGAAAATCTGTTGTTTAGTGTAGCTACTTGCATTAATTATCTGAGCGATATCTTTTGGATAAATAGCTTCAGTTTCTACATTACCACTTGCTTCCTCACCTTGCACTTTTATGTTAGGGAGATGGCTTCTTTCCTTATACCTTATAAACCAACCTTTGCTAGTTTCTAACTTTTCTTCAGCAGCTTCCTCACCTCTCTCAGCCTTCAGAGAATTTAAGAGAGTTAAGGCCTTGCTCCAAATTAGGCTTTGTCTTAAGGGAATGTTGCAGCCTGTTTTTCTATCCAGATTACTACAACTTTCTACACATTAGCAGTAAAGCTGTTTCACTCTCTTATCATTCACGCATTCACTAGAGGAGAACTTTAATTTCCTTCAGGAAGTTTTCCTTTGCATTCACAACTTGGCTAACTGTTAGGCACAAGGACCTGGCTTTCTGTTTGCCTCGGCTCTTGCCTTTCTCACTAAGCTTAGTCATTTCTAGCTTTTGATTTAAAGCAAGAGACATGCAACTCATCACTTAAACATTAATGTTCAAGTGGCCTCACTTGAACATTAGAGGCCACTGTAGGGTTATTAACTGGCCTAATTTCCATATTGCTGTGTCTCAGGAAACAGGGAGGCCTGAGGAGAGGGAGAGACACAGGGGAAGAGTGGATTTATACAGCAGTCAGAATACATGCATATATTGATTAAGTTCTATCTTATATGGGCTTGGTTAGTGCTACAATTACAATAGTAATATCAAAGATACATCACAGATCACCATAACAAATATTACAGTAATAATGAAAAAGTCTGAAATATTTCAATTACCAAATGTGACAAAGGGACAGAAAGTGAGCAGCTGCTATTGGAAAAATGGCATCAACAGATTTGCTGGACACAGGGTTAAAAAAAAAGTTCATAAGGTGAAAAATAATAAAGCAAAGTGCACACACACACACAAAATTTATGTCTGTATGTGTAGATAATCTACCCCTAAAACAGACGGCCAACCAATAAAATCTGTAATTCTCATGTGTACAACAGCCCAAAGTTGGTCCTGTGTTCGTTTAATGTGATTTAAGTTTAATGAGTTTATTATGATTCTTTTTAAGTGCAATGTAAGTGCCCTGCTTTCCATCAGATTAAAGGGGTGGGCTCTTTTACTCATGAAACCCGTTAAGTTCTTCTTTAGGAAAAGGGGCCTGAATTTGGACCCAGAAGACCCTTTCTGGTTCTTTTTCTACCACAAGCAATGCAAATTTAGGCATAGTACTTAAAATCTCTGAACATGATTGCCGACAGCAAGCTAGAGTTAGTACCTGACCTGCTATAAGCAATAAAAAATATAACTTGGGCAATATCTTTATCATTAATGTTACTGATTAAAGTGGGGTAAAAGGGCAGTTAACATGGGTAAGAGAAATATATCAAAGTTCAGAGGTTAAGAGTACACTCTGAAATTGATAAGAAACATGTCATGGAACATAGTATATCTCTAGAAGGACACACAAGAAAGTGATAACTAAGGTTGCATCTGAGGAAAGGAACTAGACAGCTGGAAAAGGGGACATATTGTTTAACATAATCTTTTTGTATCTTCTAAAAATGATACCAAATGAGTATATTATCTATTTCAAAAATAATGAATATGGACTTCCCTGGCTGTCCAGTGGTGAAGAATCCACCTTGCAATGCAGAGGATGAGGGGTTGATCCCTTGTCAGGGGACTAAGATCCCAGAGGCCATCGAGCAACGAAGCCCTGTGTGCCACAACAAGGGAGCCCACATGCCACAACTACTGAAACACACACCCAGAACTAGAGCGTCTGCACAACACAATGAAAGATCCTACATAACACAACAGGGGCCCGAGGCAGCCAAATCAATCAATAAATAAACATTTCAAAATAAAAATAATGGATAAAATTAGCTGTCATTTTAAAAAAAGGGCACAGCCCTAGGGACTATTTTTTAATGTCTAAAGGAGAGTTCCAGAAACATCTTAAACCTCATCCAGGTCTGGGGTTTAATCCAATAGATATGTTAATAAGGGTAGTAGCTCATGTTTATTGAGCAATTATATCTTACCAGCCTCTACAGTATGCACCATACATGCAGTTTCAGCCAACTGGTAGGCAGAGTGCTACAGCAAGTAACACAGGGCCTGAATGCTCCAGGTGGGAATGCCTAGAACCCTGTACAAGTACGTACAAACTGGTGAGGGAGTTGTTTGCTGTACAAACTCCAGGGAGTTTATGCAGCATATGGTTCACTGCCTCACAGCTGAAGAATACAGATGCATTCTAAATGCTCTACTAAAGCCTGCCACAAAAGCCGTGCATTTAACTACAAACTGAAGTGCTGGGGAGAAAGGTAAATTATTTACTAATTAACGTCCAATGAATTTTCGTAACTCAAAAATACGTCTCTCAGCTTGTGTCCTGGGCAGTTTCTATATTTTCCTTAATAATAATTTTGCTTTGTTTTGGCTGCACCGCACAGCATGTGGGATTTTAGTTTCCTGACCAAGGATCCAATCCCCACCCCCTGCAGTGAAAGTTCGGAGTCTTAACCACTGGAGCACCTGGGAAGTCCCTATGGTATTTTTTATACTTCATGTTTAAAAACAGAGATTTTAATGAACACATATATATTCTTGGCTCCGAGGAAGAAAAGAAAGGAGGGAGGAGGGAGAGAAAAGGAGAATAATGCATAAGTTATGTCTATAAACAGTGTTAAGTGTGACATAATATAAAGACTATGGAATTCTGGGTCTGAAGCCCTGAATTCAAGTTCTGGTTCCAATACTTGCACACACACACACACACACACCCTTTAACAGTTAATCATTACTGTTATAATAAGATGTGGAGAATGTGGTTTTAGTCCACCCCAATGTAAAGAAAAATAACATCATACCAGCACCATCACTACCACAAATTCAAAACTAAACTCACCTCCATCCTCTCAAACTTATATCCTCCTGGGTTCCTGCTATGAATGACACTCTTATGGCCCTGTTGCCTGGGTGCAAAGTCTAGTCCTGTGCATCTCACCTCCCCTTTAACCTTACACACACTGAAGTCGTCAAGTTCAATTCTTCCTATATCTATTCTATTTCCTACATCCATCCTTGCTTCTTTACTCCCACCACCACTACCCTAATTCAGGCCCTTCCTCTCTAGTTTGTTTTGTAAAACAATCTAATTGGTTCCCCTTTTCTAGTTTCTCCCCACTTTGATTCTATTCTAAGCCCTCATCCAGAGTAATATTCCTAGAACTCAGCCCAGAAGCATGTTCTGCCTTCAAAGTCTAGCATTCAAAGAGGCTGCACTCCAGCAGCCAATCTTCCACTCTTCCACTGTGAACAAGTCCTGTACTTTCATCCCAAACTGGTCTCTAAACAGCTTAACCCCATTTTCCTTGGCCACACTAACGATTCAAGGATGCCCTCTGGGCAGTGTGACCTAAAATGGACCAGTCATAGCAAAGACCCAGATTCTTATTTCAGACATGAGTGGGGAGTGGAGAAGGAAAAGTTAAATCTCCTCTAGGGAAGATGTGAAGTGCAAATGTGAAGCCATTTTAATACCATGAAGGAAGCCAAACTGAAGAGGAAGTCAACACTGGGACAGACAGAGCATACAGAACTGCAGTGAACTGGGGCAAGCGCTCTGTTTAAACTATACCTGATCACCTCCACCCGAAGAAAACTGTTGTGTGAACCAGCCAAATCCCTTCATTTCTTAGGTCCTCTTTGACCTATAGTCACAAGTATTCTAACTGACAGAAAAAAACTTCTAAAAGCTAGACTCATCTCCATTGCATGAAATGCTTAAAGGCAGCTAGTCTATACACCTCTTTCTAAGTGTGTAAGGTACATATCCAGTTATAAAAACAAAAAGTGGGGGCAGAGACCTGGGCATAAATAAACCCTCTCTTCCCCATGGTTTGCCTCTCTACTTTCTTTTGTGAATGTGTTAATATTCTCAAAAAAAAATTTCAAGAATCACTGCTAGACACAGATCTTAGAACCAAAATTCACCTCAATTCAGCCCATCCTAAAAAAATTAAAATAACTAAACCGAAACAAAAATGCAAATAATACCTCTCCAGATAAGAACTAAAGTCCTCTCTCCCTCTCCCCCTCCCTCCCTCCTTATCTGTCTCTCTCTCCCCCTAAAAAAATTTCTTTTGGAGGAAGACTTTTGCCTCATTTACTCATACAATTTTTCGAATGCATAGTTATTATTGACAAAACTCACATTCATGGCAGGAAACGGACAGGTTTAAAGAAAATGAGAGAAGCACATCTGTTCTTGTAAAGTTTTTTTCAGTTAGGATGACAAACATCCCCTCTTTGGTATGTTTAGGTCTCTGGTTGGTTAGTTAAACATATGACTTTTAACATCTGATTATCTTTTAGGAGGAAAGTCAGAGAAGGCAATGGTACCCCACTCCAGTACTCTTGCCTGGAAAACCCCATGGATGGAGGAGCCTGGTGGGCTGCGGTCCATGGGGTCTCTAAGAGTCAGACATGACTGAGCAACTTCAATTTCACTTTTCACTTTCACGCATTGGAGAAGGAAATGGCAACCCACTCCAGTGTTCTTGCCTGGAGAATCCCAGGGACGGGGGGAGTCTGGTGGGTTGCTGTCTATGGGGTCGCACAGACTTGGACACGACTAAAGCAACTTAGCAGCAGTAGCAGGAGGAAAGTAGTTAACAGAAAGGATCTAAAAGAACAGCCAAAACACCGCAAGACAATCAAAAGACTGTCCCTGTTCTCCTTATTCTGCTACATGAAAAAGGAAATAGCAAGCCCTCTCTGCATCCTCTGCAGCCATTGCCAGCGCTGCTCCTGAAATGTTTACACAGTCCCTACATGGGAGGCAGGCCAGGAGCTGTGAGGGGCAAGTGTCGGATCTGCTGCTGCTTCTAGGCTCAGCAACCTGAGGGGAGACAAGCACCTTTTCCACCAGAGGTTTCTTATGCCATCTAAACATATTTCCATTCCGCTATGTGACTATAAACAAACAGGATTCCCAGTAAGATGGAGATCAAGAGTCTATCTCATTTGTCACCGAGCCGCCTCTTTTGCTTACCAGTTTCTCCTTCCTCTACCTATCTTATTTGTCACTAACGCTTTTCTCTTTTTCCATAATGAAAAAATATATATTAATGTCAAACTCTTAAGATTCAAAGCCACTATTTCTTTTCCTATTTCATTGTAATTACTCACCTTATAGAGGATTTTTGTTTTTTAAAAATTCTGTTGTAAGTAGTAAGCATTTAATTTTTATCCCTCAAAGTAAACAGCTGAGGTAGACAATTCTGTATTATTTATTCATTCACTCCCTCAAATAACAGTTCACACAGGTCATCACAACTGTCTTACTAAGTCAATGGCAATGCCTTGGACAAAAGAAAATCCTACTGTGTTTCTCAGATTACTGCCCAGCGCATTTAACCACAACACTTTAGTAAAACGATCTCTGTGGCTTCTACCTAGTGATCAGAAATTAGAACTTCTATTCTTATTTTAAATTCCACCTCTCTGGGATAACAAATGCTTGTTTTCTTTAATACAATCCTCCACCTACTTCAGTCTTTAAATTGAACACACATTATTTTTATAATTTAAAAGCCACATTTTAAAAAAAAAAGCAATTTGTCTTTCATTATCTCAAGTCAATTGTTTTGCTTATCCTCACTTCTGGTAGGGTATTCAGTAGCAGGAAAGTGCCATGTAAACAAAAGTCCAAAAGCTTCATTATTATAAATCCTTTGGACAGCATGTAAATAGACATTCTTCAGAAAGTCTTACCACAGTGTTTGAAACAGAGCAAATGCATAGTTTTCTGTATAATCTTGAAGACAGTATATAAAACAATAATAAAATACACAATCAACAAACCTTTATTTTTGACACTAAATTTACGCTCTTTCCAAAAACAAAACAAAAACTATCACATTAATTACAAACAAGTAGCAAAACTAAATGAGTTTTTCTCCTTTTGTCTGTTCCTGATTTTCTTCCTTCTCTATTTTGGGCATCTGGCAAGGTGTCTAAAAAGTATTTACTGTAAGATAAGCAGGTGAAAGCATTGATTCTCTCTGGAAATATTTGATTTGTTGCTCTTGTATAACACTCTCTGAATACAGATTTTTAACTTCTCATGCCTAAAAAGCCAACAATGGAGAGCAAATAGTTGGGTCTCCCTTGGTTCCCTTAAGCTAGAAAACTTGAATTTTAAGTCTCTCTCTAAATACACACTGTTACTTTGTGACACTTTACTCTGAAGAGGGGGAAAAAAACATATTTAGTCATATACATATCCACAAAACTTTAAAGTTCCTATTAGAAAATATATAATACTTTGGACAGAAAAAAACAAACATTTTAAAGAAAAAATATTTACAAAAACTCATGCCCACAATTAAATCTGAATGTTCGCCTCAATTCTAAAAACACCTTTTAAGGAAGCTTTAAAGCTTTATGTTTCTGTATAACGAAACCTAAGTCTGGGTGGACTGGTGAAAAGCCCAAAGGCCCATAATCTCATCACAAAGCAACAGGGTCAAAAGGCAGAGGTCAGCGAACAGGGGAACAGGGTGCAAAACAGTTCCCACACTTGAGAGGAGCCTATATCTAATTATTTCAGAAGACATTAAAAAACTATTCAGTCACACACACTAAAATAATACAACCATTTCCTTTAAGTCCCAGAGCAAATCTGAATTTTATGAAAGTATTCCTTATTTTTAAGAGCAAGGAATTTAAGAAGTTACTTCTTTGCCCGACATTGAAAAAAACACCAATCCCTCACACTCACACACCCACGCTTCAGCTGCCCCTCATAGACTGACTTTCAGATAAAAGCTGTCACCTGATCTATTCAACAGGGTTCACTGGGGCACAGAAATAAATACTAAATATGCATCCATGTCAACAGATATTTCACAGCAAGGCTTCTACTCCCTAATGATTCAACAAAATATGTCTACTTCTTGACCTTATGGCCACATTCAGAAAAAGCAACATTTTTATTTCTGTTACAGGAGATTTCATTTCAGGGAAGAGTGAATATGATTGTTAAACTTTCAGCAGGTGTGACATTTGTACAGGAGACTCTGTAATGACTTCTCTCACACAAGTACTGTGGGGACTCCAGGATCTAGGGCGTCTGTCTGGCTATCTCTGTACCATTTATCACACTCTAACCACAAAACTGTGTTCCACACAGAAGACAGGGTAACAGTACCGGATCAGCAAGACCAGGAAAAGAAGATTTTGGAATAATAAGTACGGTTTTAACTTTTTGTTTTCCGTCACCTTCCACCCTCTATACACACACACTTTGCCTCTCTCCCCAGTGGCTCCTTCCACCAGGGACAAGACAGCTTCCCAGTGCTTCACAGTAAATGAGGCCTCTCAATCCTTCACTGTGAGGAACACGCAAGATTTTATATTCGAGCCCACACAGCTTTCAGGTATTTATTTAAAATAGAATTACAACAGGGCTGCCAATGGAAAAATAAGCACTGCCAGACAGGAGTGAGAACAACTAAACAAAATAACCTATTTTGGCATAATCAAATCACCTCAATGGTACCAATGCTTTTGTTTTAATAAACTGTGACATTACAGTCATTGTTCTAATGAACAATGGCATGAAGCAAACAGTCAAGTACCAAAGCTCATTTCCGTGGAGCTGAGCCAGAATATTTTAAAATCTGGACAAAAGTTTATTTATTAAGAAAAAGAACATACTTGACATGATGGGGAAATATTTTTAAACAATTTATTATCTTGTTACCCCAGCCATTTAAATTTCCTTAAAAGTTAGGGTTAAACTTAAAGTGAAGAAAATTAACCAAGAAAGTAAAACAAAACGTGGTGCTAGAAGTGCATCACCCATAAACTTTAAACATATGTTGTTGTTCTTAGTCACTCGGTCGACACGACTCTTGCAACCCCATGGACTATCACCCGCTGCCCTGTCCATGGGCTTTCCCAGGCAAGAATACTGGAGTGGGTTGCTGTTTCCTTCTCCAGGGGATCTTCCCAACCCAGGGATCAAACTCAACTACAGTCCTAAATTCCTACTGCCCAAACTACTCTTATTAAAGTCAATACCTTATTGTCATGGAATTACAGTTGATATGTTGGTGTTGAGTCATGACAGGGAGGACTTCCATGTCTGGGAATTGTATGAGATTATGGGATGATTATGAAACAATCATGTTTCATCTGCCTATAGGGAAACGATCTCTGCTATTTTAGTCCTGGGAGAAAAAATATATATAATTTTAATATATAGAAAGAATATTGTTGATCTAGCAGACTGTCCCTGTTTCCCCAAAGGACTATGAGGGAAGAAAAAGGAGGGAAATGGAAAGGATACTAGAAACAGAAAGTATGAAACCTTTGAAAGGTATTCATATGAAAGTATGAATAACTGTGGGAAATAAGAACTCCTCCTGGGAATCCCCTGGCAGTCCAGTGGTTAGGACCTGGTGCTCTCACTGCTGGGCTGGAGTTCCATCCCTGGTCAGGGAATAAAGATCCCACAAGCCACAAAGTGCAGCCAAAAAAAATAAATAAATAATAATAAAAACTCCTCCTTGTTCTTCTAAGGATGAAGGTAACTAGAGGATTCAATGAGACCTTAGAATTTCTTCCCTATGAGATTTTAATGACAATAAAAATTTTTGCCAAAAAAAAAAGTCTTCTCCCCGTTATTACAGAAAAAAAGAACCAAAAGAGCAGGTTGTGGCTTCATGAGAACTAAAGTGAAAAAAAGGGTGATCTCTGAAGAAGAAATTGGGGAAAAAAAAGTACAAAAACCTAGCCTGTGAGCAAACTTGTGCCATGATGACTATCTGAAACTTAATTTAGATACCAGTTCTATATGATATTTCTTCAAACTATAGAATACTTTTCTGTGTTAAATAAATGACAGTAGGAGTGTCTTGTACTAGAAGAGGAAGACAAAGAAGGCAAGAAAACAAGATCTTCATAGCAGAAACCTGGATTCTTTCAGCCAGAGCACCAGAAAATTACGCAAGACAGATGGATTTACATCATAAGGCCTCTGAGATATAGAAGAAAAAAAAAAAAAACAACTTAAAATATCTCTAAACTGGGTTTCATATTTAAAACCTACTGCTGATAAGTTGCTTCAGTCATGTCTGACTTTGTGCAACCCCATAGACGGCAGCCCACCAGGCTCCCCGTCCCTGGGACTCTCCAGGCAAGAACACAGGAGCGGGTTGCCATTTCCTTCTCCAATGCATGAAAGTGAAAAGTGAAAGTGAAGCCGCTCAGTCGTGTCCAACTCTTCTCGACCCCATGGACTGCAGCCCACCACGCTCCTCCATCCATGGGATTTTCCAGGCAAGAGTACTGGAGTGGGGTGCCATCGCCTTCTCCATTTAAAACCTAGAGGTCTACAAGCTGTATTTAAGGGTTCAGCCTACTAGTCCACAGCAGGGTTGAACTTAAAAAATTCTACAACTCTAAAATTATAATTCTACCTCATATTTTTATCCTATAGTTTAGAAAGCTCTTTGGCAAAACACTGTCACATTTCATAATTGAGAGAAGTATCAAGAAACAATCTAGATCAGCATGAAGAGTTCAAAAACATACTCCTATATGTGCCCTTGAACTATGAATAATTTTTTTAAAAAAATCTACAGGGAAGGGAAGCAAACAGACTACTTTTGCAATGGTATTCCTAATAGAATAGAAATATATGGAAACTATTCACTGCTCATGAATAACCAGCTTGGTGGTAGCATTAACAAGACAGATTTCCCATCCTGTGTGGGGCTATTCACAATTGCTGGTATAGTGCATGTAATGCCAACTTTCTCTTCCACCACTTAATAAAAGCACATAGGAATGGAAGTGAGAATGACATCCTTAGAGGGCAGATATTGAATTAATCCCACTTATTTAAAAATACCACTTAAAATCTCAGTATTTCACCTATTTTTTATTAATTAATTTTTGGCTATGCTGGGCCTTCATTGCTGTCAGTAGGCTTTCTCTAGTTGCAGCAAGCAGGGGTTACTCTGTTTCGTGCGAGAGCATCTCACTACCGTGGCTTCTCTTGTTTCGAAGCTCTGGCTCTAGGCTAAGTGCTCAGTAGTTGCGGCACATGGGCTTAGCTGATCCACGGCACATGAAATCTTCCTGGACTAGGGATCGAATCTGTATCCCCTGCATTGGCAGGCAGATTCTTAATCAATGGACCACCAGAAAGTCCTCAACTATTATTAATAATTAATTGTGACCCAGTTCACAGCCGCCAGGCCTGGAAATATGTCACCACCCACCAGCTGAGGACAGCTGGTCTGGAGTACTTGGAGGGGCAGCAGGGCACAGTGGAAGAGGGCCACCAGGATGCAATTCCAGCTTTGGCCTTTACTGTCTGTGACTCTGGGCAGCAACTCACCAAACCTCAGCCTCCTCACCTATAAAGTGATGATAGTAATACATTCAAGTTATTGTGGGGATTCAAAATAATGTTTATAAATCATCAACCACAGTTCATGGCCCAATAAACATTAACTATTTTCACAACTTCATTATATAAAGGGGATTTCCTGGAGATACTTCTGACATAATAGTGCTAGCATGTATCTTTGAAAATCATTTTAAAAAAGCAAACTTAACTTTCTACATTTCAAACTTAACTTTCTACACCAGTGATGTATAAAAATTTATGAAAGGAAAATAAAAGGCACTAACTTAAGAAATCCATTAATTAAAATAGTTACAATATTTAATTCAGAATACAGTTAGTAAAAATCATGGATTCTTGGGAAAGGTGCAGGAATGAACTGTTTCATATTATTCTAGCCTCATGATGTGCTGTCTCAGCAGTACATAAAACATTTCCATTTTTATTCCTAGAACTCTCAGTTCTTATCTTCTCACACTAAAACAGCTATCGTTGCATTCTGTTTGAAAAGTAGTGTAGAAAAGTGGCTGTTTGAAAAGTAGCCTCATACTGAAAATTTCTGGAATCTCTGGCTAAGAGGTTATTAAATCTTAAAAAGTCAAGTCTCAGGCATAAGAGAACATTACATAAGGTATGATAAAGACAAAATATAAATGGGGAAAAATTACAAAGGATTAAACTTTATAGAAAAAGAGAACTGTCCTGGCTGACCAGGCCCAAAACCGATGTGGATGTCCACAAAGAAGGAAATGGAACGCAATAGCTTCCACAATAGCTTTCCACAAAGCTGACATAAACCTTTTAAAAGATTAATCATTCTTCTACTCTCTTGCTTTTTTATCAATTTCAAATTTCCAATTAAAAAAAAAAAACAACAAAAAACGCTAGTCCACT
This sequence comes from Bos javanicus, assembly GCF_032452875.1. Classification (NCBI taxonomy): domain Eukaryota; kingdom Metazoa; phylum Chordata; class Mammalia; order Artiodactyla; family Bovidae; genus Bos; species Bos javanicus. The sequence goes on along the minus strand of NC_083872.1, from coordinate 78,956,144 downwards.
TTAGAGGTTAAAAAATCCACAAATAAACCAAACATACTAACTTTTATTGTTGGTAACAAAAATAAAAGTTCTATATTTATCCATCTCAAGTGATTTCATTTATTTATTCAAACAATCTACTCACTGGGTGAAAGTGAAAGCAAAAGTTGCTCAGTCATGTCTGACTCTTTGCGACCCCACGGACTAAACCATCCATGGAATTCTCTAGGCCAGAATACTGGAGTGGGTAGCCTTTCCCTTCTCCAGGGGATCTTCCCAACCCAGGGACCGAACCCAGGTTCCCCGTATTACAGATGGATTCTTTACCAGCTGAGCCACAAGGGAAGCCCAAGAATACTGGAGTGGGTAGCCTATCCCTTCTCCAGGGGATCTTCCTGACCCAGGAATCAAACCAGGGTCTCCTGCACTGCAGGTGGATTCTTTACCAACTAAGCTATCAGGAAAGCCTATCTCAAGAGATTTCATTCATTTATTCAAACAATCTAGTCACTGGATATACAAAACTAAACTAGAGAGACATGGTCCTGCCCTCCAGGAGCTAACAATCGACAATCGAATGGGAAATATTGACATGCCAAGTACAATATACCTGGAAATAAATAATGTGGAAATAAAGCAGGGAGACTGCAAGGGTTGGGCAGGGAGAGAGAGGAAGGACACAACTTTATATAGGATGGTCTGGGAAGGCTACTCTGAGAAGGCAACACTTGTGCAAAAACTTGAACAGGAAGAAGCCAATCTTGCAAAGATGTAGGGCTACACTGAGCAAAGGGTGGCTACCTGACACATGTGGTTACTGAACACTTGAAACATGACTACCAAACACTCAAAATGTGGCTAGTCCAATTGAGATATGCTGTAAGCATAAAATACACACCGGATTTTGAAGATTTTGTAAGAATAAAAGAATGTGAAATATCTCACGAATAATTTTTATGTTGATTATATGTTGAAATAATCTCCTAGATATATAAATAAAATATATCGTTAAAATTAATATCACCTGTTTCTATTTACTTTTCTAAATGTGGCTTGAAATTTTAAAACTATAAACATGTCTCACATTATATTAATAATTATAATGGATCATGGTGGTCTAGGGGAAGAGGTTCTAGGGAGAGAACAGAAGATAAACAGGTCATGAGATAAGAAGCTTGCCCTGTTTAAGAACCTTTAAGAAAACCAATGTAACAGGAAAGACTGTTCCAATCAGTCTGTTGGAAATACAGGCAGAGAGCACATTATGAAGGGCTCTGCCAACGACGGTGAACAGACTGAAAATCTGTGTCCCACCCCCCTAATTCCTATGTTGAAATTTAATCCCTCATGTGATGATATTTGGAGCTTGGGCCTTTGGGATGTGCTTAGGTCACGAGGGTGGAGCCCTCGTGAATGGAATGTATACATAATCCTTATAAGAGAGATCTCAGACACACCCTCACCTCTTTCAATACAAGACAGTCATCTAGGAATCAGCAAGTAGGACCTCACCAGCACTTCATCTACCAGCACCTTCATCTCGACTTCCCAACCTCTAGAACTGTGAGGAATAAATTTCTCTTGTTTATAAGCAACCCAGTATATGGTGTTCTTTTATAGTAGCCTGAATAAACTAAGATACCAATAAAGAATCTGAATCTTGATCTGAATACAAAGACAGTTACTGAAGAATTTTAAGTGGAAAAAATTATTCTAAGATCCCACTGGCTATTTTGTGGAGAACTGGCAGTATCATCTACACCGCTAGAGTACAGACTTCTAGAGATTACTTAACATGGTCATTTCAAACAGAGATCTCTGGATTTCTAAGAGTCCATGCAGATAACAACTGAGCGCGCATGAACTAACATTTCAAAACGCTTATTAAAAAACTGCACGGCACAGACTAACTTATTTTTTTCCATTTCTTGTGGCTGAGATTATAATTACTCATCAATCCTCATGTAGAAATATGGGGTATATTCAGTCTTCATGTTCTATGTCATTTAGGATTAATCTTTTAAAAAACTGATACAGTTAGTTTTTCATTCAAAAACAATTTCCAACCCATAAGGAGAGGAGTGGTAAATTCAGAAACCAAGCACCTCATTCAACCCCATCAATACATATAAAAACACTTGAGACCCAGAGCTGTCCTAAATAACAGATCCAGGACCGGATTCTCAGCTTCTGATTGTGCATACAGCTTTAACAATTGTACTGACAGCCACACCAGCCAAGGTTTCACAAGCAAGCAACATTCCTTTTAAAAACTATAAACTTATCTAAGGACAGGTAATTTATGCCAAGAAAAGAGAGGGGTAAAACCCAATAAGAAGAACAAAAGGATTAACATTTTTTGGAAGTAGTGTTTTTATTTGTGCAGTAAATACCTTATACTTCCATTATATCTAACATTCATTAATAAGAACAGGTATAGTATCAAATATATACTCTTCTTTTTTTAATTTTTGTTTTGATAAACTCAGTTTCCTCATCTGTAAAATAGAGAAAATAGTGCCATCTCCTAAGGTTGTTGTCAGGATGAAATGAGGTAATAGTTATGAAGCATTTAGCTAGTGCTTGGCATGCAGAAAGTTATTTTATTATTGCTATTTTATTGTAGATTCTTTCAAAACAGTGACTGTCACCTATATACTCCTCAACCTGGCACACTATAAGCATTTAACACTGAATAATTAATCCAAAGCCTAATCAAAACTGTTAAGGATTTGGACATACGGCACTTGTTTCCTAAAGTACCTATTTTTTAAAATTGAAGTATAGTTGACTGAAGTCCCTTATGTAGGAACTGCCTCTACCCTCTAACAAATCATAGAAGAAAATGTTTTCTTCCATATGGAGTTCAATAGAAATTATGACTAACAATGCATTATATTCTAGACATTTACTTCTATTACTCCAAGAGTGTCTGTGACCAGAAGTGGAAATGCAAATCAAAGAATATACTCAGAAATGTCAGGACAGTCTGTCTCAACTCCTCCGCACTGGATATATGTACCTGCCCTCCTCCAGCCTCCTTTTTATCTTCTCGTCCCCTTTCTTCCCCTTTCTGTTACTATTTCTCCTCCAAAGACACTTATGTTCCTCCCTCCTCCCCTCTTTCCTAACTATCTCATCTTTGCTCTTCTGAGCTCCTATGCTGGTATGTCCTGCATGAACCAGTGCAGAAGATGCCTGAGCCCTAGGACTTAGTTGCCCTCACTGTTGGGACAATTTCACTGTAAAGAATTTTATTCCAAGTGGATTTTTAAAACCAAGTATCACTATACCACAGCAATTAGACCTTGACTCTTCTTTGGCCCCATTTGAACGGAAGTTGATCCTTGTATTATTCCTTCTCCAGCACCCCAGTTACCAGGGCAGACCTTGCAAACTCCCACACATAATCTACTGTGGACCAAGGATGTCAGCAAAGTTAACAATTCAGGCAGTGCCAATTGTGGTCAGATCAGGGAAGCTCCTATCCCATCCACCTCTGTACACCTGGCCATGGTTTTTAAAAGACTTTAGCACAGCCTTGACCATGACATTCAGTCTGGATTGAGTAATCCTGAAATGCTTGCTGAACTCACGTTAAGCTCGTCTTTTTTTGAGTTTAAATAACTATGCAGCTTTGTGCATTACAACAACCAAGCTTGGAATTCCCTGGTGGTCCAGTGGTTAAGGACTTGCTGCTCTCACTGCTGGAGTCCTGGTTTCAGTTCCTGGTTGAGGAAGCTGAATGGCACGGCCGAAAAAAAAAAGAACCACCAGGCTTTAGTCTGGTGCCTGCTCTGATCAAATGGGATCTCTGAGATCTTAAACTCTCAGTCTTCGTTTCTCCACTCTAAATGATGTCTAAGGTCCCTTCCAGTACTACTGCAGCATGATACTGTCAGTTTTAACAAAATTTTATATCTGAATTCAGAACATGGTCTCCACTGCCTCTAAGCTCTAAACCACAGCCAAGACACCAAGGCTAAAAATAAACAGCTGGAGGCACCAAGGAAGATCTCGAAACAAAGCAGGGATCTCATCCATCAGACTTCCATATCTATCAGCATTCCTGAATCCAAGCTACCATGGAAAAGCTTTAAGAATATTCTGGTCACCACACAATTTGCAGACTCATTTGTAAACTTTATATTCACTTATTAAACACTATGTACAAGGTACTATGAAAGAGAGCAACAAAGACGCTTCTTTCCCTCTTAGGGGAAGGAATATTTGGGGGCTTGCATATTTACGTTACTTGAATAAAGGTCTAATTATATCCTTCATTTTTCTACTGCCTAAAAGATCTGTTGCTGTAAATCAAGCCACATAAATTCCTACAGCTTGGTCTTAGAGGAAATGAGAGACATAAAGGAAAATTTCAAAATGATACCTACTTCCCTTCACATCAACTAATTCCAGTGACTTCTATTTACACCTCCTTTCTTCTTTATGCAATAGTCAGTCTGAAACATCTTATCTTTAACATTAAAGGAAATTTAAATATTTATGCTTTAACATTTAAGGGACATTTTTGTTTATGGATCAAATACATCTTGAAAATACACAGTGAGTAGGAGAAGCACAACAGCTAAGACATGGCAGAGAAGAACAACAGGCAATACTGCTGTGCGTGCATGCGTGCTAAGTCACTTAGTTGTGTCTGATTTTTTACGACCCTATGGACTGTAGCCCGCCAGGGTCCTCTGTCCATGGGATTCTCCAGGCAAGTATACTAGAGTGTGTTGCCATGCCCTCCTCCAGAGGATCTTCCTGACCCAGGGATCGAACCCACATCTCTTATGTCTCCTGTACTGGCACATGGGTTCCTTACCACTAGCACCACCTGGGAAGCCCAATACTGCTGTATCAGTATACATAGAGAGAGAGACACTTCCATAAAATCTCTAGGACCTCCATATTTTAAATTTATATATGTTCAAATTACTTTCAGTTGTTAAAAGACCTATATGCGATGAAAGACGTCTTCTCCATTGTTGGTAAAGCAAAGCTTTACCGAAGGAGTGTCTAAAAGCAAGGTAAAGCCCAGATCACTTTATTACAAGATCTCATTTCTCATAAGATCTCAGTCTATTTAACTGTTACTTCATCATATGGTTCGTGTCCTTCATTTGATAACAATGACCCACCACCTGCAAAGTGTAAGTTCTAGGAATATGTATATGTTAAGAACAAGTCTATAAAGTAACTGGTTTATGTTTAACAGAAGTCAATTAAGATCTTCTACAGGTGGGGTGACAACTTGCTAAGAAACAGTAGGATAAAAATAGATCAGTTCCAGAAAAGTAAAATAGAAACCTAACTATCATTAACTCTGAAATTAATGCAGCAAAACAGAAACAACCTTGTGACTAATTTGCTTAACTCACCAGCCTTGTTTCCTGATCCCTAAATGTAGCTCTGTGGAAAAAGTTAAGAAGTTGGTAGTTGGGTTCATGATACTACATTCTCTTGTTTTCCTCTTGTCACACTAGCCGCATTTCTTAAACTCCTTGGTTGTTTCCACCTCATCTTTCTCCCCTCAGAATGTTGCAATATCCCCAGGACTCAATCCTCAAACCTCTTCTCTTTTCTATCTACATCCACTCCCTGGGTGACACCTAACTTCAAGGCTTTCAACTTACACCTAAAAATAAAGTTAGGGGCCCTGACAGATGTCTTGCCTACTTGGTATTTCTATCTGAATGTCTAATGGGCACCTCAAATTTAGTATGCCCAAAGCTAAACTAATCTTCTCCAGCCAGCTTCTCCATCAGTCTTCCAATTTCAGTAAACAGGTGCTTGTAATTGTTTAGAGAGAAAATCTTGGGAGTCCTTTCTTTTTTATCATTTTCTTTTATTATGAATACCATACTCAATTCATCACCAAGTTCTGCTGGCTCTACCTTCAAAATATACTCAGCTTCTAACCACATAACTTGATCCCACCCCCAACAACTTTTGCCTCAAAGAGTGAAAAAGAGCCTCCTAACTGGTCTGCCTCTATCTTGCCCTTGATATAGTCTAGTCAACATGGCAGCCATAGCCAACTTTTTAGAAGGTAGATCATATCTCATTACATTGCTCAAAGCCTAGCGATATGGTTTCCCATCTATAAGTCTAACAGTCTATGAAGCCCTACTTCTTCTCAATGATGACAGCTACTACACTCCTTACTCAGTATTGGCCTCCTTGCTGTTACCACAAAACTAGGAACTCTTCCACCTCAGGTCTTTGCACATGCTGTCTCCTCTGCCTACAATGCTGTACCCTGGGACAATACACATGGCCAGCTTCCTCTCCTCCTTGAGGGTTCTTTTCAAACATTACCTTATCAGCAAGGCCTTCCCTAACCATCTTATTTAAAATCAATCCAACCCTACAAATTCCATCATTCTGTTGGCACTGCCCTACTCTCATCTCCCAGATGTATTTTTCCTCACAGCACTTAATAACCTCTGACAAAACTACATATGTTTATTATTTCTTTACACTATAATGTAAGCTCTATGATGGCAGTGATTTTTTTGACTGCTTTGATTACAGCTGAGCCCAGTGCCTAGAACACAATCTACACCTAAAGGCTTTCAAAACTACTTACTGAATGAATGCATTAAAATGTTTTTTTCCTGTTTTGTTAAAGCCATTTGCACTATGCCCAAAGAGACTCAGGTGACACTTAAAGGTGTTCTTCTAGCTTTACTAGGCATACAGACTTGATGAAGAAAAAAATACAGGCTTTTTCCAGTCATCAGTAGCCACTGACGGAAGGTCTCCAAGTGACTCAGTGTCATAAATGTTTAGGGAAATGTTTAGGGGGAAAGGGATTCTAGAAATCTAAAATAACCCTTCACCAATCCTGAAAGAGGAATCTCTCCAAACATTTCTTTTTTCTAACTCTGTAACCCTTAACAAAGCCATTCCTAATACGTACATGAAGAAAGGACAGGAATATATAGTTACACATAGCCTGGTACTCATCTCTCTTTTCATATAAAAATTTTAAGTAAAATTATTCATAGCTTTTGTTGAAAAGGTTTTGCTGTGAAACTGACTTAAGATATTCATTTAGCCAAGAGCTGAGTTGGTGGGTATTGTTCTAAAGGCTGAACAGTTCTGTTTACTACTGTTTATTATTTAATACATTCTTCACAGTCACCCCCTCCCCGCCAAAAAAGGAAAAGAAACACACACACACACTGGTGCAATCAAGAATGCTATGTCCAAAAAAGCTGTTCTGAAAGGCTATGACCTAAGTGTCTAACACTGACACAGATAAAGTTCAAGCGGTAGATGTCACTTGTCTCACACGTACAAAAAAAAAAAAATCGAGATTCAGAACCCAAGAAGGCAAGCAGAAACAGGCGTGAAAAATGAAATCAGTCGTTTCTCCCCAGGCTCCTCCTGACACTGCGCACACACCCCTGCCCCCTCCACCACCAGCCTTTAACAGCCCCCTTTCCAGCGTCTGCTCCCCAGCTCAGCCCCGCACTGCGCCATCAAATAATGAGTCAAGAGGACGCACGATGCCCCTCCGGGAAAACCCAGGCAGCAACACTCGGTGCACCCAACTGAGTGGAAATGTCTAACTACTTAAACTCAGAACCCTATAGGCGGTATCAACAAAGCATCGTCCTAAGTCCCCAGGTTCAAAGATCTTCGCCAGCCCCCGCGATACTGCCAAATCGACAGGATTCCAAAAGGTGACTCCACCGTCAGCGCAGAACCCGAGGCCGGAGGCGGCGCAGACCGCGAACACTCAAGGATGAAGTCCAATCAGCCTCCCGCCCGGCGCTCGCCCCGCGGGCCGCCGCCGCCTGGGTGGACTCCCGCCCCGCGGCCCCGCGGCCTCCGACGCCCCCTCCCCGAAGGGTCGGGGCGCCGCGTCACGTGCAGAGGCTAAAACTTCGAGGTCCGGGCTGAGGGTGGGGGGCGGGAGCACAGCGAGGCCGGGAGTTAACGCGCCCGGTGACTCACCGGCCGCCTCCGCCGGCAGCTGCGGGCGAGGGGGCCGGCTTGCGGGCGCCCGCGGGCTCAGCAGAGCACCCTGCACGCGGAATAAATAACAATGTCATTAAATCGCTGCCCGAGAGCCTGGCCGGCCAGCGAGCGAGCGCCGCCGGGAACTGACTTTGTCTGGAGCCGGCACCCCGCCTCCCGCGCGTCCCCCGCGTCCCTGAGGGGACCCCGCGCTGCCGCAGCCCGGCCTTACCCGCCAGCTCGTCCGGCTCCAGCCCGCTGTCCGCGTCGATCCCGCACAGCACGAAGTAGTGCGCAAAGCGGCAGGCGGCCGGGGAGGAGCCCGAGGCCGGGCCGGGCGCCGCGCCGCTCCCGCTCATCCCGGCCGCGCTGCTCCTGTCGCCGCCGTCGCCTGAGAGGACTCGCTGCTGAGGCTGCCGCTCGGGCTTCGGTCTCCGCGCGCCCGCCCTAGGGCGATCCGGGCGAGCCCATGGCCGCGCAGCCGCCGCTCGTTAGCGCAGCCTCGCTCCTCGCTCGGCGCCGGGGAAGCGGCCTCGAGCTCGTGCCCGGTCGGTCCCGCTCCCGGTGCCCGGCGGGGGAGGGGCACGCGGGGGGAGTGTCGCCGTGAGAGGCCCGCGTCGCCGCAGCTGCGCTCGCGAGCTGGGAGCCTCGCCGTCTGGCGCCCGCCGGTCAGCTGAGCGGCGCTCTGGCGGTGGGAGCGCGGGGAGGGCGGGGGCGCGGAGGGGAGGGCGCGCTCGCGAAGGGCGGGAGCGCGCTTCTCGGCAGTACGTGCGCGCGCGTCCAGCGGGCTCGGAAGGGAGCGCCGGATGCTGGCGGGATTCGTGCCAGCCTGGCGGCCGGGGCTGAGGCGCAAGGGCGACCCCACACACGCGCCTCCGGCTGCCAACAAGAGGCAAAGCCGCAGAGGGGATGCTTCCTATCCTGAATTTTTAAAAAAGAAATGCAGCTTGGGGAAAGGTTAACGGCTGCTCCGAAATCATTTCCCACAACGATCTGGACCATCAACATATTTTAAACTGACAAGTGCGGATGTCCATCTTATTTTAAGATCATAGTCCTTGAATCCTTCCACCAGCGCTCAACCCCGCTCACAAGCCATCCTTCCTCACCGAATTGGTGCCTACTCAATGGCACAAAGAAAACAGAAAACCCACTCAATATCCACAAAGCTTTAAGACCTACAATGACCACAATTACCAACTTCCCCTAGCCGACCCATTCCGTAATTTATCCAGACATTTTCCAGGTCAGTGTGATGTAGTCAAGGCGCTCCAGTTCCCCAGCTCTGTACTCATTTGAACTTATCTGCTCTTCCAGCAGGTACAATCGGCGGCTGATAAGGCAAAAGGAATTAAACCCTGAACTCTTCTCTTCACAAGGCTATGGCTTTCTTACCCTGCTCTTTCCTCTGACTTACCACTCTTCACAACGACATCACAGATCTACTCTTAATCCCTTGAAAAGTGACAACTAAATCCATACTATCTCCACATGGTCATCCCTTCCACACCACTTCGGCACTCTTTTTTAGGGATTTGGGTATAAGGTACGGGGTTGGGTGGGGGGAGCATGTGGGTGTGCATGGTGACATTTCCGGTAGACACTCTAGCAGATATTCCAGGGAGGTGGACTGAGATACCGAAGCTCAATTATTTGACTGGAAAATGTTCTCTGCAAGATATGTATGGAAGTTCAGTGGGCTTCCCAGGTGGCGCTAGTGGTAAAGAGCCCACCAGCCAATGTAGGAGACTAAGGGACAAGGGTTTGATCCCTGAGTCTGGAGATCCCCTGAGGAAGGGCACAGCAACCCACTCTGTAGCCTTGCCTGGAGAATCCCATGGACAGAGGAGCCTGGCGGGCTACAGTTCATCAGGTTGCAAAGAGTTGGAGTCTACTGAGCGACTGAACACTCACTCACTCTGGTGGCTCAGTGGTAAAGAACCTGCCTGCCAGTGCAGGAGACCCCAGAGACAAAAGCTCCATCCCTGGGTTGGGAAGATCCCTCACAGAAGGAAATAGCAACCCACTCCAGTATTCTTGCCTGGAAAATCTCATGGAAGAGCCTGATGTCCTGCGGTCCATGGAGCACACACACACATACCATCATGTACTGTGGCTTGTACCCTCACTTTTTCCTCGGGTTTGAAGTGTAAGAAGAAGAAAAAAATCAGAATGAGCCACAGCCTGGGTAATGCACCTTTAGCTCCTACTGCACCCTGCACTTTTCCTTCAAAACACTTTCAATGACCTTTTCTATGTCTGTCTGCTCAACTGGATTGTAAGCTCCACAGAGCAGGAGTCAGGATCCTGCTAGGTTCAGCCTGTTTCTACTTTTAGTGTCTAGCAGAACCCTGGTCCACCTAGCCCCTCAATTCATGTTTATTAAATGAATGAAAGAAGGGTGGTTATCTCGGTAGTAACAAGTTGTTGATGCTACTAGGAAAATACAGAAACTCTATCTGTGACATATTTATGAACATATGCTTATTTGCTATTATGAAATGATTGCTTTTTCTCATATAGACAGAACTGAAATATGTAAAACAATTCACTAATGAGGGGAGGATGTGTATGTTTCTCCTATCTTTGCGGTAGATCCTTACAGAATGTTTGTTTGATTCTAGATTAATAGAGGACAATAGAAAACTAATTCACTGTTTGAACTAGCCAAGGGATATGGTACTTTTGTTGATTTGAAAAGTAACTGACTTAAAAAATTTTTTTATTTGGCTGTGCTGGATCTTAGTTGTGCTATGTGGGATCTTTTAGTTGTGGCTAAAATCTTCCTAAAGCTTTCAATAGAATTATCACACGTTACAAGGTTAAAACTCTAATTTGAAAATACCTGGGTATGTTCCTAATTATCACTTCAGAGCAACACTGTGGTATATTCTGCATTAACTGCAATAAAGCAAAGTTGAAAGAATAACCAAGAGAGACTTCCCTAGTGGTACAGTATTTAAGAGTCCGCTGTGCAATGCGGAGGAAGCGGGTTCAAGTCCTGGTCAGGGAAGTAGGATCCCACATGCCTTGGAGCACTTAAGCCTGTGTGCCACAGCTAGAGAGTCTAAGACAACAGAAGATCCTGCATGATGAAGACCTCAGCAAAAAAAAAAAAAAAAGAATTAACTATACATCAATGCACATATGTTTTGCTCTAAAATGATGACTCAGAAATAAATTAGCTAAGTGAATAAAATGACTTAAATCTTTTTTTAAAAGGACATTTTTATTTATTTAATTTATTATTATTATTTTGTACTTTACAATATTGTATTGGTTTTGCCATACATTGACATGAATCTGCCACGGGAGTACATGTGTTCCCTATCCTGAACCCCCTTCCCACCTCCCTCCCCAACCCATCCCTCTGGGTCATCCCAGTGCACCAGCCCCAAGCACCCTGTATCATGCATCAAACCTGGACTGGTGATTCGTTTCACATGTGATAATTTACATGTTTCAATGCCATTCTCCTGTATCATCCTGCCCTTGCCCTCTCCCACAGAGTCCAAAGACTGTTCTATACACCTGTGTCTGTTTTGCTGTCTCGAATACAGGGTTATCATTACCATCTTTCTAAATTCCATATATATGTGTTAGTATACTGTATTGGTGTTTTTCTTTCTGGCTTACTTCACTCTGTATGATAGGCTCCAGTTTCATCCACCTCATTAGAACTGATTCAAATGTATTCTTTTTAATGGCTGAGTGATACTCCATTGTGTATATGTACCACTGCTTTCTTATCTATTCATCTGCTGATGGACATCTAGGTTGCTTCCATGTCCTGGCTATTATAAACAGTGCTGTGATGAACATTGGGGTACATGTGTCTCTTTCAATTCTGGTTTCCTCAGTGTGTATGCCCAGCAGTGGGATTGCTGGGTCGTACGGCAGTTCTATTTTCAGTTTTTTAAGGAATCTCCACACTGTTCTCTATAGTGGCTGTACTAGTTTGCATTCCCATCAACAGTGTAAGAGGGTTCCCTTTTCTCCACACCCTTGCCAGCATTTATTGCTTGTAGACTTTTGGATCGCAGCCACTCTGACTGGCGTGAAATGATACCTCATTTTGGTTTTGATTTGTATTTCTCTGATAATGAGTCATGTTAAGCATCTTTTCATATGTTTGTTAGCCATCTGTATGTCTTCTTTGGAGAAATGTCTATTTAGTTCATTGGCCCATTTTTTGATTGGGTTGTTTATTTTTCTGGAATTGAGCTGCAGAAGTTGCTTATAAAATGACGTAAATCTTACAAGGTATTTAAACTGTGTTGAGGAGGGGAGAGATCATATCTCTATTTCCATGCTAAGATAACCCTTGTTGGTACCATTCTTCCTTTCCACCATGTCATCTACACATATTCATAACCAAGAGAGACAGGATTGCTAAAGAAACTACTCAGAGCCCTACACATTCCTTGGACCACGCTTTACTAGTAGTCAGAGTCACTATATGTTATGCCAGGTTAGCAGTAATCAGTTAATTCTTCATTCCTGTGCCTCCTGCAGGCAGCAAACCCTGGCATGGCTGAACCTCTCCACACATAAGTCATCCCCTCCATTGGAGGTTTTACCAGAGAGTCCTTTAGGGATCATTGTTCAAATACTTACAGCATTGCCTTCCATTCTGCTGCTGTTCTGGCACATATGCTGCCCACCTGGAAACCTACAGTGGAGGCAACAATCTCATAGCACAAAACATGCCAAATAATCACAATTCCAACAAAAAATTCTCTTTTGTGGCAGAATTTTTTTGAGCAAAATTTTTCTTCTGCCAGCTAAAAAGGTTTCTGGGAAAATCTTACCACAATGAAAAATTATTTGGAAAATCAATAATCATATTCCCTCATCATTAGTTTCAGAAAAAGCATTAGTTTATGCCAGTAAGAGTTTGGTGGCAGAACTTCCCTGGTGGTCCAAAGATTGAGAATCCACATTCCAATGAAGGGACATGGGTTCGATCCCTGGTTGGGGAACTAAGATCCCCCATGCCTCAGGGCAAATTAGCCTGTATTCTGCAATTATTGAGCCCATGCAAGCTGGAGCCTGTGCTCCACAACACGAGAAGCCCAAGCACTGTAACCAGAAGTCCCATGCAAGGTACAACTAGAGAATGCCCTTGTACTGTAATGAAGATCCAATGCAACCAAAAAAAAAAAAAAAATAGAGTTTGGAAGCAAAACAGCCAACTCACAGTTTTGCATAAATCTGTTTCCACCTTAAATGACGGGTCTAAGATTATAAAAAAACTTTTGTCTAAGTCATTATGCTAATGATCTGAGAATATGAAACTAAATAAGACACAATCCCTCTTCTTCAGGAGTTTATAGTCTAGCAGGCAAGAAAATAGATGGGTAAACTTCATGACAAATAGACAGGAAAACAATGGAAACAGTGACAGACTTTATTTTCTTGGGCTCCAAAATCACTGCAGATGGTGACTGCAGCCATGAGATTAAAGGATGCTTGCTCCTTGGAAGAAAAACTATGGCCAACCTAGACAGCATATTGAAAAGCAGAGACTTTACTTTGCTGCCAAAGGTCCGTCTAGTCAAAGCTATAGTTTTTCCAGTAGTCATGTATGCATCTGAGGGTGGACCATAAAGAGGGCTGAGTGCTGAAGAATTGATGCTTTTGAACTGTGGTGTTGGAGAAGATTCTTGAGAATCCCTTGGACTGCAAGGAGATCAAACCAGTCAATCCTAAAGGAAATCAGTCCTGAATATTCATTGGAAGGACTGATGCTAAAGTTGAAACTCCAATATTTGGCCACCTGATGTGAAGAGCTAAGTCATTAGAAAAGACCCTGATGCTGGGAGAGGTTGAAGGCAGGAGGAGAAGGGAATGACAGAGGATTCGATGGTTGGATGGCATCACGGACTCAAGGGACGTAAGTTTGAGCAAGCTCCAGGAGATAGTGAAGGACAGAGAAGCCTGGCATGCTGCAGTCCATGGGGTTGCAAAGAGTTAGACACGACCGAGCAACTGAACAACAACAAGGAAGGAAAATATTTTTCAAAACTAATTCAAATACCATTAGAAATAGTAAAAAGTAAAATATTGTATATTCCACATGATACATTCTATAAATATGTGGGATATAGTGAACAGAAGTCAGATCTTATTAAGGAATCCAGTATGACACCATGAAAGCGGTCATATTTGAGATGGTCTTATAAGAGAAATAGGAGGTAGAACTGGGAGGGAACATTCAGGCACAGAAGAAATGACTGTATAGAGGACAGAAGTTCAGTTGGAGCCAGAGCATGAAGAGCCCTGAATGCCAAGCAGTAGGGGTGACTCACTTTCTTGGTTTTGCTGATACCTATCATTATACAGTGGAAGTGATAAATAGATTTAAGGGCCTAGATCTGATAGATAGAGTGCCTGATGAGCTATGGAATAAGGTTCATGACATTGTACAGGAGACAGGGATCAAGACCATCCCCATGGAAAAGAAATGCAAAAAAGCAAAATGGCTGTCTGGGGAGGCCTTACAAATAGCTGTGAAAAGAAGAGAAGCGAAAAGCAAACGAGAAAAGGAAAGATATAAACATCTGAATGCAGAGTTCCAAAGAATAGCAAGAAGAGATAAAAAAGCCTTCTTCAGCAATCAATGCAAAGAAATAGAGGAAAACAACAGAATGGGAAAGACTAGAGATCTCTTCAAGAAAATCAGAGATACCAGAGGAACATTTCATGCAAAGATGGGCTCGATAAAGGACAGAAATGGTATGGACCTAACAGAAGCAGAAGATATTAAGAAGAGATGGCAAGAATACACAGAAGAACTGTACAAAAAGATCTTCACAACCAAGATAATCACAATGGTGTGATCACTGACCTAGAGCCAGACATCCTGGAATGTGAAGTCAAGTGGGCCTTAGAAAGCATCACTATGGACAAAGCTAGTGGAGGTGATGGAATTCCAGTTGAGCTATTCCAAATCCTGAAAGATGATGCTGTGAAAGTGCTGCACTCAATATGCCAGCAAATTTGGAAAACTCAGCAGTGGCCACAGGACTGGAAAAGGTCAGTTTTCATTCCAATCCCAAAGAAAGGCAATGCCAAAGAATGCTCAAACTACTGCACAATTGCACTCATCTCACACGCTAGTAAAGTAATGCTCAAAATTCCCCAAGCCAGGCTTCAGCAATATGTGAACCATGAACTTCCTGATGTTCAAGCTGGTTTTAGAAAAGGCAGAGGAACCAGAGATCAAATTACCAACATCTGCTGGATCATAGAAAAAGCAAGAGAGTTCCAGAAAAACATCTATTTCTGCTTTATTGACTATGCCAAAGCCTTTGACTGTGTGGATCACAATAAACTGTGGAAAATTCTGAAAGAGATGGGAATACCAGAACACCTGATCTGCCTCTTGAGAAATCTGTATGCAGGTCAGGAAGCAACAGTTAGAACTGGACATGGAACAACAGACTGGTTCCAAATAGGAAAAGGAGTATGTCAAGGCTGTATATTGTCACCCTGTTTATTTAACCTATATGCAGAGTACATTATGAGAAATGCTGGACTGGAAGAAACACAAGCTGGAATCAAGATTGCTGGGAGAAATACCAATAACCTCAGATATGCAGATGATACCACCCTTATGGCAGAAAGTGAAGAGGAACTAAAAAGCCTCTTGATGAAGGTGAAAGTGGAGAGTGAAAAAGTTGGCTTAAAGCTCAACATTCAGAAAACGAAGATCATGGCATCCGGTCCCATCACTTCATGGGAAATAGATGGGGAAACAGTGGAAACAGTGGCAGACTTTATTTTTCTGGGCTCCAAAATCACTGCAGATGGTGACTGCAGCCATGAAATTAAAAGACGCTTACTCCTTGGAAAGAAAGTTATGACCAACCTAGATAGCATATTCGAAAGCAGAGACATTACTTTGCCAACAAAGGTCCGTCTAGTCAAGGCTATGGTTTTTCCAGTGGTCATGTATGGATGTGAGAGTTGGACTGTGAAGAAGGCTGAGCGCCGAAGAATTGATGCTTTTGAATTGTGGTGTTGGAGAAGACTCTTGAGAGTCCCTTGGACTGCAAGGAGAACCAACCAGTCAGTTCTAAAGGAGATCAGCCCTGGATTTCTTTGGAAGGAATGATGCTAAAGCTGAAACTCCAGAACTTTGGCCACCTCATGCGAAGAGTTGACTCATTGGAAAAGACTGATGCTGGGAGGGATTGGGGGCAAGAGGAGAAGGGGACGACAGAGGATGAGATGGCTGGATGGCATCGCTGACTTGATGGACGTGGGTCTCAGTGAACTCCAGGAGTTGGTGATGGACAGGGAGGCCTGGTGTGCTGCGATTCATGGGGTCGCAAAGAGTCGGACACGACTGAGTGACTGATCTGATCTGATCTGATCTCTGAAGAGCTCGGCTTAGCTAGCTTTGAATGAGTTTAACACAGAATATTTGAAATCAGCAAAGCTAGCTCCCTTATTTTACAAATAAAAATGTCTTAAGTTCCACGGAATTTTTGTGACTTACCCAAACACACACTGTCGGTGGTAGGACCGGGAACAAAACCAAAGACTGGACTGTAGACTATCTAAGGCCTTCTCAGCTCTGATGTCTGTGTGTATGTGTGCATACACACTCAGTCATGTCTGACTCTTTGCAACCCCATGGACTGTAGTCCGCCAGGCTCCTCTGTCCATGGAACTGTCCAAGCAAGAAAACTGGAGTGGGTTGCCATTCCCTTCTCCAGGGGATCTTCCAGACCCAGGGGTCGAATCTGTGTCTCCTGAGTCTCTTGCATTGGCAGGCCAATTCTTTACCACTGAGCCACCTGGGAAGCCCTCGATGTCTGTTAGTCCATGAAATCTCTCTACCTGAGTTGACTAATCTTTTCCCTCTGTGCTGCTTATGACTTCTTGTCATAGGTCCACTTCAGAATTTGATTATTTTTTCTTTTGTGATGGAACATTTTTCAAGCATACATAAAGACTAGAATAATGGACACCTGTATACCCACCACTTAGTTTTTAAAAAATTTTTGTTATGGTAAAGTCACATTATATAAAATATACTATTTTAACCATATTTAACAGTATAGTTGAGGGGCACTAAATACGTTCACATTGTTGTACCATCATCCTCCTGAATTTTTCATCTTCCTAAATTGAAACTCTGTCCCCATTGAACACCAACTACCCATTCTCCCTCCCCTGTCCCAACCTCCTGCCCCTACCATCTACCAGGGTACTTTATGATTCTATGAATTTGACTATTCTCCCATCACCCAGTTTGAATATTAACATTTTGCCATTTAATTGTTTTTTTACTGAAGTGCATGGGTGCTTAGTTGCTCAGTCATGTCCAGCTCTTTGTGACCCTGTGGATTATAGCCCACCAAGCTTCCCTGTCCATGGGATTCTTCAGGCAAGAACACTGGAGCGGGTTGCCATTTCCTCCTCCGTTTTACTGAAGTATTTGAAAGTAAATAAAGCACAAGATGAGTCAACATTTTGAGTATGTCTGTCCTATCTAAAGTTTCACATAAATGTTTCCTTACTTTCTCAGTGAAATATCTAGACCTTCTTTTCTGCCTTTACCTCACATAAAATACCCAACATTAGTTCCTTTTCATCATCTAGTCCTGTTCTTTCTCTTTTTTCCAATAATACTTTAGTAGATTTACGTGTAATTGTTTTCTCAGGACTGCCTCCTTCTGAGAACCTCCTTCCTTTCATTCCAACCAAATTGCTCTCTCAGGAGCTACAATGATATGATACAACATCACACACATGCGCACATGCGCGCGCGCGCACACACACACACACACTCCTCTCAGAAGAATTGATTGGTCTAGAAGAAGGCTTATGGCTCAAGTTGGGCCTATAAGCGATTCCCCATTGGTCTTGGACTTAGGGCCCAGAGAGTTGAGGTGGTCTCTCTGCAGATGGCCAGTGTTATAAGCTGAAAACCTCAGGAGAGACCAGTGGTCATATTTCTGTTATGTGAAGAAAAATAATCTGCAGCGAGAGAGAAGAATGAGACTGACACCCAGGACAGAGAGGACAAATGGAGCAAACATCCTCTACCGTTATGGTATATTTGACTTTTGTTTTGCCTAAGGTAATTTAAGTTGGGATTCTGCCACTTGCAGCCAAAAGAGCACATATTTAAGTGTGATTTGGCCTGGAGAATGTTGATAGGAAGAAATGGGCAAAACCCTCAGGCTACCCCAGGCTAAAAAGTATAAGGACTTGTCTATATATCCACTCAGCCCCTGATTCAGAAGATATGAAGAGAAGCTGTATTTCTGTATGTTTTAAAGATCTCTGCGTGCGTGCGCGCTAAGTCATTTCAGTCGTGTCCAACTGTGTGTGATCCTGTGGACCGCAGCCTGCAAGGCTCCTCTGTCCATGGGATTCTCCAGGCAAGAATACTGGAATGGGTTGCCATGCCCTCCTCCAGGGGATCTTCCCAACCCAGGGATCGAACCCGAGTCTCTTAACATCTCCCCACATTGGCAAGCAGATTCTTTACTGCTAGCACTACCTAGGAAGCCCTCAAGATCTCTATATAACCATAAAGACACAAACCTATAGAAACTAAGTGTACCTTATCTGTCTACTTCTTGAAACAATAGCAAACTATATTTAAAATATCATAAATTTATTTCCTCAATTGTTGATAGATTGCATTTTGTGTTCAGAAATCTTTCCCCAGGCCGTACCCTGACACAGCACACAGAAGGGAACATTTGAGACTGCAGAGCAGCTACGTTTAACCTAGTATTGCCATCCCATGTAAGTTCCAGGAGGAAAGAAAACAGCCAAATCTTCAATGCTTGCAACATTTAATTAGATTAGCTTCTTCCATCAGAGAAATGAGGACCATGAACATTAGATTTTGCTATCCCTCACCCATGAGAACAGTAAGCAATGGGTAAGGGAGAGGCCACGAGTGTTACAGTAGAAGAAGTCCCTCCTTATGGAAACATGAGGCAAGAGGAAAGGAAGTTCCTCCCTAAGGAGTGTTTGTTTAATCAGAATCCATTCCCCTCCCTTCATTGTGTAGCCTGGATGTTGTTTGGGTGGGATTGGCCTTACCACTAACTCTAGGGTAAGGCTTTGTGAACCTATGACCTTTTCAAGGGTTAATGATTTAGAGATGTACAATTGTCCTAAGCTGGTCTACTTAGTGTCAGGTTCAGAACCTTTGTTTGACAGTTGGAGAAAGGAGCACCATCTTCTCATCTTGGATGTTAGTAAGGAAAAATACAGAATTGCTGGCCCTATGGGGGAAAGCCAGACCAAGGATGAAGCCAACATACAGATCAGTGCAGAGAGTAGAGAAACTCTGAAAAGCAGATTGTATCGTGAACTCTGGGTCAAATCACACAAGAAGCCAGCTCAGTATCTGAAATTTATCAGTTAATGTGAGCCAATACATTCCTTTTAGTGTTTCAGCCAGTTTGAATTATTTTTCTTTTACTTGCAACTAAAAGTATGCCCCCTCAAATAAGGGGATTGATCTGTATATTCTAAACCTAAAAGGAAAGAATATGTAAGTCCATATTTTGGAGGAAAAAACAACCCAGCCTTATCTCTTCTCAAGGAGGTAACAATAAGCCACTAGAATCTCGGGCAGCTAGGGCAGGCTCCCCACTGAGAATCAGGGCCCATAGAATGAGGAAGAAATTGATAGTTTCTTTGGTTGGATGGATTCCTTGTCACAAAGCCAAGATTGAGAATATAAGAGTAGTGATTAAAATACAGATCTTCCATCAAAGTTTAGAACACTCCTACCTTTTGTTTCAACAGTTCTGCTTCTCAGAACCTCTGCTACAAAAACACACAAGTAAAGGATACTGTGTGCAATGATATTACCTGAAACATTGCTTATGATATTAAAAAAAAATGGAGACAATCTTATTTCTACCAAGAGGAAATGGTTATATAAATTATAGTATATTTATGTGGGGTAATGCTAAGAAAGAAGTTGCACTGATGGAAAAAAAAATTATCCACTATATGGTTGAATGGAAAATCAAGAAAGAAAATATGTAGTATGATTCTGTGTTAAAAATAAACTATACAAATGCTTGTGCTTAAAAAATATGAAAAGCGTAACTTTTTATTTTTCATATCTCTGAATATTAAATTTATAATTATTAAAAATTGCACAACAGGCATCTGTTGCTTTTTTTGTAATTCAAAATCTTTCTTTTTAAGTGTGTATGTGTATTTTTCTGTGAGAAAAGATTATCAACATTGTGAATCATAGTCATTCTCATATACATAACTCACACTTGTAACTATTTTACTGACTTATTCTTAAGGGTAATTCAAATGACTATAGATAAAGTAATATTGAATATATGCATATACACACATGCATGCATAATGGAGAATGAATTGACAATTCTTTTTTTAATAATTTTATTTATTTACTTTTGGTTGCTCTGGGTCTTCATTGCTGCATTGCTGCATGCGGGTTTTCTCTAGTCGAATGCACAGGCTTCTCACTGTGATAGCTTCTCTTGTTTCAGAGGCCGGGCTCTAGGGCATGTGGGCTCAGTAGTTGTGGCACACGGGCTCAGTTGTTCCAAGGCATGTGAAATCTTCCCGGAGCAGGGAGCAAACCCATGTCCCTTGCATTAGCAGGCAGATTCCCAATCCCTAGACTACCAGGGAAGTCCTCAAGAATTCTTACTGAATGCCTACTGTATGTCAGGCAGTGTTCTAGTGATATGTCAAAGAGTCCTATAGATTTACAGTGTTGCACATAAGGAGATCCAAAATAGTCTTAAGAATACAAGTAACTATAAATGTTGAAATGTAGCAGGGTGTAATGTTTATGTATGCATAATTTTCAATCAAAACTAATTTGGCTATTCAGTAATGAACTCGATTTCATGTTATAAATGTGTAATCTTCCTCAGTTTCAACTATAAATTTCATGGTTGAAACCACCAAATTGAAGAGCCAACTAAATAAAACTACCAATCTTGATTTGGGTGTATTTTGGATCCACCATTTTTAGACTCTTACCACATGCCGGAATTTAAACCCAGGTTCTCAGTTTCAGACTTCGTATACAATTTCGAATACCTTCTCTAAATCACAAAACTCTCACTCATCTACTTTCTCCCACTCTGAATTCAGAAGCATTTGTAATTAGTCCTACATAATTTATTCTCGCAATATTAATTAATTCATATATATAAATCTTCTTCTTCTAACTTGTGTAGCTGAGAGCTTATGGAGGTTAGGAACTGTTTTCTCTCTCCTCACATCCACACATCACAGTTTACTCTTTCAGAAAGTTGACTAAATGCATCCCTCGGCTTCCTCGACAAAGAGCATATGCTTAAACTAAAAATAGAACACAGATCCTCTGTGTTTTTCAGTCATAATCAATAAGACTATTCATGAGGCAATTATTTTAAGCTTAGCAATTTAGACATAACCACATCATTGAATTAGCCTTGAAATCTTAGAAAGAAATCGTAGGATGTTTATTAACCTTAGTTGCTTCTAAGCAACTGTTATCCTCCAAGCTTAGAACTCCCTCGGTCATTTCTAGGGAGCAATTTTAGATTACATAACAGTTTTTAGAATACATTGTGGAAAGCACCGCTTCTGCTTTAGGGAAACTACGGACTCTTCCTCTCACAACCTCTCTCCCTCTCCCCCTCTTTTTGTAAAAGAGTTCTTCTCCTATAACTATTTCCTTGAACTTCAGACTCCAACGATAATTAAAGGTAACAAGAAAGATGCTGGGAGAAAAGCCAATTTAATTGTACTGTACTGAATAATTGTCTCTGACTTCCAGCTTGCCCATTGTGATTTTTTGGCAGGAAAGAAATTAATATCAGACGCCAACAATCTTCAAACAAGTAAAAATTATAATCTGGTGGGTGCCTATTTAAAGTAACAGAATCCAAGGCAACACAAGAGGCTTAATTTTAGATATGCATGTTATTAACTAAGAGTAGGAAAGAACACTGTCTAGTACTGAAGAACCAAGGGCAGGAAATAACAATTTTAAATTTTACACTCCCATTTCTTCAAGGTTTCAGCTAGATAATATAGTTTCAACTCTCTGTATTTAGCTGTTCTGTCCTTAAATTTAATTGTTTGCTTAACTTTTATCATTTTACAGAATTGCTATCTAGGCTTATAAAACACCAAACTCCATGTCTTAGTTAAGACTGCAAGTAACAAATTATCATAGACTGGGAGGTTTAAGCATAGAAATTTATTTCTCACAGTTTTGAAGGCTGAGAAATCCAAAAGCAAAGGGCCAGCTTAGTGGTTTGGAAAGAGTGGTCTTTCTGGTGTGCAGACAGCCATCTTCAAGTTATCTCTTCACATGGTGGTGAAGGGTGTTGGTGGTAAGGGTGGCAAGAGTGTCTTATTTAGGGATATAGAAAATAATTGATAGCTAGAAATGTTAAAATATTGCGGAACCATCTTTCGAACATTGTTGGGTAAAAGTTCTGGAGACTCCTCTAAAATGAAATGTGACCAGATTATAATAAAGAACTAAGCCAATAACAGAATTAAAATTTTTTCACCTTAAAAAAGTAAATTAATGAGAAATGAAAAACTTGCTAAGTTAATATCCGAATTTAGATTCTAAAATATCTGTCTTGTCTAGTAATGTATTGCTAGGCAGCAGCTACACAAAGGTAGCAATTAATGTGACAGCAGTTGAGCATTAAGACCAAATTAGGGGGAATTATTTACTCTCATTGCTATAATTGGAAGTATATAGGAGACACCCAGAAACTACTAAAAGGAAATTATGGATAAATACATACTACGTTTTATTCATCTTGAAATGTACAATTTCACAGAACCCTTTCAAGAAAAAAAAAAAAAAGAGAACCTAAAGCAGGTGAAATACAGAAAATAATTTACTGTCTGGTATCCTGTGTCCTTTTTTTTTGAACAGCAGCACTCTCCAAAGACTACACAAATATTGAACTTTTTTCTTAAATTTTTTGTTTTGGAAATTTCCAAACATAGACAAAGTAGAAAGAATGGAATAATGAGCCCCTGTGTACTGATTCCCTCATAGCTATGTACTGGGCTTCCCTCGTAGCTCAGTTGGAAAAGAATCTGTCTGCAGTGCAGGAGACCCAGGTTCAATTCCTGGGTTGGGAAGATTCCCTGCAGAGGGAAATGGCAATCCACTCCAGTATTCTTGCCTGGAGAATCCCATGGACAGAGGAGCCTGGCAGGCTATAGTCCTTGGGGTCACAAGAGTCGGACACAACTTAGCGACTAAACTGCTGCTATGTACTGATTACCTGGATTCAATATTTATCACTATATGGCCAATCTTGTTTCATTTATAACCCCACACTCCACTACACTAGATTATTGGAAATTAACTGTCAGATATAAAATATCTCATCAGAAATACTATAGTATGTACATCTAAAATATTGACTCTTTTTTAAAAAGCACAATCATAATGCCCATTTACAAATGTGAAAAAAAGAAAACTTTAATACCAAATAATATACAGTAAGCAATATTAAGGTCTTACTGATAGTTACCTAGCTTAGATAACAATAGTAATACAAACATTTTTTCAGATTGAACTTTCAGGAATTTGAACTTTAAGTTTGTCTCCATGTATTATTTTGTTATGCTGAAATTATGTTAAAATGAATATATCTTATAAATCACATTCCCATATTTGATAGATTTGTTGCGTAGGTGGTTAATTTTATCCAAGGATTAGAAATAGAGCAAGTTGATTATTTGTAAGACAACAAAAAGAGCAAAACTGAAACCCAATCTCTGATTTTGAAAACAATTTCTCTGAATCCAGAATGAAAGGGGAAATATTTTAACACCAACCTTACTAACATCACGGCTGACTTTCAGCTGGCTTTACACTGCAGTTGTTGCACTCTGTTAAAATATTAAAATTCTTCCTAAAAGGTGAAAACTCCCCCTAGCACTTCCTCCTCCTCCTCCCCCTTACCTAGCCCCTGGCTTCTCTGGCCCTCTCTGGGGCAGGATTGGTCTCTGATGGGCCCACACCTAGTAGACATGCTTGATGCCCAATTGGTCCCTCATCTTGTACCATCTCACAGGAAACCTGCCATGGCTGCTTGTGGGAACTGAAGCCTTCATAGGATACCAAAATGGTGGCTACACACTTTAAATATCACTTTTACCTAAATCCCTTTATTATTTCCTCCTATTTGGGAGTTTGTGTGTGTGTGTGTGTGTATGCACTCAATCATGTCTGACTCTGCGACCCCATGGACTGTAGCCCTCCAACCTTCTCTGTCCATGGAATTTTCCAGGGAAGAATACTGGAATGAATTGCCATTTCCTACTCCAGAGGATCCTCCGAGCCAGAAATCAAACGCGTTTCTCTTGCACCTCCTGCATTAGCAGGCAGATTCTTACCACTGTGCCACCGAGGAAGCTCATTTGGGAGTTTAGGTGAATTTAGTTTAGGGAAACTGAGATCAGCATGGATTTCAGTCTGACCTGGTGCAGAGCAGGATTCATCTCTTGCTTTCTAGGCAAATTCTGAGTTATAACATCTTCATATGTAAAATGAAGATAAAATAATTCATCAGATTAGAGAAAGCATTAAATAAGGTCATCCTTCAATGTCTAAGTATCTAAATTTCTGATGTAGAAGTTAATTTTACTCTGCCCAACTTCTTCCTCACATGTTGCTGTTGTTCAGTTGCTAAGTCATGTCCAGTACTTTGTGACCCCATGGATTACAGCACACCAGGCTTCACTGTCCTTTACCATTTCCTGGAATTTCCTCAAACTCATGTCCATTGATGAGATGCTATCCAAACATCTCATCCTCTGTCAAGTCCTCTTGCCCTCAACCTTTCCCAGCCTCAAGGTCTTTTCCAGTGAGTTGGCACGTCCTATCAGGTGGCCAAAGTATTGGAGCTTCAGCTTCAGCATCGGCCCTTCCAATGAGTATTTAGTTGATTTCCTTTAGAATTGACTGCTTGATCTCTTTGCAGTCCAAAGGACTAAGAGTCTTCTTCAGCACCACAGTTTGAAAGCATCAATTCTTTGGGCTCAGCCTTCTTTATGGTCCAACTTTCACATCCGTACATGACTACAGGAAAGACCATACATTTGACTATAAAGACTTTTGTCAGCAAAGTAATGTCTCTGCTTTTTAATATACTGTCTAGGTTCATCATAGCTTGGTTTCCAAGGAGCAAAGGTCTTTTAACTTCATGGATGCAGTCACTGTTCACAGTGACTTTGGAGCGCAAGAAAATAAAATGTCACTACTTCCACTTTACCTCCTTCTATTTGCCATGAAGTGAGGCACCAGTGACCTCCAAAGTCAGTCTCTCCCATCAGGAAGCTTCCATAAACCTCTTATCCTTATCCATCAGAGGGCAGACAGAATGAAAGCCATGATCACAGAAAACTAACCAAACTGATCAAATGGACCACAGCATTGTGTAACTCAGTGAAACAATGAGCCATGCCATGTAGGGCCACCCAAGATGGATGGGTCATAGTGGAGAGTTCTGACAAAATGGGGTCCACTGGAGAAGGGAATGGCAAACCACTTCAGTATTCTTGCCTTCAGAACCCCATGAACAGTGTAAAAACACAGAAAGATATGATATTGAAAGATGAACTCCCCCAGGTCAGTAGATGCCTGATATCCTACTGGAGAAGAGTGGAGAAATAACTCTAGAAAGAATGAAGAGACAGAGCCAAAGCAAAAACAATGCCCAGGTGTGGATATGACTGGTAATGGAAGTAAAGTCAGATGCTGTAAGAACAATATTGCATAGGAAAGGTTTGGTCCATGAATCAAAGTAAATTGGAAGTGGTCAAGCAGGAGATGGCAAGAGTCAAGAGTGAACATCGACATTTTAGGAATCAGTGAACTCGAATGGACTGGAATGGGTGAATTTAATTCAGATGATCATTATATCTACTTCTGTGAGCAATAATTCCTTAGAAGAAATGGAGGAGCCATCATAGTCAACCAGAGTCTGAAATGCAGTTCTCGGGTGCAATCTCAAAAACAACAGAATGATTTCTGTTGGTTTTCAAGGCAAACCATTCAATATCACAGTAATACAAGTCTATGTGCCAATCACTAGTGCTGAAGAAGCTGAAGCTGAACAATTCTATTAAAACCTACAAGACCTTCTAGAATTAATACCAAAAAGAGATGCCCTTTTCATCATAGGGAACTGGAGTGCAAAAGTAGGAAGTCAAGAGGTAACTGGAGTAACGGGCAAGATTGGCCTTGGAGTACAAAATGAAGCAGGGCAAAGGCTAACAGAGCTTTGTCAAGAGACTACACCGGTCATAGCAAACACCCTCTTCCAACAACACAAGAAAAGATCTACACATGGACATCACCAGATGGTCAATACTGGAATCAGATTGATTATATTCTTTGCAGCTGAAGATGGAAAAGCTCTATACAGTCAGCAAAAACAAGATCAGGAGGTGACTGTGGCTCAGATAACGAGCTGCTGCTGCTAAGTTGCTTCAGTCATGTCCGACTCTGTGCAACCCCATAGACGGCAGCCCACCAAGCTCCCCTGTCCCTGGGATTCTCAAGGCAAGAACACTGGAGTGGGTTGCTATTTCCTTCTCCAATGCATGAAAGTGAAAAGTGAAAGGGAAGTCGCTCAGTCGTGTCCGACTCTTAGCGACCCCATGGACTGTAGCCCACCAGGCTCCTCCATCCATGGGATTTTCCAGGCAAGAGCACTGCAGTAGGGTGCCATTGCTTTCTCTGCAGATAATGAGCACCTTATTGCAAAATTCAGGCTTAAATTGAAGGAAGTAGAGAAAACCGCTAGACCATTCAGATATGACCTAAATCAAATCCCTTATGATTTTACAGTGGAAGTGACAAATAGAATCAAGGGATTAGATTTGATAGACTGCCTGAAGAACTATGGACCAAGGTTCATGACATTGTACAAGAGACAGTGATCAAGACCATCCCCAAGAAAAAGAAATGCAAAAAGGCTGTCTGAGGTTGTCTGAGGAGGCCTTACAAATAGCTGAGAGAAGAAGAGAAGCGAAAGGCAAAGGAGAAAAGGAAAGAGATATCCATCTGAATGCAGAGTTCCAAAGAATAGCAAGGAGAGATAAGAAAGCCTTCTTAAGTGATCAATGCAAAGAAATAGAGGAAAACAATAGAATGGGAAAGACTAGAGATCTCTTCAAGAAAATTAGAGATACCAAGGGAACATTTCATCCAAAGATGGGCAAACATCTTGCAAAATGCCAGGCTGGATGAGCACAAGCTGGAATCAAGACTGTCAGGAGAAAAATCAATAACCTCAAATATGCAGATGACACCATCCTTAACGCAGAAAGTGAAGAGGAACTAAAGAACTTCTTGATGAAAGTGAAAGAGAGTGAAAAAAGCTTAAAACTCAACATTCAAAAAATTAGGATCGTGGCATATGGTTCTATCATTTCATGGCAAATAAATGGGGAAAAAGTGGAGACAGTGTCAGATTTCATTTTCTTGGGCTCCAAAATCACTGTGGATGGTAACTGCAGCCATGAAATTAAAAGACACTTGTTCCTTGGAAGAAAAGCTATGACCAGCCTAGACAACATATTGAAAAGCAGAGACATTACTTTGCCAACAAAGGCTCCATCTAGTCAAAGCTATGCTTTATCCAGTAGTCGTGTATGTGTATGCGAGTTGGACTATAAAGGAAGCTGAGGGCTGAAGAAATGATGCTTTTGAACTATGGTGTTGTGGAAGACTCTTGAGAGTCCCTTGGACTGCAAGGAGATCAAACCAGTCAATCCTAAAGGAAATCAGACCTGAATATTCACTGAAAAGGCTATTGCTAAAGCTGACGTGCCAATACTTTGGCCATCTAATGTGAAGAACTGTCTCATTGGAAAAGACCCTGATTCTGGGCAAGAATGAAGGCAGGAAAAGAAGGGGGTGACAGAGGATGAGATGGTTGGATGACATCAGCGACTTGATGGACATGAGTTTGAGCAAGCTCCAGGAGTTGGTTATAGCCTGGCATGATGCAGTCCATGGAGTTGGACATGACTGAGTAATTGAACTAAACCAAACTGATGGCACCAGAGGGTTTCCCAGGTGGCACTAGTGGCAAAGAACTCGCCTGCCAATATAGGAAACATAAGAGATGCAGGTACAACCCCTGGGTTGGGAAGATCCCCTGGAGGAGGGCATGGCAACCCACTACAGTATTGTTGGCTGGAGAATCCCATGGACAAAGGAGCCTGGTGGGCTACAGTCCATGGGGTCGCACAGAGTCGGACACGACTGAAACAATTTAGCACACACGCATGATGACACTGGATGCCATGATCTTGGTTTTTTTTTAAATGTTGAGCTTCAAGCCACCTTTTTACTCTCCTCTTTCACCCTCATCAAGAGACTCTTTAGTTCCTCTTCACTTTCTGCCTTTAGAGTGGTATTGAATATCTGAGTTTGTGGATATTTTTCCCAGGAATCTTGACTTCAGCTTGCGATTCATCCAGCCCGACATTTAGCATGATATACTGTGCACATACTGACTTCCCTGGTGGCTCAGACAGTAAAGCGTCTGTCTACAATGTGGGAGACCCGGGTTCGATCCCTGGGTTGGGAAGATCCCCTAGAGAGGGAAATGGCAATCCACTCCAGGACTATTGCCTGGAAAATCCCAGGGACAGAGGAGCCTACGGGTCGAAAAGAGTCGGACACGACTGAGCGACTTCACTTCACTCTGCACATAAATTATAAAGAAGCAGGGTGACAATATACAGCCTTGACATACTCCTTTCCCAGTTTTGAACCAGTCTGTTGTTCCATGTCCAGTTCTAATGGTTGCTTCTTGACCAGCATACAGGGTTTTCAAGAGACAGGTAAGTGGTCTGGCATTGCTCTCTTTAAGAATTTTCCAGAGTTTCTTGTGATCTACATAGTCAAAGGCTTTAGCGTAGTCAATGAAGCAGAAGTAGGCATTTTTTCTGGAATTCTCTTGCTTTCTTGATGATCCCACGAATGTTGGCAATTTGATCTCTGGTTCCTCTGCCTTCTCTAAACCCAACTTCTACATCTGGAAGTTCTCATGTACTGCTGAAGCCTAACTTGAGGAATTTTGAGCATACCCTTGCTAGCATGTGAGATGAATGCAACTGTATGGTAGTTTGAACTGTCTTTGGCATTGCCCTTCTTTGTGACTGGAGTGAAAACTGACCTTTTCCAGTATTGTGCCCACTGCTGAGTTTTCCAAATTTGCTGACATATTGAAGTTCTCCTGATTTCAGCTCATGGCCCCACCATACATACTTGCTTAGGCCCCCAACCAGAACCTATCGTTGATTCTTTCTTCCTCTTACTACTAACATCTAAATCCCCAGCAATGGAGCTTATTTCAAACCACTTTTTAATATTTCCATTGCTAGCATTCTACTTCAGCAATCCTCAAATGTTTTGGTTTCAGGGTTCCTTCACACTCTTGGAAATTCCTGTTTTGGACTCCAAAGACCTGTTATGTTTATGTGAGTTGTATTAATATTTATCATTAGAAATTAGAGCTGAAACAATTTAAAATATTTATTTACCCTTTAAAAAATAAGTCTGTATCATGTTAATATAAATAATACACTTTTCAAATAGACATGCTGCTGCTAAGTCGCTTCAGTTGTGTCTGACTCTGTGCAACCCCATAGACGGCAGCCCGCCAGGCTCCCCCATCCCTGGGATTCTCCAGGCAAGAACACTGGAGTGGGTTGCTATTTCCTTCTCCAATGCATGAAAGTGAAAAGTGAAAAATGAAAGGGAAGTCGCTCAGTCGTGTCCGACTCTTAGTGACCCTATGGACTGCAGCCTACCAGGCTCCTCCATCCATGGGATTTTCCAGGCAATAGTACTGGAATGGGGTGCCATTGCCTTCTCCATATCCCCCCAAATTAATGATAATAGTAGCATTGCTTTACTTTTTTTGCCAATCTCTTTAATGTCTGATTTTTTTCAAAAAGGCTGGATTTTCTTTCATAGCTACTTCTGCATTCAATTTGCTGCAATATCACATGTCACATAGCCTCTGGAAAATTCTGCTGTATACTCATGAAAGAATGAGAATAAAAAAGGCAAGTAATGTCTTACTGCTATTATGAAAGTACTTTTGACCTTACAAACCCACAAGAATGTCTCAGAGGGATCTTCAGGGCTCCTCAGAAAGCACTTTTTAACATTAAAAAAAAAAAAATGGAGCTATACTTTGTATACCATAAACTTCACCCTTTCAAGATCAACAGGGGATTCCCTGGTGGTCCAGTAGTTGGGACTCAAGGTTCCAATGCTGGGGGTCTGGGTTCAATCCCTGGTGGAAGGACTAAGAGCACATGAGATGTGTAGTGAGGCCAAAATAAAAAAAAAAGGAAAGACCGATGGTTCAGTAGTTTTCAGCATGTTTACAAAGTCGTGCAATTATCTCTGCATTAGCAATCTTTACCCATTGCCTCTCATACCAACCCCTGATAACCACTGATCTACTTTCTTTTTCTAAGGATTTGCCAATTCTGGGTGCTTTATAAAAACTGAATTGGACTTTCAATTCAGTGGTCTTCTTTTACTTAGTATAGTATTTTCAGAGTTCATGTGTAGCATCTATCAGTACTTCATTTACTCATATGGCTTAATAATATTCCATTACATGGATATATACTACATTTTATTTATTCATTAGTTGATAGACATTTGAGTTCTTTCCACTTTTTAGCTATTATCAATAATGTTGCTATGAACATCAGTGTGCAAGCTTTTGTGTGGACATGTGTTTTCCCTTTTCTTGGGTATACACCAAGAAGTAGAACTGCTAGGTCATATAGCAAATCAATGTTTAGTTTTTTAAGGAAACACGAAACTACCAAGACCATACTTTGAGCTCTATTTCCCTGGTCTGAACCATCCTTAAATACTACCTGGACTATGACAAGAGTTGGCTAATTCTCTGGTGGCCCTACAGTTTTTATTCCACATGACTGCCAGAATCATCTTTTTAAGAGACCACATTAGACAATATTATCCCATTTTGTTAAACTCTCCAGTAAACTCCCCATTACACATAGAATAAAATCCGAACTCCTTCAGGGCCAAAACATGATCTAGTCCCTGCCTACCTGTTTGACTGCATCTCTTCACCATCTCTGCAACATGCTTCCTTCTAATCTTTGTATAGTTGGCTCCATCTAATCATTTAGATCTCTACTCAAAACCAACTTCCTTAGGAAGTGTTTATCTATTTGTTTAATTGTTAATTTTCACCACTGTATCCAGTTCCTAGAACTGGCACTGGTAGAGATTAAAGCCTTTGAATGTGTGGATCACAACAAACTGTGGAAGATTCTTAAAGAGATGGGAATGCCAGACCACTAACCTGCCTCCTGAGAAACCTGTATGCAGGTCAAGAAGAAACAGTTAGAACTGGACATGGAACAATGGACTGGTTCAAAATTGGGAAAGGAGTATGTCAAGGCTGTATATTGTCACCCTGCTTATTTAACTTATATGCAGAGTACCTCATACAAAATGCTGGGCTGGATGAACACAAGCTAGAATCAAGATTGCTGGGAGAAATATCAACAGCCTCAGATATACAGATGATACCACTTTAATGGCAGAAAGTGAAAAACTAAAGAGTTTCTTGATGAAGATGAAAGAAAAGAGTGAAAAAGCTGGCTTAAAACTCAACATTCAAAAAATGAAGATAATGGCATCTGGTCCTATCATTCCATGGCAAATAAATGGGGAAAAAGTGGAAACAGTGTCAGATTTCATTTTCTTGGGCTCCAAAATCACTGCAGATGGTGACTGCAGGTATGAAATTAAAAGATGCTTGCTCCTTGGAAGAAAAGCTATGACAAACCTAGACAGTGTATTAAAAAGCAGAGATACCACTTTGCCAACAAAGGTCCATATAATCAAAGCTATGGTTTTTCCAGTAGTTATGTACCAATGTGAGAGATGGACCATGAAGAAGGCTGAGTGCTGAAGAATTGATGCTTTTGAACTGTGGTGCTGGAAAAAACTCTTGAAAGTCCTTGGACAGCAAGGAGATCAAACCAGTCAATCCTAAAGGAAATCAACCTTGAATACTCATCGGAAGGACTGATGCTGAAGCTGAAGCTCCAATACTTTGGCCACCTGATGTGAAGAGCCGACTCATTTGTAAAGACCCAAATGCTAGGAAAGATTGAGGGCAAGAGGAGAAGGGGGCGACAGAGGATGAGATGGTTGGATAGCATCTCTGACTCAACGGACTTGAGTTTGAGCAAACTCAGGGAGATAGTGAAGGACAGGGAAGCCAGGAATGCTATAGTTCATGGTGTTGTAAAGAGTTGGACATGGCTTAGCTGCTGAACAACAACAACAAGAGATTCAATAAATATTTTGGAATGAGTACATCAATAAAAGGCACAGGTATCTGGTGTTTCTGTTGCTGCATAACAAACTATCCCCAAACTTAATGTTGTAAAACAACTGTTCACTTGGGCTAGGCTTAGCTGAGTGATTTTTCTATTGATCTTACCAGTGGTCACTTGTGTATCTGCAATCAGCTGGCATACTGAGTGAGGCCTCCCAGCTCCCTGGTCAGCTGACCTCCCAGCTTTATGTGGTCCCTACAACCAGGTAATTGGATTTCATACATGGCAGCTCAGGGCTCCCAAGAGCAAAAAGTGGAAGCTACTATCGTTTCAAGACTGAAGCCTGGACCTAGCACAGCATCACTTCTGGCATATATTATTGGTTAATAGGGTCAACAATGTCAGCCCAGATTCAAGAGACTGCACAGAGGCTTCACTACTGGGAGTGTTTCATGGGAGACAGGGTTAGAAGTAGGGGTAGGGGTAGATGGAGTTATTATGAAAAATATATCACCTTATGTTTTATGTTATAGTAGCTTTTTAAAGTATTTACAATCTCATATCATGAACAGCCTTAAGAACATAGCAGGGCTAATATGACAATTATTGCCTCCATGACAATTAGCATTCTGAAAATGAGAGGTCAAAGCAGAAAGTTAATTATAAATGAGAATATCTGTGGATCCTGTGACCTGGCAGTTTATCTGAATGAGTGAATTACAGGGAGAGCTGTGTGTTCCCTGTATCTTCCTTGCACATCTACATGCACCTGCCAAGCACTGAGCACTGACAATTAAAGCTTTACTTCTTTTCAATTCCATTTTTCATGAAGCTGTAACAATAGGGAGGAAGATGGAAGGTATGTAGAATCTTACCACCTCAAGGCAATACTTTTCATTTCTGCATATTTCCTTCCAGACTTTACCCAGATGTGTGCAGGGTTTTACATAATTACCATCATAGTACATATGCTTTTCAATTTTACATTTTCTCCTTTTATAGTAGTAGTAGTTTAGTCGCTAAGTCATGTCCGACTCTTGTGACCCCTTGGACTGGCCTGCCAGTCTCCTCTGTCCACGGGATTCTTCAGGCAAGAATACTGGAGTGGACTGCCATTTCCTTCTCCAGGGAATCTTCCCAACCCAGGAATTGAACCCGGGTCTTCTGCACTGCAGGCAGATTCTTTACCAACTGAGCTACGAGTAATACTTATTCATGTTATTTCATAATCTTTTCAATTATTATGGCTTTTTATTCCTGTGAGTTGGTGTGTGACAACTAATTTAGTCATTTACCTATTGGTAGACTTGTAGATTGTTTCCACTGTTTGGAGGTTTTTTCCTACAAAAGCTGTGATGAACTTCTGTTTTGTACTTCTCTGGCATAATTTCCATGCGATATATTCCTAAAAAGATTATGAGTTGTGATTGGTTGTATGTTCTAAAGATGGCCACATAATATCTCCCAACCCCATTGCGCTTCTGCAACAAGGACCTGACACTCCCCTTGAACCTCAATGGGCTCTGTGACTACTTTGACTGTTAGAATACGGCAGTGGTAACACTGTTCCTGTTTCAGGTATAGCCCTTAATTGGCCTTAGTAACATCTATTTCCTACTTCTAGAAAGTGCAGCTTTCTCGAAACCACCGTGCTATGAGAAGCTCAAGCCACATGAAGAAGCCCTGGGGTCTGAAGCCCCAGGTGGGCATCAAGAAGAGCCCGAGGATCACTGAGACGTCAGACACATGAGCAAAGACGCCACCTAGAAGGCTATCACTAGACCTTGCTGCCCCCACATGAAGCCAGGCAGACAGACTGCCCTGTGGAGTCCTCAAATTGCTTACCTGTAAAAACACTTGCAAAATAAATGGTTGAAAAGGGCTTCCCTGGTGGTCCAGTGGTTTAGAATCCACCTGCCAATGCAAGGGACACTGGTTTGATCCCCGGTCCAGGGAGATCCCCTATACTGCAGAGCAACTAAGCCTATGTACCACAACTACTGAGCCAGCTCTCTAGAGCCCGAGAGCCACAACTACTGAGCCCATGAGCTGCTATTATTGAAGCCCATGTGCCTCGAGCCTCCACAACAAAAGCCACCACAATGAGAAGCCTGCATGTTGCAACAGAATAGCCCCTACTCACCCACCACAGCCAAATAAATAAATAAATCCTTAAAAAAAAACGGTTATATTAAGCTCTACAACTTGTGATAGTTAGCTATTAACAGGTATTTAAAATGTGGGTCCAAAGGTAAAATTTTATTTTCTCTAAATGCTAACAAATGCATTCCTAAAAGGACTGAAACAGTTTATACAGTTTGCAGTGCCTCGGAAAGTCTATATGTTTGTCAAGGTGCAAGCCTTAGAAGGATTTTGTTCTCCAACTGTTCCTGTCTCTCTTTGGGAGGAATTTTACTTTGCCTTTCATCTGAATAGGTGGCCATTCATTGAGGAAGTCCTCCTCTGCTTTCTTGGCTCATTCTCTAGTTTGCTTCCTGTCAATCCCCCACTGTAAGCTCTGCTCATCTTCAAGCAAAACTAATACTTAACCATTCATCTATTTTGAATTTAAACACACAACGCTGTCTGAGCTTACGTGAAGAAAGGAACCAGAGAGGACTGAGTGTGTGTGGACACCTGCAGTTGTGCTTAAGTAGCTCAGTTGTGTCTGACTCTTCGCGACCCTATGGACTGTTAGCTCACCAGTCTCCTCTGTCCATGGGGATTCTCCAGGTAAGAGTACTGGAGTAGGTTGCCATGCCCTCCTCCAGGGGATTTTCCCAACCCAGGAATCGAACCCAGGTCTCCCGTATTGCAGGTGGATTCTTTACTGTCTGATCTGCCAGGGAAGCCCCTAGAAAGATTCATAATTAGAACCTTCTTAGATGTAAAGAACACCCCACTCCAGTACTCTTGCCTGGAAAATCCCATGGATGGAGGAGCCTGGTGGGCTACAGTCCATGGGGTCGCTAAGAGTTGGACACGACTGAGCGACTTCACTTTCACTTTTCACTTTCATGCATTGGAGAAGGAAATGGTAACCCAATCCAGTGTTCTTGCCTTGAGAATCCCAGGGACGGGGAGCCTGGTGGGCTGCCGTCTTTGGGGTCGCACAGAGTCGGACATGACTGAAGCGACTTAGCAGCAGCAGCAGTAGCAGCTGTAAAGAAAAAGGGCGGGAGCTAACTTTCCAAATGTGGCGCCACACGTAGTTTCCCAAAGGAGGGAAGGGGACCAGACAAGTTGGTCAAGCTCCTTCCAGTTACGGGATCCTCTGATTCACATCCTCTTTATAAGAACAGGCAGGGTTTGGTTTTGTTTTCAAGACGGGGAGAGCATTGTCTCCTGACATGGTGGGGAGGAGGGGGAGAGGAATCTCTTCAGGAAAGAGGAAGGAGTGGTCGAGTGGGGAGGGTGGTGAGACCCACTGCACGCACTTCCTGGCTGAGGACGTCAGGCTGTTTCTCCTCATGCCCTGCATGGATTTTGAGCATTTTCATAAATCCTCAGAACTAGTTCAAATCATCAGCTTGTACTTGACAGTTTTATTCCCTTGGCTCTAGGAAGGGAAAGTAAATCGAAGCTTGACTTCTCAGAACCTGACAAGAGCGTGTAATAAAGACGTTCCCTGAGGTGGAGGGCAGGCGTGGGGAGCCTCTCAGGTCTACCGCAGATTCAGGCTGCTCCAGGACACATTGCAAAATGCAGGAGTTACAAGATTGCCCAGCCCCACAGTGGAACATGTGAGCAGCTTCAAGCTGTGTCACTGCAGATGGAAAGGCTCTGAAAGGAGAGGACAGAATGAGAGGGAGATGGTCTACATGCAGGCTGGACTCCTTACAGGCAAAGGGAAGTAAGCAGCACAGCAATCACCCTGCAGCTGTTGTGGGCTGTGCAGCATTGTAACACTGAGACTCCCCAAAGCCCTGGAAGAGAGCTGGGCCCTCAACAGAGTTTGAACTAAAATGCGGTTTCAACATATGTGCTGATGTTGCCTCATTTCAAGTTTTAGTTTTTATTGATCCACTTGTTCGTGTGTGCATGCTTAGTCACTCATTTGTGTGACCCTATGTATTGAAGCCTGTCAGGCTCCTCTGTCTATGGGATTATCTCAGCAGAATACTTGAATGGGTTGCCATTTCCTTCTCCAGGGGCTCTTCCCGACCCAGGGATCAAACCAGTGTCTCCTGTGTCTCCTTGCATTAGCAGGTGGATTCTTCACCACTGAGTCACCAGGATTCAGTTGTAGGCCGGAAGAAATGCAAGAGCCACACAAGTTATACATTCTAAACAGTTCAGTTTGCCAGTTCAGTTTAGTCGCTCAGTCGTGTCCAACTCTTTGCAACCCCATGAATCGAAGCACGCCAGGCCTCCCTGTCCATCACCAACTCCTGGAGTTCACTCAGACTCACGTCCATCAAGTCAGTGTTGCATCCAGCCATCTCATCCTCTGTCGTCCCCTTCTCCTCTTGCCCCCAATCCCTCCCAGCATCAGAGTCGTTTCCAATGAGTCAACTCTTCGCATGAGGTGGCCAAAGTACTGGAGTTTCAGCTTTAGCATCATTCCTTCCAAAGAAATCCCAGGGCTGATCTCCTTCAGAATGGACTAGTTGGATCTCCTTGCAGTCCAAGAGACTCTCAAGAGTCTTCTCCAACACCACAGTTCAAAAGCATCAATTCTTCAGCACTCAGCCTTCTTCACAGTCCAACTCTCACATCCATACATGACCACTGGAAAAACCATAGCCTTGACTAGACAGACCTTTGCTGGCAAAGTAATGTCTCTGCTTTTGAATATGCTATCTAGGTTGGTCATAACTTTCCTTCCAAAGAAAAAGCATCTTTTAATTTCATGGCTGCAGTCACCATCTGCAGTGATTTTGGAGCCCCCCAAAATAAAGTCTGATACTGTTTCCACTGTTTCCCCATCTGTTTCCCATGAAGTGATGGGACCGGATGCCGTGATCTTCGTTTTCTGAATGTTGAGCTTTAAGCCAACTTTTTCACTCTCCACTTTCACTTTCATCAAGAGGCTTTTTTGTTCCTCTTCACTTTCTGCCATAAGGGTGGTATCATCTGCATATCTGAGGTTATTGGTATTTCTTCCGGCAATCTTGATTCCAGCTTGTGTTTCTTCCAGTCCAGCGTTTCTCATGATGTACTCTGCATATAAGTTAAATAAACAGGGTGACAATATACAGCCTTGACATACTCCTTTTCCTATTTGGAACCAGTCTGTTGTTCCATGTCCAGTTCTAACTGTTGCTTCCTGACCTGCATACAGATTTCTCAAGAGGCAGGTCAGGTGGTCTGGTATTCCCATCTCTTTCAGAATTTCCCACAGTTTATTGTGATCCACACAGTCAAAGGCTTTGGCATAGTCAATAAAGAAGAAATAGATGTTTTTCTGGAACTCTCTTGCCTTTTCCACGATCCAGCGGATGTTGGCAATTTGATCTCTGATTCCTCTGCCTTTTCTAAAACCAGCTTGAACATCAGGAAGTTCACAGTTCACATATTGCTGAAGCCTGGCTTGGAGAATTTTGAGCATTACTTTACTAGCATGTGAGATGAGTGTAATTGTGGGGTAGTTTGAGCATTCTTTGGCATTGCCTTTCTTTGGGATTGGAATGAAAACTGACCTTTTCCAGTCCTGTGGCCACTGCTGAGTTTTCCAAATTTGCTGGCATATTGAGTGCAGCACTTTCACAGCATCATCTCTCAGGATTTGGAATAGCTCCACTGGAATTCCATCACCTCCACTAGCTTTGTTCGTAGTGATGCTTTCTAAGGCCCACTTGACTTCACATTCCAGGATGTCTGGCTCTAGGTCAGGGATCACACCATCGTGATTATCTGGGTCATGAGGATCTTTTTTGTACAGTTCTTCTGTGTATTCTTGCCACCTCTTCTTAATATCTTCTGCTTCTATTAGGTGCATACCATTTCTGTCCTTTATCAAGCCCATCTTTGCATGAAATGTTCCCTTGATATCTCTAATTTTCTTGAAGAGCTCTCTAGTCTTTCCCATTCTGTTGTTTTCCTCTATTTCTTTGCATTGATAGCTGAGGAAGGCTTTCTTACTTCTTGCTATTCTTTTGAACTCTGCATTCAAATGGGAATATCTTTCCTTTTCTCGTTTGCTTTTCTCTTCTCTTCTTTTCACAGCTATTTGTAAGGCCTCCCCAGACAGCTATTTTGCTTTTTTCCATTTCTTTTCCATGGGGATGGTCTTGATCCCTGTCTCCTGTACAATGTCACAAACCTCATTCCATAGTTCATCAGGCACTCTATCTATCAGATCTAGGCCCTTAAATCTATTTCTCACTTCCACTGTATAATCATAAGGGATTTGATTTAGGTCATACCTGAATGGTCTAGTGGTTTTCCCTACTTTCTTCAATTTCAGTCTGAATTTGGCAATAAGAAGCTACCCCGAGTCCGAGGTCAGGGGCGGCAGCCGGGAGGACCAACCCCACATCCAAGGACCGGTGGCTGTGTGGGCGCAGGAGGGCCTAGAGGAGCTATCCCACACTGAAGGTCAGGAAGGGCAGTGGTGAGGAGATACCCCTAGTCCAAGGTAAGGAGCAGCGGCTGCACTTTGCTGGAGAAGCCGTGAAGAAATACCCCACACCCAAGGTAAGAGAAACCCAAGTAAGACAGTAGGTGTTGCAAGAAGGCATCAGAGGGCAGACACACTGAAACCATACTCACAGAAAACTAGTCAATTTAATCACACTAGGACCACAGCCTTGTCTAACTCAATGAAACTAAGTCATGCCCATGGGGCAACCCAAGACAGGCGGGTCATGGTGGAGAGAGCTGACAGAATGTGGTCCACTGGAGAAGGGAATGGCAAACCACTTCAGTATTCTTGCCTTGAGAACCCCATAAACAGTATGAAAAGGCAAAATGATAGGATACTGAAAGAGGAACTCCCCAGGTCAGTAGGTGCCACTGGAGATCAGTGGAGAAATAACTCCAGAAAGAATGAAGGGATGGAGCCAAAGCAAAAACAATTCCCAGCTGTGGATGTGACTGGTGATAGAAGCAAGGTCCGATGCTGTAAAGAACAATATTGCATAGGAACCTGGAATGTCGGGTCCGTGAATCAAGGCAAATTGGAAGTGGTCAAACAAGAGATGGCAAGAGTGAATGTCGACATTCTAGGAATCAGCGAACTCAAATGGACTGGAATGGGTGAATTTAACTCACATGACCATTATATCTACTACTGTGGGCAGGAATCCCTCAGAAGAAATGGAGTAGCCATCATGGTCAACAAAAGAGTCCGAAATGCAGTACTTGGATGCAATCTCAAAAACAACAGAATGATTTCTGTTTGTTTCCAAGGCAAACCATTCAATATCACAGTAATCCAAGTCTATGCCCCA
This sequence comes from Bos javanicus, assembly GCF_032452875.1. NCBI lineage: Eukaryota > Metazoa > Chordata > Mammalia > Artiodactyla > Bovidae > Bos > Bos javanicus. Next base: position 78,916,416 of record NC_083872.1, on the reverse strand, counting down.
ACCAGTAACGCTGAAGAAGCTGAAGTTGAACAGTTCTGTGAAGACCTACAAGACCTTTTAGAACTAACACCCCAAAAAGATGTCCTTTTCATTCTAGGGGACTGGAATGCAAAAGTAGGAAGTCAAGAAACACCTGGAGTAACAGGCAAATTTGGCCTTGGAATATGGAATGAAGCAGGGCAAAGACTAACAGAGTTTTGCCAAGAAAATGCACTGGTCATAGCAAACACCCTCTTCCAACCACACAGGAGAAGACTCTACACATGAACATCACCAGATGGTCAACCAAAATCAGATTGATTATATTCTTTGCAGCCAAAGATGGAGAAGCTCTATACAGTCAGTTTGCCAAAAGCTTTGCAAATAAACCAGCCCTTCCCTGGCCCTTGTGCCTTACAGACCTGTGCCACTATGTAAGGATCCATGATCTCTCAGGATATTTCATCCTTTATGTGAAACACAGCAATTTAAGAAATAGGAAACATGTATTATAATTTGCAACCTGAATAAATACTGAATCTTACCTGAGCCCTGTTATCCTGGAAAACATTGGTGAGGATTAAGAAATCCCCCAGCAGCCTTTGCTTAATACTAAGACCCGTCCTTTCCTGGCCAATGTAGACAAGATGTCCCTTGTTCACTGTGACAAGGCCGGACATAGACCCTCATAATTTCCTTTCTTTGCCTCATAAATGATTAGCTGAACTGCTTGTCCCCACCAATAAATGCAACACAGTAATGTTAACCAAACTTTGGTTAAGCTCTCTCCTTCCTCTAGGTCCTTGAACTTTGGCCCACCCTCAGTGACTTCCCTGGTGGCTCAGATGGTAAAGCGTCTGTGGGAGACCTGGTTTCAATCCCTGGGTTGGGAAGAAAAATTATGGATTTGAATCTTGTGTTTTCTAAAAGTAGGGAAAACCTTCTTCTCAAGCTAATTATGACAATACTTTGGTAAAAAAATTGGCTTCCCTGGTGGCTCAGAGGTTAAAGCGTCTGCCTGGAATGCAGGAGACCTGGGTTCGATCCCTGGGTCGAGAAGATCGCCTGGAGAAGGAAATGGCAACCCACTCCAGTACTCTTGCCTGAAAAGAATCTGCTTGCAGTGCAGGAGACACAGGAGATGCAGATTTGATCCCTGGGTCAGAGAGATCCTTCGGGAGAAGGAAATGGCAATCCAGTCCTGTATTCTTGCCTGAAAAATCCCATGGATAGAGGAGCCTGGGAGCTACAATCCATGAAGTCACAAAGAGTCAGACGTGACTGAACACACAGCACAACACACAGCTTCTGAGAATAGGGTCAAACATTCTCTAATCTACCATCCATTCACGCCACTCTTTTTTAAGTTCTTTTTTTTTTTCTCCCAATTTATTTTTGACTGCACTGGGTCTGTATTGCTGCTCATGGGCTTTCTCTAGTGACGGCAAGCAGGGGCTACTCTCTAGTCGTGGTGCACAGGCTTCTCATTGCTGTGGCTTCTCTTGTTGTGGGGCTTGGGCTCTAGAGTTGTGTCATACAGGCTTAGTTGCTCTGTGGCATGTGAGACTTTCCTGGACCAGGGATTGAACCCGTGTACCCTGCATTGACAAGCACATTTTTAACCACTGGACCACCAGGGAAGTCCTCACACCACTGTTTCATCCCACTTCCCTGAGTCTGGCTCTTCCCAGCCTTGTTTACTCCTCTCTATGCTGCTGCTAAGTCTCTTCAGTCGTGTCTGACTCTGTGCGACCCCATAGACGGCAGCCCACCAGGTTCCCCCGTCCCTGGGATTCTCCAGGCAAGAACACTGGAGTGGGTTGCCATTTCCTTCTCCAAAGCATGAAAGTGAAAAGTGAAAGTGAAGTCACTCAGTCGTATCCAACCCTCAGCAACCCCATGGACTGAAGCCTTCCAGGCTCCTCCATCCATGGGATTTTTCCAGGCAAGAGTACTGGAGTGGGGTGCCATTGACTCCTCTGACTCCTCTCTATAACAGAGGGAAAATCTTTTTGCCCAACTCTAAGATGCTTGCAGCAAACCTATGTCACAGCCTTCTCTCACTGCAGTATTTTCCTTCCCCCCTTGCATAATCTTTTTGAGTACAAGTCTCTTACTAAGTCTGTAATAGATATGCTTTGGACAAACCAGAAATAAAAGAGAACCCTTTAACTTCATTTATGAGTAATCTTTTTTTCTTCTTCTTAATATTCTGATTTTATTTTCAAGTTGTCAGAAAAAATAAAAATATTATGTAATGAATACATTTAAAAAAATTTACTGGCATATAGTTGATTTACAATGTCGTGTTAGTTTCAGGTGAACAGCAAAGTGAATACATATATCCCTTCTTTTTTCCCATATAGGCTTTTCCCATATAAACTATTATAGAGTATTGATGGAGTTCCCTGTGCTATACAGTAGGTTCTTATTATCAGTAGTTATCTACTTTACATATAGTAGTAGTATATGCATGAGCATCTTCTGATAGTAGAAGTGTTTTTATAAACTGAATATTATTTGATTCTTCAGTCCCCTGATGGGTTTCCAGAGTGCATTGAGCATTGTGACCTCTGACAAATAATGAACTGGGTTGTTGTTGTTTAGTCACTAAGTTGTGTCGGATTCTTTTGCGACCCATGTACTGTGGTCCCGTCAGGATCCTCTATGGGATTTCCCACACAATAATACTGGAGTGGGTTGCCATTTCCTCCTCCAAAACAGGGTAGATTAGTCTAAGTTAAATGTCTATCATGGAGAAGGCAATGGCCCCCCACTCCAGTACTCTTGCCTGGAAAATCCCATGGATGGAGGAGCCTGGTAGGCTGCAGTCCATGGGGTCGCTAAGAGTCGGACACAACTGAGCGACTTCACTTTCACTTTTCACTTTCATGCATTGGAGAAGGAAATGGCAACCCACTCCAGTGTTCTTGCCTGGAGAATCCCAGGGATGGGGGAACCTGGTGGGCTGCCGTCTATGGGGTCTCGAAGAGTCAGACACGACCGAAGTGACTTAGCAGTAGTAGTAAATGCCTATCATGTGTTAGGCACTGTTGTAAGTGGTTAACATATGCTATCTCATTTCATTTTCCCAGTTTCCCAGTTTCCATGTACTATTTTTATTTTCTTTTACAAAAGAGGAAACAGGCACAGAGAAGTTAAATAACTTCTCCAAGGTCCCATGCCAGTGTGAATGGTAGACTTGAGCAGCACAGTCAGGTCAGTCTGAAGCCATGGTTCAGCCATTTAGATACCATGCCACAGGCTTCCCTCGGGATGACCTCCTAGGATGCTCCTTCTGACAGCAGGGAACCTGAGGATAAGAAGCATGTGGAAGAAAACAAAAGTTTCTACCGCTGTCAGCTGGCAACTGGCCTGGCCCCCACAGCTGGGAACTGGTTTAGTACCTACCAATCACAAACCTTTTCTCAGAAAGGCACTGTCTCCTGAGAGCCCTCTGTGGAGTGAGACAGAGACCATTCTGCAACCATGCCTTCAGCACAAACCAAAGCAGCTCTTAGAACCACTGCTGCTGCTGCTGCTAAATCGCTTCAGTTGTGTCCGACTCTGTGCGACCCCATAGACGGTAGCCCACCAGGCTCTCCCGTCTCTGGGATTCTCCAGTGTTCTTGCCATTTCCTTCTCTTAGAACCACAGAAACAACCAAACTCCGCGCCTCCTGCCCCGCGCCCTCACCCCCCCACCATTTCCTAGCTAACACGAGTAACTACCGCTTCCTTATGGTTCTTTTTGAATGAGGGCGTTAGCTTGATCCTGTTCCTGTCGTATCTTTGATGAAAATCATTAAGATACTCAATCACCAAATTACCCCTCCTTTCTGACCACACCTGGTCCAGAGCAAGCCTCACGCTGATGAACCGAAGTGAAGCTAAGTGAAGTTGCTCGGTCGTGTCCGACTCTTTGAGACCCCGTGGACTGTAGCCTACCAGGCTCCTCTGTCCATGGGATTTTCCAGGCAAGAGTACTGGAGTGGGTTGCCATTTTGAACTCTTCCCTAAATCATCTAACAGAAACCCAAACCCTTTTATGAGCCCCTCCCAATTCCCTCCTATCTATGCGGCACAATTCCATGGCATTTACAGTCACCCTCGCTTTATTTTTTATAGTGAAAAATCACAAGTTCAGAATTAAGTGCCAGGCGTTGTGGTTTTGACAAAGAGCGTTTCCTTGGGGGCTAAGACGCAAACGGTGTCTGGACGGTGGGGAAGGGCACAAAATATGGAACGCTTCAGGAATTCGCGTGTCATCCTTGCGCAGGGGCCATACCAATCTCTGTATCGTTCCAATTTTAGAATCAGATCAGATCAGATCAGTCGCTCAGTCGTGTCCGACTCTTTGCGACCCCATGAATCGCAGCACGCCAGGCCTCCCTGTCCATCACCAACTCCCGGAGTTCACTCAGACTCACGTCCATCGAGTCTGTGCTGCCAAAGCGAGACCACCCTTGCTTTGTTTGACTATTGGTGGGAACCTAAGGGGCTGGTGGCTTTAACGCAGGACTGTAGTCCGACTCGATGGACATGCGTAAGCTCTGGGATTTGGTACGGAAAGGAAGCCTGGAGTGCTGCAGTCCATGGGGTCACTAAGAGGCGGACCGGGCTGAGTGAACTGAACTGTAGTCCGCCGAGGGCCCAAGTTTGATGCTTTCCCATGCGCCACCTGGTGGTTACCTTATGCAATTGCAGGAACTTTCATCTGGGCTGCTTCCTCAAAGGCCACGCCTTTGCCCCTTTTCAGTTTACCATTCCTCCTCCTTCCCTTTCTTCCCCCTCGCTCTCTTTTTTAAGGCAGACGTTTTTGATTGTTTTCTTTTTTTGCCTGTATTGAGTCTTCATTGCTGCTCGGGCTTTTCTCTAGTTGTGGTGAGTAGGGCTACTCTCTAGTTGCGGTGGGAGGGCTTCTCATTGTGGTGGCTGCTAATTGTGGTAGCCTCTCTTGTTCTGCAGCCTGGGCTCTAGGGCGTACTGGCTTTAATAGTTGCAGCACATGGGCTCAGTCGTTGCAGGTCCCAGGTTCTAGAGCACAGGCTCGGTAGTTGTGGCCCTTGGGCTTAGTTGCTCTTCGGCATGTGGGCCTTCTCTGATCAGGGATTGAACCCCGTCTCCTACATTGGCAAGGCGATTCTTTACCACCCCCCACCCCATACACATCTGTCCCCAACCCCCGCCCCCGCTGGAAAAGGCTTTATTTCCTTTGGGATAGTGTGAATGGTTGACCATACTGAACAAGTTCCTCTAACTTACTTATCTTTGACTTAATTTCACCAGCTGGGGAATCTCAAGCTTCAGCCTTTACCATCCCTGCGCTTTCTCTATATACCTGAAACGGAGGAAGGGTCAGCAGAGGCCTCCGTGGGTACAGTTAGGCTCCGTCTGGGGGAATAGGAGCTCCAGAAGCATCATCTCTACCACAGCTTCTCTTCCCAGAGTTTACACCCTTGAAATAAGGGATAAACTGCTCAGGTAAATTATTGTTTTAATATTCCCAAATAAGAGGCACAAAAGTCACCAGAAATATTCTGGGCTAGTGCAGAATATTGGCTTTACATTTAAAAGTTTATTTTTGTTGTGACTTTTATTACCTATAATAAAACGTGTCCTATATAATAATGCATGGCTGTGGCCTAGGTGAAGTAACGACAGCAGCATGTTTCTTTTTTTTTTGTCATATAAATATGTTTATGGTGTGGAAACTCAAATAATCATGATGATATGACTGCAGAAGACTAAAAGCAATGACCACTCTAGACAGTGACACAGTAATGAAAAAGGTTGGCATCGTCATGTAAGAACTTCCATTATAATTACACCACAAGAGGTTTCTAAGATGTTGTGATTGGAGCACATTAATAGACTTTCCTATGACACTGCTTTAGCTACTTCCTAAGGCAATCCTCTCCTATGGTAAAACCGATATGATTTTTTAAAAAAATCAGATTTGTATTTTTTAAAAGATATTTTCAGGTTATTTTAGAAAATACAAAACCAGTTTTACTTGATTAAATGATAGGTACTTTTAGTACATGATGTGGTTTTTCTAACACTACTGCAAAGGCTGACTTTTATATGTCAGTTTTTTTAATTAAAATTTTTTTTTAATTTGGCTGTGTCACATGGCTTTTGGGTCATGAGGCTTGTGGGATCTTAGTTTCCCTGCTGCTGTCACTTCAGTTGTGTCCGAGTCTGTGCAACCCCATAGATGGCAGCCCACCAGGCTTCCCCATCCCTGGGATTCTCCAGGCAAGAACACTGGAGTGGGTTGCCATGTCCTTCTCCAATGCATGAAAGTGAAAAGTGAAAGTGAAGTCGCTCAATCGTGTCCGACTCTCAGCGACCCCATGGACTGCAGCCCTCCAGGCTCCTCCATCCATGGATTTTCCAGGCAAGAGTACTGGAGTGGGGTGCCATTGCCTTAGTTTCCCTACCAGGGATCAAACATGCCCCTTGCAGTGGAAGCTCGAGGTCCTAACCACTGGACTGCTGGGGAATTCCCTATATATCACTTTTAAAGTTCCACAAATAATTCATTGATAAAGAAATCCTCATTGAAAAAAATCAAAATTCAGAAAAATACAGGTTAATGGTAAAAGTCACCCATCAATCCCAACCCTTCCCCTGAATCTCACTCCCCTTCCTTAGAATGACAACTACTACCGTTTTTGTGTGCTCCCTTCCAGAGCACTTTTTTTTTTTTTGGCATTTACATTCACATATATGCACATGTAGTAATAGTATTTCTTTCATATTAAGGTGTTTCAGATACATAGTTATCCTATTTAATCCCTGTAGAGGAGGCAAAATTTTACCTAACCTTTGGGTGAAGAATTGATGTTTTCGAATTGTGGTACTAGTGAAGACTCTTGAGAGTTCCTTGGACTGCAAGGAGCTCAAACCAGTCAATCTTAGAGGAAATCAACCCTGAATATTCATTGGAAGGGCTGTTGCTGAAGCTGAAGCTCCAGTACTTTGGCCACTTGAGATGAAGAGCCTTGTTGGAAAAGACCCTGAAGCTGGGAAAGATTGACGGCAAAAGGAGGAGGGGGGCGGTGGAGGATAAGATGGTTAGATAGCATCACCAGCTTAATCGACATGAATTTGAGCAAATTCTGGGAGACAGTGGAGGACAGAAGAGCCTGGTGTGCTACAGTCCATGGGATCGCAAAGAGTACGGCAGGACTTAGTGACTGAACAACTTAGAGTTTTCATCTGGGCATTAGATTTAAATTTGCATGAGGAGATTAACCAGAGAAAAGCATACATATTTATTTAGTATAATTTTAATGTGACAGGAAAGCCCTCATAAGGAAACAAAGACCTAATGAACAAAGACAGGTAATTGTGGAAAACTAACTAAAATAAACAGGGAGGCTAAAGAAACATAAGAGTTATTTTAACAAGGTCTTTTTGCACAGAAGTCTCTTGCCTTCACCTTCCCACCCTTGATGATAAGGTTGTTTCCTTTCAGTAGGAAGACATCTCTCATAGGCTGGTTTCCAATTCCAACAGTGTGTGTGTGCTCAGTTGTGGCCAACCCCCTGGACTGTAGCCCGCCAGGCTCCTCTGTCCATGGGATTTTCCAGGCAAGAATGCTGGAGTGGGTTGTTGCTTTCTCCTCCAGGGGATCTTCCCTACTCAGGGATCGAACGCGAGTCCCCTGTGTCTCCTGTATTCAGGGTGGATTGTTTACTGCTTGAGCCATCGGGAAAGCCATAGGGCAGTTTATCTCCCGCTTTTAGGAAGAAAAGAGAGCTGGTCAGCTCACTTGCTGTGTACCTTTAGCTCAAAATAATCCTCAGGCCAAAGTGGCCTGTTTTGAGTTGGCATTCTCTGGCACCCTTCATCCTCACAACCGCCTTTGAGGCTGTGCCATTAGTTACCCAAGTACAGAGAATACACAGTCCATGGAATTCTCCAGGCCAGAATACTGGAGGGGGTAAGCTTTCCCTTCTCCGGGGGATCTTCCCAACCCAGGGATCGAACCCACATCTCCTGTATAACAGGCGGATTCTTTACCAACTGAGCTATCAGGGAAGCCACCAGCTCAAAATAATCCTCAGGCCAAAGTGGCCTGTTTTGAGCAGGCATACTCTGCCGCCCTTCATCTTCACCACCACCTCTGAGGCTGTGCTATTAGTTACCCATGTACAGATAAGGACCAGAATCACAGAGGAGGTCGCAGTTCAAGTTGCACCACTGGTGAATAGTGAAGCCAGATTTTGAGCTGTCTGGGCTCAGTGTCCCAAACTCTCAATCTCAACTCTGTATCATCTTCCAGTGGCAAGTTCAATATTACCGCAGCTGCTTTTTGGTTTTAACCACAGGAGTTGAGTGGGCTACATGCTTGCTGCTATGTGGATTTTCAGTGGTTACTGATGAGACTGCAATGGTGGTCACCCGGGAACTTTGTGCAGCAGAATCCAGGCTGTTGCAAAGCTTCACTGTGGTATAAACACAGTAGGAACACAGTACAAAGTGCTGCTAACTTGAAGCAACAAATGCAGTGGGTGAAACTACTGAGCCATGCCAAAACAGGAGAAGCCAGAGGGCGGTGACAAAAACCAGTCAGTTCAGTTCAGTTGCTCAGTTGTGTCCAACTCTGCAGCCCCATCGACTGCAGCACACCAGGCTTCCCTGTCCATCACCAACTCCCAGAGCTTCCTCAAACTCATGTCCATCAAATTAGTGATGCCATCCAACCATCTCATCCTCTGTCGCCCCCTTCTCCTCCTGCCTTCAATCTTTCCCAGCATCAGGGTCTTTCCCAATGAGTCAGTGCTTCACATCAGGTGACCAAAATACTGAAACGTCAGCTTCAACATCAGTCCTTCCAATGAATATTCCAGATTGATTTCCTTTAGGATGGACTGGTTTGATCTCCTTGCAGTCCAAAGGAATCTCAAGAGTCTTCTCCAACACCACAGTTCAAAAGCATCATTTCTTCAGTGCTCAGCTTTCTTTATAGTCCAACTCTCACATTCATACATGACCACTGGAACTAGACGAACCTTTGTTGGCAAAGTAATATCTCTGCTTTTTAATATGCTGTCTAGGTTGGTCATGGCTTTTCTTCCAAGGAGCAAGTGTCCTTTAATTTCATGGCTGTAGTCACCATCTGCAGTGATTTTGGAGCCCAGAATAATAGTCTGTTTCCACTGTTTCCCCATCTATTTGCCATGAAGTGATGGGACCAGATGCCATGATCTTAGTTTTCTGAATGTTGAGTTTTAAGCCAGCTTTTTCACTCTCTTCTTTTATTTTCATCAAGAGGCTCTTTAGTTCTTTGCTTTCTGCCATAAGGGTGGTGTCGTCTGCGTATCTGAGGTTATTAATGTTTCCCCTGGAAATCTTGATTCCAGCTTGTGCTTCATCCAGCCTGGCATTTTGCATGATGTACTCTGCATTTAAGTTAAATAAGCAGGGTGACAATATATAGCCTTGACATACTCCTTACCCAATTTGGAACCAGTCTGTTGTTCCACATCCAGTTCTAACGGTTGCTTCTTGACCTGCATACAGATTTCTCAGGAGGCAGGTCAGGTGGTCTGGTATTCCCATCTCTTTCAGAATTTTCCACAGTTTGTTTTGATCCACACAGTAAAGGCTTTGGTGTAGTCAATAAAGAAGAAGTAGATGTTTTTCTGGAATTCTCTTGCTTTTTTGATGGTCCAATGGATGTTGGCAGTTTGATCTCTGGTTCCTCTGCCTTTTCTAAATCCAGCTTGAACATCTGGAAGTTCATGGTTCACGTACTGTTGAAGCCTGACTTGGAGAATTTTGAGCATTACTTTGCTAGCTTGTGAGATGAGTGCAACTGTGCGGTAGTTTGAACATTCTTTGGCATTGCCTTTCTTTGGGATTGGAATGAAAACTGACCTTTTTCAGTCCTGTGACCACTGCTGAGTTTTCTAAATTTGCTGGCATGTTGAATGCAGCCAAAACCCAGCACAGCCAAAAACAAACAAATGCGGTCAGTACAGTCGGTCTAAGCCTTTATGTATTGTCAAAAACTGGGATGGGTTTCTCCAAACTGAAAGATTTACTTACCTGTCTTTGTCAGTTGGGTAAAACTAAATTTGGGAATATTTCATCACCATCACTTCCTTGCCACATTCTTGACCTGCAGGGGGATTTCCACAAAGACTGTTCCAAAATTTATCAAGAGTGAAAAAGTAGGTTTGTCCTTGGATTTCATTTTATGCCCCTGTCTTTGTTTCATTTATGTAATAAAGATAATCCTAGCCATATTCCTTCAGAAAATTGAGGATTATATTAAAGGATATGTTAGTGACACTTTATAAGTTGGAACATGCTGAAAGTTCCTTTCTCTGACAGTTCCTCAAGCCTTCCTCTCTTGGCTGCAAAGATGGATGAATTAGCTCTTAGCATCAATCATTAAGAAACAGTTAATGAAAGTGCTCAGATATGATTAATGCTTCTAAATAACATTCAACCAACAGAGACTCTACCTCTGTAACCTCTTGCTACAAATATCTGGTTAAAATATCATAGTGATAGAGCACTATTCTTCACCATTGATATAAGCACACTCCCTTCTAGAGAATATAAAGAAATAAAATGAAAACTGCATTAAGTGCCTGGCACTATTAGGCATTCACTTATCTATTCAAAGAATAAAAAAGAAACACTGATTCTGGTTCAGCTGTATTAAAAGTTGACCTGTTTAAATTTATCACAACTTTCATAGTCATCATGTTTTCTCATCTGAAGATTAAGGAAATAATGCTGTCATTGTTTTCATCTCTCAGATGTGTTATGAGATTGAGATCATATATGGAGCATTTTATTTCAGTCTGTAGATTTAATATATTGGCTTTTTCTTTTCCATTATTACAAGTTTATTACAAGATACTGAACATAGTTTCCTGTGCTATGTACAGTGGGATCTTGTTGTTTGTCTGTTTTATATATAGTGGTTTGTATCTGCTAATCCCAAACTTCCGATTATCCCTTTCCCCCTTTCCCTGTGGTAACTGTAAGTTTGTTTTGTGTGAGTCTGTTTCTGCTTTGTGAATAATTTCATTTGTATCATATTTTACACTCTACATATAAGTGATATCGTATGATATTTGTCTCCTCTGTCTGAATTCCTTCACTTAGTATAATAATCTTTAGGTCCATCCATATTGCTCCAAATGGCATTCATTCTTTTTTATGGTTGAGTGGGACTTCCCTGGTGGCTCAGATGGTAAAAGCGTCTGCCTACAATGCGGGAGACCCGGGTTCGATCCTGGGGCCGGGAAGATCCCCTGGAGAAGGAAATGGCAACCCATTCCAGTATTCATGCCTGGAAAATCCCATGGATGGAGGAGCCTGGTGGGCTACAGTCAATGGGGTTGCAAAGAGTTGGACACAACTGAGCGACTTCACTTCATTTCAGTATTTCACTGAATGTATTTGGACATTTAGTTTGCTTCCATGTTTTGGCTATTGTAAATAATGATATGAACATTGGGGTGCACATATCTTCAAATTAGAGTTTTCTCTGGATATGCCCAGGAGTGGGATTTCTGGATCATATAGCAACTCTATTTTTAGTTTTCTGAGCAACCTTCATATTATTTTCCATAGTGGTTGTACCAGTTACATTCCCATAACAGTGTAGGAGGGTTCCCTTTTCTAAGATATTGTTTATACTTGTATCTTCCATTAAGGCCCACATAGGAAGGTTAGTTGTCAGGCTCAATGGGCGGCATCAGTGGTAATGGAAGCTGGCAGTGCTCAGGTCTGGGATTAAGCAGGGGGACCATGGCTGGTTAAGCAGTAGATAAAGCAGGGACTTGGGGAGGGCGGGGAGCCTGAGAAGGGACACCTAGGGGAAAGAAGCATTTAGAGCTCAGGGCAGTCTCACCAAGTGGGTGGGAATTAGTCAGCATTGGGAAGAGGGTAGAAGGCAAAGGACTCACCAAAAGTCAGACACAAGGCAAGAGACTGGCAATCAGTGGGAGCAGACAGGTCTAGTGCAGGAGTTAGCTGAACTTGTCCTGATTCACTGTGTCTGTGCCAGAATTCTGTTGAGCTTTGCTCGGTAAGGTTTTGCTGACACATGGAGCTGAGGCTGGAGTCAACACTTAGAAGTGGTCACCGTCTAATCAGGCCATGTTGCTTGCAGCTGTTGCCATGTTATACGTGTGTATTCATGGTCCCATCTGCTGCTAACTGAGTCATTCTTGCAAAGAAAGTATCAGTTCAGTTATGTGCATCATATACTTCACACAAATCCTATGAATGCTATTACAAAAATAACACGTTTGGGAAGCACAACAAATGCTTAAGTTGGCAATTTTCACACGTGATTCTGATAGTGCTGTTAACCTTGCTGGGAGATGTGAATGTTAAAAATACTATCTACTAACATTCACCCACTTTTATTCAGTGTTTTAATATTTGCCATAGGCTGTAGTTCTCTGCAATACCACTACACTTAATATTTATTAATTATTATATTTATTTCCAATATTTATAATCATGAATAAAAGAGAATAAAAAAGAATATTGGCAGTATTTTAAGGAGAATGGTTTTTGGGCTTCTTGGGAATCCTGGTATCTCATTCCTAAATCCCGAAGATTAATATGCGTCAGGAATTTGAAAACTTTAGTTTAATGTTCTCTGTTGTGTTTGGGAGGGTTAAGGCTTTGCAAATGTGGAGAAGCAAGGCCTTGCAAATGGTTGTGGGTTCCAACTGTAACATGGTGTGAAGTCTCAAGGTGGAATGTCAGGGTGAGCGACAGTGTGGTCAGTGTTCTTCATCTATGAAGGGTGGCTTGTAATTAAAATATTCTTCCAGGTTAAGTGAAATATTATGTAGATTAAGATACTTATGTAGGTTATACAAGCAATAAAATCACAAGGATGAAAAATTTTGACTTAATTTCTCCCTGTTATTAGAAACGTTATAGAATCCAAAAAGGTGAGATTAAAATGGAAGATGAACTTGATGTTTACAGAAAGTTCCTTTTTAAAATAATGATTCATGATCATGGCAGAGCTGATTCTGTGTGTTGACCAAATCATTTCATTTCCTTTTGAGCTCACAGCAAGTCTACATTTCCCTGCTGCTGCTGCTGCTGCTGCTGCTAAGTCACCTCAGTCATGTCCGACTCTGGGCGACCCCATAGAGGGCAGCCCACTAGGCTCCTCCGTCCCTAGGATTCTCCAGGCAAGAATACTGGAGTGGGTTGCCATTTCCTTCTCCAATGCAAGAAAGTGAAAAGTGAAAGTGAAGTCGCTCAGTCGTGCCCAACTCTTAGCTACCCCATGGACTGCAGCCTACCAGGCTCCTCCATCCATGGGATTTTCCAGGCAAGAGTACTGGAGTGGGGTGCCATTGCCTTCTCCGCTACATTTCCCAGGACCCCATATATAAACTTCCTCATGCTGTTTTAGTTGGGCTGTCTCTCCATCTGTGAGGCTGAAAGTGAAGACTCTGAGATGGCAGAGGTGTGTGATAGGAGCAGCGCCAATCCTGGAAGTTGCTGCTTAGAGAACAGTTGTCCCAGAAAACCCTCTGACCAGGAACATCAGCACAATTGAGAAACAAATTTCTATACTATTCAGCCCTTGAGAGTTCAGGGTTTATTTGTTACCTGGCAGAGCCTAACTATCTTAACACCATGCTACGATCATCCTTACTCTTCATTGGAAAGAGGGGCCACCTCAACATGAGGAGGAACAGCATGTGGGGTGTACAGTGTGGGGAGTGACTGCACAATAAGGCATATTCATACTGTTTTAAGGGCTTCCCTGGGCTTCCTAAGTGGCTCAGTGGTAAAGAACCTGCCTGCTAATGCAGGATCTCCTGCAGGAGACGTGGATTTGATTCCTGGGTTGGGGAGATCCACTGAAGAAATGGCAATCCACTCCAGTATTCTTGCCTGGGAAATACCATGGACAGAGGAGCCTGGTAGGGCTACAGTTCATGGGATCACAAAAGAGTTGGACATGACTGAGTGACTAACACTTTTACTTTTAACCTTAAAGGGCTTCTCTGGTGGCTCAGGTGGTAAAGAATCTTCCTGCAGTGCAAGAGAGCTGGGTTCTATCCCTGGGTTGAGAAAATACCCTGGAGAAGGGAATGGCTACCCCCTCCAGTATTCTTTCCTCGAGAATTCCATGGACAGAGGAGCCTGGTGGGCTACAGTCCATGGCATCACAGAGTGGACTCAACTGAGCGACTAAGTGTGTGTATGCACACACACACACACACTCTAGTATGTGAGGGACATTACAGGAAAATGCATTCCCCATATGTGGAAATGACATGCCCCTTGAGAAATGAACAAACAAAACTTGCTTCTAATGTATCAGGCTACCATCAGTTGAAACAACTCAAGAAGAGCTCTTTTCATCAAACCATGGAGGAGCCTCCATCAGTGTTCCTCTGCCCTGTTTGTTCATTATGCTGTAATAAATCACAGTGTATTGTTCTTTGTACAGTAGACTCTTGGGAATGTGGCGGTGTAAGTCTCTATCTTTGTGTCTTGTCAAAGCTGACTTTGGGGCTAGATCCTGAATGTGAGGTTCCCACCAGCTCTCTGCTTCCCAGGAAGACCCTCTTTAGCAGGCAGCAAGTCTTACCAGCCAAAGCTTCTCACACCAAGTTGTCTTAAACGGTTTATAGTAACTTAGGCCTTAAAATAGCAGATTGTCAGCAACAGGAAATACCTGAAAAGGGAAAGCATGCTGGACAGCAATTACTGCAAGATCACTCAGCAACACTGGGAGTCTTCCTGGGACCAGAGCCATGGGAATCAAGAGGGCTGCGTGGCTGCCATTTTCTTGACTGAGAGTTTAGTTTGGTCTAGAATCTGCCTCCTGTCTTGACACAAATAGCACTTACGCAGATAAATGTAAGTGCAACAGTTTATCTAATTTAAATAAAAAATCTAAGGTCAGATTCTTACTTAGATTCAGTGTTTCAGAGTTCAAAAAGATAAGAGAATCCACTCTAGCAGATGAAGCCACTGGGGCCTTGTCAGAAATGGAATAATTCTATAAGCCCTTCAGAGAATGGAGAAGTGAGAATCAAGACTACATTTACACAGGAGATGTATTCAGTGACATAGCAAAAATCAAGTTACATTCTGAATCTCTGGCAGTCTCTCAGCTACAAATACTAAGTTGTACAAATCCCAACTGAATGAAAGCGTGAAACAGCTCCTTATTAAACCACACTGGAAACAGCCGTTCCTCACTTGCAGCTCCCTGAGCAAGTTATTTATGAATGAGCTGATGGTGCCCCTTGGTGGCCACCCTGCGGAATCACCTGGCACAGGTGCTTCCTTGCTTTGTACTGGCCATCTCTTTACTCTTGTACTTACAGTGCAGCATTTCTGAGGATCAAAAGTTTGAAAGTGGGATTTAGGTATTCTATATGAACTTATGTGTTATGGGAGTTTTAGTTGTTAAAACTAAAGAGAACTAACAAATCTTTAATTTTATTTCACACTCTTCAAATATTTACTTCTAATACTTGGCTCATATTCTTTAATTTTTTTTCTTTTCCTTCATAGTTCGACTAGTGAGGATTCAACTGAAACTCAGGAGGTGCTCTTTTGAGAACCCTCTCTGTCTCAATTGTATTCTATTAATGTGGTCTACCACCCTTATGGCAGAAAGTGAAGAGGAACTAAAAAGCCTCTTGATGAAAGTGAAAGAGGAGAGTGAAAAAGTTGGCTTAAAGCTCAACATTCAGAAAACGAAGATCATGGCATCTGGTCCCATCAATTCATGGGAAATAGATGGGGAAACAGTGGGAACAGTGGCTGACTTTATTTGGGGGGGGCTCCAAAATCACTGCAGATGGTGATTGCAGCCATGAAATTAAGACGCTTACTCCTTGGAAGGAAAGTTATGACCAACCTAGACAGCATACTCAAAAGCAGAGATATTACTTTGCCAACAAAGGTCCATCTAGTCAAGGCTATGGTTTTTCCAGTAGTCATGTATGGATGTGAAAGTTGGACTGTGAAGAAAGCTGAAGGTCGAAGAATTGATGCTTTTGAACTGTGGTGGGGAAGACTCTTGAGAGTCTCTTGGACGGCAAGGAGATCCAACCAGTCCATTCTAAAGGAAATTAGTCCTGGCTGTTCTTTGGAAGGACTGATGCTAAAGCTGAAACTCCAGTACTTTGGCCATCTCATGCGAAGAGTTGACTCATTGGAAAAGACTCTGATGCTGGGAGGGATTGGGGGCAGGAGGAGAAGGGGATGACAGAGGATGAGATGGCTGGATGGCATCACTGACTCAATGGATGTGAGTCTGAGTGAACTCCGGGAGTTGGTGATGGACAGGGAGGCCTGGCGTGCTGCAATTCATGGGGTCACAAAGAGTTGGACACAACTGAGCGACTGAACTGAACTGAACTGAATGTGGTCTACATGTTGTTTTCATTTTAAAATTTTCTTTGATTTTTTTCATTGAAATAAAGGAAAACCATGGCTCAGAGTGCTCAAAACCAGTGCTCTGTGACAACCTAGAGGGGTGGGATGGGTGGGAGGTGGCAGAGAGTTTCAAGAAGGAGGGGACATATGTATACCTATGACTGATTCATGTTGAGGAATCAACACAATATTGTGAGAAACCAACACAATATTGTAAAGCAATTATCTTCCAGTTAAAAATAAATTTAAAAAGGCAACAAATAAAAAATAAAATAAGAGGAAACAGTAAAGTATTAAATCACATGGGCAAACAGTGCCACAGATGGCACCCTGTACTTCTGGCTGGCAGGAACCTTTGGACAAGAGCCCAACTCCATTATTTGCTGAGTACTATTGTTTACCATGTAAAAGTGTAGGTTTGAATGTACAATGCTTGAAAATCAATAACTGTTATAATATTTCCTTTTTCTTTTTGGAGAGTCTATCTTTTTTTTTTTTTCCTTAAAATGGATTTACTTGCCTTCCAGGTTTTTCTTCCACATGTATACATATTGTTTTAAGGAAAATGTCTTCTTCTGTTTCTTGTAATTCCATGCACAGGTGCAAAACCATTGCTAATAGTGACTGGGGACAAAAGCCATATAAGTCCTGAATGAAATAAGACTTTCTAAAAACATACAGTGTCAACTTCTAAAGCCTTTCAAGTACCCAGATGTTTCTTTTCACCTTGTCAGGAATTTCCATAGTCCTTTTCATTCATGTAAAAGTCTACTTTCTTTTTCTTAAAGTGTCAACTTTCAAGATAAATAAAAAGCTACTGATTATATTTAGAATAATTTTTTGTTATTTTCTACTATTACAACAGAATGGTTTATTTCTTTTGTTGAAGGATAATTGCTTTACAGAATTTTGTTGTTTTCTGTCAAACCTAAACATGAATCAGCCATAGGTATACATATATCCCCTCCCTTCTGAACCTCTCTCCCCTTTCCCTCCCCAAAGAATGGTTTTAAATTTGTTTTTAAACTGCAAACATGAAAGTCTTAAGTGACTGCATGGCTTAAACAGTCTTTTGTTTGAGGGCCTAGGAACTAAATATTATCTATTACAATGTTTCTGTGTAAAGATATATATATTTTAATTTCTGAAGTAACAACACTTACTATGCTTGAGCTATTTGTGATATTTTTATTTGATTTTTTAAAAATGTACTTATTTATTTGGCTGTGCTGGCTCTTAGTTGTGACACTCGGGATCTTTAGTTACCGCTTGCGGGATCTAGTTCACTAACCAGGGATCGGACCAGGGCCCCTTGCTCATATTGGGAACTCTATGTCTTGGCCACTGAGCTGCCAGGGATGTCTCTTCTTCAGTGTTCTTTAAGCTTCTAAGGACTACTTTGGGCTGAGAGTGAGAGACTGACTTTATGAAATACTGCCCGTCCCTCTTCTCAGTAGCAGCCAGAACTGGACAGGCCAGACTCTGGTGAGTTTCAGATGTTGTAGAGAAAACGAAATAATAGCATGGATGATAGTAAAGTTCCTTTACATTTTAACAGTCTGTGATTCTAGAACTGAGCATCCGTTTCCTCTCATGAACAGGTTGCTGTGCAGATTAAATGAAGTACTTTATGTAAATGATGTTAAATGCAGTACTCGGGTGCTACCAGTTATGACTGCGTCATCACTATTCACATGGCAACCCCATGGACTGCAGCCTGCCAGACCCTCTGTCCATGGGATTTCTCAGGCGAGAATACTGGAGTGGGTTGCCATGCCCTCCTCCAGGGGATCTTTCCCACCCAGGGACTGAACCTGCATCACCTGTGTCCTGCATGAGAAGGCAGATTCTTTACCACAGCACCACCTGGGAATCCCAGTTATGGACTGCTGCTGCTGCTGCTGCTAAGTCACTTCAGTCGTGTCTGACTCTGTGCGACCCCATAGACGGCAGTCCACCAGGCTCCCCCGTCCCTGGGATTCTCCAGGCAAGAACACTGGAGTGGGTTGCCATTTCCTTCTCCAATGCATGAAAGTGAAAAGTGAAAGTGAAGCCGCTCAGTCGTGCCCGACTCTGCTGGAGACAGGAAAGTTGGTGAGGATTGTCAGTCTACCCTTTTATCTGTTTAAAACACATAATTAAAACACAGAGTAGTTTGAGTTTGGTGACAAGAAAGCTTTTCTTTCACCCTCCCAATACTCCTAGCTGTGTCTGCTTTATTTTCAGAGGCCGTTGACATGCCCACTGCACTGCTGTTGACATATTGTTACTCCTCTGATCACATGTCTACCAGTTGAAATTCCTAATGGAATGTAAGCTTCTAAGTCTGACAATTGAGCTGTCCACCAGCTGGCCCCACCCTGTCTTTCTAATTTTGTCTCCCATTTCCTGGAGCCCATGAATGCTCCTCTACAGTTAGACTGGGCTCTTTATTCTTTCCATAATATACTTGTAAATTCTGGCCTTTCACTCTGTGCCCGAAGTATCTTTCTCCTCTCTAACCCCCAAGTGAGAGAGGAGATCCTCTAAATCCTTAAAGGATAAGGGACTAGAACCTGGTCTTTATGTGCGTAGTTCTGGAACCAGGCTGCCTATGTCTGTCGCCTCAGCTCTGCTGTGAATTGTGTATGAGATTTCAAGTACATGACTTACCCTCTCTGTGCCTCCAGAGGTCACAAGAATACCTACATTCTAGATCCATTTTGAAACTTAAAGAAAATTTATGTAAAGTACTTAGAACAAAATCTAGCGGGCAGGATGTGAGCTCCTATTGTTCATGCTGCCTTCTTGGACCTGAGCCTTTTCTGACCACCGTGTCACAGCAGTTCATATGTTCTAAGTTCATATGTTGTCTCCGCTGCTTGTTTGCCACATATTCATTCATTCCACAAATATTGGTTGGGTGCCTGTTATGTGCACACAGTGTACTCAGTGCTGAAAACAGCAAAGGCCTTGTTTTCGTGGAGCTTGTAGTCTAGTTGTGGGGACACAGGCAGTGGATGATTGAGAGAGTGAGACAAATGGTAGATCAGGTGGTAAAAAGTGCAACGAAAATAAATTAGGCAAGGGATTGGGAGTGTGCAGTGCCCATGCGGTGTTATTTTATATCAGTTGGTCAAGGAGACTCCTTGAAAAGGTGATCTGTGAGCAGAGCATAGAAGGAAGGAAGGGAGAACTTAGATATCTGGGGGAAGAACGATGAGCAGCTGGAGGGAGGAGCAGCAAGAAGGCCGGGACTGAAGCCTCAGAGTGGTGCGGGGAGGGGGCTGGGGACGGGAGCAGAGCTGTATGGGGGCCTTGAAAGCCCAAAAGACTTGGCTTTCTATGAGAAGAAAAGCAGTTTGTACATTTGTGGTTTCCCTGCCCATGAATACTCTTTATCAATTAACTCCCATGTCTTTAGCTTTCCTGGTCTATTGTTTTTTACTTTTCCTCAATGTAAAACAAGCTTAGATGTAGTTATGGATTTATGAGTTTCATCCTCTGGTTTATATCCCTCATCTGGCGGTTGTGTCCTCTCCTCACCTTCCATTTCCACACCAGGATCCCAAAACATGTGTGATCATGTGATCATAGCTCTGCTGAACATGGCCCTGATCAAGGTCACCATTAGATACTTTTCAAACATTTATCTTCTTTAGCCTCCCTGTAGCATTTGAAACTGTTAACTTTCCTTCTCCTTAGTTTCTAGGACACAAAGCTTTATGACTTTCTTCCCTCCTTTCCTTCTTTCGTTTCCCACCCCTGTTTGGCTGCTCAGTGAGTGATGTCATCAAGAATCCAGGCTCTTTCCCTTGGACTTGATTCAGTGGTATCTCCCTCTGTGGTCACCAGGTGGCGCTGAAATCTCTGGTAGGTATCTGCTACCAGGACAGTGTCCCATGTATTTCATATCATTTTACCACTGAGGCCTTTCCATTCCTCCAAATAAAATTTTGGTTTACTTCAACCCACTTTAACCTATTCCCCTTATTCTGCTTTTTCTTCTTAGGGATTGTCAATAGCTGACATACACCTTTCTTTCTTTCTTATCCATGAAAAAGTAGACTCCGTGAAGTTAAGGATTTTCATCTCACCTGTATCCCCACAGCTTTGGTGCCTGGTAGGCAATCAGTCCTTGCTTGCTGAAGGGACCAATGACTCTCATTTATCAGAACTGGGTCACATGCCCATCTTTAAACCCAGCTCTGGAAAGGGGGAGACGATTGCTGTTAACTGGCTTGGACTGTCCACCGCTCACCCTCAGCTGAGTACATTGTGGCCCAAAATTAAAGAAAGGAGAATGGCTATTGGGTAAACAACCAACAGAGAACCAGTTTTTTATTTCTCTACCTTTTCATTTAGTGTTAGCAATCCTCAAGGTTCGTTCCTTGGCAGTTTTTTCTTTATACCACAAATATGTTTCTTGGGTGATTCCATCCCTTCCTGGCTGTCACTTATAGACTGGTGCTGCCTACATATATGTTTCTAACTCAGCTTTCTCTCTGGGGTTCCAGACTTGTCCTGGGGTGACTAGCTGTCCTGCTCTGCCTACAACTGTCCTGGTTTTAGCACTGAAAATCTCATGTTCCAGGAAACCTCTTGGGTCTGGGCATCTGGTCATCTTGCAGACTGTCTACACCACATCCAAACCAGAACTCTCTTGAACTCCAGAAATATATCCAGTTGCCTCTAGAATATCCCTTAATCCCAGATTCCCTCAGTTACCTCAAACTCAAGATGAACTCAAACTGAATTTATATATTCCATACAAAATTTTTTCTTGGACTTCTCTACTTAGGGAGGTATTGCCACTTCCCATTGTTGATGGTAAAGAATCTGCCTGTAATGCAGGAGACCTGGGTTTGTGCAGGAGACCTCAGTTCAATTCCTGGGTTGGGAAGATCCCCTGGAGGAGGGCATGGCAACTCACTCCAATATTCTTGTCTGGAGAATCCCCATGGACAGAGGAGCCTGGCGGGCAACAGTCCATGGGGTCACAAAGAGTTGGACATGACTGACCGAATAAGCACAGCTAAGCACACATACAATTCTTCAAGTCAGAATGATGGGTGTTATCATCAAAGGAAAAAAGTCTACAGTGCATTTGCCTTAGTTCTCCACAAAATTTCTATATTCTACCAAGAACCTGAAAAAGCCTCTTACAGTGTGTTGCTCAGGTAGAAAAACAGCTGACTGCCACATTTCTGAGTATGTTTCTGTGTCTCTTGAATCTGTTCTTTCTCTCCATTCCTGCTGCAATCTTCATTAAGGTCATCATTTTTGCTGGAATTAAGCAACCATTTCTTGTCTGATTTCCTTGACTGTAGTCGTACACTTTCCATGATCCATTCTACATACTTTCAAAATCTTAGTTCTTGATGTTTAAAATCATCAGTGGTTCTCTTTTATGAGTCCCTCGTCCAACCTACTGTTCCTGCTCTTTCCCCCTTCACTTTCTCAATCTAGCCACTCTGAACTACTTCAGTTCCAGAACACATTCTGCACTCTCACCCATCCGCCTTTCTCCTCCTGACCCCCTTGACTTGACGTTCCCCTTTCCCAATCCAGCCTCATGAACTGCTAGAGAGCTGCAGCAGCACAGTGGTTATGAGTGTGGGTGGTTAAACTCAATATGCCTGGTTAGAGCTGCTCAGCATTACCACTTCAGAGCTGTGTGAACTTTAACAAGTCCCTGAACTTCACCAAAGCTCAGTTTCCTCATCTGTAAATTGGACATAATATTTGTACTTACCACATAGTGTTGTGCATGTGCTCAGTCGCTAAGTCATGTCCAATTCTTTTCCACCCCATCGACAGTAGCCTGTCAGGCTCCTCTGTCCATGGGATTTCCCAGGCATGAATAAGGGAGGGGGTTGCCATTTCCTCCTCCTGGAGATCTTCCCATCCCAGGGAATGAATCTGTGTCTCCTGCATCTCCTGCATTGGCAGGAAGACTCTTTACCCCTTGGTCACCTGGGAAGCCGCATAGTGTTATAGAGAAGATTAAATGAGACAATGATCTGTTAATAATGCTAACTACCATTATACCAAGAATTAGCTTAGGCTTCTCTTAAAGAAGCTTCTTCCCTGGCCCTGAATTTGAATTAGGAAGATAGCTTCTGAGTGCTTTCAACACCCTATACTTAGTGCTAGAATTGATCAAACTGTGATTGTCTTTCTGATAATTTTCTCCATAAGATGATAAGTTCCCTGAGGACTTTGACTAATTTATCATTGACTTAGGGACTACCTTATGACCTGGGCACAATATGAACTCCCTTTTGTTCAATTTATCTTTCCTGTCCCTTCCTTGAGGATAAGAACAGTGTTTAATAGTTCTTTGTATCTTCCATAGGCCCTGGTTACACTGTATCTCTCCATGCATGACTTTATCTACTCAATACATCTACTGTTCATTTCGCTTGGTGGGAAATATATTCTGACAGCTCCTAGGAGGAGGGTGGTTCCAAGGAGTCTTCTTGGTTCCAAGTCCAAATTCAGTCATTTCCTCTCTTAGGCCATGCCATCTGAAGGAGGCAGGGTCACAGTGCAGACAAGCTGGAGGAGACAACCCTCTAGAACAGAGCATGGGCCCTTCTATGGCCTGAAGGAAAGGTGGTTACCAAGAAGGTGGGTTGTGAGCTGAGGGAACTTATCTATTTTATTGTATTTATTTCAGAAAAGATTTTATTTATGTATTTATTTATTAATGACTGTGCTAGGTCTTTGTTGCTGCTCACGGCTTTCTCTAGTTGCAGGGAGTGGGGGCTCTTCTCTAGTTGCAGAGCGTCTCATTGTCGGGTGTCTTCTCTTGTTGGGGAGCATGGGCTCTAGGGCCCATGGGCTTCAGTAGTTGCAACATGTGGGTTCAGTAGCTGTGGCTCGTGGAGTCTAGAACTGAGGCTCAGTACTTGTGGCACACGGACTTAGTTGCCCTGGAGCATGTGGAATCTTCCTGAACCAGGGATGGAACCCATGTACTCCACATCGTCAGGTGGACTGTTAACCACTGGATCACAGAGGGAAGTTCAAATTTGTCAATGTCAGAGAAATTAAGCTATTTCCAGATAAACAAAAACCAAGAGAATTTGTTTACAGCAAATGAATAGTAAAATAAATCTTTCAAGGTTGAAATAAAAGGACACTAGAAATGTGTTTTTTGTTGTAAGACTTTTTTTCTTGTCCTATTGCCGGGGCCCAGCCCCGGTGGATCCAGGGAATTCGAAGCGGGGACGGCATCGGCGAGGATCGGGAAACAACTGCTTAATTAAATGTTAATTAAGGATATAAAGAATAATAGAATAAGGATAGCTCAGTAGGAAAATTCAGTGAAGAAAAGAGGCTGAAATAAGGATAGCTCAGTGAGGAAATTCAGTGGAGAAAAGAGGCTGAATAATTCAGCCAGAAGGTGAGAGAAAGAACGACTTGGGGAGACCAAGTTTTGGTGAACAAGGCCCGGTGAACTACTTTATTTTCCAAAGTAGTTTTTATACCTTAAGTTATGCATAGAGGATAATGGGGGAAGGGGTAGAGTCATGCAGCAAGCCAGGCTTTCTTCCTGCAAACTTATCATATGCAAAAGCTTAGGTGATTTGCATCATCTTCTGGCCCGGAGGCCTGTTAACATTTTAAGACCCTTTCTTCAGAAAACTTATTTTTCTCTAAAGGTCAGGAGCCACCCTCCAAAAGCATTAGATAAAGTTGCATTCCTACAGAGCAAAGGTGTGGTGGGCTATAACAAGAAAAAGAATTAACTCAAGGTCCCAGGTTACAAACATTAAAGCTACTACTTACACCAATTATATTAATCAATACACTGCCAGGGACACAGCAGGTAAGGGATATGGAAACTTAGCAGCAAACATTGGCCCAACAAGTGAAAATCCCTTCACCAATACAATTTCTAATCAATCTTTTAACTGCTCAAAGGAATCTGTATTGAGACAGTTTAGAACATCTCATGCCTCTCACAGTTGGGAGGCTCTGAGCAATCACATGTGGCTGGAAAAACCTATTCAGGCAGGCTAGAGGACTTCCAAAGGAGTTTGTAGGTTGAAACAGTGTCACACCCAGGAATTATTAACTGGAGCTGTAAGCTAACTCTTTTTTCAGAGAGAGGTAGTGGGGGACAGCCCCCCGTAAAGTCAGAGGTGTAGGTGAAAGCATAAAGCAGAAAGTAGGCAGACTCTGGTTTGGGGGATAGATGCTCGAGAATTTCCAGGGGAACTCCTGAGGCTCGATCCCGCCTTTGCGTATGCCAAGCCTCCTTCCTCATGACCTTTGCCACAGGCGGAGCTCGCTCCCAGCATCCTATATGATTTAAAAGGCAACTACAGAAAGCAATAAATATAAATTTATGCTAATGGGCATAGAAAGGCTTCTTGGTGGCTCAGACAGTAAAGAATTAAAGAATCCACCTGCAATGTAGGAGACCTGGGTTTGATTCCTGGGTTGGGAAGATTCCCTGGAGAAGGAAATGGCAACCCACTCCAGTATTCTTGCCTGGAGAACTTCATGGACAGAATGAGCACAGACCATGTATGAATATGTAATATGTATGGCATTAATGGCACAAAAGAGAGGGGAAGAAATGAAGCTATGTAAGAGCAAAAATTTTGGATACTATTGGAATTAAGTTGGTCATAATCTGAACTGGTTTTATAAGTTAATATATTAATTATAATCCCAGAGCAACCACTAAGAAAATAACTCAAAAATGAATACCAGAACAAACAACAAGGGAATTAAAATAGTACACCAGAAAAGATCTGCTTAACAGAAAGGAAGGCAGTAATGGAAGAACAAAGACAGGAAAAAAAAAAAAAAGACATGAGACAGGGAAAACAAGTAGCAAAATGGCAGAAGTCTGGCTTTAGCAGTATACACTTAAATGGATTAAAATGCCAATTAAAAGGCAGAAATTGACATAAGGAATTTTTTAAAGATCATGATTTAACTATATGCTGTCCAGAAGAGATTTGCTTTACATTTAGACATAAAAGAAAGTAAAAGAATGGAAAAAGATATTCCATGAAAAGAGTAAGCAAAGAGTGGCTGTAACAGTATTAGACAATTAAGACAAAATAGTTACAAAAAACAAAGAAGGACAGGATATGATGATAAATAGCCAACCCATCAAAAATATGTTAATATTACAAACATATACACATCTAATAATTGAGCCCTAAAATAGATGAAGCAAAAACTGACAGAATTGAAAGAAATAGAAAATTTAGTAATAAGTGTGGATAACTCTCTTTCAACAATAACCAGACCAAATAGACAGAAGATCAACAAAGAAATAGAAGACAAACTACATTACAAACCAACTAGACCTAATAGGCATCTATAAATTCAGGCTCAAATTGAAGAAAGGAGGGAAAACCACTAGGCCATTCAGACATGACCTGCATCATATCCTTTATTATACAGTGGAGGTGATGAATGTGTTCAAGGGATTGGATCTGGTAGATGGAAGTCTGTAACACTGTATAGGAGGTGGTTACCAAAACCATCCCCAAGAAAAAGAATGCAAGAAGGCAAAGCGGTTGTTTGAGGAGGCCTTACAAATAGCTGAGAAAAGAAGAGAAATGAAAGGCAAAGGAGAAATGGGAAGATATACCCAACTGAATGCAGAGTTCCAGAGAATAGCAAGGAGAGCTAAGAAAGTCATTAGTGGACAATACAAATAAACAGAGGAAAACAATAGAGTGGGAAATACTAGAGATCTCTTCAAGAAAATTAGAGATGCCAAGGGAATATTTCATCTAAGATGGGCAAAATAAAGAATAGAAATGGTTTGGATCTAACAGAAGCAGAAGAGATTAAGAAGAGGTGGCAAGAATACACAGAAGAACTATACAAAAAATATCTTAATGACCTGGATAACCACAATGGAGTGGTCCATCACCTAGAGCCAGACATCTAGAGTGTGAAGTCAAGTGGGCCTTAGGAAGCATTACTATGAACAAAACTAGTAGAGGTGATGGAATTCCAACTGAGCTATTTCAAATCCTAAAAGATGATGTTGTTATAAAGTGCTGCACTTAACGAGTCAGCAAATTTGGAAAACTCAGCAGTGGCCACAGGACTGGAAAAGGTCAGTTTTCATTCCAATCCCAAAGAAAGGCAATGCCAAAGGATGTTCAAATTACTGTACAATTTCACTCATTTCACATGCTCAAAATCCTTCAAGCTAGATTTCAGGAGTATCTGAACCAAGAACTTCCAAATGTACAAGTTAGATTTACTAAAGGCAGAGGAACCAGAGATCAAATTGTCAACATCCATTGGATCATAGAAAAAGTAAAGGAATTTGAGAAAAACATCTACTTCTGCTTCATTGACTAAGCTAGAGCCTTTGACTGTGTGCATCACAACAAAATATGGAAAATTCTTAAAGAGATAGGAATACCAGACTACCTTACCTATCTCCTGAGAAATCTGTATGCAGGACAAGAAGCAACAGTTAGAATCAGACATGGAACAACAGCCTGGTTCCTGTTGGAACCTGGGAAAGGAGTACATCAAGGCTGTATATTGTCACCGTACTTATTTAACTTATATGCAGAGTACATCATGCAAAATGCCAGGCTAGATGAATCACAAGTGGGAATCAAGATTGCTAGGAGAAATATCAACTACCTCAGATATGCAGATGATACCACTTAAATGGCAGAAAGTGGAGAGGAACTAAAGAGCCTCTTGATAAAAGGTGAAAGAGAAGAATGAAAAAGCTGGCTTAAAACTCAACATTCAAAAAACGAAGATCATGGGATCCTGTCCCATCACTTTATGGCAAATGGGAAAAAATTGAAACAGTAACAGATTTTATTTTCTTGGGCTCCAAAATCAGGGAGGACAGCCACTGCAGCCATGAAATTAAGATGGTTGCTCTTTGGGGGGGTGGTCCCAAGATGGCAGAGGAATAGGACAGGGAGATCACTTTCTCCCTGACAAATTCATCAAAGGATCATTTCAATGTTGAGCAATTTCCACAAAACAACTTCTAAACACAGGTGGAGGACATCAGGAAATCCCTGAAAGGCAGCCCAATCTCTTCAAAAGGAGGTAGGACAAAATATAAAAGACAAAAACAGACAAAAGATTTAGGGACAGAGACCCATCTGGGGGAGGGAGTCATGAAAGAGGAGAAGTTTCCACACAGTAGGAAACCCTCTCAAGGCGTGTCCGTGGGGAATTTTGGAATCTCAGAGGGCAACATAACCAGGAGGGAAGAAGAAAAAAAAAAAAAAAACTCACCACAGAATATGTGCCTAACTGCAACTACAAGCAAAGACCAAGAAGTGGCACAGATGTTCGCATCTGCCACCAGCGAGTGTGGGCTGGGCAGGGAGGTGCGGGCTGCATCGTAGGATAAGTCCTTAGGATAAAGACTGGGTCTAAATGCCCTGAGGACAATCTGAGGGAGCTTATAGGAGATTGCAACCCAAACTGTGGAATTACCAGAGAGAGAAGGAAAAAAAAGACCTTTCCCACATAGGCTCTAATGCTGCACAGTGACGCCTGGCACATTCACAGAAAAAAGAATTGAGCGAATACCAAGGGAGAGCAACTGCTGCTGCTGCTGCTGCTAAGTCGCTTCAGTCGTGTCCGACTCTGTGTGACCCCATAGACGGAAGCCCACCAGGCTCCCCCGTCCCTGGGATTCTCCAGGCAAGAACACTGGAGTGGGTTGCCATTTCCTTCTCCAATGCATGAAAGTGAAAAGTGAAAGTGAAGTCGCTCAGTCGTGTGTGACTCTTAGCAACCCCATGGACTGCAGCCCACCAGGCTCCTCTGTCCATGGGATTTTCCAGGCAAGAGTACTGGAGTGGGGTGCCATTGCCTTCTCCGAGGGAGAGCAAACTGGCTGCCATATAGGGCCCTCCTTCCTCAGAGGCAGAGGCAGACATGTGACAGTCAGAGCTGGAAGGCCAGGGGATGTTTCAATTTCGGCCCCAGAGACCGCATCTTCCATCAAACTGTGAGCAGGTTCCCAGTTGCTAACCATGTCTTCCTGGGATCCTGGATGGTTGACATCTGCCAGGAGTGTCACAGCCTAAGATCAGCCCCCAGAAGAGACACATGGCACACCTGGGACTGTGCTCTCGTGGCACCCCTGGGAAACCAAGCAGCCGGGACCAGGGAGGTGAATAAGATGCACAGCCCACCTGGGACAGTGCACTCATCAAGCACCCAGTGGACTGAGCTGCTTGGATCTGGGATGCGCACAAAACACACAGCCCATCTGTGTCTGTGCCCCTGCTGAGCACCCAAGAACCTAAGCAGCTTAGACCTGGGAAGTGCACAAAATGCAGGGCCCATTTGGGACAGTGCCCTGGAGCCTGAGCAGTGGAGACCTGGGAAGTACACGCTGGCTTGGGTTGTGGCAAACCCAGTGTGGTCCATCCACTGAGAGCACTCCCCACACATGACAGCACACAGTATTTGTTTGCAGTGTCTCTCTCCCCACAATACAACTAACAAGTGAGCCTAAATAAGTGGCCACCTTCATCCTTGTGTCAGGGCAGAGATTACATACTGAAGAGACTTGCAAACAGAGGAAGCCAAAATAAATAAAGAAAGGGGAACCACTCTGGAAGTGACAGGTGCAACAGATTAAAATCCAGCAATTAATACTGAGACTGTGCATTTGAGGGACACCTATAGAACTTAAGAACAAGTACAAGCCAGAACAAGGGACTATCTGACACTGAACTGACCCCACATTGCCCACAACAGCGCCAGAGAAATTCCTAGATACATTTTTACTATTATCACTTCTTAACTAAAAAAATTAATTCTTTATTACCCCTTTAACTTTCATTTTTTTATAGCCTACCATTATCTTTCCAAAAAACCCCCTTATTTTCTAAAAAACAAATTCCTTATATATATATATATATTTAATTTTGGTGATTGATTTTGTTTTGTATTTTTTATAATGTATTTTTGAGAGTCTAACCTCTATTCTCTGCTGGGAAAGATTGAGGGCAGGAGAAGGGGATGACAGAGGATGAGATGGTTGGATGGCATCACAGACTCAATGGACATGGGTTTGGGTGGACTCCGGGAGTTGGTGATGGACAGGGAGGCCTGGCGTTCTGCACTTCATGGGGTCACAAAGAGTCGGACACGACTGAGCGACTGAACTGAACTGAACCTCTCCTCTAGCTTTTTAATCTTTGCTTTTTGATATTTGTTATCAATTTTTTACCTTTAAGAAACTAATCAGTATCCATTTTCACTTAAGCATTTAATTACTGGCTTGATTGCTCTATCCCCTTTTAACTCTCCCTTTTCTCTACCAGGTCACCTCTATCTCCTTCCTCCCTCTTCTCTTCTCTGCATAACTTTGAGAATCTCTCTGCCTCTGGGCTGTGGAGAGCACTTAGGGGTTTGATTACTGGCTAGATTTCTCTCTCCCCTTTTTACTCACCCTTTTCTCCTCCTGGTCACCTCTCTCTCCCTCCTTGCTCTTCTCTATATAAACCTTTGTTCCTGGCTGTGGAGAATTGTTTCACCATTGACCTAGGGGTTTTATCTTCTATGCTGTATGGATGGAGAAATCTAGAGGCTACTGTAAGAGAAGGACCAAAAGCCAGAGTCAGGAGGCTTAACTCCAAAACTTTAGAACGTCAGAGAACTCCTGACTCCAGGGAACTTTAATAGACAAGTTCAGTTCAGTTCATTTCAGTCACTCAGTAGTGTCTGACTCCCCATGACCCCATGAACCGCGGCATGCCAGGTCTCCCTGTCCATCATCAACTCCCAGAGTTCACCCAAACCCATGTCCATTGAGTTGGTGATGCCATCCAACCATCTCATCCTCTGTCGTCCCCTTCTCCTCCTGCCCTCAATCTTTCCCAGCATCAGGGTCCTTTCAAATGAGTCAGCTCTTTGCATCAAGTGGCCAAAGTATTGGAGTTTCAGCTTCAGCATCAGTCCTTCCAATGAATATTCAGGCCTGATTTTCTTTAGGATGGACTGGTTGGATCTCTGTGCAGTCCAAGGGACTCTCAAGAGTCTTCTCCAACACCACAGTTCAAAAGCATCAATTCTTTGGCATTCAGCCTTCTTCACAGTCCAACTCTCACATCCATACATGACCACTGGAAAAACCATAGCCTTGACTAGACGGACCTTTGTTGGCAAAGTAATGTCTCTGCTTTTGAATATGCTATCTAGGTTGGTCATAACTTTCCATCCAAGGAGTAAGTGTATTTTAATTTCATGGCTGCAATCACCATCTGCAGTGATTTTGGAACCCAGAAAAATAAAGTCAGCCACCGTTTCCACAGTTTACCCATCTATTTGCCATGAAAGGATGGGACCGGATGCTATGATCGTTTTCTGAATGTTGAGCTTTAAGCCAACTTTTTCACTCTCCTCTTTCACTTTCATCCAGAGGCTGTTTAGTTCTTCTTCACTTTCTGCCATAAGGGTAGTGTCATCTGCACATCTGAGGTTATTGATATTTCTTCTGGCAATCTTGATTTCAGCCTGTGCTTCCTCCAGCCCAGCGTTTCTCATGATGTACTCTGCATATAAGTTAAATAAGCAGGGTGACAATATACAGCCTTGACACACTCCTTTTCCTATTTGGAACCAGTCTGTTGTTCCATGTCCAGTTCTAATTGTTGCTTCCTGACCTGCATACAGGTTTCTTAAGAGGTAGGTCAGGTGGTCTGGTATTCCCATCTCTTACAGAATTTTCCACAGTTTATTGTGGTCTCACCCCAAAGTCTCCATACCTACACTGAAATCAAGCTCCACCCAAGAGCCAACAAGTTCTAGTGAAAGACGTGCCATGCTAATTCTCCAGTAAAACAGGAACACAATCCTGAACATTAAAAGATGGGCTGCCCAAAGTCATGCCAAACCCATAGACACTTCAAAACTCACTACTGGACACTTCATTGCACTCCAGAGAGAATAGATCCAGCTAAACTCAGCAGAACACAGATGCAAGCTCCCCCAGCCAGGAAATCTTGACAAGCCACTAGTCCAACTCCACCCACAGGGACTCCACAATAAAGAGGAACCACGAACTCCAGCCTACAGAAAGGGCATCCCAAACACAGAAGTATAAACAAAATGAAAAGGCAGAGAAATAGTCAGCTGGTAAAGGAACATGATAAAAACCCACCAAACCCAACAAAAAAGGAGGAGTTAAGGATTCTACCTGAAAATGAATTCAGAATAATGATAGTATAGATCATCCCAAAATCTTGAAAACAAAATGGAGTTACAGACTAGAGACAAGGATTAAGATGATTCAAGAAATGTTTAACAAGGACCTAGAAGAAATAAAGAAGAGTCAATCAATATTGAACAATGCAATAACTGAGATCAAAAGCACTCTGGAAGGAATCAACAATAGAATAACTGAGGCAGAAGAAACGATAAATGAGATGGAAGATAGAATGGTGGAAATAAATGAAGCAGACAAGAAAAAAGAAAAAGAATTAAAGAAATGAGGACAGCCTTAGAGACCTCTGGGACAATGTTACATGCCCCAACATTCGAATCATAGGTGTTCCACAAGAAGAAGACAAAAAGAAGGGGTATGAGAAAATACTTAAGGAGATAATAGTCAAAAACTTCCCTAAAATGGGAAGAAAATAGCCACCCAAGTCCAAGACACCCAGAGAGTCCCAAACAGGGTAAACCCAAGGCAAAACACCCCAAGACACATATTAATCAAACTAACAAAAATCAAACACAAAGAACAAATATTAAAAGCAGGAAGGGAAAAGCAACAAATAACACACAAGAAGATCCCCATAAGGATAACAGCTGGTCTTTCAATAGCAACTCTTCAGGCCAGAAGGGAATGGCAAGATATATTTAAAGTGATGAAAGAGAAAAACCTATAACCAAGATTACTCTAACCAGCAAGGATCTCATTCAGATATGAAGGAGAAATCAAAAGCTCTACAGACAAGCAAAAGCTGAGAGAATTCATCACCACCAAATCAGCTCTTCAACAAATGCTAAAGGATCTTCTCTAGAAAGGAAACACAGACAAGGTTTATAAAAATGAACCCAAAACAACAAAATAAATGGTAATGGGATCATACTTATTAATGATTACCTTAAATGTAAATAGACTAAGTACTCCAACCAAAAGACAAAGACTGGCCAAATGGATACAAAAACAAGAGCCCTATTTATGCTGTCTACAAGAAACCCACCTCAAACCTAGGAATACATACAGACTGAAAGTGAAGGGCTGGAAAAAGATATTTCATGCAAATGGAGACCAAAAGAAAGCAGGAATAGCAATACTCATATCAGATAAAATAGACTTTGAAATAAAGACCATGCTAAGAGACAAAGAAGGACATTACATAATGATCAAAGGACCAATCCAAGAAGATATAACAATTGTAAATATATATGCACCCAACACAGGAGCACTTCAACACATAAGGCAAATGCTAACAAGTATGAAAGGGGAAATTAACAGTAACACAATAATAGTGGGGGACTTTAATACCCCCCTCACACCTATGGTTAGAGCAACCAAACAGAAAGTTAGCAAGGACACAAGCTTTAAATGATGCAATGGACCAGTTAGATCTAGTTGATATCTAATTGATAGATATCAGCACATTATTGATAGGTATTTCACTCCAAAACAATGGATTTCACCTTTTTCTCAAGTGCACGTGAAACATTCTCCAGGATAGATTACAATCTGGGCCATAAATCTAGCCTTGGCAAATTTAAATAAACTGAATCATTTCAAGCATCTTTTCTGATCACAATGAAGTAAGATTAGATGTCAACTACAGGAAAAAAAAAACTATTAAAAACTCAAACATATGGAGGCTAAGCCACACGTTTCTAAATAACCGACAGATCACAGAAGAAATAAAAAAGGAAACCAAAATATGCATCAGTTCAGTTCAGTTCAGTCGCTCAGTTGTGTCTGACTGTTTGTGACCCCATGAATCACAGCACGCCAGGCCTCCCTGTCTATCACCAGCTCCTGGAGTTCACTCAAACTCACGTCCATCGAGTCAGTGATGCCATCCAGCCATTTCATCCTCTGTCATCCCCTTTTCCTCCTGCCCCCAATCCCTCCCAGCATCAGAGTCTTTTCCAATGAGTCAACTCTTCGCATGAGGTGGCCAAAGTACTGCAGTTTCAGCTTCAGCATCATTCCTTCCAGAGAACACCCAGGACTGATCTCCTTTAGAATGGACTGGTTGGATCTCCTTGCAGTCCAAGGAACTCTCAAGAATCTTCTCCAACACCATAGTTCAAAAGCATCAATTCTTTGGTGCTCAGCTTTCTTCACAGTCCAACTCTCACATCCATACATGACCACTGGAAAAACCATAGCCTTGACTAGACGAACCTTTGTTGGCAAAGTAATGTCTCTGCTTTTGAATATGCTATCTAGGTTGGTCATAACTTTTCTTCCAAGGAGTAAGCGTCTTTTCATTTCATGGCTGCAGTCACCATCTGCAGTGATTTGGGAGCCCCAAAAAGATAAAGTCTGACACTGTTTCCATTGTTTCCCCATCTATTTCCCATGAAGTGATGGGACCAGACGCCATGATCATTTTCTGAATGTTGAGGTTTAAGCCAACTTTTTCACTCTCCACTTTCACTTTCATCAAGAGGCTTTTTAGTTCCTCTTCACTTTCTGCCATAAGGGTGGTGTCATCTGCATATCTGAGGTTATTGATATTTCTCCTGGCAATCTTGATTCCAGCTTGTGCTTCATCCAGTCCAGCATTTCTCATGATGTACACTGCATATAAGTTAAATAAGCAGGGTGACAATATGCAGCCTTGATGTACTCCTTTTTCTATTTGGAACCAGTCTGTTGTTCCATGTCCAGTTCCAACTGTAGCTTCCTGACCTGCATACAGATTTCTCAAGAGGCAGGTCAGGTGGTCTGGTATTCCCATCTCTTGAAGAATTTTCCACAGTTTATTGTGATCCACACAGTTAAAGGCTTTGGCATAGTCAATAAAGCAGAAGTAGATGTTTTTCTGGAACTCTCTTGCTTTTTCCATGACCCAGCGCATGTTGGCAATTTGATCTCTGGTTCCTCTGATTTTTCTAAAACCAGCTAGAACATCTGGAAGTTCACGGTTCACGTGTTGCTGTACCCCACGTCTGAGGTCAGGGGTGGCGGCTGAGAGGAGCTACCCCGTGTCCGAGGTCAGGGGCGGCAGCAGAGAGTGCCAGGCTGTGAAAGCGCAGGAGCAGCCAAGAGGAGCTACCCTCAACCTGAGGCCAGGGGCGGCTGCTGGGAGGAGCTACCCCATGTCCAAGGAGTGGTGGCTGAATGGGTGCAGGAGGGCCTAGAGGAGCTACTCCATGTTCAAAGTCAGGAGGGGCAGCAGTGAGGAGATACCCCATCCAAGGTAAGGAGCTGTGGCTATGAAGAGATAACCCACGTCCAAGGTAAGAGAAACCCAAGTAAGATGGTAGGTGTTGCAAGAGGGCATCAGAGGGCAGACACACTGAAAACATGCATAGAAGCAAATGAAAATGAAAACATGAAAAGCCAAAACCTATGGGATTCAGTAAAAGCAGTGCTAAGAGGGAAGTTCATAGCAACACAAGCCTACCTCAAGAATCAAGAGAAACAACAAATAAACAACCTAACTTTACATCTAAAACAACTAGAAACAGAAGAACTCCAAAGTTAGTAGAAGGAAATAAATCATAAAAATCAGAGCAGAAATAAGTGAAAAAGGAATGAAGGAGACTATAGCAAAAATCAACATAACTAAAAGCTGGTTCTTTGAGAAGATAAATAAAATAGGCCAACTGTTAGCCAGACTCATCAAGAAAAAAAGGGAGAAGAATCAATAAAATTAGAAATGAAAATGGAGAAATCACAACAGACAACACAGAAACAAAAAAGATCACAAGAGACTGCTATAAGCAATTATATGCCAATAAAGTGGACAAGTTGGAAGAAATGGACAAATTCTTAGAAAAGTATAGCCTTCCAAAACTGAACCAGGAAGAAATAGAAAATCTTAACAGAGACAGCACAAGCACAGAAATTGAAACCGTAATAAAAAATCTTCCAACAAACAAATGCCCAGGACCAGATGGCTTCACAGGTGAATTCTACCAAAAATTCAGAGAAGAGCTAACACCTTTCCTACTCAAACTCTTTCAGGAAACTGCAGAGGAAGGTAAACTCCCAACTCATTCTGTGAGGCCACCAGCACCCTAATACCAAAACCAGAAAAAGATGCCACAAAAAAAGAAAACTATAGGCCAACATCACTGATGAACATAAGTGCAAAAATCCTCAACAAAATTCTAGCAAAGACTCCAACAACATACTAAAAAGATCATACATCATGACCAAGTGTGCTTTGTTCCAGGGATGCAAGGATTCTTCAATATTCACAAATCAATCAATGTGATGCACAATATTAACAAACTGAAAGATAAAAACCATATGATTATCTCAACAGATGCAGAGAAAGCCTTTGAGAAAATTCAACACCCAGTTACAATCAAAACTCTACAGAAAGCAGGCATAGAAGGAACATACCTCAACATAATTAAAGTGATATATGACAAACCCACAGCAAACATAATCCTTAATGGTGAAAACTTGAAAGCATTTCCTTGAAAATCAGGAACAAGACAAGGGTGCCCACTCTTACCACTACTATTCAAAATAGTTTTTGAATCCCTAGCCAAAGCAATCAGAGAAGAAAAAGATATAAAAGGAATCCAGACTGGAAAAGAAGTAAAACCCTCACTGTTTGCAGATGACATGGTCCTCTACATAGAAAACTCTAAAAACACCACCAGAAAATTACTAGAGCTAATCAACGAATATAGTAAAGATGTGGGATATAAAATTAATACACAGAAATCTCTTGCATTCCTATTCACTAACAATGAGAAAACAGAAAGAGAAATTAAGGAAACAATCACATTCACCTTTGCAACGAAAAGAATAAAATGCCTAGGAATAAATTTACCTAAAGAAACAAAAGAGCTCTATATAGAAAATAATAAATCACTGATGGAAGAAATCAAAGATGACACAATTAGATGAAGAAATATACCATGTTCATGGATTGGAAGAATCAATATAGTGAAAATGAGTAGCAATCTCTAGCAATCTATAGATTCAATGCAATCCCTATCAAGCTACCAATAGTATTTTTCACAGAACTAGAACAAATAATTTCACAATTTGTTTGGAAATACAAAAAACCTCGAATAGCCAAAGCAATTTTGAGAAAGAAGAATGGAACTGGAGGAATCAACCTGCCTGATTTCAGACTATACTACAAAGCTACAGTCATCAAGACAGTATGGCCCTGGCATATAGACAGAAATATAGATCAATGGAACAAAATACAAAGCCCAGAGATAAATCCATGAACCTATAGGCACCTTATCTTTGACAAAGAAGGAAAAAATATACAATGGAGAAAAGACAATTTCTTTAACAAGTGGCGCTGGGAAAACTGGTCAACCACTTGTAAAAGAATGAAACTAGAACACTTTCTAACATCATACACAAAAGTAAACTCAAAATGGATTAAAGATCTAAATGTAAGAGCAGAAACTATATAACTCTTAGAGGAAAACATAGGCAGAACACACTCAGACATAAATCACAGCAAGATCCTCTATGATCCACCTCCCAGAGTAATGGAAATAAAAACAAAAATAAACAAATGGGACCTAATTAAACTTAAAAGCTTTTGCACAATGAAGGAAACTATAAGTAAGGTGAAAAGAACAGAAGCCTACAGAATGGGAGAAAATAATAACAGAGGAAACAACTGACAAAGAATTAATCTCCAAAATACACAAGGAGCTCATGCAGCTCCATACCAGAAAAATAAATGACCCAATCAAAAAGTGGGTTAAAGAACTAAACAGACATTTCTCCAAAGAGGACAAACAGATGGCTAACAAACACATGAAAAGATGCTCAACATCACTCATTATCAGAGAAATGCAAATCAAAACCACAATGAGGTACTATCTCATGCAGTTCAGAATGGCTGCCATCAAAATGTCTATAAACAATATATTCTGGAAAGGATGTGGAGAAAAGGGAACCCTCTTATGCTGTTGGTGGGAATACAAACTAGTACAGCCACTATTGAGAACAGTGTGAAGATTCCTTAAAAAACTGGAAATAGAAGTGCCATATGACACAGCAATCCCATTGCTGGGCATACACACTGAGGAAACCAGAATTGAAAGAGACACATGTACCCCAGTGTTCATTGCAGCACTGTTTACAACAGCTAGGACATGGAAACAACCTAGATGTCCATTGGCAGATGAATGGATAAGAAAGTTTGGTACATATACCCAATGGAATACTACTCAGCTATAAAAAAGGACACTTTTGAGTAAGTTTTAATGAGGTGGATGAAACTGGAGAATATTACACAGAGTGAAGTAAGTCAGAAAGAGAAACACCAATACAGTATGTTAATGCATATATATGGAATTTAGAAAGACAGTAACTATGACCCTATATGCATGACAGTAAAAGAGACTCTGACATAAAGAAGAGACTTTTGGACTCTGTGGGAGAAGGCAAGGGTGGGATGATTTGAGAGAATAGCATTGAAACATGTATTTTGCCATATGTAAAACAGATGACCAGTGCAAATCTGATGCATGAAGCACGGCACACAAAGCCGGTGCTCTGGGACAACCAGAAGGATGTGGTGGGGAGGGAAGATGGAGCGGGGTTCACGATGAGGGGACACATGTACACCCATGGCTGATTCATGTTGATGTATGGTGAAAACCACCACAATATTGTACAGTAATTAGCCTCCAGTTAAAAAAAAAAAAAAGACAGTTGCTCTTTGGAAGAAAAGCTATGACAAATCTAGACAATGTATTCAAAAGCAGATATTTCACTTTGCCAATAAAGGTCCGTATAGTTAAAGCTATGGTTTTTCCAGTAGTCATATGTAGATGTGAGAGTTGGAGCATAAAGAATGCTGAGTACCAAGGAATTGATTCTTTCAAACTGTGGTGGTGGAGAAGACTCTTGAAAGTCCGTTGGACAGCAAGGAGATCAAAAAGTCAATCCTAAAGGAAATCAAACCCTGAATATTCATTGGAAGAACTGGTGCTGAAGCTGAAGCACCAGTATTTTGGCCACCTGATACAAAGAACTGACTCCCTGGAAAACACCCTGATGCTGAGAAACAGTGAGGGCAAAAGGAGAAGAGGCTGGCAGAGGATGAGATGGTGGGATGGCATTGCAAACTCAATGAACATGACCTTGAGCAAACTCTGGGAG
Organism: Bos javanicus; assembly: GCF_032452875.1. Taxonomy (NCBI): domain Eukaryota; kingdom Metazoa; phylum Chordata; class Mammalia; order Artiodactyla; family Bovidae; genus Bos; species Bos javanicus. The sequence continues at coordinate 78,877,740 of NC_083872.1, read as the reverse complement.
ACAGTGAAGGACAGGGAGGCCCAGTGTGCTGCAGTTCATGGGGTCACAAAGAGTTGGACAGACTTAACTACTGAACAGCAATAGACACTACAGACAATAATAGTAGAATATATATCCTTCTCAAGTACACATGGAAAGTTCTCCAGGATGGACAGTATGGTGGGTGAAAAATGATATCAGTGAGCCTCAATGATATCAAAAGTATTGAAATCATACAAAGTGTGCTCTCTAATTCCAATGGAATGAAATAAAAATCAGTGACAGATGAATCTTGGGATATTCTGACACCATCCATTTGTAGTTAGCATCAGATTCCACAGGTCCAAGGGCTCAGTCCCATAAGACTGCCCTCACTGCAAACACCAGTCACCGGGACCAAGTCCTCAGGTTACCAACACTTGTCCAACTTGACTACAAAGTCAGAGCTTCCCACAACCCCTTTCTCAGTGTCAGTAAATCACTACAACCCCCAGAACTCAAGAAAGTGATTTACCTTATCGGGATTCCCAGGTGGCTCAGTGGTAAAGAATTTGCCTGCCAATGCAGGAGATGTGCAATCTATCCCTGGGTTGGAAAGTTTCCCTGGAGGAGGAAATGGCACCCCACTTCAGTATTCTTGCCTGAAAAATCCCATGGACAGAGGAGCCCAGTCGCAAATGGTCATACACAACTGAGCACAGCACAGCACTAGTTACAACTGAGGAACAGTCAAATGGAAAAATATATAGTAGAAGGTACTGAGGAGGGAGGGAGGGCAGAGCTTTTATGCCCTCTCTAGGAGTACCACCTTTCCACAATCTTGATGGGTCTTCCAACCCAGAAGTTCTCTGAAACCCCTTCATTTAGGGGCTTTTATGGAGGTTCCATTAGGTAGACAAGATAAATTAAATTATTGGCCATTGGTAATTAGCTCCATCTCGTCTGTCTCTGCTCCCTTGAGTTCTGGGAGTGGAGTTGAACGTTCCAGCCCTCCAGTCATAAGGCTTGTTCCTCTGATGAGCAGCCCTCATCCTGAAGCTGTCTAAATATTTACCAAGAGTCAGTTCATCAACTTAAACTCAGGGTTGGTTGAAAAGGGCTTGTTATGAGTAATAAAAGATGCTCCTATAACAGGAAATTCCAAGGGTTTTAGAAGCTTTTTGCCAGGAACTGGGGACAAAGACCAAATACATATTTTTAAATATGCCACAGGTCTGAGGATCCTAACAGTTAAGAGATGTGGCACATGACTAGAACCGACTGTCATTAATAATTATTCTGGACTGGAATCCTTACTGTACAAAAATGTCTCCAGGGAAAGTCACTCAAGTTTGCAAACTTCCATTTCATCTTGTCAGGTTCTAAAAGCAGGAGCACTGCCAGCGGTACCTGGCTTCATCCTTTCAGACATCTGATAAATTGAGTTAAGAGACAATGTTGTCTCTTGCTCTGAATCTCTTTTGAGTATTAATATAATATTGGGATTCCCTTATTTAATAACTCATTTATTCACTCCTATAGTGCTATTCCTCCTCTCTACTTATACCCAAACTTTTTAAATTTTTTTTATTTTTAAACTTTACATAATTGTATTAGTTTTGCCAAATATCAAAATGAATCTGCCACAGGTATACATGTGTTCCCCATCCTGAACCCTCCTCCCTCCTCCCTCCCCATACCATCCCTCTGGGTCGTCCCACTGCACTAGCCCCAAGCATCCAGTATCGTGCATCGAACCTGGGCTGGCAACTCGTTTCTTACATGATATTTTACATGTTTCAATGTCATTCACCCAAATCTTCCCACCCTCTCCCTCTCCCACAGAGTCCATAAGACTGTTCTATACATCAGTGTCTCTTTTGCTGTCTCGTACACTGGGTTATTGTTACCATCTTTCTAAATTCCATATATATGCGTTAGTATACTGTATTTATGTTTTTCCTTCTGGCTTACTTCACTCTGTATAATAGGCTCCAGTTTCATCCACCTCATTAGAACTGATTCAAATGTATTCTTTTTAATGGCTGAGTAATACTCCATTGTGTATACGTACCATAGCTTTCTTATCCATTCATCTGCTGATGGACATCTAGGTTGCTTCCATGTCCTGGCTATTATAAACAGTGCTGCGATGAACATTGGGGTACACGTGTCTCTTTCCCTTCTGCTTACCTCAGTGTGTATGCCCAGCAGTGGGATTGCTGGATCATAAGGCAGTTCTATTTCCAGTTTTTTAAGGAATCTCCACACTGTTCTCCATAGTGGCTGTACTAGTTTGCATTCCCATCAACAGTGTAAGAGGGTTCCCTTTTCTCCACACCCTCTCCAGCATTTATTATTCGTAGACTTTTGGATCGCAGCCATTCTGGCTGGTGTGAAATGGTACCTCATAGTGGCTTTGATTTGCATTTCTCTGATAATGAGTGATGTTGAGCATCTTTTCATGTGTTTGTTAGCCATCTGTATGTCTTCTTTGGAGAAATGTCTATTTAGTTCTTTGGCCCATTTTTTGATTGGGTCGTTTATTTTTCTGGAGTTGAGCTGTAGGAGTTGCTTGTATATTTTTGAGATTAGTTGTTTGTCATACCCAAACTTTTATACCTTTGGAAGAACATTGGGTTTGGCTACACTGCTGGTTTAGTCTGCAGGCAGCAAAACCAGTCTAGCAGGAACCTCCCTTCAGTGCACCCTGATTCATATAGGAAAGGGTTATAAGATTAGTGAGCTGTTTCTATCACTAGGTAATATAGCTGCCTCACTGTTAACCCAAATTTTGTCAGATAGGGTGAAGGTACAACCTGTACCAGGAACAATGACCAAATATATATATCTTACAATATCACAGTCTTTTATAAGCCTTTAGGAAATCTTCCATAAGATTTCAGAGGATATCTCTGGAATGTGATCCATCCATCCAAACCATATTCCTAGGAAATCTTTTAAAGAAGGAACATTGAAGTGAGCCAAAAACCTTTATGTCCTTTAAACCTCTACATATGGATTTAACTCAGCTTCTTTCTCATGGAATTCTATATGTGTTCTTACTACTCTGTCTCTGTTTTTTGATTGGATAGAAGCCTTCTCTTGTAAAGCAACTGCTCTGACGGTAGTAAAATTTTTTTAGTTCTTATGTTCCCACTTGGAGAAAATCCACCTAATTTGTCTAGTGATGAAGGAACCCAATTCACTGAAATAGTTAAGGAACTCTCTAGGGCTCCGTCACACATAAGCTTTGCTGCCTTATCACCATTAGTTCTCAGAGAAAATTGAATAAATGGTAATTTATGAAACTACCAAAGGAACTCCAATTACTGCAGCCAAAGGCTCTCCTGGACTTTAGGGTCACTCCAAAAAGAACTCATAGACAATCCCCATGTAAGGTACTCACTGAACTCTTCAGTATCTATGGATCTCACCCTTACCCTTGAGGCTGCTCTTGTACAGTCCAATATGGCAAAAGGTGAGGGTGAATGCAGAACTTCCCAGTTTATAAAATGGGTTCAGCAACTTTTCTAAAAGGTAAATCTCTGCATGACCTTCATCCCAGAGAGTTTGGCTTATTGAAAATCATAATAGTGTAAGACTGTCTTGAGCATCACTGGGAGGAAATTTATCAGAAACAGAAGCATCATGAAGGAAACTATTTTCACAAGAGCCTCAGACTATGCAGCAGGTGGCTAGCTGTGGGTAACTTCTACCCAAGACCTGGGAATCAGGATCCAGGTGTACCTAGAGTCAATGACTGCCACACTCTTTGTCTCTTTCTCTACTTTTGCTTGGCTATCTCTTCTCTGTGTGTTAATTTTAAGCTCTTATTGCTAAAATGAAATTCTTAAAGTTTCTTCCCTTGATGTTTATTACTTTGGGAAAATGAGAAGGATGAGCAAAGAGAGTGTTACAGAAACACATTAATATATAATCCTATTTCTCTATAGATTCAGGGGCCAGCAGGTAGGGCTCTTGATGAGGACCCTTTTCCCGTTTCCACACAGCTATCTTCTACCTACATCTTCACATGGTGCTGAGCAGAAAGAACAAGCTCTCTCCTGTCTCTTCTTATAAGGGCACTAATTCCATCATGATTGCCCTATCCATATGACATAATCACCTCCCAAAGGCCCCATCTCTAAATTCCATCACACTGGGGATTATGGTTTCAAATCTGAATTTGGGTGGGGGTGGGGGAGATGTAAATGGGCAGTCCATGACAGTTGACAGTTATTTACCATTTTCTCCTCTGGGCAACCACTCAGTCATAAGGTGACTGGAGTTACAAAGGCAAAAGTCATGGGAATCCTGAATGTCTGTGTTTCACTGAGTCTTCAGGGGCAACATAGATCTAGTGAATTGAACAAGCCAAGATGTAGTAAGACCTAGATATGAGACTCAGTATCCCCATCAACCAAAACGAGGGACTGCAAGACTAGAAAAGAAAGACTAGAAACTTTCCACTGAGAACCTGGCAGGTCTTTGTCCCAAGAGTTCTTCTGCCCAACCTTTGGACACAGGACTTAAATCTGTTCTTTCCCAGCACTGCAGCCAAACTGCAGATTGCTAAAGATATGGTTGCTAATCCTCAAGAATGATTCTTCTCTATTCCCGGAACAATCTGAACTTTGACACACTCTGCTTGCTAAAGTCCCATAAAACATTCTACTCTTTTCCCCTAAATTGACTGCTCCTCTTGAGATTTCTCATGCCAGGTATTCTCAAAAAAAAAAAAAAAAGCTTAGATTCTGCAGTTCACTTTTTCCTCCATAGATAATAATTACAATTTCTCAAATGCCTGGGAGATGCCTACAGTCCTTTCAAAATAATTACCTGAAAGTCTGATTATGGTGAAGATGAAGAAATAGAGTTTATCAAACCCTGAAAGAGCTAATTCAGAAATTAACATGAAACTATCACCAGGAAGAGACCCACACCTACACGAAACTAAACTACTTTCTCTTTTCCCACCACAATCCATTAATCTATGTCCACATCTGTGCTCACTTAACAGAAACTAAGGCAGATGCTGCTGCTGCTAAGTCACTTCAGTCGTGTCCAACTCTGTGTGACCCCATAGACGGCAGCCTACCAGGCTCCTCTGTCCCTGGGATTCTCCAGGCAAAAACACTGGAGTGGGTTGCCATTTCCTTCTGCAATGCATCAAAGTAAAAAGTGAAAGTGGAGTCGCTCAGTCGTGTCTGACTCTTAGCGACCCCATGGACTGCAGCCCACCAGGCTCCTCTGTCTATGGGATTTTCCAGGCAAGAGTACTGGAGTGGAGTGCCAGTGCCTTCTCTGAAAGCAGATGACACATAGCAAAACCACAGAACCAGCTGGAGTCAGAAAGGCCCAAGATGGGCAGAGTCAACTGCCCTGAACCAGTTTCACCTGGCCATGAATACAGTGCCTGCACAGAAGACCCAAAGTGTCTAAAAGTTGCCTTTACCCCTTACCATGCTAGAACCTCTGCCCAAAGGTGGAACTTGTATGTCACTAGGCGCCATTAGTTCTATGCAAAGGAGCCCACCCCTTCATGGATTGCAGTCTTGTCGTGGTGATGGGGCTTGCATAACTCAGTGAAGCCATGAGCCGTGTCATAAGGGCCACCCAAGACAGACAGGTCATGGTGGAGGGTTCTGACAAAAAGTGGTCCACTGGAGGAGGGAATGGCAAATCACTCCAACATTCTTGCTGTGAGATTCCAATGAACCGTATGAAAAGGCAAAAGGATATGACACCAGAAGATGAGTGCCCCCAGGTCAGAAGGTGTCCAATACGCTACTGGGTAAGAGCAGAGGTCAATTACTAATAGGTCCAGAAAGAATAAAGTGACTGGGCCAAAGTGGAAATGACACTCAGATGTGAATGTGTCTGGTGGTGAAAGTAAAGTCTGATGCTGTGAAGAACAATATAACATGAACCTGGAATGTTAGGTCCATGAATCAAGGTAAATTGGCCTTGGTCAAGCAGGAGATGGCAAGAGAGAACATTGACATCTTAGGAATCAGTGAACTAAAATAGAAGGGAATAGGAGAATTTAATTTAAATGACCATTTTATCTCTGTGGGCAAGAATCCTTTAAAAGAAATGGAGTAGCCCTCATGGTCAACAAGAGTCCAGAATGTAGTACCTGGGTGCAATCTAAAAAAATGAGAGAATGATCTTGGTTCGTTTCCAAGGCAAACCATTCAACATCACAGTAATCCAAATCTATGCCCCAACCACTAATGCTAAAGAAGCTGAAGTTGACTGAAGTTCTACGAAGACCTACAATACCTTCTAGAACTAACACCAAAAAAAGATGCCCTTTTCATCCTAGGAAGTCTAGTGATACCCGAAATAATAGGCAAGTTTGGCCATGGAATACAAAATGAAGCAGGGTAAAGGCTAACACAGATTTGTCAAGAGAGCACATTGGTCAGAGCAAATGTCCTTTTCCAACAACACAAGAGACAGCTCTACACATGGACATCATCAGATGGTCAATATCAAAATTAAATTGATTATATTCTTTGCAGCTGAAGGTGGAGAAGCTCTATACAGTCAGTAAAAACAAGATCTGGAGCTGACTCTGACTTAGGCCATGAGCTCCTTATTGCAAAATTCAGGCTTAAAACTGAAGAAAGTAGGAAAAACCACTAGTCCATTCAGATAAGACCTAAATCAAATCTCTTATGATTATATGGGGATGGCGGGGGTGATGAATAGATTCAAAGGATTAGGTCTGATAGAGTGCCTAAGGAACTATAAACAGAATTATAACATTGCACAGGAGGCAGTAACCAGTCATCCCAAAGAAAAAGAAAAGCAAGAAGGCAAAATGGTTGTTTGAGGAGGGCTTACAAAAGATGAAGAAAGAAGAGAAGAGAAAAGCAAGGGAGAAAGGAAGAGATATACCCAACTGAATGCAGAGTTCTAGAGAATAACCAGGAGAGATAAAAAGGCCTTCTTAAATGAACAGTGCTAAAATGGGAAAGACTAGAGATCTCTTCAAGACAATTAGAGATACCAAGGGAACATTTCATGCAAAGATGGGTATGATAAAGGACAGAAGCAGTAAGGACATAAAAGAAGCAGACGAGATTAAGAAGAGGTGGCAAGAATAGAAGAAATATACGAAAAAGGTCTTAATGACCCAGATAACCACGATGGAGTGGTCCCTCACCTAGAGCCCTCACACTCCCTCATCCTGGGGTGTGAAGTCGAGTGGGTCTTAAGAAGTATTACTGCAAACAAAGCTAGTGGAGGTGATGGAATTCCAGCTGAGCCATTTCAAATCCTAAAAGATAATGTTAAACTGCTGCACTCAGTGTGTCAGCAAATTTGGAAAACTCAGCAGTGGCCACAGAACTGGAAATGGTCAGTTTTCATTTCAATCCCAAAGAAAGACAATGCCAAAGAATGGTCAAACTACGGTACAATTGTGCTCACTTCATATTGCTAGCAAGGTAATGCTCAAAATTCTTCATGGTAGGCTTTAGTAGTGTGTGAACTGAGACCTTCAGAAGTACAAATTGAGTTCCAAAAAGGCAGAGGAACCAGAGAGCAAATCACCAACATTTGTTGGATCATAGAGAAAGTAGGGGAATTCCAGAAAAAAACCTGGTTTTGCTTCATTGACTACATGAAAGCTTTTGACTGTATTATTGTTCAGTTGCTCAATCATGTTCAACTCTTAGCGACCCCATGGACTGCAGCATGCCAGACACAACAACAACAAACTGTGGAAAATTCTTAAAGAGATGATAGTACCAGGCCATCTTACCTGTCTCCTGAGAAACCTGTATATTGGTCAAGAAGCAACAGTTAGAACCTTACATGGAACAAATGATTGATTCAAAATTGAGAAAAGAGTACATCAAGTCTGTATATTGTCACCCTGTTTATTTAACTTATATGCAGAGTAAATCATGCAAAATGCTGGGCTGGATGAATCACAAGCTGGAATCAAGATTGCTGGAAGAAATATCAGCAACCTCAGATATACCACTCTAATGGTAGAAAGTGAAGAGGAATTAAAGAGCCTCTTGATGAAGGTGAAAGAGGAGAGTGAAAAAGCTGGCTTAAAGGTGGGGACCTTCAAGATGGCAGAGGAATAGGATGGGGAGAACACCTTCTCCCCTACAAATGTATCAAAATATCACCTGCATGTAGAACAACCCCCAGAGAGTCTACCTCGGAGCCCAAGGGTCTTGGTTCTGCCCCACAGCCCAGAGCCAACTCCTTTGGGGAAGTACAGGACCGCCTCAGACTGTGGTGACCTCCTGCATAACCCAGCTGAGGCAAGCACTCCCCACTACCACAGCGGAATCTGCTGAACCCCTCTCTCCAGCACAACTGAGCAAGTGAGCCTGAATAAGTGGCTCCTTTCACCCCCTCCTGTTTGGGCAGTGAACAGATATTGGAGAGATTTAAAAGCAAAGGTGGGCCCCAAACCAAAGCAGAACACCAGGGTCTATGTGAGCAAAGGAGAAAAGGGGAAATCATCCCAGAAGTTATAGCTGTAGTGGTTTAAATCCCAGAATTTAGCCGGAAACTATGCTTTAGGAGCAATTGTAGACTATGAGAGCAAGTACACACTGGAGCAAGACAAGACCTAAGACTGAGCAGACCCCCACACTGCCCAAAACAGATCCAGAGACCTTCTTAGATATACTAGAAGACTTTCTGAGTAGGCAAATCAACTGGAGCAGGAAATCCTTGGACATTCCTCTGACTATATTCCTGTCACCTTTCAATATATATATTCTCCCCTCCATTTTCCCCCTTTTTATTTTTTTTCCTCATACTGTCCTAATGTCATTCTTCATTACTCCTTTAATTTTTATTTTTTATAACCTACTTTTCCCTCTTTTTTTTTTTTTAAGACCTATTTTAAAAATAAATTCCAAGTTTTCAACTTTTGTTTTAGATGTTTTATTTTTGATTTTGTATCTTTGAGAGTCTAACTTTTTCTACATTTTTGATTTGGCTTTTTTTAATCTTTTGTTTTGGATTTTTTATCTTTGAGAGTCTATTAATATTTTTTGTATCCATTTTCATTTAGGGGTTTAATTATTGGCCTGATTGCTCTCTTTTGACTCTTCTTATCTTTTTCTTCATTTCCCCTCTTTCCTTCTCTTTCCCCTCTTTTCTTCTCTGTGTGAATCTCTTTGGGTGATCTTCGCTATTTTGTCTTCTGCAGTGTGTCCTGTGAAATCTTGATGTTACAGTAAGGGGTTGGGCTTGAATCACAGAGGAGGAAGACTCAACTCCAGGACTTTGGACCACTAAATAACTCCTGACCCCACAGAACATTAATACATGAGAACCCTCCCAAAAGCCTCCTTTCAACACTAAGACAAAGCCCTACTCAAAAGCCAGCAAGCTCCAGTGCTGAATGCCCCACACCAATCCTTCAGCAAAACAGCACAACGTTGCACATTAGCAGACAGGCTGCCCAAAGCCATACGAAACCAATAGACACCCCAAAACACACTACTGGACACAGCACTGCCCTTCAGAGACACAAGATCTAGCTCCATCCACCAGAACGCAGGCACAAATCCCACAAACCAGGAAACTTAAACAAGGCATTGCACTGGTCCAACCCCACCCAGGGGAGGCAGACTCCAAAATTAAGAGGAAATGCAACCTTCCAGCCTGCAGAAAGGAGACCCCAAACACAGTAAATTAAACAAAATGAAAAGCCAGAGAAACATCCAGCTGATGAAGGAGCATGGTAAAAACTCACAAACAAATGAAGAGAAAATAGGCAGTCTACCTGAAAAAGAATCAGAGTAATGATAATAAAGATGACACAGAATCTTGAAAATAAAATGGAGGCATGGATAACTAGACTGTTTAACAAGGACCTTGAAGAATTAAAGAATAAACAATCAATAATGAAAAACACAACAACTGAGATTACAAATACACTGGAAGGAACCAACCATAAAATAACTGAGGTGGAAGAACACGTAAGTGAGCTGGAAGATAGAATGGTGGAAATAACTAAAACAGAATACAAGAAAGAAAAAAAAAAGTAAAGAAAGTAAAAAAAAAAAAAGTAAAGAAAGAAAAAAAAAAAGAGTAAAAAGTAATGATGACAAGCTCAGAGACCTATGAGACAACATTAAATGTAGTAATATTCTAATCATAGGGGTCCTAGAAGAAGAAGACAAAAGGAAAGGCCATGTGAAAATATTTGAGAAGATTATAGTTGAAGAGTTCCCTAAAATGGGAAAGGAAATAGCTACCCAAATCCAGAATGCCCAGAGAGTACCATACAGGAGAAACCCAAGGAGAAACATGCCTAGACACACATTAATCAAACTAACAAAAATTAAACACAAAGAATAAATATTAAAAGCAGCAAGGGAAAAGCAACAAACAACAAATAACATACAAAAGGATCTCCATGAGGCTAACAGCTGATCTTTCAACAGAAACTTTGCAGGTCAGAAGGGAATGGCAGGACATACTTAAAGTGATAAAAGGGAAAAACCTACAACCTTAATTACCCTATCTAGCAAGGATCTCATGAAGGAGAAAAAAGCTTTACAGACAAGCAAAAGACACAGATTGGCTGAATGGTTACAAAAATAAGACCACCTATATACGGTGTCTACAAGAAACTCACCTCAGACCTAGGGACAAATATAAAAGGAAAGTGAGGGGCTGGAAAAAGATATTCCATGCAAATGGAAATCAAATTAAAGCAGGAGTAGCAATACTCTTATCAGATAAAATAGACTTTAAAATAAAGACCATTACAAGAGACAAAGAAGGACATTACATAGTGATCAAGGGATCAATCCAAGAAGATATAGCAATTATAAATATATATACACCCAATATAGGAACACTTCAACACATAAAGCACATGCTAATGCCTATTAAAGGGGAAATTGACAATAACACAATAATAGTGGGAGACTTTAATACCCCACTCACAGCAATGAACAGATCATCCACACTGAAAATTAACAAGAAAACATAGGCTTTAAATGATACATTAGACCAGTTGGACCTGATTGAGATCTACATGGCATTTCATCCAAAAACAATAGATTTCACGTTTTTTTCTCAAGTGCACATGGAACCAGAATAGATCACATCTTGGGCCACAGATTAAGCCTTGGTAAGTTTTTAAAAATTGAAATCATTTCAAGCATCTTCTCTGATCACAATGCTGTAAGATTAGACATCAACTACAGAAAAAAAAACTATAAAAAACACAAAAACATGGAGGCTAAACAACATGCTTCTGAATAACCAACAGATCACTGAATAAATCAAACAGGAAATCAAAATATGTCTAGAAACAAATGACAATGAAAACACGACAATTCAAAACCTATAGGTTGTAGTAAAAGCAATGCTAAGATGGAATTTTATAGCACTGCAAACCTACGTTGAAACAACAGACATCAAATAAACAACCTAAACTTACAACTAAAGCAACTAGAAAAAAAGAACAAAAAACCCCCACCAAAATTAGAATGAATGAAATTGTAAAGATCAGGTTAGAAATAAATGAAAAAGAAAGGAAGGAGGCAATAACAAAGATGAATAAAACTAAAAGTTGATTCTTTGAGAAAATAAACAAAGTTGACAAACTCATCAAAAATAAAAAAAGACTCAGATCAATAAAATTAGAAATGAAAAAGGAAACATACAGCAAACAACACAGAAATACCAAGGATCATGAGAGTACTATGAGCAACTCTATGCCAATAAAATGGGCAATCTGGAAGAAATGGACAGATTCTTAGAAAAGTAAAACCTTCCAAAACTGAACCAGGAAGAAATAGAAAATATGACCGGAACAACCACAACATGGAGATCAAAATTGTAATAAAAAATCTTCCAACAAACAAAAGCCCAAGGTCAGGTGGATTCACAGGCTATTTTTATCAAAGGTTTAGAGAATAGCTAACACCTTTTGTGCTCAAACTCTTCCAGAAAATTGCAGAGGGAGGAAAACTCCTAAACTCATCCTACAAGACCACCATTACCCTGATACCAAACCAGACAAAGATACCACACACACACAAAATTATAGGCCAATATCACTGATGAACACAGATGCAGAAATCCTCAACAAAATTCTAGCAAACAGAATCCAACAACACATTAAAAAGATCATACATCATGATCAAATGGGCTTTATCCCAGGGATGCAAGGATTCTTCAAACACAAGTCAATCAATGTGATACACCATATCAACAAATTGAAAGATAAATACCATATGATCATCTCAATAGATGCAGAGAAAGCTTTTGATAAAATTCAATACCCATTTATTATAAAAACTCTCCAGAGAGTAGGCATAGAAAGAACAGACCTCAACATAATAAAGGCTGTATACAACAAACCCAGGCTTCCCAGGTGGCACTAGTGGTAAAGAACCCACCTGCCAATACAGGAGACATAAGAGATGTGGTTTCGATCCCTGGGTTGGGAAGATGCCCTGGGGGAGGAAATGGCAACCCACTCCAATATTCTTGCCTGGAAAATCCCATGAACAGAGGAACCTGGCAGGCTACAGTCCATAGGATCACAAAGAGTCAGACACAACTGAAGCAACTTAACATGCACAGCACAACGAATCCACAGCTAACATTATTCTCAATGGTGAAAAATTGAAAGCATTTCCTTTAAGAGCAGGAACAAGGCATGGGTGCCCACTCTTGCCACTATCATTCAACATAATTTTGGAAGTCTTAGCCACAGTAATCAGGGAAGAAAAAGAAATAAAAGTAATCCAGATTGGAAAAGAAGAAGTAAAACTCACACTGTTTGCACATGGCGTGTTTCTTTATACAGAAACCCTAAAGATTCCACCAGAAAATTAGTAGTGCTAACCAATGAAAATAGTAGTCACAGGATATAAAATTAATACACAGAACTCCTTTGTATTCCTATACACTAACAATGAAAAATCAGAAGAGAAATTAAGGAAACAATCCCATTCACCATTGCAGCGAAATGAATAAAATACTTAGGAGTAACACACCTAAAGAGACAAAAGACCTGTTTGCAGAAAACTGTAAGATGCTTATGAAAGGAATTAATTAACAGATGGAGAGATATACATTGTTCTTGGATTGGAAGAATCAATATTGTGAAAATGTTTATACTACTCAAAGCAATCTATAGATTCAATGCAATCCCTATCAAACTACCAATGATATTTTTCACAGAAGTAGAACAAATAATTCCACAGTTTGTATGGAAACACAAAAGACCCCGAATAGCCAAAGCAATCTTGAGAAGGAAGAATGGAGCTGGAAGAATCAACCTCCCTGACTTCAGGCTTTACTGTAAAGCTACAGTCATCAAGGCAGTATGGTACTGGCACAAAAATAGAAACATAGAAAAATGGAACAAAATAGAAAGACTGGAGACAAATCCACCCACCTATGGGCAATTTATCTTTGACAAAGTAGGCAAAAATGTACAATGGAAAAAAAGACAGTCTCTTCAAGAAGTGGTGCTGGGAAAACTGGGCAGTTCCAGTTCCAGTTCAGTTGCTCAGTCATGTCCGACTCTTTGCAACCCTATGAATCGCAGCACGCCAGGCCTCCCTGTCCATCACCAACTCCTGGAATTTACTCAAACTCATGTCCATCGAGTCAGTGATGCCATCCAGCCATCTCATCCTCTGTCGTCCCCTTCTCCTCCTGCCCCTAATCCCTCCTAGCATCAGGGTCTTTTCCAATGAGTCAACTCTTCACATGAGGTGGCCAAAGTACTGGAGTTTCAGCTTTAGTGTCAGTCCTTCCAATGAACACCCAGGACTGATCTCCTTCAGAATGGACTGGTTGGATCTCCTTGCAGTCCAAGGGACTCTCAAGAGTCTTCTCCAACACCACAGTTCAAAAGCATCAATTCTTTGGCACTCAGCTTTTTTCACAGTCTAACTCTCACATCCATACATGACTACTGGAAAAACCATAGCCTTGACTAGACGGACCTTTGTTGGCAAAGTAATGTCTCTGCTTTTTAATATGCTATCTAGGTTGGTCATAACCTTCCTTTCAAGGAGTAAGCGTCTTTTAATTTCATGGCAGCAAACACCATATGCAGTGATTTTGGAGCCCAGAAAAATAAAGTCTGACCCTGTTTCCCCATCTATTTCCCATGAAGTGATGGGACCATATGCCATGATCTTCATTTTCTGAATGCTGAGCTTTAAGCCAACTTTTTCACTCTCCTCTTTCACTTTCATCAAGAGTCTCTTTAGTTCCTCTTCACTTTTCTGCCACAAAGGTGGTATCATCTGCATATCTGAGGTTATTGATATTTCTCCCAGCAATCTTGATTCCAGCTTGTGATTCATCCAGCCTAGCATTTTGCATGATGTACTCTGCATATAAGTTAAGTAAGCAGGGTGATGATATATAGCCTTGATGTACTCCTTTCCCAATTTGGAACCAGTCTGTTCCATATCCAGTTCTAAAAGTTGCTTCTTGACCTGCATAGATTTCTCAGGAGGCAGGTCAGGTGGTCTGGTATTCCCATTTGTTTTGATCCACACAGTCACAGTATTTGGCATAGTCAATGAAGAAGAACAGTCACAGTATTTGGCATAGTCAATAAAGAAGAAGTAGATGTTTTTCTGGAATTTTCTTGCCTTTTTTATGGTCCAATGGAAGTTGGCAGTTTGATCTCTGGTTCCTCTGCCTTTTCTAAATCCAACTTGAACATCTGGATGTTCATGGTTCACGTACTGTTGAAGCCTGGCTTGGAGAATTTTGAGCATTACTTTGCTAGCGTGTGAGATGAGTACTATTGTGCAGTAGTTTGACCTTTTTTTGGTATTGCCTTTCTTTGGGATTAGAATGAAAACTGATTTATTCTAGTCTTGTGGCCACTGCTGAGTTTTCCAAATTTGCTGGCATATTGAGTGCAGCACTTTCACAGCATCATCTTTAAGGATTTGAAATAGCTCAGGTGGAATTTCATCACCTCCAGTAGCTTTGTTCATAGGATTGCTTCCTAAGGCCCACTTGACTTCACATTCCAGGATGTCTGGCTCTAGGTGAGTGATCACACCATCGTGGTTTCTTGGGTCATTAAGATCTTTTTCGTATAGTTCTTCTGTGTATTCTTGCCACCTCTTCTTAATACCTTCTTTTCTGTTAGGGCCATACCATTTCTGTCCTTTATTGAGCCCATCTTTGCATGAAATGTTCCCTTGGTATCTCTAATTTTCTTGAAGAGATCTCTAGTTTTTCCCATTCTATTGTTTTCCTCTATTTCTTTGCACTGATCACTGAGGAAGGCTTTCTCATCTCTCCTTGCTATTCTTTGGTACTCTGCATTCAAATGGGTAATCTTTCATTTTCTTTTGCCTCAGCTATTTGTAAGTCCTCCTCAGACAACCATTTTCCTTTTTGCATTTCTTTTTCTTGGGAATGGTTTTGATCACGGCCTCTAGTCCAGTGTTACAAACCTCTGCCCATAGTTCTTCAGGCACTTTATCAGATCTAATCCCTTGAATCTACTTGCCACTCCCACTGTATAATCATAAGGGATTTGATTTAGGTCATACATGAATGATCTAGTGGTTTTCCCTATTTTATTCAATTTAAGTCTGAATTTTGCAATAATTAATGATCTGAGCCACAGTCAGCTCCCAGTCTTGTTTTTGCTGACTGTATAGTGCTTCTCCATCTTCAGCTTCAAAGAATATGATCAATCTGATTTTGGTATTGACCATCTGGTGATGTCCATATGTAGAGTTGTCTCTTGGGTTGTTGGAAGAGGGTGTTTGCTATAACCAGCATGTTCTCTTGGAAAAACTCTGTTAGCTTTTGCCCTGCTTCATTTTATACTCCATGCCAAACTTGCCTGTTACCCTAGATATCCCTAGACTCCTACTTTTGCATTTCAGTCCCCTAGGATGAAAATGACATACTAATACCATACTCAAAAAATCTCAAAATGGACTAAAGATGTAAATGTAAGACCAGGAGCTATAAATGTCTTAGAGGGAAACATAGACAGAACACTCTTTGGCGTAAACCACTAGATCCTCTCTGACCCACCTCCTAAAGTATTGGAAATAATAACAGAAATAAACAAATGGATCTAATTAAACTTAAAAGCTTATGCACAGCAAAGGAAACAATAAATAAGAATAAAAGACAACCTTCAGGGAGAGGACATATGTATACCTATTGCTGATTCATGTTGATGTTTGGCAGAAACCAGCACATACTGTAAAGCAATTATTCTTCAATTAAAAATGAATAAATAAAAAAAGATACAGCCCTCAGAATGGGAGAAAATAATAGCAAAAGAAACAACTGACAACCAATCCCCATAATATACAACCAGTTCGTTCAGGTCAATACCAGAAAAACAAACAACCCTATCAAAAAGTGGGCAGAAGATTTAAGCAGGCATTTCTCCAAGGATGAGACATTTCTCCATACAGATGGCTAATAAACATATGAAACGATACTCAACATCAATCATTATTAGAGAAATGCAAATCAAAACTACAATGAGGTATCATCTCACACTGGGTCAGAATGGCCATCATCAAAAAGTCTACAAACAATAAATGCTGAAGAGAATGTGGAAAAAAGGGAAACCTCTTCCACTGTTGGTGGGAATGCAAACTGATACACCCACTACGGAGAACAGTATGGAGATTCCTTATAAAAAACTAGGAATAAAGCTACCGTAAGAGCCAGAAATCCCACTACTGGGCAAATACTCTGAGGAAATCATAACTGAAAAAGACACATGTACCCTAGTGTTCATTGCAGAACTATTCACAATAGCCAGGACATGGAAGCAACTTAGATGTCCATCGACAGATGAATGGATAAAGAAGTTGTGGTACATATACACAATGGAATATTATTCAGCTATAAAAAGGAATTAAAAAAGGTTCTAACGAACTGGACAAATCTAAAGCCTGTTATACAAAATGAAGTAAGTCAGAAAGAGAAAGACAAATATCATATATTAATGCATATACACAGAACCTAGAAAGATGGTACTGATGAACCTATCTACAGGGCAGCAATAGAGATGCAGACATAGAGAACGGATTTTTGGACACAGTGGGGGAGAGAGAAGGTGGGATTGTTTGAAAGAGTAGCAATGAAACAAATATATTATCATATGTAAATTAGATAGCCAATAGGAATTTGCTGTATGACACAGGGAACCTAAAACTGGTGCTCCAGGACAACCTAGAGGGATGGGCTGGGGAGGGAGTTGTGAGGGAGGTACAACAATACAAACAACAGTGTAGCTGAATCTCAAGAACATTATGCCCAGCAAAAGAAGCCCAGATACAAAAAACTGTGTAATTTCATTTATGTGAAACTCTAAAATAGGTGAAGTTAATCTAGACTTCCCTGGTGGTCCAGTGGTCAAGAATTCACTTGCCAGTGCAGGGAACACAGGTTCGATCCCTGGTCTGGGAAGATTCCACATGCCTCGGGGTGACTAAGCCCACGTGCTGCAACTATTGAGCCCTTGCTCTAGAGCCCACATGACACAACTGCTGAAGCCTGAGAGCTCTAGAGCCCATGCTCTGCTACAAGAGAAGCCATAGTAAAGAGGAGTCCGCACACCACAGCTAGAGAAAAGCCCACCTGCAGCAATGAACACCAGCACAGCCAAAAACCAAACAAAACACTTAAGACAATTGTTGAAGGAACACCCTGACCATCCAGTGGTTAAGATTACATGCTTTCACTGCCAAGGGATGGGGTTCAATCCGTAGTTGGGGAACTAAGATCTCACGAGCCAGGCTTCCCTGGTGGCTCGGTAGTAAAGAATCTGCCTGTGAATGCAGGAGACATGGGTTCAATCTGGGAAGATCCCACATGCCGTGGAGCGACTAAGCCCCTGTGCCACAACAGCTGAGCCTGTGCTCTAGAGTCAGTTCAGTTCAGTTCAGTCGCTCAGTCGTGTCCGACTCTTTGCGACCCCATGAATTGCAGCACACCAGGCCTCCCTGTCCATCACCAACCCCCGGAGTTCACTCAGACTCATGTCCATCGAGTCAGTGATGCCATCCAGCCATCTCATCCTCTGTCGTCCCCTTCTCCTCCTGCCCCCAATCCCTCCCAGCATCAGAGTCCTGCAACTACTGAAGCCCACATGCCCTAGAGCCCATGCTCCACAACAAGAGAAGTTACTGCAATGAGAAGCCAGCGCACCGCAACTCGAGAGTAGCTCATACAGCAACGAAGACTCAGGAAAGCCAAAAACAAATTTAAAAAGTAATGAAAAAAAAAAAAGATTTCACAAGCCACACACCACGGCCAAACAAAAAACAAAACAGTAGAAGTTGGTCGAGTGTGTATGAAAGGTCGTCAAAATGGGGGAAAGCAGTCGGAGTGGAAGTCACGCCAGGAAGGAACAATAGGGCATTGTCAGAGGGCTCCAGTGAAGTGCTGATAACTTCACTTCCTTCTCAAAGGATCACTTTAGCTCTTTTGTTGTTAATAGATCACCGGGAGAAGAGGGCAGAAATCTAGGGGCTGGTTCAGAGACTGTCACAATAATCACCTGACACTGGGTGTACTGGAGGGAAGCACTGCAGGTGGTGAAGAGAGCTCAGAGTCTAGTAAAATTTGAAGGAAAAGCCTACGGATTTCCTGATGGGTTAGTTGTGGAGTGTGTGTGCGTGTGTTTGTGTGAGACAGAGATAGAATCATGAGTGATACCCATTCTTTCATAAATTTTAGGCCTTCACTTTAATCAGCGATAAGTATTTCTGTTGCATCGTACAACTAAACATGTATACCAGTGTCTGGTCAAATTGTGGGTGAGAATCTTGTGTATTATTTTAAAATTTTTACCGTTTTTGCTCGGAGACACCTACATTACCACTAGATGGCACTATGGATTTAGTTGGTTGAGGATTTCACATCTCTGTGGGCCCACAATCTTTTTTTATAACAGACTGGTCTTAAAGGGCCAGATGTCAGGATTTTTAGGCAAGATTCAGTGACAGGTGTTCAACATTTGTCTAGAGGTTGCCCTGGTGGTCCAGTGGTTAAGACTCTGTGCCCCTATTGCAAGGGGTATAGGTTTGATCCCTGATCAAGGAAATAAGATCTCATGCACTGTGAGGTGCAGCCAAAAAAATAAAATTAAATAAATAAAAGCTTGCCAAGTGACCAACTGAAGACTGCAAATGCAGATAAGGAACTGAGAAAAGGAAGCCTAAAAAAGACATGGTGCTATAGACTTTTTGCAAGGGCAGTTTGAGGGAGAAAAGAGGAAGCCAAAGCTCTAGAAAATCCAAAACCTCAAACTTAATTTAAAGTCTGGCAAGAAACACATCACACTTTCCTAAGTACAATTTATCTGTTGTTCATATCTCAAGGCTGATTGAAGTAAATATTTTATTAGAAATATATTTACAAGCATTTACCTGATGGTCCAGTGGTTAAGAATCTACCTGCCAATGCAGGGGACACAGGTTTGATCCCTGGTCAGGGAAGATCCCACGCTGGGGAGTAACTAAATACTGAGCCTGCACTCAAGAGCCTGTGCTCCGCAACAAGAGAAGCCACAGCAATGAGAAGTCCGTGCATTGCAAACCCCACCTCACAACAACTAGAGAAAGCCCACGCACGGCAACAAAGACCCAGTGCAGCCAACACTAAGTAAATACATAAAATAATTTTAAAATAGCTATATTTACAAATTTATTTAGAATCAGTATTTATAAACATCTGCCAATTGTGTTATATTTATAAATAAATTGTCTAAAAAAGGTTATTTTTCTCTCATAATTCCAGATAATTCCACTAGCTTTATTGAACTATTCTTCCAGCACTGAGGAAAAACATAGATTAAAAAATGCCTATTTTAAATGTGCCCAAATTATGAAAGATCAGAAAAATAATGCAACAATTTGGATGCTGAGACACTGTTAGTCTTTGAGGAAATGCAAATTAAAACCATGATGAACTAGCACTTCATGCCTCCTAGGATGTCTATAATCAGAAAGAAAGAAGTGTAGATGAGGATGTGGAATGTGTTGAGAAGCCAGAGCTTGTGTACTGAGTTAAGTATATATAGAGGGCTTCCCTGTTGGCCCAGTAATAAAGAATCTGGTGCCAATATAGGAAACACAGGTTCTATCCCTGGTCCAGGAAGATTTCACATGCTACAGAGCAACTGGGTCTGTGCAACACAATTATTAAGCGTGTACACTGTTGCCTGGGAGCCACAACTACTGAGCCTGTTTGCCCTAGAGCCTGTGCTCTGCAATAAGAGAAGCCACCACTGTGAGAAGCCTGTGCACCAAAACTAGAGAATAGTGCCCACTTGCAGCAGATAGAGAAAAGTCCATACAGCAACAAAGACCAAGTGCAGCTAAAAGTAAATTATATGTATATATAAGAATGGGCTTCTATGGTGGCTCAGTCAGTAAAGAATCCACCTGCAATGCAGGAGACCTAGGCTTGATCCCTGGGTTGGGAAGATCCCCTGGAGGAGCGCATGGCAACCCACTGCAGTATTCTTGCCTGGAGAATCCCCATGGACAGAGGAGCCTGGTGGGCTGCAGTCCATTGGGTCACAAAGAGTTGGACATGACTGAGTGACTAAGCACACATGCACATATATAAGAATATGTAAATTATGACCTGAATAATGAAGGGGCAAAAGTCACTCAGGGTCAGTATGTAGCTCCCTCAGCAAATAAGCTCCCAGTTTGGGGAACTGAAGCCCATGGGTCATGTTAAGTGAAGATGCAGTTTCAGTATACCCACACAAAGGAAGTAGAATCACAAGATTTATTATTACTTCCAGATCCCAGAAGCAAGGCGGGTACGTTGAGCTGTGGAAAAGGAGAGCTAGGTAAGTAGGAAGTGGAGAGCAGGGTAGCAAGCACCTGTTACTCCAGGTGGTTGGGCAGAGGTTGCTAACTTTAATCAGGCTTTCCTCTAAGTTGTTATTTTAAAAGGTGCCCTGCAGAAAGCAAAGCAGGAACTTACTGTGGGTATCATCAACTCAAGTTTTTTCTAAATGTTCAGACTCTTGGTGTGAGTGGTGTTTTCATTTTGTAAAACGAATAGGTAGCAACATTTTGGCCACCTGATGTGAAGAGTTGACTCATTTGAAAAGACCCCGATGCTTGGAAAGATTGAAGGCGAGAGGAGAAGGGGATGACAGAGGATGAGATGGTTGGATGGCATCACTGACTCAATGGACATGAGTTTGAGTAAACTCCGGGAATTGGTGATGGACAGGGAGGCCTGGAATGCTGCAGTCATGGGGTTGCAAAGAGTTGGATATGACTGAGCGACTGAACTGAACTGAAGCAACCCAGAAAAACGAAATTATTTTTCTCATCTCTTTGAAAGACCAGGGTTTTCATTCGCTGATGATTGAAATGTAAAATGACAACCCTTTTGGAAGAGGTTTGCAGTTAATCACACCACCGTGTGACTTAGCCATTTCACTCCTAAGTATTTGCCCAATGAAAAAAAGAGCATATGTCTATAAAAGACTTGGGGCTCTGAAGGTGATGCTAGTGGTAAAGAACCCAGCTGCCAGTGCAGGAGATATAAGAGACACAAGTTTGATCCCTGGGTCAGGAAGATCCCCTGGAGAAGGAAATGGCAACCTACTCCAGTATTCTCGCCTGGAGAATCCCATGGATTCTATGGGGTTGCATGAAGTCAGACATGACTGAAGCGACTGAGCACATACAAAGACTAGTGCACAAGAGTTTGCAGCAGTTTTGTTTGTAATAGTAAATAAACAAAATCCCCCAGATTGTTCATCAACAGATAAATGAATAAACACATATTATACATACATACTGGCTTTTCCAGTAGTCATGTAGGATGTGAGAGTTGGACCATAAAGAATGCTGAGCACTGAAGTATTGATGCTTTGAATTGTGCTGGAGAAGACTCTTGAGAATTCCTTGAACTCAGTCAATCTTAAAGGAAATCAACCCTGAATCTTCATCAGAAGGATGGATGCTGAAGCTGAATCTCCAATACTTTGGCCACCTGATGGGAATAACTGACTCATTGGAAAAGACCCTGATGCTGGGAAAGATTGAGGGCAGGAGAATAAGGGGGAGACAGAGGATGAGATGGTTGAATGGCATCACCAACTCAATGGACATGAGTCTGAGCAAACTCTGGGAGATAGTCAAGGACAGGGAAGCTAAGTGTGCTGTAGTCCGTGGGGTTGAAAAGAGTTGAATACAACTTAGCAACTGAACAACACAGCAACAACAATATATACATGCAATAGAAAATTACTTTGCAATGAAAAGGAATGAATAACTGATGCATGAAATAGCATAGATGAATCTCAAAATAATTATGATGAGTGAAAAAAAAAGACCAAAAAAAAGAGTACATACTGTAAAACTGCATTTACATAAATATCTAGAAAATGCAAACTATACTGACAGAAAGCAGATCAGAGGCTACTGAGGATGGAGAGGATGTACGGAAGGGCAAGAGGGAGGGATAACAGAGGGCACTGAAGATGTTCAGTCTCTTGATTTTGGGGACAATTTCATACCAAGACATTAAAGTGTACACTTGAAATTTGTGAAATTTATTGTATGTCAATTCTACCTCAAAAAAGCTGTTAAAAATAAAATTTGGAAATGAGATACTGATATGTAATATTTGCTAATTTCCTTCTTTATTTGGTTTTTCTTTCACTTAACTGAATTTATTGAATGTCTTAACTGTGGCAGAAGATAAAAGAGGAATGAAATGGTCTTCCTCTAAGTCCAGTAGAGGAGCCAGACAATGACAGTTTGCATGGTATTCTTGCTGGATATGCCCATAGGAAGCTAATGAAATGTCAAGATCAGTGTGTGTGTTGGGAATGGTTTCTGAGGGCTTTAACTCTGAGCTGCATTCTGAAAAATGAGGAGGTGGTTAGGGACAGTGAGGAGGGGATGTATGTGTGGTAGGCCCGGTAACTTTGTTGGAAGCAAGGCATGAAGTGAGAGGACAAGGGCTTGTTACAAGAAAACAAAGTGTAGGAGAGAAAGGGTTTTCTAAAGGCAAGATGGGTAAGCAGGGACTGGTTACCAAGAGGTTAGGAAGCTGTGATCAGGAATTTGGCTCTGATATTGACTGCTTGGGAAGTCAGACAGGATTTCAAGCAGGGAAGAATGAGATCAAATAGCATGGTGATTAAGAGCCCAGGTCAAGCTGATAAAGAAAAAAATGACATCTTGCCCTTGGATTGTCTATCATTATGGTTAAGCATAGCTAGCTTAACCATGGTGGCTCTGACGGTAGAGAATCTGCCTGCAATGAGGGAGGCCTGGGTTCGATCCCTGGGTTGGGAATATCCCCTGGAGAAGGGAATGGCAACCCACTTTAGTATCTTTCCTGGAGAATCCCATGGACAGAGGAGCCTGGTGGGGTGCAGTCCATGGGGTCACAAAGTCGGACACCACTGAGTGACTAAGCACACGCACGCACATGGTTAAGCAAGCATATTTAATTGGTCTCCAAGTCCTGCCAATGGCTTTTGCTGAGTCACACTCAAATGTGTCCATTCTTCCCATGCCTTCATTAATTCTTCTTTGGGTTACCACCAGGTTCTTCAACTGATGTCTCCTTCAGTCCAACCTCTCTCTTTGATACCCACAGTTTAAAACTGTTTTCTAAAACTCAAATTTGATCCCGTCGCTCTTCACTGAAAACCCAGTCTTCATCTTCCAGTCTTGTTTCTTATTAATACCAACACTAACTCCATAGTTTCAATAATGATAATCACACTGTTCAGATATGTCAGCAACTGTGCCAAGCACTTTATTTTCTATCTCATTAAATCCTCAATACATTGTTATTATCATCATTATTTTACAGATGAGAAAACTGATACTTAGTGTAGGGGAGGTAAAGCTTTTCTTTACCTTCTTATGTTCACTGTCTGGGATTTGTAAGTTAAACTCACAAAAGACAGATTAACAGGAGGAAAAAAAAACCCAAGTTTATATATGCAACACATACCATACACACAGGAGAATTCAGTGATGACTAGCTCATAGGGAGTGGTTAAATTTTTGTGTTTATATATCTAACTCAGTTGGTGTTGATGAAAAATTAATAGTAAATCTAAAGAAGAAATAGAGGGTTTTTTTTTTTCCCCTAGCCAACCTGAAGGCTATAACACTAGAGACAGTCAGATAACTCTGCAGACTGTTCCCCTTGGTTAGAAGTCAAAAGCACATTTATATATTTTTGAGACAAAGGATCATTCATCAAACTGGTACACTGACATTTTACAGTTCAGCAGAGACATGAAGTCCAGACCTACATGTAGGAAGGGAGCAGCAGGTCACCATGACCCCTTACAGGATTAGGAAAGGAATGTTATCTTCTAAGGAGTCACATTGCTGGCGTCAGAAGAAGGGAAAAACGAACTTTATGGTTGAGCAGACATTTCTGTGTTTGAGGAGGTCTGGTTAATGTATAATGAAGAAGCACATTGCAGATTAGGGAGAGCCCTGTCCAGGAGGGCATGTGTTACGCTTAAATTTTCTTGTCCTGCCTTAAAAAACATACATTTTATTCCATCATAGGTGATAGGGAAAGAGAGCTTATAGGAATGACATTTTGGAAAGATAAGTGGTTTACTAGGAGAATAGATAAGAGATATGATAATCTTGAGACAATGTCTGTTTGGGTGTGATGTCCACTTTTCAAGTCCAAGAAGATTAAGGGTGTTTTCAAGGAGGGCTTTTATGACAATTGAGTTCTTTGGGGAGAGTCTGCTTTAGGCAGATAAGAGATTTCAGAAACTCAAATCTCTTTCACTCAAAACAATTCCTGTGCTACAGTGGCATATCCTGATCCCCATTCATTAGGAAGGTTTAATAATGTGCCCAAGGTCACACAGCTAATAAGTATACTTAAATAACTTGTTCAAAAAAAACTTTAAAGACAAATTTGAGTATGAGATTTATTTTTTTTAACTTGCAAGAGTGTCCAGTTATTAGGGAATTGGAACATGTACAGAGATGTAGGCAGATATTTAAAGGCAAAAATCACAAGGTCAGATAGATAGCTCAGTTGTTACCAAACAATTGACAGGTCTGCTTGGTTGCATTTGGGTCAGTTTTGATAAAAGAGAGACAATTCTTTCTCTCAATTAAAAAGAACACAAGGGACTTCCCTGGCTGTCCTGTGGTTAAGACTCCAGGCTTCCACTGCAGGGAGCACAGGTTCAATCCCTTATCAAGGAACTAAGATTTTTGCCCTGTGACAAAAATAAATAAATAAAAATAAAAAATCAACAGCAAACAATAGAAAAGAAAGTCCAGGTTTGCTTCTCAGGGCTTACAGTCTGTTTCTCTTGGCTTATCTGCTTAGCTTATCTTGTAGGAATCCTTTTTTTTTGGACTATGGAATGAAAGTTTCAGAAAAAAACATTTAAATTGCACAATAGTGAATGGGATATAAAAGGCAGAATTGCAGAGAAACCAGTTGCAGGAATTCAGGCAAGCAATCATAAGGCAGATCTAAGGGCAAGGCAAGAGGAATGGAAAGAAGATCAATTTGAAAACTGTCTCTATGATAGAATACATTAGCTGGTTAAACACTAAAGTCCTGAGACAAACCGATCTGGTTTTTTTTTTTTTTTTTTTTTGCCACACCGTGTGGCATGTGGGATCTTAGTTTTCTGACAAGGGATCATGCCCCCTGCATTGGGATAATGAGAGTCTTAACCACTGGATTGCCAGGGAAGTCCCTAGATCTTGAATATCTATTAGGAATTATTACTAACAATAGAATCAGTGAGCGTTAATTGAAATGACAAGTTACAATTAAAGAAACAAAAAAGATTGTACGTGTATGAAAATTATTATAATCAGGACATATTATGATTTAATCTCAGCTGAATGTGTCATTAAGGATTTCTGCTGTGTCTATTTGGCTCACCACCCTATGCCCAGTACCTAGAAGTGTGATGGGCACAAAGCAGATGCTCCACGGCTTCAGAGCGTATTTTTTAGAAATCAGTATTTGACATTCCCTTATTTTCCAAGCGAGGTCAGGGCACCCTCTGGTTTCACACTTCTGTCCCTTTAAGAAGCCCGGGTGAAGGGAGAGAGCGCTGCCGGGAAGGAAGGCGGAGCAGGAGGTCGGGGCAGGGGCGGGGCCAGGGGTGCTGTAGCAGGCGACGCCGGGAATTCTGGATCCCGAGAGCAGTTGTAAAGAAAGCGCCAAAAGAGGCGCAAAGGCAAAGTGACTGACTTGCCCTATGCTTTGCTCCCCAGGGTGGTGTTAGCACAGACAGGTAAGGAGAAAAGGAAGACTGTGCCTGCCCCTTTAAGGCTGACTCCCTTCCTCCTCGGAGGAAAATAAGGTGCTAACGCTTTTGGAGCTTGCAAAAGCTCCAAACCTGTCTTGCTGCTACCTGGGGAGCTGGCCAAGCACGCCGCGTCCGAGGGCACTAAGGCTGTCACCAAGTATACCAGCTCCAAGTAAATATAATATGCCTAGCCGCTGTTAACGGAGAAGGCAATGGCACCCCACTCCAG
The DNA here is from genome assembly GCF_032452875.1 of Bos javanicus. Lineage (NCBI taxonomy): Eukaryota > Metazoa > Chordata > Mammalia > Artiodactyla > Bovidae > Bos > Bos javanicus. The sequence goes on along the minus strand of NC_083872.1, from coordinate 78,851,254 downwards.
TACTCTTGCCTGGAAAATCCCATGGACGGAGGGCCTGGTGGGATGTAGTCCATGGGGTCGCTAAGAGTCGGACACGACTGAGCGACTTCACTCACTTTCACTTTCTTACTAATTAATCCAAATACCCAGTGTTCCCCCCTTACTCACATATTCATAACAGATGCTTCATTGGTGCTTGGCGTGGGAGGGGGCGGCATCGGTTTGGATGACACTATGTCCAAAATAGTCTCCTATTTGCTCTGCTTTCTTTTTAAACCTTAGACTCAAGGGCTGACCCAATCCTTCCTACGCAATGAGTCCAATGAGGTCAGGCTGTTAAGAGAGCCTGTGATTACAAGGGCATAAATGTGGGCTGACACCCACTTAAAATCTATCCCGAGTTCACAGACTAGTGGCCTGACAGGCATTTTGACCCTCCTTCTGTGTTGACATTTTAATTAATTCCTGCGTTTAAAAGTGGGAATTTTTTTTTTTTTTTTTCGGGTGGGGACTTGCAGCAGATGGGATCTTAGTTCCAGGAGCAGGGATTGTGCTCCCTTCATTGGGAGTCTTAGCCACTGGACTGCCGGGGAAGTCTGTGGATTATTTTGAAAAATGAAAAGATCTGGCCATATGTCCCAGGACAGGCTGCAGCTTGCTGGCTCCGTTGGACTGTTTTGAAACACCTTCTAGTTTGCCACAGCCTCTCTGTTATCAGCAACCAGCCTGCATCACTCATTTATCACCAGTCTGGCTCCAGGTAGGCATTTGAGTTTGGGGCCCCTACCCTTGGACAGCAAGATCAAACCAGTCAATCCTGAAGGAAATCAAACCTGAATATTCATTGGAAGGACTCATGCTGATGCTGAAGCTGAAGTTTCAGTACTTTGGCCACCTGATGGGGAGAGCTGACTTACTGGAAAAAACCCTGATGCTGGGAAAGATTGAGGGCAGGAGGAGAAGGGGGTGACAGAGGATGAGATGGTTGGATGGCATCACTGACTCAAGGGTCATGAATTTGAGCAAACTGTGGAGGACAGGGAAGCCTGGAAGTGCTGCAGTTCATGGTGTTGCAAGAGTCGGACTTGACTTAGCAACTGAACAACTCTAAATATTTGGGTGAATTTAAGACTATTTAAAATATTTATGCAGAACAGGCCAAAGGTTCCAAACAACTTGGTGTATAATTTGTGTTTAAACTTCTCTTCCTCATTCCTACTTATTCTTAATCAAAATGTCTTTCTATTAAGTTCAGGTTTGGTGAAAATGACTCATCAGAGGTATTTACAGAAAGTGATTTGATATTCTTTTATTACAATTAAATCCATAGTATTTTTTGTTTGTTTTAGGAAAAAACAATCTTAATTACATTGATGTTTTATGCTAGGGCTATTTATTTTTGGTTGGGCTGGGTCTTTGTTGCAGTGGGCAGACTTCTCTAGCTGTGGTGCACGGACTGTAGAGCATGAGGACTCAGTAGTTGTGACAAGCAGTCTTAGTCCCAGACCAGGGATTGAATCTGTTGCATTGAAAGGTGGATTCTTAACCACTGGACCACCAGGAAAGTCCCCATATGCTAGGCTTATCTTTATTGACCAGTCAGTATAATTTATACATCTCTAACCACAGTTACAGTTTGATAATCTGCATAACTCTTGGCTAGACTCCATAAAGGCAAGAACTGTGTTTGCCCTGATGACCTGCTCTATTCCATCACTAGAATCTAAGTTTCCTGAAGATAGGGGCTTTTGTTTATTTTGTTCACGGTTATCAAGAACAGTGTCTGCTTAAAGGAAAATGACTTATTAAATGAATGAAAGAATGTTAAGGGTATACCTTATTTTATCTAATAGGAATGTTCTGAGGATTCTATCAAAACCAAATGCTTATATATTTGGTTTTCTAAATTATTAAAAGGATTCTGTTGTTCATAAAGAATGAAAAGGCATGTTTTAAAAGATTGGATTTTCCTAAATTAACACAAAAAAACTTTCATCTAAAGTGAACTTGCACTTGTGCATCATCTGCTACAGAGGTACACTAATATTTTCTTACTATGTGATAGGATTTGGAAATGTTAGAGTTTTCATTATTATTATGTTTTTAGAGGTCTAGTGACTCCAGCTGAGATCAGTTTGGCAACCAAACTCTTTCCCCAGGAGAAGGAGCTCTTATCAAGAGCAACACCAGCATACCTGTGCTTTGGGACCAGACTGATGGCTTTGAGCCCAGGGTGGAGAGTGTTTGCATCATTTCCCATGAACCGCTATGTTGTCCTCTGGAAGGCTGTGAGAAGCAGTGGCTTCCCCTTGTTTCCCTGGGGTCACTGCCCCTGGAGAGGAACTGGAAGCCTTTTGGACCCTAAGATGAAAGCTTTCCTGGAAGAGAACACTGAAGTCACCAGCAGTGGCAGCCTCACCCCTGAAATCCGGTTGCGGCTTTTGACCCCCAGATGCAAGTTCTGGTGGGAGAGAGCTGACTTGTGGCCCCTCAGGGATCCTTACTGGGCAATCTACTGGCCAGGGGGCCAAGCCCTGTCTAGGTATGTATGGCCTTAAGTGAAGCGGGAACCTTTACGGCTCCTCACCACCTCTCTTTTCTGTCCCTTCCAACTCCACATTCTCCCTGTTCCTCAAAAAAAAAAAAAAAAAAACAAAACCCCAAATTCTTTTATTAGAGTTTAGGAACAGTTCTGGGTTGCTTTGTTGCATGGTTTTCCCTTCTATTCCAAGCTTACCAAGGTGTTTCCCCATATATAGTTCTCTCCCCAAGAGAAATCCTAGGTCAGCTGTCAAGACCCTAGGTAACTGGTAATGATCCAGAAATCTCACACTGTTCTCAGGTTCATGGTTTGTGATGCCCATGAAGATCCTTGGTGGAACTTAAAGCCCCCCACTCCTCCTGGTTTAATTCTGTAAATGTTGCTCCTCCACCACTGCCTTTTCCCAAGCACCCAAAGAATGAGGGATATGAGTGATTGGGACAGCACTCCGGTGGACTTGAATCTGCATTTTTAAGGTTCCCCCTTTCAACTCCCCATACTGCAAAGGTCTTCTTTAGGACATTTTCTCACATATACACACAATGCTTTTTATTAAAACAGTCGCTGAAACAAATGCAAGAACTTTCAGCATTTTAATCTAGTCTTTGCTCTTAGATTGGTAAATGATTTAATTTTTTAATGCCTTGATGTTTCAAGGAACATCAAGGAAATGTATAAGGAACTTCTCTTTCACAGGAATGGTATGGTCTAGCAGAACTCAGATTGTATTCAGTTTTTTAAATTTATTTATTTGCCCACGCTATGTGGCGTGTGGGGTCTTAGTTCCCTGACCAGGAATTGAACCTGCATCCCCTGTACTGGAAGCATGGAGTTTTAACCACTGGACTGCCAGGGAAGTCCAGTTTGTATATAGTTTTAAATGCAAAATGAATAAATGCAAACATAGAGTTTTTTGGAAAATCCTGAGTTCTGGAAAACTTTCCAGGTGGTATCAATTCCAATTTTCTGGTTGTTGTGTTGCCAAATTTTCCTATATTTACTTGTATCATTTAAAAAAATAAGTGATATCTTTGCAAGTGATACCTATGCAAATTGTGTGTCAACTCCAAATATAAGGGCAATCAGGTTCCTTAAGAGACTGAATCAGAGGTCACAAATTGGTGATCCACAGATGTGTTTTCTGTTTTAAAAAAATGGATATGTTTTTGTAAACTTGTTTTACTTATAAACTTTTAAACAATCAGTTGCTATCATTTAAAACTTGAAGCATGTAAAAATTTACTTCAATTGAAAAATAAGAATCTCTGGGGAGTTACTTGGCACTTTCACTGCCTGGTCCAACTTCAATCCCTATTCAGGGAACTAAGATCCTGCAAGCCAAAACACATGGCCAAAAAAAAAAAAAAAGAAAAGAAAAGAAAAGATCTCTGCTAACATCAGATTCAAATCTCTGCTAACACCTAATTTCTGTTGTGGCAACTGTTACCTCCAGATGGGTAACAGCTGTCCCTTTAGATGGGGCACTACACCCCTGCCTTGCCATTGTTCCTTAGTCTTTTTTTGGATCGCAGGATCTCAGGGATAGGCCCTTGGCAGTGAAAATGTGGAGTCCTAACCACTGGACCACCAGGGAATTTCCTCTGCTCTTTATTTTTCCAGTAGTGAGGTCAGGTGTCAGTTGACATTTATCATTTCACTGTTTGCCCATTCGTCTTCACTTGTTTGGTAACTGCTTAGCCCAGGTCCACATTCTTTGGTTGAACTGGACTTTGATGGTACCTTTCCAGAGAGGTCATTTTTATATAGTTTAAGCTGTAGGTAAAACCACTTTCTGATGAACAATGAAAAGGAGACAGTGAATTTTGGATCTAGCTTACTGAGTCCTGATTATAACAGTATTTTGTCAGTCTGTATTTTTGGTGGTTGGTGGTTTCTGGTTCATAGTAAATGCTCAATACTTTAAAAAGTTGACTTTAAAAGCATGATTAGTCAGTTGTATGGAACTGCTCTTCGCACTTGGTAAAGTAACAGACCAAAATGACTAGGTCCTCTCTCTGCCATCTCTGCCCAGCTCTTAAAACTGACATTTTTTTCTCACTCTATTCAGGCCAAACTTGCCAATGTTGGACTGAATTCTTCTGCTAAGGTTCACTATTTCCTTGTCCAATCAATCCAAAGAAAAAATATTGGACACCTCTTACTGGCCTCCCATCTGTCTTAGATTATATTTTCCCTTTTCTAATTTAGGTATCTTTTGGATAATCCTGATGTTGTCAGAGGAAAATCTGTGTTAGATATTGGGAGTGGATGTGGAGCTACAGCCATTGCTGCTAAGATGAGTGGAGCCTTAAGGATCTTGGCCAATGACATAGACCCTAGTAAGTGTCATATTTTTGAATATTTTGAGCTCATCTTTTTTTTTTTCCTCCAGGATAAATATCTACAGTTGCTCCAACACCATAAGCCATTTCCATGTTGTATTTCATAATCTAATATGGTGAACTCAGTGGGACATTGTCTGTGGAAACCCTGTAAGGCCTGAGTTAATGGTGCATTTTTGACAGGAGGACTTGTATTTGTGTCTGGCAGATATCCCAAAGTGATACCAACCTGGGAACAGTTACTGTTGGTCATCTCTGGGCTAGGGATTTCCTGAAATATGTAGGTAGTGTTTATTTGACCAAAACCCAAGTGAAGATAGACCTGGGCATTTGAGGGAGATTTTATTCCATTCGAACCCAAGTTGAGACAGGTAAGTGTTAATTTTACCTGATTTTCTCTAGTCTTCCCTTTCATTGAGGATCTAGCCCTTGAGAAGCCTTATATATAGGACTCTCAGTTCCAAGTTGTCATCCTGCTCAAACATAAGCCTTGTTTTCCTGTCTCTTATACAGCCATGACAGACCAAAAGTCTTCATTGTTGTCCAACTCTTTGTGACTCAATGGACTGCAGCCCGCCAGGCTCCCCTGTCCTTCATTGTCTCCCAGAGTTTGCTCAAAGTTATGGCCGTTGAGTCGGTGATGCTGTCTAACCATCTCATCCTCTGCTGCCCCTTCTCCTTTTGCCTTCAATCTTTCCCAGCACCAGGGTCTTTTCCAATGAGTTGGCTCTTCCTATCAGGTGGCCAAAATATTGGGGCTTCACCATCAGTACTTCCAATGAATATGCAGGGTTGATTTCCTTTAGGATGGACTGGTTTGATCTCCTTGCAGTCCAAGGGACTCTCAAGATTCTTCTCCAACACCACAGTTCAAAATCATCAATTCTTCAGTGCTCAGCCTTCTTTAAAGTCCAACTCTCAAATCCATACATGACTACTGGAAAAACCATACCTTTGACTATATGGACCTTTGTTGCTTTGTGATGTCTCTGCTTTTTAATACACTGTCTAGGTTTGTTATAGCTTTCCTTCCAAGGAGTAAGCATTTTTAAAAATTTCATGGCTGCAGTCTCCATCAGCAGTGACCTTGGAGCCCAGGAAAATAAAACCTGTCACTGCTTCCACTTTTCACCCTCTGTTTGACATGAAGTGATGGGACCAGATGCTATGATCTTTTCTGAATGTTGAGTTTTAAGCCAGTATTTTTAACTGTCTTCTTTCATCCTTATCAGGAGGCTTTTCAGTTCTTCTTTACTTTCTGCCATTAGAGTGGTCAGTCAGTCAGTTCAGTTGCTCAGTCATGTCCGACTCTTTGCAACCCCATGAATCACAGCACGCCAGGCCTCCCTGTCCATCACCAACTCCCAGAGTTTAGTCAAACTCATGTCCATCGAGTTGGTGATGCCATCTAGCCATCTCATCTAGCCATCTCATCCTGTCGTCACCTTCTCCTCCTGCCCCCACCTTCTCCTCCTGCCCCCAGTGCCTCCCAGCATCAGAGTCTTTTCCAGTGAGTCAACTCTTTGCATCAGGTGGCCAAAGTATTGGAGTTTCAGCTTTAGCATCAGTCCTTCCAATGAACACCCAGGACTGATCTCCTTTAGGATGGACTGGTTGGATCTCCTTGCAGTCCAAGGGACTCTTATGAGTCTTCTCCAACACCACAGTTTGAAAGCATCAATTCTGCGGTGCTCAGCTTTCTTCATGGTCCAACTCTCACATCCATACATGGAGAAGAACCATAGCCTTGACTAGACAGACCTTTGTTGGCAAAGTAATGTCTCTGCTTTTTAATATGCTATCTAGGTTGGTCATAACTTTCCTTCCAAAGAGTAAGCGTCTTTTAATTTCATGGCTGCAATCACCATCTGCAGTGATTCTGGAGCCCAAAAAAATAAAGTCTGACCCTGTTTCCACTGTTTCCCCATCTATTTCCCATGAAGTGATGGGACCAGACGCCATGATCTTCATTTTCTGAACGTTGAGCTTTAAGCCAACTTTTTCACTCTCATCTTTCACTTTCATCAAGAGACTTTTTAGTTCCTCTTCACTTTCTGCCATAAGGGTGGTGTCATCTGCATATCTGGTTATTGATATTTCTCCCGGCAATCTTGATTCCAGCTTGTGCTTCTTCCAGCCCAGCGTTTCTCATGATGTACTCTGCATATAAGTTAAATAAGCAGGGTGACAATATATAGCCTTGACTTACTCCTTTTCCTATTTGGAATCAGTCTGTTGTTCCGTGTCCAGTTCTAACTGTTGCTTCCTGGCCTGCATATAGGTTTCTTAAGAGGCAGGTCAGGTGGTCTGGTATTCCCATCTCTTTCAGAATTTTCCATAGTTTATTGTGATGCACACAGTCAAAGGCTTTGGCATAGTCAATAAAGTAGAAATAGATGTTTCCCTGGAACTCTCTTGCTTTTTCCATGATCCAGCAGATGTTGGCAATTGATCTCTGGTTCCTCTGCCTTTTCTAAAACCAGCTTGAACATCTGAAAGTTCATGGTTGACGTATTGCTGAAGCCTGGCTTGGAGAATTTTGAGCATTACTTTACTAGCATGTGAGATGAGTGCAATTGTGCGGTAATTTGAGCATTCTTTGGCATTGCTTTTCTTTGGGATTGGAATGAAAACTGACCTTTTCCAGTCCTGTGGCCACTGCTGAGTTTCCAAATTTGCTGGCATATTGAGTGCAGCACTTTAACAGCCTCATCTTTCAGGATTTTAAATAGCTCAACTGGAATTCCATCACCTCCACTAGCTTTGTTCTGAGGTTATTGATATTTCCCCCAGTAATCTTGATTCCAGCTTGTGCTTCATCCAGCCCAGCATTTCACAAGATGTACCCTGCATAGAAGTTACATAAGCAAGGTGATAATATACAGCTTTGGTGTACTCCTTTCCCAATTTTGAACCAGTCCATTGTTCCATGTCCAGTTGTAACTACTGCTTCTTGACCCACATACAGGTTTCTCAGGAGACAGGGAAGATGGTTTGGTATTCCCATTTCTTTAAGAATTTTCCATAGTTTGTTGTGATCCACAGAGTTTAAAGCTTTAGCATAGCCAATAAAGCAGAAGTAAATGTTTTCCTGGAATTCCCTTGCTTTCTCTGTGACCCAACGGATGTTGGAAATTTGATCTCTAATTGCCCTGCCTTTTCGAAATCCAGCTTGTACATCTAGAAGTTTTCCATTCAGTGACTGCTGAAGCCTAGCTTGAAGGATTTTGAACATAATCTTATTAGCATGTGAAATGAGTGCAATTTTACAGTAGTTTGAACGTTCTTTGACATTGCCCTTCTTTGGGATTGGAATGAAAACTGACCTTTTCCAGTCCTGAGACCACTGCTGAGTTTTTTAAATTTGCTGACACATTGAATGCAGCACTTTAACAGCATTATCTTTTAGGATTTGAAATAGCTCAGCTGGAATTGTATCACCTCCACTAGCTTTGTTTATAGTGATGTTTCCTAAGGCCCACTTGACTTCACACTCTAAGATGTCTGGCTCTAGGTGAGTGACCACACCATTGTCATTATTCGAGTCATTTGGACCTTTATTGTATAGTTCTTTGGTGTATTCTTGCCACCTCTTCTTAATCTCTTCAGCTTTTGTTAGGTCCTTACCATTTCTGTCCTTTATCATGCCGATCCTTGCATGAAATGTTCCCTTAATGTCTCAAATTTTTTGAGATCTCCAGTCTTTCTATTCTGTTGTTTCCCTCTATTTGCATTGTTCATTTAAGAAGACTTTCCTATCTCTCTTGGCTATTCTCTGGAACTCTGTGTTCAGTTGGGTTTATCATTCCCTTTCTCCCTTGCCTTTTGCTTCTCTTCTTTCCTCAACCTTTTGTAAGACCTTCTCAGACAACCACTTTGCTTTCTTGCATTTCTTTTGCTTTTGGTCACTTCCTCCTGTACAATGTTTCAAACTTCTGTCTGTAGTTCTTCAGGCACTCTGTCTACCAGATCTAATCTCTTGAATCTATTCATCACCTCCACTATATAATTATAAGGGATTTGACTTAGGTCATACCTGAATGACCCAGTGGTTTTCCCTACTTTTTCAATTTAAGCTTGAATTTTGCAATAAGGAGCTCATGGTCTGAGCCACAGTCAGATTCAGGTCTTGATTTTGCTGACTGTATAGAGCTTCTCAGTCTTCAGCTGCAAAGAATATAATCAATCTGATTTTGGTATTGGTGATGATGATGATGATTTGGTGATATCCATGTGTAGAGTTGTCTCTTGTGTTGTTGGAAAAGGGTGTTTGTTATGACCAGTGTGTTCTCTTGACAAAACTCTGTTAGCCTCTGCCTTGCTTCATTTTGTAGTCCAAGGCCATACTTGCCTGTTACTCCAGGTATTTCTTGACTTCTAGTTTTACATTTCACCCCACTAGGTTGACAAGGACATCTTTTTTTGATGTTAGTTCTAAATGGTCTTGTTGAGATAAGCAAATATTCCTTAAAACCTCTCCTTTTCCAGGTGTGTGGTATTGTTTGGTTTTCAGAATAGTCATATATTTGAGCATTATAGGAAATAGCCTATAGTTTACGCTTCTTTACCTAAAAAAAACAGCTTTCAACAGAAAAGAGAAAAAAAAACCTATTGGATATTCTCTAAAATTATTTAATCAGTAGGAAATGAAAATAACCTAGCATATACCGATTCACCATGTCCTTTTTTTAAAGTTGCAGGAATGGCTATTACACTAAATTGTGAGTTGAACCAACTGAATCCTTTTCCCATTTTAATCAAAAACATTTTGGATTTGGAACAAGATAAGTGGGACATTGTTGTCCTTGGAGATATGTTTTATGATGAAGACCTTGCAGACAGTCTGCTTCAATGGCTGAAGAACTGCTTTGAGACCCACAGAACTCAAGTACTGATTGGTGACCCTGGGCGACCCCAATTCACTGGACATAGCATTCAGCATCAACTGCACAAAGTAGCAGAATATTCACTTCCAGAGCCTACAAGGCAGGATAACAATGGACTGACAATAAGCACGGTGTGGCAGTTTCAGCCTTGAGCTGTTGAAGTTCCTCCAATAGGGGATATAGCTATGTTTGGGTTTAACCTGAAAAGACTGTCTGGTTCAATTTGTGTTAAATGGTAAATCTTGCTTCGAAATATGAGGTTAAAATTTTGTCAGCCTTTGTCATATAACTTGTTCTACAGTAAGCCAAATGCAAAAATCTCTATCTGTATTTTTTTTTTCCTAGTTTTACTGCTGTGCTTAGTTGTTCTGTCATGTTGAACTCTTTGCAATCCATGGACTGTAGCCCACCAGGCTCTTCTGTCCGTAGGGATTCTCCAGGCAAGAATACTGGAACGGGTTGCCATGCCCTCATCCTGCTATAGGAATATAATTATACAAGGCAGTCAGAAAACGAAGATCATAGCATCCGGGCACATCACTTCATGGCAAATAGATGGGGAAACAGTGGAAACAGTGTCAGACTTTATTTTTCTGGGCTCCAAAATCACTGCAGATGGTGACTGCAGCCATGAAATTAAAAGACGCTTACTCCTTGGAAGGAAAGTTATGACCAACCTAGATAGCATATTCAAAAGCAGAGACACTACTTTGCCAACAAAGGCCCGTCTGATCAAGGCTATGGTTTTTCCTGTGGTCATGTATGGATGTGAGAGTTGGACTGTGAAGAAGGCTGAGCGCTGAAGAATTGATGCTTTTGAACTGTGGTGTTGGAGAAGACTCTTGAGAATCCCTTGGACTGCAAGGAAACCCAACCAGTCCATTCTGAAGGAGATCAGCCCTGGGATTTCTTTGGAAGGAATGATGCTGAAGCTGAAACTCCAATACTTTGGCCACCTCATGCGAAGAGTTGACTCATTGGAAAAGACTCTGATGTTGGGAGGGACTTGGGGCAGGAGGAGAAGGGGACGACAGAGGATGAGATGGCTGGATGGCATCACTGACTCGATGGACATGAGTCTCAGTGAACTCTGGGAGTTGGTGATGGACAGGGAGGCCTGGCGTGCTGCGATTCATGGGGTCGCAAAGAGTCGGACACGGCTGAGCGACTGATCTGATCTGATCTGATCTGATCCAATAGTAACCACATGTAATTTAAGTAGCAGAGAGGAATTCAATTTTTTAAAGTTTTTTGGAATGAGATGTTTTAGCAGAGTCGGTTTCTATAGTTGAGAACAACTGCAGTGTATCTTTGAATTAAAATAAAAAATACAGAAGAATATTATATTAAAAAAAATTACCTGTAAATATCAGAGATGCAGTTAGTATGGTACCGAGTACATGGGCTTTAGAGTGTGACCACTCTGTCACTTTCTAGTTGGCATTTTGGGTGAGTTAAGCTTTCTGAGATTTCATTTCTTAATTTATAACATGTTAATAGTAATAAATTTGTACTGTACTTCAAAAGGTTATTGTATTAAATGAAAGTATAAAGTGCCTAGTATAGGTTAATACATAATAGGGCATCAATTAAGAAACATAGATAAAAATAAAGAGTTTAGAAGGTTTGTAACATTGTACAAGAGACAGTGATCAAAACCATCCCCAAGAAAAAGAAATGCAAAAAGGCAAAATGGTTGTCTGAGGATGTCTGACAAATACCTGAGAAAAGAAGAGAATCAAAAGGCAAAGGAGAAAAGGAAATATATACCCATTTGAAAGCAGAGTTCCAAAGAATAGCAAGGAGATATTAGAAAGCCTTCCTAAGTGAATAGTGTAAAGTAATAGAAGAAAACAATAGAATGGGAAAGACTAGAGATCTCTTCAAGAAAATTAGAGATACCAAGGGAACACTTCATGCAAAGATGGGCACAATAAAGGACAGAAACAGTATGGACCTAACAGGAGGAGAAAATATTAAGAAGAGGTGGCAAGAATACACAGAAAGTGAAAGTGAAGTCGCTCAGTTGTGTCCGACTCTTTGCGACCCCATGGACTGTAGCCTACCAGGCATCTCAGTCCATGGGGTTTTCCAGGCAAGAGTACTGGAGTGGGTTGCCATTGCCTTCTCCAGGGGATCTTCCCAACCTAGGGATCAAACCTGGGTCTCCTGCATTGTAGGCAGATGCTTTACCCTCTGAGCCACCAGGGAAACCCCAGAAGAATACACAGAAGAACTATACAAAAAAGATCTTCATGACCCAGATAACTACTATGGTGTAGTTATAGGCATCAACAGTATGTGAACCAAGAACTTCCAGATGTACAAGCTGGATTTAGAAAAGACAGAGGAACCAGAGATCAAATTGCCAACATTTACCTACAGCCAGACATCCTGGAGTGTGAAGTCAAATGGGCCTTAGGAAGCATTACTATGAATAAAGCTAGTGGAGGTGATGAAATTCCAGCTGAGCTATTTGAAATCTTAAAAGATGGTGCTGTTAAAGTGCTACACTCAAATTTAGAAAATTTGCTGCCAGCAAATTTAGAACACTCAGCAGTGGCCAGAGGACTGGAAAAGATTTGTTTTCAATCCAATCCCAAAGAAGGGCAATGCCAAAGAATGTTCAGACTACCGCACAATTGTACTCATTTCACATGTTAGTAAGCTAATGCTCAAATTCCTCCAAGCTTGGCTGGAAGAAGCACAAGCTGGAATCAAGATTGCCAGGAGAAATATCAATAACCTCAGATATGCAGATGACACCACCCTTATGGCAGAAAGTGAAGAGGAACTAAAAAGCCTTTTGATGAAAGTGAGAGGAGAGTGAAAAAGTTGGCTTAAAGCTCAACATTCAGAAAATGAAGATCATGGCATCTGGTCCCATCACTTCATGGCAAATAGATGGGGAAACAGTGGAAACAGGGTCAGACTTTGTTTTTTTGGGCTCCAAAATCACTGCAGATGGTGACTGCAGCCATGAAATTAAAAGACGCTTACTCCTTGGAAGGAAAATTACGACCAACCTAGATAGCATATTCAAAAGCAGAGACATTACTTTGTCAACAAAGGTCCGTCTAGTCAAGGCTATGGTTTTTCCAGTGGTCATGTATGGATGTGAGAGTGGGACTGTGAAGAAAGCTGAGCGCCGAAGAATTGATGCTTTTGAACTGTGATGTTGGAGAAGACTCTTGAGAGTCCCTTGGACTGCAAGGAGATCCAATCAGTCCATTCTAAAGGAGATCAGTCCTGGGTGTTCATTGGAAGGACTGATGCTGAAGCTGAAACTCCAATACTTTGGCCACCTCATGCGAAGAGTTGACTCATTGGAAAAGACTCTGATGCTGGGAGGGATTGGGGGCAGGAGGAGAAGGGGACGACAGAGGATGAGATGGCTGGATGGCATTACCGACTCGATGGACATGAGTTTTGGTGAACTCCAGGAGCTGGTGATGGACAGGGACGCCTGGCGTGCTGCAGTTCACAGGGTCGCAAAGAGTCGGACATGACTGAGGGACTGAACTGAACTGAGGCATCAATGGTATGTGAACCAAGAACTTCCAGATATACAAGCTGGATTTAGAAAAGACAGAGGAACTAGAGATCAAATTGCCAACATCCACTGAGTAATAGAAAAAGCAAGAGAATTCAAGAAAACCATCTGCTTCTGCTTTATTGACTATGCTAAAGCCTTTGTGTGTATCACAACAAACTGGAAAATTCTTCAAGAGATAGGAATACCAGATCACCTTACCTGCCTCCTGAGAAACCTGTATACAGGTCAAAAAAAGCAAGTTACAACCAGACATGGAGCAATGGACTGGTTAAAAATTGGGAAAGGAGTACCCCAAAGCTGTATATTATCACCTTGCTTATTTTAACTTCTATGCAGGGTACATCATGGGAAATGCTGGGCTGGAAGAATCAGAAGCCGGAATCAAGATTTCTGGGAGAAATATCAATAACCTCAGATATGCAGATGACACCACCCTAATGGCAGAAAGCAAAGAGGAAATAAAGAGCCTCTTGATGAAAGTGTAAGAGGAGAGTGACAAAAACTGCCTTAAAACTCAACATTCAAAAATGAATATCATGGAATCTGGTCCCATCACGTCATGGCAAATAGATGGAGAAACAAAGGAAACAGTGACAGACTTTATTTTCTTGGGCTCCAAAATCACTGCGGATGATGACTGCAGCCATGAAGTTAAAAGACAGTTGCTCCTGGAAGAAAAGTTATGACCAACCTAGACAGCATATTCAAAAGCAGAGACATTATTCTGTCGACAAAGGTCCGTGTAGTCAAAGCTATGGCTTTTCCAGTAGTAATGTACAGATGTTTTGAGAGTTGGAGCATAAAGAAGGCTGAGCGCCGAAGAACTGATGCTTTCGAGTTGTGGTGTTGGAGAAGACACTTGAGAGCCTCTTGGACTGCAAGCAGATCAAACCAGTCAATCCTAAAGAAATCAACCCTGAATATTCATTGGAAGGGCTGATACTGAAGCTGAAGCTCCAATATTTTGGTCACCTGGTGGGAAGATGTGAGTCATTAGAAAAGACCACGATGCTGGGAAAGATTGAGGGCAGGAGGAGAAGGGGACGACAGAGAGTAAGATGGTTGGATAGCATCACTGACTCAATGGACGTGAGCTTGAGCAAGCTCTGGGAATTGGTGAAGGACAGGGTAGGCTAATGTACTGCAGTTCATGGGGTCTCAAAAAGAGTCGGACAGGACTGAGTGACTCAACAACAACAACATACTCAGTACTGTGATACCTTATGATGCATTTTTATGGTTTATTAAGGTCATTTCCTGGAAAAGGAAATGGCAACCCACTCCAGTATTCTTGCCTGGAGAATCCCATGGACGGAGGAGCTCAGTGGGCTACAGTCCACGGGGTCGCAAAGAGTCGGACACGACTGAGCGACTTCATTTCAAGATCAGTAACAGTTTGTTATACCACAAATATCCCAAGTTGTCAGGATCTTATATATCAATAAGAATGTTAGGACATAAACGAGAAGCAATGTGAAGGATTATATGTACAGTATACCACTATTTATGAAAAAAAAAAAAAAGATGTGTATGTACCTACATATGAATGTATGTGTAAAGCATATATATTTATTTGCAGTAGACATATGTCTTCGGAAAGGTAAGTTAAGAAACTGGTCAGAATGGTTGTGTTCTGAAAGGGTACCAGATGGCTGATGGATGAGGGTGGGAGGGAGACCTAGTTTTTACTTTTGGGTCTTGTAATTTTGTACTGATTTTTTGTACTATATTTCCTGTTCTTCAATTTAAAACAAAACATGACCACAATACATATTACAAGTGAAGTATAAAATGCAACTCTGTATACATGTGGGGGTTAGGGTGCTGACAATCGCCAACCACCCTCTTAGAATTGAAAATCTACATATAACTTTACATTACAAATCCAAGTTTCTGCATCCGAGGATGGACTGCATAATACTGAAGTATTTATTGAAGACCAACCAAACAAAAACACATAAAGTGTAGTTCACACCCATGTTGTTCAAGGGTCAACTGTACTCTTGTTCTTACATACTACTTAGGAATTCGTTATGACACTTGCATTATATGCTTTCTAATAATACACACATGCCAATGGGATTAGGATACCAGGGAGATGTGATCATAGTTACAGTCATTCAACAGAAATGTAGAGAAAGCAGTTAGGAGAAAGTTGTTGCTTAGATAGGAAAACAGGATCATTACATGGGAGTTTTGGAGCTGAGGTCAACAGAGGATCTTCTGATTCCTGAATTTAGAAGTCAGAGATTATTATAACCCAATAAATCAATTCTTGTATCCAATTTCCATTGATCTACTGGGGGTCAATTATAAACTCAAAAGTTTGATTCCGCATTGGTAAACATTAATGGAAATTATAGGCTACAGTGGTATTGGATGGTATTTGAGGAGAAAGAGTTTTGTTGACATATTCTTGGAAAATTCAGGATATTCTGCTGGGTAATGTCTTTCTCGGCAGGATAAGAAGGAGAAAATTAAAGGGAATTATACTCTGGAGCACTGTTTGACATTGACTTGAAGAGGCCAAGAGTAGGTTTAATTTTAAATATCTACAACCCTGTTTCTGTTATCTTCTCTTAATTATTTATGAGGTGGGTACAAGAAGGTGTTTGAGATATTCAAATATTACTTAAAATATTTAAAATCTCCCATATATATATAACAGTGATCCTTGAAATGACTTAATAGCTAACAAACAGGTTGTATTAAGACTGTTCACATATGCACTTCCCTGGTGGTGCAGTTGTTGAGAATCTGAGAGTCAATTCCTAGGTAGGTTGATAAGAAGTCCAGGGTCCCCGAGAAGAAGATAGGAGTCTGGAGTTGTCAAGGAGGATAAAGGACAAATGTTTTTTCTTTAAATCAAGACCTGATGATTGCACAACAAAACAACTCATCTTGCTCAAGCATATGTTTTTCCTTAAACTCTGTACCACGACTATATAACAACAATGTATCCTGCTCAAGGACATATTTCTCCTTCCTAAGAACCTTCTGAATAATCCTTAGAAGAAATGTAGTAGCCTCATAGTCAATAAAAGAGTCCGAAATGCAGTACTTAGTTGCAATCTCAAAAATGATAGAATTATCTCTGTTTGTTTCCAAGGCAAACCATTCAGTATCACGGTTATTAAAGTCTATGCCCTGACCAGTAATATTGAAGAAGCTGAAGCTGAACGGTTCTATGAAGACCTACAAGACCTTCTAGAACTAACACCCCCCAAAGATGTCCTTTTCATCATAGGGGACTGGAATGCAAAAGCAGGAAGTCAAGAAACACCTGGAGTAACAGGCAAATTTGGCCTTGGAGTACAGAATGAAGCAGGGCAAAGGCTAATAGAGTCTTGCCAAGAGAATGCACTGGTCATAGCAAACACCCTCTTCCAACAACACAAAAGAAGACTCTACACATGGACATCACCAGATGGTCAATACCAAAATCAGATTGATTATATTCTTTGCATCCAATGATGGAGACGCTCCATATAGTCGGCAAAAACAAGACCAGGAGCTGACTGTGGCTCAGATCATGAACTCCTTATTGCCAAATTCAGACTTAAATTGAAGAAAGTGGGGAAAACCACTAGAACATTCAGGTATGACCTAAATCAAATCCCTTATGATTATACAGTGGAAGTGAGAAATAGATTTAAGGGATTAGATTTGACTGTGCCTGATGAACTATGGACGGAGGTTCGTGACACTGTACAGGAGACAGTGATCAAGATCATCCCCAAGAAAAAGAAATGCAAGAAAGCAAAATGGCTGTCTGAGGAAGCCTTATAAATAGCTGTGAAATAAAGAGAAGTGAAAAACAAAGGAGGAAAGGAAAGATATACCCATTTGAATGCAGAGTTCAAAAGAATAGCAAGGAGAGATAAGAAGGCCTTCCTCAGTGATCAGTGCAAAGAAATAGAGGAAAACAGTAGAATGGGAAAGACTGGAGATCTCTTCAAGAAAATTAGAGATACCAAGGGGACATTTCATGCAAAGATGGGCTCGATAAAGGACAGAAATGGTATGAACCTAACAGAACCAGAAGGTATTAAGAAGAGGTGGCAAGAATACACAGAAGAACTATACAAAAGAGATCTTCACAACCCAGATAATCACAATGGTATGATCACTCACCTAGAGCCAGATATCCTGGAATGCAAAGTCAAGTGGGCCTTAGGAAGCATCACTACAAACAAAGCTAGTGGAGGTGATGGAATTCCAGTTGAGCTATTTCAAATCCTAAAGGATGATGCTGTGAACATGCTGAACTCAACATGCCAGCAAATTTGGGAAACTCAGCAGTGGCCACAGGACTGGAAAAGGTCAGTTTTCATTCCAATCCTAAAGAAAGGCAATGCCAAAGAATGCTCAAACTACCACACAATTGTACTCATCTCACACGCTAGTCAAATAATGCCCAAAATTCTCCAAGCCAGGCTTCAACAGTATGTAAACCATGAACTTTCAGATGTTCAAGCTGGTTTTAGAAAAGGCAGAGGAACCAGAGATCAAATTGCCAACATCCGCTGGGTCATGGAAAAAGCAAGAGAGTTCTAGAAAAACATCTACTTCTGCTTTATTGACTATGCCAAAGCCTTTGACTGTGTGGATCACAATAAACTGTGGAAAATTCTTCAAGAGATGGGAATACTAGACCACCTGGCCTGCCTCTTGAGAAACCTGTATGCAGGTCAGGAAGCAACAGTTAGAACTGGACATGGAAAAACAGACTGGTTCCAAATAGGAAAAGGAGTATGTCAAGGCTGTATATTGTCACCCTGCTTATTTAACTTATATGCATCATGAGAAACACTGGGCTGGAAGAAGCACAAGCTGGAGTCAAGACTGCCGGGAGAAATATCAATAACCTCAGATATGCAGATGACACCACCCTTATGGCAGAAAGTGAAGAAGAACTAAAAAGCCTCTTGATGAAAGTGAAAGAGGAGAGTGAAAAAGTTGGCTTAAAGCTCAAAATTCAGAAAACTAAGATCATGGCATCCGTCCCATCACCTCATGGCAAATAGATGGGGAAACATTGGAAACAGTGGCTAACTTTATTTTTGGGGCTCCAAAATCACTGCAGATGGTGATTGCAGCCATGAAATTAAAAGATGCTTACACCTTGGATGGAAAGTTATGACCAACCTAGACAGCATATTAAAAAACCGAGACATTACTTTGTCAACAAAGGTCCATCTAGTCAAGGCTGTGATTTTTCCAGTGGTCCTGTATGGATGTGAGAGTTGGGACTATAAAGATAGCTGAGCGCCAAAGAATTGATGCTTTTGAACTGTGGTGTTGGAGAAGACTCTTGACAGTCCCTTGGACTGCAAGGAGATCCAACCAATCTATCCTAAAGGAGATCAGTCCTGGGTATTCATTGGAAGGACTGATGTTGAAGCTGAAACTCCAGTAGTTGCACCACCTGATGCGAGAGCCGACTCATTTGAAAAGACCTTGATGCTGGGAAAGATTGAGGGCACTGACTCAATGGACATGAGTTTGGGTAAACTCAGGCACTGGTGATGGACAGGGAGGCCTGGTGTGCTGCACTTCATGGGGTTGCAAAGAGTCGGACATGACTGAGTAACTGAACAGAAGTGTCATCTGAAAATGTAAATTATGGGACTGGATCTAGTAAGATCTTTGTAACCTTGAGACATTCTTTTGATTTATTGTTATACCCAATTAAAATATATAGCTCCCTTGCTAAGACTAGCAAGTGGGGTGCTATCCGTTCCCCTTGTGATGTCTATGTTAGAAGATTTCTTTGTCCCCTCTTATACTTTAATAAAACTGTGCTACACAAAAGCTCTTGAGTGATCAAGCCTAGTCCCTGGTCCCGAAGCTAAATCTTCTTCAGAGATCTTGCCAATGCAGGAGAAACTGTTTCGATCCCTGCTCTGGGAAGAACGCATATGCCGCAGAGCAACTAAATTTGTGTGATGCAACAATAAGCCTGCGCTCTAGAGTGCACTTGCTGCAACTACTGAAGCTCAAGTGACTAGAGCCTGTGCTCTGCAACATAGTAGCATGAACACTCTATCAGAGTCTCCCGCACTCAGCACAACTAGAGAAAAGCCTGCATGCAGCAACAAAGGCCCACCCCAGCCAAAACCTTAAATAAATAAATCTTTTAACAAATAGATTGTTCATATTTAAACATTTAAAGACATTATTGATATAGCTGGATTAATTTCTACCATCCTTATAGCTGTTTCCTATTCCTTGCCGTTTTTCTTTTTTGTGTTCTACTTTTTCTTCCTTATTTTATCTTTTTTTGTGGGGTTGGGGTGGGGGTGGGGCTGCATTGCAAGTCTTGTGGGATCTTAGTTCCTGGGCCAGGAATAGAACCCAGGCTCCACTCCAGTACTCTTGCCTGGAAAATCCCATGGACGGAGGAGCCTGGTAGGCTGCAGTCCATGGGGTTGCTAGGAGTCAGACACGACTGAGTGACTTCACTTTCACTTTTCACTTTCATGCATTGGAGAAGGAAATGGCAACCCACTCCAGTGTTCTTGTCTGGAGAATCCCAGGAACGGGGGAGCCTGGTGGGCTGCCGTCTCTGGGGTCGCACAGAGTCAGACACGACTGAAGCGACTTAGCAGCAGCAGCAGCTTGTCAGTGAAAGTGCAGGGTCTTTAGCCACTGGACCACTGGGGAATTCTCCTTTATCTTTTTTTGTTTTTTGGCTGTGCTGGGTCTTTGTTGCTGCTTAGGCTTTCTCTAGCTGTGGTGTGTGGGCTCCTCACTGCCATGACTTCTCTTCTTGTGGAGCATGGGCTCAAGGGTGCATCAGCTTCCATAGTTGCGGCTCTTAGACTCCTGAGCACAGACTCAATAGTCGAGGCGCACTGGCTTAGCTGCTCCACGGCATGTGAGATCTTCCCAGACCAGAGATCAAGCTCGTGTCTCCTGCATTGGCAGGTGGATTCTTTACCATTGAGCCAGCAGGGAAGCCCCCTTTTCTGGTAATTGAGCATTTTATATGGTTTCATCTCCCCTCCCTTAGGATGTCAATCATATTTATTAAAATTTATTTTACCGGTTGCCCTAGAGTTTGCAGTGTACATCTACAACTAACACAACTTTACTTTCAAACAATGCTGTACTGCTTCATGATTTTCAGTTTGTTCAGCTTTTATCTTGTGGGAGTGATGACTTCCAATCTCTGTACATGTCACAGACCAGAAACTTGAAGTATGGGTATTACTTTTATTTATTTTCTTGTCTATTTATTCAACAAATATTTGGGTGCTTATTAGATACCAGACACTGTTCTAGGTACTGGAGATACAGCAGTGAAAAAAGAGAAATAATGTCTGTCTTCATGAAGCTTATATACTAGGGTGGGCAGATAGATAATAAATAAAAAATAAGATGTCAGATGGTAAAAGATGGATAGGGGAAAAACAGAGTTCAGAATGACAGGTAAGGGTGAAGTTATAGGTAGGATAGGGATGGGAGACCAGACTTTTAAGCAGGGTGCTGAAAAATAGCTGATATAACCAGTAATATAAAAAAGATCAAGCCACAAGCTGCTTTAGGATGATAGTCCTTTATAGACCTTAAAAATCTGACACTTTAGATCTTGAAACTAGTTTCTTCAAAAGGGGAAAAAGGTAGTGACTTGGTTAGGTGTTCAATATTAAATCTTACTGAATTTGTCTTTAGAGAAATTTCACAGCTGGAACAGGCCTTACCCATTTTATACATACATGCATGTGTACCACCTTTGCAGTGGCAATACACTATACTGTACACTATACACTTTAAACATAGCACATTTATAAAGTAGTTAATAGTAAGGAGAAGAAGTAGAGTTGAATATGTAAACCTGTCCCTCTACGTATGTCCAAGTAATCTACCATACCATACTTTCCCTGTTATTCACTGTATCACAGTTTAAATAGGAAGTCTTTAAGAAGGTCCCACTGACAAAGGCTTTTGGCATAGGGAATATGGTGAATTTGGGGGTAGTTTAAACATGGTATGTTTTAGAGAATTTTGTGATTATAGATAGTAATATATTGCATTTGAAAACTAAGATCTCTGCTGTTTATTTTACAATGTGAAACCAGTAGAGCTTCAGGATACAACCTCTGTGATGCTATTTCATATTGACTCATTCTTACACATTCTTGAATGCAGTTTTTAAGGAAGAAAGTTTGTAGATGAATAGCATGTATTGGGGGAAAGTAGCCATAAAAACCAATGAAATAAGTGGCCGGGCAAAGGCCTCAGTATCACTCATATGCTAAATGGCTAAGGTATGATATCTGAGATTATGATATTAAACTATTACATTTCTTTGTTTCATTGAAATAATAATTTCTGTGAAGAATATACAGGCATGATATTCAGCTTTGCTTTTTGGCCAGTGGACATTTAAATACTTTGGAAGGCAGTAGCCAGAAAACAGCTAGGAAGGTAACTATGCTTTTAGAAATAACTTAGAATTCTCCTGTTTATCCACAGTGATAAATATCTCTTATAGCAGCTCAAATATCTAGTTAGGAGAAGGAAATTCCCAGGGGAAACAGGTAACTTAAAACGTTCTTATTTAAGAAGAAAACAGTACCCTTCCCCAATATATCAGAGGGCATGCTATAACTGCCATTTCAAGAACACTCACTCATCAGCAAACTTATATATAGAAATAAAAGCACTATTAAAATGTTTAAAAGCCAGGTTATCTTCAAAGCATAAATCATACTATTGGAAAGCCAATCTCTGAGACCATTGTTTCCAGGGCAAGTAGTATGAAGATTATAGATCTGATAAGCTTCAGTGAGCATCAATACACAGTCCACGTCACTTGCTTTAGTTTGTTCGGGCCTACTAATTGCTCCAAGACTTCTCGTGAATGATCTACAAAAGAAAACAATAACAATATGTTAATACACAGTAATCAGCGATATTGAATGTATCCTCATGTATAAACTGGGGATGATGACTGTTATACATCATAGGGTTAAAAGACTGAGATGATATACAAAGCATAGTATAAACTAAAAATACGTTTAATTAATGGTAGCCATCACTATTATTGGACTTCCCTGCTGGTAGTTCAGATGGTAAAGAATATGGCTGCAATGTAGGAGACCTGGGTTTGATCCCTGGGCTGGGAAGATCTCCTAGAGGAGGGCATGGCAATCCACTCCAGTATTCTTGCCTGAAATATTCCATGGACAGAGAAGCCTGGTGGGTTATAGTCCGTGGGGTTGCAAAGAGTTGGACATGACTGAAAGACTAACACAGCTGCAGTAAACATAGTAATACTTTGAAAAAAAACAGGCATTTCTTGTTTTCTCAGTAATCTCATCTTTTTTTTTTTTTTTGGTTGTGCTGGGTCTTCATTGTTGCTCAGAGGCTTTCTCTCATTGTGGTGAATGGGGGGTACTCTTCTTTGCAGTGAGGGAGCTTCTCCTTGTGGCAGCTTCTCTTGTATAGCACGGGCTCTAGGCACAAGGCCTCACAGGGTCTCGAGCATGGGCTCAGTAGTTGTGGTACATGGGCTTAGTTGCTCTGCAGCATCTGGGATCTTCCCTAACCAGGATTTGAACCATGTCCCCTGCTTTGGCAGCTGGATTCCTATCCACTAGACCACCACGGAAGTCCTGTAATTTTATCTTAATTACATCAAACAGACAGTAACAGGGTTAAACTTTCTCAGGGTCCTGCCAGGAATTAGATGACACACTAAAGTAGCATGTTTGAACAGTGGTTAATGAAGTGACTGTTTACAAAGGAGTGATTAAAGAAAGCCAGCAGGTATGGTAAAACACCTTGGGAAGCTGCAACATGCTGAAAGAAGTCAGGGGAGAGAGTAGTTACTAGAACAGGACAACTTAACCAATTGTTGAACATGTTCCATGTCATATACTTACAAAACATGATTTTAAATAGATAACTATTACATGAATTCCTTGTAATTTAACCAATGTATATGACTAGACATTTAGATGGTTTTCAGTTATTCACAATATATAGGAGTGATTTTAATATGGTTTATGTTTACAAAGTCAGTTTTATAATATCTTCTAATGTAAAAATACTGCTAAAATTTTATTACTTTAAAAATTATTTCAAGATAAATGCTGGAGAGGATGTGGAGAAAAGGAACCCTCTTACACTGCTGGTGGGAATGCAAACTAGTACAGCCACTATGGAGAATTGTGTGGAGATTCCTTAAAAAACTGGAAATAGAACTGCCATACGACCCAGCAATCCCACAGCTGGGCGTACACAATGAGGAAATCAGAATTGAAAGAGACACGTTGGGATCTCCCCAAGAGAACATTGGGGTCAATGTTCATCACACTACTGTTTACAATAGCTAGGACATGGAGGCAATCTAGATGTCTACTGGCAGACGAATGGATAAGAAAGCTGTGGTATATATACAACAATGGAATATTACTCAGCTATTAAAAAGAATGCATTTGAATCAGTTCTAATGAGATGGATGAAACTGGAGCCTATTATACAATGAAGTAAGTCAGAAAGGAAAACACCAATATAGTATATTAACACGTATATATGGACTTTAGAAAGATGGTAATGATGACCCTATAGGCGAGACAGCAAAAGATACACCAATGTAAAGAACAAACTTTTGGACTCTGTGGGAGAAGGCAAGGGTGTGATAATTTGAGAGAATAGCATTGAAACATGTATATTACCATATGTGAAATAGATGACCAGTCCAAGTTCGATGCATGTAACAGGCCACTGAAAGCCAGTGCACTGGGACAACCTTGAGGGATGGGATGGGGAGGAAGGTGGGAGAGGGGTTCAGGATGGGGGACACAAGTACACCCATGGCTGATTTCATGTCAATATATGGCAAAAACCACTATAATATTGTAAAGTAGTCAGCCTCCAATTTAATTAATTTAAAAAAAATTCAGGAGTTTCAGCTATAAAAAGGAACGAATTTGGTCGGTTCTAGTGAGGTCGATGAACTTAGAGTCTGTAAGTAAGTCAGACAAATATCGTGTATTATCACATATATATGGAATCTAGAAAAATGATACTGATGAACCTATTTGCAGGGGAGCAATAGAGACACAGACATAGAGAATAGACTTGTGGACACAGCGGGGGAAGGAGAAGGTGGGACAAATTGAGAGAGTAGCATTGAAACATACATTGCCATAGCCAGTGGGAATTTGCTGTATGACATAGGTAGCTCAAG
The DNA here is from genome assembly GCF_032452875.1 of Bos javanicus. Lineage (NCBI taxonomy): Eukaryota > Metazoa > Chordata > Mammalia > Artiodactyla > Bovidae > Bos > Bos javanicus. The sequence continues at coordinate 78,826,746 of NC_083872.1, read as the reverse complement.
CAGTGCTCTGTGACAACCCAGAGGAGTGGGATAGGGTGGGAGGTGTGAGGGAGGTTAAAGAGGGAGGGGACATATGTAAACCTATGGCTGGTTGACTGGATGTTTGGCAGAAACCAACAAAACATTGTAAAGCAATTAACAATCTATGTTGTATGTATAACATATCTCTAACCTAGTCTTAGTGGTTCTCAGACTTAAAGAGACTATGCTAAACCCTTTGACTGTGTGGATCACAGCAAGCTGTGGAAAATTCTTAAAGACATGGGAATACCAGACCACCTTACTTGCCTCCTGGGAAACCTGTATGTGGGTCAAGAAGCACCAGTTAGAACCAGACATGGACTGGTTCAAAATTGGTAAAGGAGTACGTCAAGGCTGTATACTGTCACCATGTTTATTTAATTTATATGCAGAGTACACCATGCGGAATGCTGGGCTGGATGAAGCACAAGCTGGAATCAAGACTGCAGAGAGAAGTATCAATAACCTCAGATATGCAGATGACACCACCCTAATGGCAGAAAGCGAAGAGGAACTAAAGAGCCTCTTGATGAAGGTGAAAGAGGAGAGTGAAAAAGCTGGTTTGAAACTTAACATTGAAAAAACTAAGACCATGGTATCTGGTCCCATAACTTCAGGGCAAACAGAAGGGGGAAAAATGTAAACAGTGGCTGACTTTATTTTTGGGGGGCTCCAAAATCACTGCAGAAAGTGACTACAGCCATGAAATGAAAAGACACTTGCTCCTTGAAAGAAAAGCTATGACAAACCTAGACAGCATATTAAAAAGCAGAGACATCACTTTGCCAACAAAGGTCCGTATAGTCAAAGCTATGGTTTTTCCAGTAGTCATATTTGGATCATAAAGAAGAAGGCTGAGTGCCAAAGAATTGATATTTTTGAACTATGGTGTTGGAGAAGACTCTTGAGAATCTCTTGGACTGCAAGGAGATCAAACCAGTCCATCCTAAAGGAAAGGAACCCTGAATACTCATTGGAAGGACACATGCTGAAGCTGAAGCTCCCAATACTTTGGTCATTTGATGCAAAGAGCCAACTCACTGGAAAAGACCTTGATGCTGGGAAAGATTGAGGGCAGGAGGAGAAGGGGGCAACAGAGGATGAGATGGTTAGATGGCATCACTGACACAATGGACATGAGTTTGAGTAAATTCTGGGAGATAGTGAAGGACAGGGAAGACTGGCGTGCTGCAGTCCATGGGGTCGCTGAATCAGACATGACTAACCAACAGCAATAAGAAAGAAAAAAAAGAGGGCCCAACATATGTTTACTAGATTTTATTTTAAGTAAAACAAAAATAAGTCAAACATTAAGATTTAGTATAAGAAAGAGAACCATAGAGTGTCTGGAAACAAGAAATTATAGTTGTGAAATCAAGGTTTACATTGGCAGCTAATTTTGTTAAGTGCCCAAAAATACAACAAATGGGGTTTTCATTGTTTTAAAAGTGTCATTAATTATTACACAGGAAGTCTATTATTACAGGAAATTTAGATTAATGGCAGATTTCAAATAGGTTGAAAGTAAAAGGATGGATAAAGACAGCAACTACAACAAAACTACGTATAGAAGTTTATACCCCATCTATGAGAGGGAGGAACACTTTCTAGTTTATTTTATGAGGACAGTATTACCTTTACACAAAAGCCAGACAAAGACATTACACGCACAGGGAAAAAGAACAACAGGTCAATGTTTTTTATGAATATATATTCAAAGATCCTCAATAAGACAAGAGCGAACCAAATCTAGCAATAGAGAAAAAGGATTTATCTTAGGAATGTAAGGTTAGCTTAACATTTGGGAATTAATTAATGTAGTACACTATTTTCCCCTTCATGGACAGTCTTGTTGTGGTGACAGGACACATTAATTGTCACATTAAAAAACTTATTATAATGGCAAATTCGTAAAGACAGAAGATAGAACAGACGTTGCCAGAGGCTGGGGGAAAGGATAATGGGGAGTTATTGTTTAAAGGGCAAAGAGTTTCTATTTCGGATGAGGAAAAATTTCTGGGGATAGTTAATGGTGATGGCTGCACAATGATGTGAATGTACTTAAATCCACTGAATTGTACCCTAAAACTGGTTAAAATAGTAAGTTTTATGTATATTTGCCAATATCTATTTTTTTTAACAATTCTGAAAGTAAGATTCATCTTATTAATAATTGATATGTGAAGAGGAACTCAAAAGCCTCTTGATGAAAGTGAAAGTGGAGAGTGAAAAAGTTGGCTTAAAGCTCAACATTCAGAAAACGAAGATCATGGCATCCGGTCCCATAACTTCATGGGAAATATATGGGGAAACAGTGGAAACAGTGTCAGTCTTTATTTTTCTGGGCTCCAAAATCACTGCAGATGGTGACTGCAGCCATGAAATTAAAAGACGCTTACTCCTTGGAAGGAAAGTTATGACCAACCTAGTAATGTCAAAAGCAGAGACATTACTTTGCCAACAAAGTTCCGTCTAGTCAAGGCTATGGTTTTTCCCGTGGTCATGTATGGATGTGAGAGTTGGACTGTGAAGAAAGCTGAGCACCGAAGAATTGATGCTTTTGAACTGTGGTGTTGGAGAAGACTCTTGAGAGTCCCTTGGACTACAAGGAGATCCAACCAGTCCATTCTAAAGGAGATCAGCCCTGGGATTTCTTTGGAAGGTATGATGCTAAAGCTGAAACTCCAGTACTTTGGCCACCTCATGCGAAGAGTTGACTCATTGGAAAAGACTCTGATGCTGGGAGGGATTGGGAGCAGGAGGAGAAGGGGACGACAAAGGATGAGATGGCTGGATGGCATCACCGACTCGATAGACGTGAGTCTGAGTGAACTCCGGGAGTTGGTGATGGACAGGGAGGCCTGGCGTGCTGCGATTCATGGGGTCACAAAGAGTCGGACATGACTGAGCGACTGAACTGAACTGAACTGAGACTGATGGCAGTAGTTTTCTTTTCTATTGAAAAGTTGATATTATGTTGGTGTACATATTATTATAATTAATAATATCTTAAAGGAAACTTGAATATATTGAAAATTAATGAAAACTGAGGTGAAAACATCATATATTTTACATTGGACAAGGCATTCTATCATATGAATTGGCAAGGTGACAGACAATGAACCCCTTCATGGATCACAGCCTTGTTGTGGGGCAGATCAGATCAGTTGCACAGTCGTGTCTGACTCTTTGTGACCCCATGAATCACAGCACGCCAGGCCTTCCTGTCCATTACCAACTACCGGAGTTCACTCAGACTCACGTCTATCGAGTCGGTGATGCCATCCAGCCATCTCATCCTCTGTCATACCTTCCCTCTTGCCCCCAATCCCTCCCAGCATCAGAGTCTTTTCCAATGAGTCAACTCTTCGCATGAGGTGGCCAAAGTACTGGAGTTTCAGCTTTAGTATCATTCCTTCCAAAGAAATCCCAGGGCTGATCTCCTTTAGAATGGACTGGTTGGATCTCCTTGTAGTCCAAGGGACTCTCAAGAGTCTTCTCCAACACCACAGTTCAAAAGCATCAATTCTTCGGTGCTCAGCTTTCTTCACAGTCCAACTCTCACATCCATACATGACCACAGGAAAAACCATAGCCTTGACTAGACAGACCTTTGTTGGCAAAGTAATGTCTCTGCTTTTGACATTACTAGGTTGGTCATAACTTTCCTTCCAAGGAGTAAGCGTCTTTTAATTTCATGGCTGCAGTCACCATCTGCAGTGATTTTGGAGCCCAGAAAAATAAAGACTGACACTGTTTCCACTGTTTCCCCATATATTTCCCATGAAGTTATGGGACCGGATGCCATGATCTTCGTTTTCTGAATGTTGAGCTTTAAGCCAACTTTTTCACTCTCCACTTTCACTTTCATCAAGAGGCTTTTGAGTTCCTCTTCACTTTCTGCCATAAGGGTGGTATCATCTGCATATCTGAGGTTACTGATATTTCTCCCGGCAATCTTGATTCTAGCTTGTGTTTCTTCCAGTCCAGCGTTTCTCATGATGTACTCTGCATATAAGTTAAATAAACAGGGTGACAATATACAGCCTTGACATATTTATTTGGAACCAGTCTGTTGTTCCATGTCCAGTTCTAACTGTTGCTTCCTGACCTGCATACAGATTTCTCAAGAGGCAGATCACGTGGTCTGGTATTCCCATCTCTTGAAGAATTTTCCACAGTTTATTGTGATCCACACAGTCAAAGGCTTTGGTATAGTCAATAAAGCAGAAATAGATGTTTTTCTGGAACTCTCTTGCTTTTTCCATGATCCAGAGGATGTTGGCAATTTGATCTCTGGTTCCTCTGCCTTTTCTAAAACCAGCTTGAACATCTCAAAGTTCACGGTTCACATATTGCTGAAGCCTGGCTTGGAGAATTTTGAGCATTACTTTACTAGCGTGTGAGATGAGTGCAATTGTGCAGTAGTTTGAGCATTCTTTGGCATTGCCTTTCTTTGGGATTGGAATGAAAACTGACCTTTTCCCGTCCTGTGGCCACTGCTGAGTTTTCCAAATTTGCTGGCATATTGAGTGCAGCACTTTCACAGCATCATCTTCCAGGATTTGGAATAGCTCAACTGGAATTCTATCACCTCCACTAGCTTTGTTCATAGTGATGCTTTCTAAGGCCCACTTGACTTCACATTCCAGGATGTTTGGCTCTAGGTCAGTGATCACACCATCGTGATTATCTGGGTCATGAAGATCTTTTTTGTAGAGTTCTTCTGTGTATTCTTGCCATCTCTTCTTAATATCTTCTGCTTCTCTTAGGTCCATACCATTTCTGTCCTTTATCGAGCCCCTCTTTGCAGGAAATGTTCCTTTGGTATCTCTGATTTTCTTGAAGAGATCTCTAGTCTTTCCCATTCTGTTGTTTCCCTCTATTTCTTTGCATTGATTGCTGAAGAAGGCTTTCTTATCTCTTCTTGCTATTCTTTGGAACTCTGCATTCAGATGTTTATAACTTTTTCTCCTTTGCTGTTCACTTCTCTTCTTTTCACAGCTATTTGTAAGGCCTCCCCAGACAGTCATTTTGCTTTTTTGCATTTCTTTTCCATGGGGATGGTCTTGATTCCTGTCTCCTGTACAATGTCACAAACCTCATTCCATAGTTCATCAGGCACTCTATCTATCAGATCTAGGCCCTTAAATCTGTTTCTGACTTCCACTGTATAATCATAAGGGTTTGATTTAGGTCATACCTGAATGCTTTAGTGGTTTTCCCTACTGTCTTCAATTTAAGTCTGAATTTGGCAATAAGGAGTTCATGATCTGAGCCACAGTCAGCTCCTGGTCTTGTTTTTGCTGACTGTATAGAGCTTCTCCATCTTTGGCTGCAAAGAATATAATCAATCTGATTTTGGTATTGACCATCTGGTGATGTCCATGTATAGAGTCTTCTCTTTGTGTTTTTGGAAGAGGGTGTTTCTTATGACCAGTGCATTTTCTTGGCAAAACTCTATTAGTCTTTGCCCTGCTTCATTCCGTATTCCAAGGCCAAATTTGCCTGTTACTCCAGGTGTTTCTTGATTTCCTACTTTTGCATTCCAGTCCCCTATAATGAAAAGGACGTCTTTTTTGGGTGTTAGTTCTAAAAGGTCTTGTAGGTCTTCATAGAACCGTTCAACTTCAGCTTCTTCAGTGTTACTGTTTGGGGCATAGACTTGGATTACCATAATATTGAATGGTTTGCCTTGGAAACGAACAGAGGTCATTCTGTCGTTTTTGAGATTGCATCCAAGTACTGCATTTCAGAAACTTTTGTTGACTATGATGGCTACTCCATTTCTTCTGAGGGATTCCTGCCTGCAGTAGTAGATATAATGGTCATCTGAGTTAAATTCACCCATTCCAGTCCATTTGAGTTTGCTGATTCCTAATGTCGACATTCACTCTTGCCATCTCTTGTTTGACCACTTCCAATTTGCCTTGATTCATGGACCTAACATTCCAGGTTCCTATGCAATATTGCTCTTTACAGCATCGGACCTTGCTTCTATTACCAGACACATCCACAGCTGGGTATGCTTTTTGCTTTAGCTCCATCCCTTTATTCTTTCTGGAGTTATTTCTCCACTGATCTCCAGTAGCATATTGGGCACCTACTGACCTGGGGAGTTTGTCTTTCAGTATCCTATCATTTTGCCTTTTCATACTGTTCATGGGGTTCTCAAGGCAAGAATACTGAAGTGGTTTGCCATTCCCTTCTCCAGTGGACCACATTCTGTCAGATCTCTCCACCATGAGCCGCCCATCTTGGGCTGCCCCACGGGCATGGCTTAGTTTCAATGAGTTAGACAAGTCTGTGGTCCTAGTGTGATTAGATTGACTAGTTTTCTCTGAGTATGGTTTCAGTGTGTCTGCCCTCTGATGCCCTCTTGCAACACCTACCATCTTACTTGGGCAGGGGCTTGCATAAGTCATTCAATCTGTGAGCCATGCCATGCAGGGCCAACCAACATATGGGTCTAACTGAAGAGTTCTGACAAAATGTGGTCCACAGGAGGAGGAGTTGGCAACCCACTCCAATATTCTTGCTTGGAGAACCCAATGGACAGTATGAAAAGGCAAAAAGATATGACACCAGAAGATGAGCCCCCCCCAGGTAGGAAGGTGTCCAATATGCTATTGGGGAAGAGTGGAGGGCAATTATGAATAGCTCCAGAAAGAATGAAGCGGCTGGGTCAAAGGGAGAACAACACTCACCTGTGGAGGTATCTGGTGGTGAAAGTAAAGTCTGACGATATAAAAAACAATGCTGCATAAGAACCTGGAATGTAAGGTCCATGAATCAAGGTAAATTAGATGTGGACAAGAAGGAGATGGCAAGAGTGAACATTGACATCTTAGGAATCAGTGAACTAAAATGGATGGGAATGGGCAAATTTAATTCAGATAACTATAATGTCTACTACTGTGGGCAAGACTCCCTTAGAAGAAGTGGAGTAGCTCTCACAGTCAATAAAAGAGTCCACAATGCAGTACCTGGGTGCATCCTCAAAAATGATAGAAAGATCTTGGTTCATTTCCAAGGCAAACCATTCAATATCAGAGTAATCCAAGTCTATGCCCAAACACTGATGCTGAAGAAACTGAAGTTGACCGGTTCTATGAAGACCTACAACACCTTCTAGAGCTAACACCAAAAAAGATGTCCTTTTCATCCTTGGGGATTGAAATACAAAAGTAGGAAGTCAAGAGATACCTGGAGTAACAGGCAAGTTTGGCTTTGGAGTACAAAATGAAGCAGGATAGAAGCTAACAGAGTTTGCCAAGAAAACACTGATCATAGCAAACACCCTTTTCCAACAACACAAGAGATGACTCTATACATGGACATCACCAGGTGGTCAATACTGAAATCAAATTGATTACGTTCTTTGAAGCCACAGATGGAGAAGCTCTATATAGTCAGTAAAAACAAGACCTGGAGCTGATTGTGGCTCATATCATGAGCTCCTTATTGAAAACTTCATGCTTAAATTGAAGAAAGTAGGGAAAACCACTAGGCAATTCAGGTATGACCCAAATCAAATCCCTTATACAGTGATGTGACAGATAGATTCAAGGGGTTAGATCTGATAGACAGAGTGCCTGAAGAACTATGGACAGAAGTTTGTAACACTGAACCGGAGGCAGTGACCAAAACCATCTCAAAGGAAAAGAAATCCAAAAAAGCAAAGTGGTTGTTTGAGGAGGCTTTACAAATAGCTGAGGAAAGAAGAGAAGTGAAAGGTAAGGAAGAAAAGGGAAAATATACCCAACTGAATGCAGAGTTCCAGAGAATAGCGAGGAAGAATTAAGAAGGCCTTCTTAAATGAATAATGCAAAGAAATAGAGGAAAATAATAGAACGAGAAAGACTAGAGATCTCTTCAAGAAAATTGGAGATATCAAGGGAATATTTCATGCAAGTATGGGCATGAAAAGGACAGAAATGGTAAGGACCTAACAGAAGAAGAAGAGATTAAGAAGAGGTGGCAAGAATACACAGAAGAACCGTACAAGAAAGGTCTTAAAGACCCAGATAACCACAATGGTGTGGGCACCCAGCTAGAGCCAGACATTCTGGAGTGTGAAATCAAGTGGGCATTAGGAAGCATTGGAAGTCTCACCCATGGAGCAGATGTGCTGCCTGGGACCCTTTCCCAGTTGGGACTCCAGATGTGCTGTGGCACGGGACTTTCCAGTTTAAGTCCGGATGTTGGTCAAAACCCAATTTGGTGATGTACTCTCTGCTCTTTTTATTTCTCTTTTATTTTAATGTTATTCTATTGAAAGTAAGGTAGATAGTTCTCTAATAAATATCTATTATTTATCTGTCTATAATAAGTGGCTTATTTTGTTAACAAATCCTTTGAACCTCAGATGAAAGTGAAAACTTTCCACAAAACATTAATTGGTGCTGTGAGCAGGATCTGTGAGACAAAATGCCACTCAGAAAAGAAAGAGATTAAGGTTGATGAAGTTGATGAAGTTTTTATTCCTAGATGGGAAGATTCACCCTATTGCTCGTTAGCTAGTGAATGGAATGTATTCACTGGATTATGTGAGAATTGGAACCTTAAATTAAAGCAGGCAAAACTTTTAGAGGGCTTCTCTGGTAGCTCAACTGGTAAAGAATCCACCTGCAATGCAGGAAACCCTGGTTTGATTCCTGGGTTGGGACAATTGGCCAGAGAAGGGATAGGCTACCTACTCCAGTATTCTTGGGCTTCCCTGTGGCTCAGCTGATAAAAAAATCCAAAAATCCACCTGCAATGCAGGAAACCTGCCTTCAATCCCTGGGTTGGGAAGATTCCCCAGAGAAGGGAAAGGCTGCCCACTCCAGTATTCTGGCCTGGAGAATCCCATGGACTGTATAGTCCACGGGGTTGCAAAGAGTTAGACACAACTGAGCAACTTTCACTAGGAATCATTACTGTTAATATGAACAAAGATAGTGAAAGTGATGGAATTCCAGCTGAACTATTTAAAATCCTAAAAGATGATGCTGTTAAAGCACCGCACTCAATATGTCAGCAAGTTTGGAAAAATTAGCAGGGGCCAGAGAAATTGGAACAGGTCAGTTTTCATTCCAATATCAAAGAAGGGCAATGCCAAAGAATGTTCAAACTACCACACAATTGCACTCATTTCACATCCTAGCAAGGTTATGCTCAAAATCTGTCAAGCTAGGCTTCAGCAGTACATGGACTGAGAATTGTTAGATATACAAACTGGGTTTAGAAAAGGCAGAGGAACCAGAGATCAAATTGGCAACATTCGTTGGATCATGGAGAAAACAAGGGAATTCCAGAAAAGACATCTACTTCTGCTTCATTGACTATGCTAAAGTCTTTGGTTGTGTGGATCACAACAAACTGTGGAAAATTCTCAAAGACACTGGAATACCAACTCACCTTACCTGCCTCCTGTGAAACCTGTATGAGTCAAGAAGCCACAGTTAGAACTGACATCGAATAATTGACTGGTTAAAAATTGGGAAAGTGGTATGCCAAAGTTGTATATTGTCTCCTTGCTTATTTAACTTCTATGCAAAGTACCTCATGTAAAATGCTGGAATCAAGCTTGCTGGGGGAAATATCAATAACCTCAGATATGCAGATGATACCACTTTAATGTCAGAAAATGAAGAATAACTATGGTGCCTCTTGAACATGAAAGAGAAGAGTGAAAAAGCTGGCTTGAAACTCAACATTGAAAAAAACTAAGATCATGGCATCACTTCATAGCAAATAGAAGGGGAAAAGTGGAAGAAGTGGCAGATTTTACTTTCTCAGGCTCCAAAATCATTGTGGACGGTGACTGCAGCCATGACATTAAAAGACACTTGCTCCATGGAAGGAAAGCGATGACAAACCTAGACAGCACATGAAAAACCAGAGACATCACTGCCAACAAAGGTCCATATAGTCAAAGCTATGGTTTTTCCAGGAGTCATGTATGGATGTGAGAGGTGGACTATAAAGAAGGCTGATCACCAAAGAATTGATGCTTTCAAACTGTGGTGCTGGAGAAGACTCTTGAGAGTCTCTTGGACTGCAAGGAGATCAAACCAGTCATTCTTGAAGAAAATCAACCTTGAATTGGAAGGACTGATGCTGAAGCTAAAGCTCCAATACTTTGGCCACCTGATGGGAAGAGCCAACTCACTAGAAAAGACCCTGATTCTGGGAAAGACTGAGGGCAGGAGAAGAAGAGGATGACAGAGGATGAGATGGTTGGATGGCATCACCAACTCAATGGACATGAATCTGAGCAAACTCTGGGAGACAGTGAAAGACAGGGAGGCCTGACATGCTACAGCCCATGGGGTTGCAAAGAGTTGGATATGACTGAGTGACTGAAAAACAACATGTATGGTTGTGAGAGTTGGACCATAAAGAGAGCTGATTGCCGAAGATTCGCTGCTTTCAAATTGTGGTGCTAGAAAAGACTCCTGAGAGTCCCTTGGACAGCAAGAGAGATCAAACCAGTCAATCCTACAGGAAATCAATCCTGAATATTCATTGGAAGGATTGAGGCTGAAGCCAAAGCTCCAATACTCTGGCCACATGATAGGAGGAGCTGACCCAGTGGAAAAGATCCTGATGCTGGGAAAGATTGAGGGCGGGAGGAAAAGGGGATGACAGAGGACCAGATGGTTTGATGGCATCACCAACTCAATGGACATGAATTTGAGTAAACTCCGGGAGATAGTGAAGGACAGGGAATTTGGTGTGCTGCAGTCCATGGCATGGCAAAGAGTTGGACATGACTTAGCAACTGAAGAACAATGACTGTATTGGGCTGACCTGGATAACTCAGGATCATCTTCCTATTGTAAGGTCAGTATATTTGTAGGTTCTAACCATTATAACATGGATGTATTTGGGTGGGGGCATTATTTTGCTTATGGCTATACCATGTTAATAGAATAAAGGATAAAAATGACATAATCATTTCAAAAGACTCAGAAAAGACATTTGATAAAGTCCAACATTCATGATAAAAACATTTAGCATACTAGAAACAGAAAGGAACTTCTTCAACCTGATAAAGGGCATCTATGAAAAAGCTGCCACTAACGTCATCCTTCCTGGTGAGAGACTAACTACTTTCCCCCTAAGATCAGGAACAAATACAAGGATTTCTGCTTTTGCCATTTCTATACTACAGTACACTGGAGGTTCTAACTATGGAAATTAGGGAAGAAAAAGAAAAATCATTCATGTTGGAAAGGAAAAAGTAAAACTTTTTAAAATTGTAGTTAAATAATACAGTTTATAGAATTTTCTAAGGAATCTACTAAAAATTAGAATAAATCAGTTCAGAAACATTGCAGTGCATAAGATCAATATACAAAAATAAATTTATTTCTAAACAATGAGCAATCCAAAAATTGCAAGTAGTTCTTTGTCCCTTTCATGTTTGCCCATTTCTGCTCCCCTCTAATTATAAAAGAACTAATTGAAATGAAATCAGTAAGCAATTGAAATGAATACCTGACTTATGCTCTCCTGAGTGCACATTGTGCCTTATCTAACCTGTTGATTCTTTTCCTGGATAAAAAAGAAGTCAGAGTAAAGAATTAAGTAGTTTAAAAAATGACTGGTTCTTTAACCCCAGAAGTCCCCTTAGCAATCCTGCAGGCAGATCATGCTGGCAAGGTTTTCTTCTCTCTGAAGAAAGAGTCAGCCAGTCTGCACTCTATGGAGAATGATGTAAAACCCATCCCCCTACCTTGATGTGTCACTAAGATTCTTTCTCCCATCTTTCCCTTTAAAAACTATCATTGCTGAGCAGAATCCTTGGAGTTGGTCTCTAGACATGAGTCCACCATCTTCCTAGATTGCCACCTTTTTGCTTTCTTTCTTCTTCTCCTTCATTCAGTTCAGTTGCTCAGTCTTGTCCAACTCTGCAATCCCATGAACTGCAGCACGCCAGGCCTCCCTGTCCATCACCAACTCCCAGAGTCCACTCAAACCTATGTCCATTGAGTCGGTGATGTCATCCAACCATCTCATCCTCTGTCGTCCCCTTCTCCTCCTGCCCTCAATCTTTCCCAGCATCAGGTTCTTTTCAAATAAGTCGGCTCTTCGCATCAGGTGGCCAAAGTATTGGAGTTTCAGCTTCAACATCACTCCTTCCAATGAAAACCCAGGACTGATCTCCTTTAGGATGGACTGGTTGGATCTCCTTGCACTCCAAGGGACTCTCAAGAGTCTTCTCTAACACCACAGTGCAAAAGCATCAATTTTTCGGCGCTCAGCTTTCTTTATAGTCCAACTCTCACATCCATACATGACCACTGGAAAAACCATAGCCTTGACTAGACAGACCTTTTGCAAAGTAATATCTCTGCTTTTTAATATGCCATCTAGGTTGGTCATAACTTTTCTTCCAAGGAGTAAGCGTCTTTTAGTTTCATGGCTGAAACCACCATCTGCAGTGATTTTGGAGCCCAGAAAAATAAAGTCAGCCACTGTTTCCACTGTTTCCCCATCTATTTGCCATGAAGTGATGGGACCAGATGCCATGATCTTCGTTTTCTGAATGTTGAGCTTTAAGCCAACTTTTTCACTCTCCTCTTTCACTCTCATCAAGAGACTCTTTAGTTCTTCTTCACATGTGGTCCACTGGAGAAGGGAATGACAAACCACTTCAGTATTCTTGCCTTGAGAACCCCATCAACAGTATGAAAAGGCAAAAAGATAGGATACTGAAAGATGAACTCCCCAGGTCGGTAGGTGCCCAATATGCTACTGGAGATCAGTGGAGAAGTAACTTCAGAAAGAATAAAGGGATGAAGTGAAAGCAAAAAACAACACCCAGTTGTGGATGGGACTGGTGATAGAAGTAAGGTTCGATGCTGTAAAGAGCAGTATTGCATAGGAACCTGGAATGTTAGGTCCATGAATCAAGGCAAATTGGAAGTGGTCAAACAGGAGATGACAAGAGTGAACATCAACATTCTAGAATCAGTGAACTAAGATGGACTGGAATGGGTGAATTTAACTCAGATGACCATTTTATCTACTACTGTGGGCATGAATCCCTTAGAAGAAATGGAGTAGCCATCACAGTCCACAAAAGAGTCTGAAATGCAGTACTTGGATGCAATCTCAAAAACGACAGAATGATCTCTGTTCGTTTCTAAGGCAAACCATTCAATATTATGGTAATCCAAGTCTATGCCCGGACCAGTAACTCTGAAGAAGCTGAAGTTGAACAGTTCTATGAAGACCTACAAGACCTTCTAGAACTAACACCCCCAAAAGACGTCCTTTTCATTATAGGGGACTGGAATGCAAAAGTAGGAAGTTAAGAAACACCTGGAATAACAGGCAAGTTTGGTCTTAGAGTACAGAATGAAGCAGGGCAAAGGCTAATAGAGTTCTGCCAAGAGAACGCACTGGTCGTAGCAAACACCCTCTTCCAACAACAAAAGAGAAGACTCTCCTTCATTATTATTATATTATTTTGGCCATACCAGGCGGCTTGCAGGATCTTAGTTATCCCACCAGGGATCAAACCCAGGCCCTTGGCAGTGAAAGCATGGAGTCCTAACCTCTGGAATGCCAGGGAATTCCTCCAAGCTTTCTGATTAAAGCACTTTCTTTTCTAATGACACTTGCCTCCTGAGTTACTGGCATGTGAGAGGCAAGCGGCCAAACCTGGGTTTGGTTACAAAATGAAATTAAGAAAATAATTTCATTTATATTACCATCAAAAAGAATACTTAGGAATAAGTTTAACAAAATAAGTGAAAACTTATACTTAGCTCAGCGCCAAAGAATTGATGCTTTTGAACTGTGGTGTTGGAGAAGACTCTTGAGAGTCCCTTGGACTGCAAGGAGATCCAACCAGTCCATTTTAAAGGAGATCAGTCCTGGGTGTTCTTTGGAAGGACTGATGCTAAAGCTGAAACTCCAATACTTTGGCCACCTCATGCAAAGAGCTGACTCATTGGAAAAGACTCTGATGCTGGGAGGGATTGGGGACAGGAGGAGAAGGGGACGACAGAGGATGAGATGGCTGGATGGCATCACTGACTCGAAGGACATGAGTTTGAGTGAACTCTTGGAGTTGGTGATGGACCGGGAGGCCTGGCGTGCTCCAATTCATGGGGTTGCAAAGAGTCGGACATGACTAAGTGACTGAACTGAGCTGATATTCTGAAAACTACAAAAGACTGTTGATAGAAATGAAAGTAGGTCTAATAAATGTGAAGATGTCCATTTATTCAAAGATCAGAATAAATGATTCATGTATCATTATCCATTTTTTCATAGATCAGAAGAGTTTTCGTTAAGATGGCAGTACTCCCCAAACTGATCTACAGATTCAATGCCATCCTTAGCAAAATGCCACCTAATTTTTAAAAAAGAAATTGACAAAACAATCCTAGTATTTACACAGGAATTTAAAGGAATCAGAACAGTCAATACGGTTTTGAAAAAGAACAAAATGGGAAACATATACTTCCTGATATACTTTCGTTGGTGTTTCTAAGACTATTTTGGCATATTTACTAATTATGAATTTATTGTCAAATATATGTAAATATTTAACTTCTGATTATATATTTCTGTCATTCTTCTGTAGGAATCTACTATTACACACATATATATATAGAAAAACACTTTTCCCTCTAGCTCTGAGTATACAGTGTATATTAATGTAATTACAAATTTTGATGCTAGAGGGCAGTTGCCTAATTGTGTCTGACTCTTTGCAACCCCATGGACTATAGCATGCCAGGCCTCCCTGTCCCTCACCATCTCTTGGAGTCTGCCCAAGTTCATGTCCATTGCATTGCTTATGCCATCCAGCCATCTCATCCTCTGATGCCCTCATCTCTTTCTGCCCTTAATCTTTTCCAGTGTTACATTACTCAGTCTATTCAGGCAGCTTTTCCTCATAAATATATAGAGTACTCAGGGCAGTGAGTTAATAGTAGGAATATTTGATGCCTGTAAGTTTCTTATGCTATAGGGAGAAACTGTGGCGTCTCTAAGTATTTCATGATCTCTTGCCAGAGTATTTTGTAGAAACTGTGGAAGAGGAAAAAAATTCTTTACCCTTCTGAGCTCTTGGCTGAGATCCCCTTGTAACCAAAGATGAATTAACAAAAGAAAAACAAACAGAAGTTTATCAACAAGAATACTTCATGTATATATGGGAGATAAATCAAGAAAAATGAGTAAACTCCTTGAGATGGCCCAAGTTACCACTATTTTCAGCAAAAGACAATTGAGAGATGTTGGGATTGTTGGGAAACTGGTTATGGAAAGTTACCAGTAAAAGTACAATTAACAGGGTAATGAAACCAAACTCTGCCAGGCCCTCCTAGGTACAAGTCCCTCCTTGTCTCCCACTTCTTATTTATAGAAAAACTTTGTGTCTATTAGGCCTTCCCTGAGTTCCAAAGAATAGACTTAAACAGTTAATGATTAGAGAAATAGAAAATGCAGAAACAAAGAAAGCAATCAAGCAAGAAAAGTAATAATAGCTTGAACAATAGAGTCACAGGACTCCTAGTTCCTCCTGAAGGGATACAGATAACAATCTGATACATATCTTTGAGTTTTTCTGCAGAAACTAACACCCCTTTCACCAAGTGGAAGATATTGACTACATGATGACCACCAGCATTCTGGCTGATCCCAGACTGGCTGAAACCAGGAGATTGATGATTGAGATTCCCAAAACATCAACCTGCTATTTCACCACCAACCAATCAGAAAAACATGCATGAGTTGATCATGCACCCTGCGACCCTCATCACTTACGTTGCCTTTAATATACCCTTGGCTGAAAGCTATCAGGGAGTTCTTGCCTTTTGAGAATCAGCTGTCCATGCTGCTTGCTTGGCACCCTGCACCTTCCCTCACTACAACCTGGTGTCAGGATTGGCTTTGCAGCACATGGGGTGAAGAGACCCGATTTCAGTTTGGTAACAGTAAGATTCACTATGAAGATTTAAAGTGCCTTATCCACTGAATATGATTCTGATTTAGAGTCACCCCTCTCTTCTCACTTTTACTCTCCTCTTGGTACAGAGAGGGAGACAAGGAGGGAGACATTTTACAAATGAAGATTTTCTTTAAAAATGTAAACTCTCTTCACAAAAGGATAACTTCTCTTTTCAGAGCTCCTCCAGTGTCTGCTGATTCTCAGGAAAAATGGCTTAAAATAATCCTTATGCCAAAGAGGCATATTTGGGGTGGCTTATTCTGCTACTTGGGCTTCTCTGGTGGCTCAGTGTAAAGAACACACCTGCCAATGCAGGAGACCTGGGTTCGATCTGGGTTCGATCAGACCTGGGTCTGAAAGATCCCCCAGAGAAGAAAATGGCAACCCACTGCAGCATTCTTGCTGGGAAATCCCATGGATAGAGGAGCCTGGCAGTCAGACTTGACTAAGCAACTAAATAACAACAATTCTGCTACTCAACAAAACCAGACTCAGGACTGAAAAAGACTCTAAAGGTCATTTATACCAAATCACATTACTGATGCTTGATGTCACTCTCCTACTTCCTTCCCTCTCTACTAGTAGTTAAGCCACTTGACACCAAAGGCTTAGGAAATTGCTCTATTGGAAAAAGAAGTAGAGATTGTGGATTAGGTGATTTAGGTTTTTTACTTCCAGTTCTATTAGTACCTATTTCTAATATTTGGGACAAGCCACCTAAATTCACTAAACTGTGTAGACGACTTCTGAGGAATCTTTTACTTTACTATCTTTTAAAAAATCTATGACTAATGTAGATGGAGACCACTTTTTGCAAGAGATTCACTATGGTAGCTGTTGAAGCCCCAAGAAAAAGAAGAAACTATGGGAATATAAATTAACAAACTAAGTTTTTCAAATTATCAAGGGGAATGTAATTAACACATTTTAATAAAATACACAGGTAAATAAGTGAGGCTGTGCACATTTTTTCTAATACGCCATTACAGTGTGTGGCATAAAGAAGTTCTGTCATGCTGGATTAGTAATAGATGACTAAAGAATGATGAAGAAACAGAATAATATAGGATATAGAAAATGAAATACATGAAATTTAAAAAGTGTCCTTGAAGCAAGGAATCAGCTTTAATTATAGGACACTCTGAAACAAACCACTTGGCTCCATGTGGTAAATCTTGACATATTTATTATCCAGAAATCTAAAGAACTTGCTTGTAAAGTAATCAAGCTGAAACAAATCCTCAGATATCACTAAAGTTTGAATCAAGTCAACCAAAAGTGGCAGATTTCCTGTTGGGTTTTCCTGCCTTTCAATATAAACATAGGATGTTTGTGCTAATTGCTTTATTGCCCTTCTAAAATCTAAGCCTAGATGGCTGTGAATACTGTGAAACATGTTTAGATAAGGTTAGAAATAGAAATGCATGTCCAATTAAGGAGATTAACAAAACTGTGTGAGTTGATATTACTGAAAATCATAGCAGACATAATTGAATTGAAAATAATACATTTTAAAATTATTTTCCTGTTTTCCATAATGTCTATGATTTACAGTATTTTAAACAGCAGCTTTTTTGTCTTTTCTGCAGATATAAAATCAGAGTGCTTCTAATAGTTTCAATACCTAATTTATAATGTATAGTTTTCCTTACAGTCTGATTGTAATGTTAAGAAATTTTATAAAAACTTAGAAACACGGAGGAGAAGATAAACTTATTAATTCAGGGAATCAGATGAATAACTGCCAATTTGGGGGTCAGGTTGCTTTGAGGATAACATAATACTAGAATTGCACAAACATATGTATATACACACATTCTTTTTTTAAAGTGGACAATTTTTAAAGTCTTTATTGAATTTGTTACAATATTGCTTCTGTTGCATGTTTTAGTTTTTTGTCCTAGAAGCATGTGGGATCTTAGCTCCCTGAGGAGGAGGAGGAGGTTTAGTCCCTAGTTCAGTTCAATTCAGTTCAGTTCAGTCGCTCAGTCGTGTCCGACTCTTTGAGACCCCATGAATCTCAGCACGCCAGGCCTCCCTGTCCATCACCAACTCCCGGAGTTCACTCAGACTCATGTCCATTGAGTCAGTGATGCCATCCAGCCATCTCATCCTCTGTCGTTGCCTTCTCCTCCTGCCCCCGAATCCCTCCCAGCATCAGAGTCTTTTCCAATGAGTCAACTCTTTGCATGAGGTGGCCAAAGTACTGGAGTTTCAGCTTTAGCATCATTCCTTCTAAAGAAATCCCAGGGCTGATCTCCTTCAGAATGGACTGGTTGGATCTCCTTGCAGTCCAAGGGACTCTCAAGAGTCTTCTCCAACACCACAGTTGTGTCCAACTCTTGCGACCCCATGGACTGTAGCCTGCCAGGCTCCTCTGTCTATGGGATTCTCCAGGCAAGAATACTGGACTGTGTTGCCATTTCCTTCTCCAGGGGATCTTCCTGGCCCAGGAATTGAACCTAGGTCTCCTGCATTGCAGGCAGATTCTTTACCAACTGAGCTACACGGAAACCCTCACCAGGGATCAAACCCACACCCCCCTGCATTGGAAGGTGAAGTCTTAACCACTGGACTGCCAGGGAAGTCCTGTACATACCTTCTTTTTACAGAATATAAATCATATTGTTTTATCTACTCAGATGTGACAAATCACATGAATATAAAAGAGGGAGGATATAAAGTGTTAGGATAGGAAAGAAGAAAGAACTTTCATTTATCAGGTTAAAAAAAAAGCATTTGTCTTCTGTGGAGAAAAAAGAAATTAATAAACGTAAGGTGAATATATTAACTCACTTTATTTTTATTGAACTGTGGGGTTGGAGAAGACTCTTGAGAGTCCCTTGGACTGCAAGGAGATCCAACCAGTCCATCCTAAAGGAAATCTGTCCTGAATATTCATTGGAGAGACTGATGCTGAAGCTGAAACTCCAATATTTTGGCTACCTGATGTGAAGAAGTGACTCACTAGAAAAGACCCTGATGCTGGGAAAGGTTGAAGGAGGGAGAAGAAGGGGATGACAGAGGATGAGATGGTTGGATGGCATCACCAACTCAATGGACATGAGTTTGAGTCAACTCTGGGTGTTGGTTATGGACAGGGAGGCCTGGTGTGCTGCAGTCCATGGGGTCAAAAAGAGTTGGACACAATGAGTGACTGAACTGATTTATTTTTATTCAATGATGGTAGCAAATTTCTAGGAATCAGCAAACTAAAATGGACTGGAATGGGTGGATTTAACTCAGATGACCATTATATCTACTACTGTGGGCAAGAATCCCTCAGAAGAAATGGAGTAGCCATCATGGTCAACAAAAGAGTCCAAAATGCAGTACTTGGATGCAATCTCAAAAACGACAGAATGATCTCTGTTCATTTCCAAAGCAAACCATTCAATACCACAGTAATCCAAGTCTATGCCCCAACCAGTAACACTGAAGAAGCTGAAGTTGAACGGTTCTATGAAGACTTACAAGACCTTTTAGAACTAACACCCAAAAAAGACATCCTTTTCATTATAGGGGACTGGAATGCAAAAGTAGGAAGTCAAGAAACACCTGGAGTAACAAGCAAATTTGGCCTTGGAATATGGAATGAAGCAGGGCAAAGACTAATAGAGTTTTGCCAAGAAAATGCATTGGTCATAGCAAACACCCTCTTCCAAAAACACAAGAGAAGACTCTACACATGGACATCACCAGATGGTCAACACTGAAATCAGATTGATTATATTCTTTGCAGCCAAAGATGGAGAAGCTCTATACAGTCAGCAAAAACAAGACCAGGAGCTGACTGTGGCTCAGACCATGAACCCCTTATTGCCAAATTCAGACTTAAATTGAAGAAAGTAGGGAAAATCACTACAGCATTCAGGTATGACCTAAATCAAATCCCTTATGATTATACAGTGGAAGTGAGAAACAGACTTAAGGGCCTAGATCTGATTGATACAGTGCCTGATGAACTATGGAGGGAGGTTCGTGACATTGTACAGGAGATAGGGATCAAGACCATCCCCATGGAAAAGAAATGCAGAAAAGCAAAATGGCTGTCTGGGGAGGCCTTACAAATAGCACTGAACAGAAGAGAAATGAAAAGCAAAGGAGAAAAGGAAAGATATAAGCATCTGAATGCAGAGTTCCAAAGCATAGCAAGAAGAGATAAGAAAGCCTTCTTCAGCGATCAATGCAAATAAATAGAGGAAAACAACAGAATGGGAAAGACTAGAGATCTCTTCAAGAAAATGAGAGGTACCAAGGGAACATTTCATACAAAGATGGGCTTGATAAAGGACAGAAATGGTATGGACCTAACACAAGCAGAGATATTAAGAAGAGGTGGAAGGAATACACAGAAGAACTGTACAAAAAAGATCTTCACAACCAAGATAGTCACGATGGTGTGATCACTCACCTCGAGCCAGACATCCTGGAATGTGAAGTCAAGTGGGCCTTATTAAGCATCACTACGAACAAAGCTAGTGGAGGTGATAGAATTCCAGTGGAGCTATTCCAAATCCTGGAAGATGATGCTGTGAAAGTGCTGCACTCAATATGCCAGCAAATTTGGAAAACTCAGCAGTGGCCACAGGACTGGAAAAGGTCAGTTTTCATTCCAATCCCAAAGAAAGGCAATGCCAAAGAATGCTCAAACTACCGCACAATTGCACTCATCTCACACGCTAGTAAAGTAATGCTCAAAATTCTCCAAGCCAGGCTTCAGCAAAACGTGAACCGTGAACGTCCAGATGTTCAAGCTGGTTTTAGAAAAGGCAGAGGAACCAGAGATCAAATTGCCAACATCCGCTGGATCATGGAAAAAGCAAGAGAGTTCCAGAAAAACATCTATTTCTGCTTTACTGACTATGCCAAAGCCTTTGACTGTGTGGATCACAATAAACTGTGGAAAACTCTGAAAGAGATGGGAATAGCAGACCACCTGACCTGCCTCTTGAGAAACCTATATGCAGGTCAGGAAGCAACAGTTAGAACTGGACATGGAACAGCAGACTGGTTCCAAATAGGAAAAGGAGTACATCAAGGCTGTATATTGTCACCCTGTTTATTTAACTTATATGCAGAGTACCTCATGAGAAACGCTGGGGTGGAAGAAGCACAAGCTGGGATCAAGATTGCCAGGAGAAATATCAATAACCTCAGATATGCAGATGACACCACCCTTATGGCAGAAAGTGAAGAGGAATAAAAAGCCTCTTGATGAAAGTGAAAGTAGAGAGTGAAAAAGTTGGCTTAAAGCTCAACATTCAGAAAACGAAGATCATGGCATCCGGTCCCATCACTTCATGGCAAATAGATGAAGAAACAGTGGAAAACAGTGTCAGACTTTATTTTTCTGGGCTCCAAAATCACTGCAGATGGTGACTGCAGCCATGAAATTAAAAGATGCTTACTCCTTGGAAGGAAAGTTATGACCAACCTAGATAGCTTATTCAAAAGCAGAGACATTACTTTTCCAACAAAGTTCCATCTAGTCAAGGCTATGGTTTTCCAGTGGTCATGTACAGATGTGAGAGTTGGACTGTGAAGAAGGCTGAGCACCAAAGAATTGATGCTTTTGAACTGTGGTGTTGGAGAAGACTCTTGAGAGTCCCTTGGACTGCAAGAACCAACCAGTCCATTCTAAAGGAGATCAGTCCTGGGTGTTCATTGGAAGAACTGACACTAAAGCTGAAACTCCAGTACTTTGGCCACCTCATGCGAAGAGTTGACTCATTGGAAAAGACTCTGATGCTGGGCAGGATTTGGGGGGCAGGAGGAGAAGGGGACGACAGAGGATGAGATGGCTGGATGGCATCACTGACTCGATGGACATGAGTCTAGGTGATGGGAGTTGGTGATGGACAGGGAGGCCTGGCGTGCTGCAATTCATGGGGTTGCAAAGAGTCGGACATGACTGAGTGACTGAACTGAACTGAACTGATGGTAGAAAAAATTTACAATGGTGCAGTGCTGACAGGAAAGAGTGAAGAGTAGAGACGATCTGGGTAGTTGAAAAACTTCAGCTTTTTTCTCTTTAAGAACCTAATGATAAAAAGCATTGTATAGGAACCCCTGTATTATTATCAGATCACCCAATTTTATGACTGACAGTTATATATAAGGGAAAGTTGAGGTCTATAAAGTTAAGTTATTCAGTGTTTTGGAGAGAAGAGAGTTCTAGAAAAACATCTACTTCTGCTTTATTGATTATGCCAAAGCCTTTTACTGTGTGGATCATCACAAACTGGAAAATTCTTAAAGAGATGGGAATACCAGACCACCTGACCTGCCTCTTGAGAAATTTGTATGCAGGTCAGGAAGCAACAGTTAGAACTGGACATCGAACAGCAGACTGGTTCCAAATAGGAAAAGGAGTACGTCAAGGCTGTATATTGTCATCCTGTATATTTAACTTATATGCAGAGTACATCATGAGAAATGCTGGGCTGGATGAAGCACAAGCTGGAATCAAGACTTTTGGGAGAAATATCAGTAACCTTAGATATGCAGATGACACCACCCTTATGGCAGAAAGCGAAGAACTAAAGAGCTTCTTGATGAAAGTGAAAGAGGAGAGTGAAAAAGTTGGCTTAAAGCTCAACATTCAGAAAACGAAGATCATGGCATCTGGTCCCATCACTTCATGGCAAATAGATGGGGAAACAGTGGAAACAGTGGCTGACTTTATTTTTTTGGGCTCCAAAAT
This sequence comes from Bos javanicus, assembly GCF_032452875.1. NCBI lineage: Eukaryota > Metazoa > Chordata > Mammalia > Artiodactyla > Bovidae > Bos > Bos javanicus. The sequence continues at coordinate 78,804,058 of NC_083872.1, read as the reverse complement.
CACTGCAGATGGTGATTGCAGCCATAAAACTAAAAGACGCTTACTCCTTGGAAGGAAAGTTATGACCAACCTAGATGGCATATTAAAAAGCAGAGACATTACTTTGTCAACAAAGGTCCATCTAGTCAAGGTTATGGTTTTTCCTGTGGTCATGTATGGATGTGAGAGTTGGACTATAAAGAAAGCTGAGCGCTGAAGAATTGATGCTTTTGAACTGTGGTATTGGAGAAGACTCTTCAGAGTCTCTTAGACTGCAAGCAGATCCAACCAATCCATCCCAAAGGAAATCAGTTATGACTATTCATTGGAAGGACTGATGTTGAAGCTGAAATTCCAATACTTTGGCCACCTTATGCAAAGAACTTATTCATTGGAAAAGACCGTGATGCTGGGAAAGATTGAGGGCAGAAGGAGAAGGGGACAACAGAGGATGAGATGGTTGGATCGCATCACCGACTCAATGGACATGAGTTTGAGTCAAGTCCAGGAGTCGGTGATGGACAGGGAGGCCTGGCGTGCTGCAGTCCATGGGATTGCAATGAGTTGGGACACGACTGAGCGACTGAACTCAACTGAACTGAGGAGACCAATGTTGACTTAAAAAAAATGCATAATGTGAGAGTTATGAGATAAATTTTATTTGGGGGCAAAATGAGGACTGCAGCCCAGGAGACACTACCTCAGAGAAACTGCTCCAAAGATGTAGCGGGAAAGGTCAGGATATATGTGATTTTGGGGAAGGGACAGTATATGCAATCAAGCACACATTTTCCCAGAAAGTTGCCTCAAGCCTCGTGAAGCTTTCTGCTGGTCACAAGAAACAATCGTCTCCATGAAAGATTTTAGTGCTTTTCTACAGATGAGGAGATACAAGAATTGGGTGTATAAAATCAGCTCCTGAAAATATCTAACTATCTGAAGACCTGATCTACGTTTCCCCCTCCCCACCAGCACAGAATGCCTCATTTCTCCACCCTGAACTCCTTTCAGCGGGAGTTGAAGGTCAGCAGCTACAGCAGCACAAGATTGAATCCTTGTAGAGGTAGATGGCAGGCTCCCACAGCAAGTGCCTATGTGTGGCTGACACAGAGGATTGGTGCTCATTTCACTTCTTCTTGAGATTTTTGTTTAATATTAGCACCATTATTAAAAACTCTGTCACAAGGGGCAAGTACTGTTTCAGTTTCTCACTTTCCTATTTGGGGAAAGCAAGGATTAAAACACACACACACACACACACACAAATTATCCTGTGTTAAAAAAATTTGACAAATGCTTGTTTGGGGAGCAAAACTTTGTAGCCATCCCAAAGTGTCGGGCATCAGGATTATTTCGAGCTGAAAACAATCAAGGCCCAAAAGACTCAAGAAGAAATTTTGCCCTTTCCCCTTACTGCCTAAAGGAAGTATAGATAAGTCCTCCTACCCCTATCAGAGATTATCTACAAAGAATGTGGGCTAGGTATGGCGGGGGAAACTCAGTGAGGGGCCTAGAATTCAGAGAACCTTTATGTTCCATTGTCTCTGCATGGCCCAACAAATACTTGTCTACCAAGCATTTGCTTTTTTTATCTCCATGTGAATTGCCTTCATCTCTTTTGAAGTTCCAAACCCCTACCCCTGCATGTCCTCTTTAGCTGCTGAAGATGTTTCAGACACTTTGGCTAGTTACTCAGTTCTCTTGGGTCTCTCCCATGTATGTAAATTCGGATTTTCTCCTCTTTACCTGCCTCCTGTCAATTTAATTCTTAGATAAGCCAGAAGAATCTAAAAGGGTAGGGGAAGATTTCTAACTCCTTGACACTCAGATAAAAAAAGTTTCTTAGCATAGTATTTCTTAGAGCCTTTGAAAAATGAATATTCATTATAGTGATATATTTTCTAAACTTTTTGAACATATAAACATATTTTATGTTGCATACCTTGAGCAAGGGATTGTGTGGCAGGACAAGAAAAAAGATCTGACCACAAGGTCGCAGTAGCATACAAGGAGATTTATTTGGGCAGGGCTTTGCTAGGTTTGCAGGGAAGGGGGTTCCCATACAACAGAACTTCCAAAGGAGTGTGTGTATGAGTCTCAAAAAGGAAGTAAGGTAAGGGAACTCCCAGGAAACTGAGGAGGGAGGTTATTTGTCATCCCTTTCTAGGCCACATTAGAGTTGGTAAATTCAGTGTTTGAGTCATTATATGGATAGGAAAAGTGTGGGATTAAGCTTTCCTTGTGTCTATAGTCAGGGGCTTCCCCGGTGGTGTAGCAGTAAAGAATCTGCCTACAATTCAGGAGAACTGGGTTTGATCCCTGGGTCAAGAAGATCTCCTGGAGAAGGAAACAGCAACTCACTCCAGTAATCTATATCCAGTATCATATAATCATACCAGATAGGCATTCCTCTTTAATTTACCAGCTGATAATATATCTTTGGTTTCCAGTGATCTCAGTAATTATATAATTTATCTCAAAACTGTCTTTTTGCTTTAAAAATCAGACTAATCACTGCAACATATTTTCAATTCATATTCATTAGTCATTTCTATATTAATACAGGCACATTTAAGCATTTTAATATTGGTCTTGTACTCAAATTTTCAGTTTTTGGTTGTACCTTCTAAATATTTCATTACCTATAAGGTCTTTGATAATTGTTTTAAGCAGTTTGCCTAGGAGAAGCTTTTCTGGTTGACTGTGTATAGTCTGTTTTCACTTCTATTAAAAGTAGAGACAAAATGCCAAATTAACTATTTCCAAATTGTAACCAGAAAGATGATCAAGGTAAAGTTAACAAAAGTTGAGTTTATAATGTGTTAGGTAGTCAAGCTGATCTGAGACAAATACAACAGAACATTAAACCAGAATTATTCCAGTAAGGTTCTAGGGGACACTGTGGCTGCATGGGCCGGAGGTATCAGCTACTTTCTCATTCCAAAATGAGATACCAGACCACTTGTACATGACTTGTAAATGCTTGGCTGAAAACTGATTTTGGAATCTTTGGTGCCTTATCCATTCAAAGATATAAAAGTGTAAAAATGGGAAGTGATGGAAAATTGGAAATTAAAGAAAGGATTTCTTTGAAGACAGTTGTGATTTGAGTTCTAGAAAGAGGGCTGCAGGTGCTTGCTCTTCCCTTCAAGCCTAGTGAGAGAGGGCTCCAAGGGGATCAGTTGGAGAATCTGATATGTCCCTTGGAGCTTGGGGAACACAATACACATCACAAACAGTACACATCAGACCTAAGAAAACTAAAAAGCAGGCTCTGTTAAGAGTCCATGTGGCCAAAGAGAGGACTGAAGCGGGGAAATATCTGCACTCTCACCATCTAAAGTATTGTGTTCCCTGTGGACAGATGTGGGCTAGCATGGGTTGCCTTGTATTTTGCTCATGAAAGGCAACCTAGATAGTCGAGGCAACCTCAACAGAAAGAAAATGAAGGTACGTTGCTAAAGGAATGAGGGCAGAGGAAGAAAACGCTTGCTACTAGCCAGGAGACACATTTGCTTGAATCAAGAGAACTGTAGATAGGAGATATACGCAGTGAGGAGGGGAGTGGCAGAAAGTGGACTCTGAGAAGCTCAACAGTGCCCCGCTTTTGTGAGAGTATGGATCAGGATCGGCTCACCCACTGAGCCCATGGTGCTGCCACTAGATCACAGCGGTAGTGCTCAAGGAAGACTTTTCTTTCCCTTACCTGCCCTCCTGCTCATTGCAGTCCGACCCTGCACTAACACTGCTGAGATCAGAAACCATGGTGGGTGAGTTAGGAAAGGAAGAGGAGAATCAGGAGGGAAAACAGGGAAACTAACAATGTTCCCTTAACACAGCAGCCTTTCCACCTACAGCAAACCTGAGCTAACTGGAGAAGTAAAAAGCTTTAATTTGAACTCGTTTGGAGTATTACATGAGAATGATAAGAAAAGTCAGTGGCACATGTTTGAGATTTTCACTTGGGTTTGGGAAAAATTAACTCCTGTAGAGCAAATTTGTAATTAATATAGTGAGAGGAAAATGGAGTCACTTTATGAATACCACTTTCTTGTTCAGTGCATTGATTAAACATACACATACCTCACTGAGTAGATTTACACACTTTTAGTTGGTATTCTGAGAAGACCTATTACCAAAAATGGCTGCAATTACATTTCACATATTGTGGACTCTTCCACCTTACAATAATGTCCTTCTTGTTAAAATATAATTTTCTGCTTTGTTTGATGATTAGAGAGCTTCTGCCTGCCTTCTCACAACCCTCAGAATAGTGTTCACATTAACTGATTCCCTGTACTCAGTCACATGAATTTTTCTGATTCTAAATTATTTTCTTAAAATTATGATTATTAATTTTTAATAGGTAAAATCATTCACATGGTACAAAATTCAAAAGGACAAAAGGATATATGGTGAAGGCTTTTTCCCACTCTTGTCTCTCCACAACCTTCCCCAGAGGTACCCACTGGTAATAGTTTCCAACTAAAGTTTTGGCGTTAGTGTTCTGAAAAATGTCTACCTAAAATAAGATTTTAGTCTTCATTACAGATGTCTTTGATAACCAAATATAACCCATTACAGGCTTAGTTTAGATTGGCAGTTCAAACAGAAAACGTGGAAGTTGTCAAAAGGACAGTAACTATTAAACTATAATTAGGAAAATAAGCTGGAAGGGCAGGGCATTAAGTACTGACTTACAAATGAGAACCAGGTTATATTGTGGTAGGGGACCCATGTGTAGGAATAATGTGAAAGAGGTGTCATGGCTCTTACGCAAGCCAAAGGCTGTGACTAATTAAGTGAAGTACCACATCAGCCAAATGATTCTGAATCTCAATGGCTACATCTTGGTGTGATTACAGTTAACAGGTCATTTAGCATACTTGATAGATGTAATATTATAAACGACTACACAAAGCATCATGTTTAATATCATGACCACTACTACTGCCACCATCGTCCTTATCATCACAGTTAGCATTTATTGGGCCTTGGCCATCACCACCATCACCATCATTATCATGATTAACATTTACTGAGCCCTCAGTATGTGCTAGGCACCAAAAAATGTGTTGTTGTGATCAAGTTTATAAGGTAGGTACTGTCATTATACTCACCTTCAGATGAGGAAACTGAATAATGAAATGGGTTAAGTAATTTACTCAAGGTTACACAGTTATTAAAAGATGAAACCAAGATTTGAACCCAAGCAGCCTCATACTTACCCTGGTGGATCAGATGGTATAAAGTATCTGCCTGCAATGTAGGGCACCTGGGTTCAATCCCTGGGTTGGGAAGATCCCCTGAAGAAGGAGGGGCTTCCCTGGTGGCTCAGTAGTTAAGAATTCACCTGCAATGCACGGACTTCAGGAGACATGGGTTCAATCCCTGGGTTGGGAAGATCCCCTGGGGGAGGACATGGCAACCCACTCCAGTATTCTTGCCTGGAGAATTCCACAGACAGAGGGGCCTGGCGGGCTACAGTCCATGGGGTCGCAAAGAGTCAGACATGATTGCTCAACTAACACACACACACACAGCCTTATACTAACCTGTTATTAGAGGGCATCCATGGAAGAGTAATATACATATCTGAGGACAGCAAGTAAGGACAGCTTCTACAGCCTCGTCAGTCAGATTCACACAATGCCCCATATGAATCTCCTGTTTAAAAATAAAGAAAGTATAATCAAAAGAAAAAACGGGACAATAAGAACAGTGTGAAATGCTTGGGAAATACTGTACTCTGATAACAAAACCCCCAATACCTACTTGCAAGAGAAACTCTATAGGAAGGACCAGTGAAAGACTATAGTAATTTGGAAGGTATAGCAGCTTTAAAAGTTAAATGCCCAACCACTTTATAAGGCAATTTGGCAGTATCAGTATCCTCCAGAAGCCAGCAATTAATTCCAACTGCTATATAGACACCCACTATATAGAGAGAAATGCTTGTACATGTGTGTAAGGAAACAACTTATAAATATGTCAACTGAAATATTACTTGTAATAGCAAATAAATGGAGATTGGGTAAGTAAATGGTGGTTCATTAATATATTGTAATAAGATAAAACAGTTACAAACAAAAATATTTACTTGTATTAATAGACATAAATCTTAAACATAATGTTAGTTCAGACACTTTAGAAAACAGTGTTGTAGCATTTTATAAAGCTAAACATGTGCTTACTGTATGACACAGCAATTCCATTCTAGTTATTACCCCCCAAAATGAAACCATATGTCTACATAAAGACGTATGCAAATGTCCACAGCAGTATTTATAATAGTCTAAAATTGGAACAACCTGAAAGGTGAATATATGAGCAAGCTGTGTTATACCCAGACTATGGAATACTACTCAGCCAAAAAAGGGGATGAAATATTAACATGTTTAACAACATGGATGAATATCAAAAATATTATGTCAAATGAAAGAAGTAAAGAAAACAGTAAAAAAACAAAAGATGATATACTGCATGATTTCATTCATATAAAATATTATAGAAAAAGCAAAACTATATTGATAAATGAGTGGTTGCTTGGGGGAAGGCCACAGCAGAGCACTGACTGAAAAGACATGAGAGAAAACCTCTTGGGGCGATGGAAATATTCTATACTTAATTGTAGTGGTTATAAGATTGTAAAACAATTACCAACATTCATCAAATTGTACGCTTAAAATAGGTGAATTTTATTGTATGTAAATAAAACTCCAATAAAGCTTGAAAAAATTTTTAAAACATGATTTTGAATAAAAAAATCAAATTGTAAAACAACACATATGATATGAAACTATTATGCACTATTTAAAAACACATGACTCATTTGAAAAGACCCTGATGCTGGAAAAGATTGAAGGCAGGAGGAGAAGGGGATGAGATGGTTGGATGGCATCACTGACTCAATGGACATGAGTTTAACTCCAGGAGTTGGTGATGGACAGGGAGGCCCAGCATGCTGCAGTCCATGGGGTCGCAAAAGTCAGACATGACTGAGTGACTGAACTGAACTGAAAAACACATAATATAATATCTTGTTTATGAACATATCACAATGAAGGCAGTGGAGAAGGGGACGACAGAGAATGAGATGGTTGGATGGTATCACCGACTCAATGGACACGAGTTTGAGTAAACTCCAGGAGTTAGTGATGACAGGGAGGCCTGGCATGCTGCAGTCCATGGGGTCGCAAAGAGCTGGACACGACTGGGCGACTGAACTGATCACAAATGATGAAGCACAAGCTGAAATCAAGATTGCCGGGAGAAATATCAATAACCTCAGATATGCAGATGACACCACCTTTAGGGCAGAAAACAAAGAGGAACTAAAAAGCCTCATGATGAAGGTAAAAGAGGAGAGTTAAAAAGCTGGCTTAAAACTCAACATTCAAAAAAGAAGATCATGGCATCTGGTTCCATCACTTCATGGCAAGTAGATGGGGAAACAATGGAAAAAGTGAGAGACTTTATTTTCTTGGGCTCCCAAATCACTGCAGATGGTGACTGCAGCCACAAAATTAAAGGACACTTGCTCTTTGGAAGAAAAACTATGCCAAAACAGTATATTAAAGACCAGATACATTACTTTGCCAACAAAGGTCTGTATAGTCAAAGCTATGGTTTTTCCAGGAGTCACGTATGGATGTGAGAGTTGGAGCATAAAGAAGGCTGAATGCCAAAGAATTGATGCTTTTGAACTATGGTGTTGGAGAAGACTCTTGAGAGTCCCTTGGACTGCAAGGAGATCAAACCAGTTGATTCTAAAAGTAATCAGTCCTGAATATTCATTAGAAGGACTGATGTTGAAGCTGAAGCTCCAATAGTTTGGCCACCAGATGTGACGAGATGACTCGTTCTAGGTAAGACCCTGATGCTGGGAAAGATTGAGGGCAGGAGGAGAAGGGGACAATAGAGGATGAGATAGTTGGATGGCATCACTGACTCAATGGACATGAGTTTGATCAAGCTCTGGGAGATGGTGAAGGACAGGGAAGCCTGGCGTGCTGCAGTCCATGGGACTGCAGAGTCAGACATAACTGAGTGACTGAACAACAACAGTCACAGATATACACACACATACGTAGAAAGACAGATGAAATAGTCAAACATGGAAGGAAAGATACACAGGCATCTTCAGAAGAGCGGTTACCTCTGATGGAAGAAGGGGAATAAATGAGGGAGGGAGCTTTAGATATCACATTTAATAATTAAAAAAAAAATAACTTGCTGGAATAAATGCAGACAATGTTAAAATTCACGTTGTGGTTGGCTCACAGGTCTCTGTTATAAAAATTTCTATACATTTTCATATATTTGAAATATTTTCTATCTTTTATTTAATGTTCTAATTTGAAATACTTTCTCATTGCTAGTGAGAATGTACAAGGGTACAGTTGCTATGGAAACAGTATGGCAGTTCCTCAAAAAATTATATATAGAATTAGAATATTATCTAGCTATTTCACTTCTAGGGATATACTCCAAAGAACTGCATGCAGGGATGTAAATAGATGTCTATACAGCTATGTTCATAATAGAGACATTCACAGAAGGCAAAAGGTAGAACGATATCAGTGGATGAATGGTTTTTAAAAATGTCACTATAATGGTAAATTCATAAAGACAGAAGATAGAACAGAGGTTGTCAGAGGTTGGGGGAAAGGATAATGGGGAGTTATGGTTTAAAGGGTAAAGAGTTTCTATTTGGGATGAGGAAAACATTCTGGAGATAGTTAATGGTGATGGCTGCACAATGATGTGAATGTACTTAAATCCACTGAATTGTACCCTAAAAATGGTTAATAGTAAATTTTATGTATATTTGCCAACATCAAAAACTTTTTAACAATTCTGAAAGTAAGATTCAGCTAATAATTGATATGTATACTTATGGTAGTAGTTTTTCTTTTCTATTGAAAAGTTGGTATTATGTTGGTGTATATATTATTATAATTAATCATGTCTTAAAGGAAAGTTGAATATATTGAAAATTCTTGAACACTGAGGAGAAAGCATCATATTCTACATGGGAAAGGTATCCTATGATATGAATTGGCAAGGTGATAGACAATGAACCCTTTCATGGATCACAGCCTTGTTGTGGGGCAGGGGCTTGCATAACTCATTGAATCTATGAGCCATGCCATGCAGGGCCACCCAAGACAAATGGGTCATACTGAAGAGTTCTGACAAAATGTGGTCCACAGGAGGAGGGGTTGGCAATCGACTCTAATATTCTTGTCTGGAGAACCTGATGGACAGTATGAAAAGGTAAAAAGATATGATACCAGAAGATGAGCCCCGCCAGGTAGGAAGGTGTCCAATATGCTACTGGGGAAGAGTGGAGGGCAATTATGAATAGCTCCAGAATGAAGCAGCTGGGTCAAAGGGAGAATAACACTCACCTGTGGAGGTATCTGGTGGTGAAAGTAAAGTCTGATGATGTAAAAAACAATGTTGCATAAGAACCTGGAATCATAAGGTCCATGAATCAAGGTAAATTAGATGTGGACAAGAAGGAGATGGCAAGAGTGAACACTGACATCTTAGGAATCAGTGAACTAAAATGGATGGGAATGGGCAAATTTAATTCAGATAACTATAATGTCTACTAGGCAATGGCACCCCACTCCAGTACTCTTGCCTGGAAAATCCCATGGACAGAGGAGCCTGGTGGGTTGCAGTCCATGGGGTCGCTAAGAGTCGGACACGACTGAGCGACTTCACTTTCACTTTTCACTTTCATGCATTGGAGAAGGAAATGGCAACCCACTCCAGTGTTCTTGCCTGGAGAATCCCGGGGACAGGGGAGCCTGGTGGGCTGCCGTCTCTGGGGTGGCACAGAGTCGGACACGACTGAAGCGACTTAGCAGCAGCAGCAGCAACTGTGGGCAAGACTCCCTTAGAAGAAGTGGAGTAGCTTCACAGTCAGTAAAAGAGTCCACAATGCAGTACTTGGGTGCATCCTCAAAAATGACAGAAGGATCTTGGTTTATTTCCAAGGCAAACCATTCAACATCAGAGTAATCCAAGTCTATGCCCAAACACTGATGCTGAAGAAACTGAAGCTGACTGATTTTATGAAGACCTAGAACACCTTCTAGAACTAACACCAAAAAAGATGTCCTTTTCATCCTTGGGGATTGGAATATAAAAGTAGATAAGTCAAGAGATTCCAGGAATAACAGGCAGGTTTGGCCTTGGTGTACCAAATAAAGCAGGGCAAAGGTTAGCAGAGTTTTGTCAAGAGAACACACTGGTCATAGCAAACACCCTTTTCCAAAAACACAAGAGATGACTCTACACATGGACATAACCAGATGGTCAATACCAAAGTCAGATTGATTATATTCTTTAAGCTGAGGATGGAGAAGCTCTATACCTAGAGCCAGAGCTGAGTGTGGCTCAGATCATGAGCTCCTTATTGCAAAATTCAGGCTTAAATGGAAGGAAATGGAGAAATCCACTAGGCCACTCAGGTATGACCTAAATAAAATCCCTTATGGTTATACAGTAGAGGTGATGAATAGATTCAAGAGATTAGATCTGATAGAGAGAGTGCCTCAAGAACTATGGACATTTATATGAGATTATTATTATATGAGGTTTATAACATTGTACAGGAGGCAGTGAACAAAATCCATGCCAAAGAAAAAGAAATGCAAGAAGGCAAAGTGGTTATTTGAAGAGGTTTTACAAATAGCTGAGGATACAAGAGAAACAAAAGGCAAGGGAGAAGGGGAAAGATACACGCACTGGATGCAGAGTTCCAGAGAATAGCAGAGATAAGAAAGCTTTCTTAAATGAACAATGCAAAGAAACGGAGGAAAACAATAGAATGAGAAAGACTAGAGATCTCTTCAAGAAAATGGGAGATATCAAGGGAACATTTCATGCAAGGATGGGCAAGATAAAGGACAGAAATGGTAAGGATGTAACAAAAGCAGAAGGTATTAAGAAGAGGTGCAAAAATACACAGAACTATACAAGAAAGGCCTTAATGACCCAGATAACAATGATGGTGTGGTCACTCACCTAGTGTTGGACATCCTGGAGTGAGAAGTCAATGGGGCTTTAGGAAGCATATTATGAACAAAGCAAGTTGAAGTGATGGAATTCTAGCTGAGCTATTTCAAATTCTAAAAGATGATGCTGTGAAAGTGCTGCACTCAGTATGCCAGCAAATTTGGAAAACTCAGTAGTGACCACAGGCCTTGAAAAGTTCAGTTTTCATTTCAATCCCACAGAAGGGCAATGCTAAAGAATATTCCAACTACCATACAATTGCACTCATTTCACATACTATCAAGGTAGTGTTCAAAATTCTTCAAGCTAGGCTTCAGCAGTACGTGAACAAAGAAACTTTAGATGTACAGGCTGGATTTAGAAAAGGCAGAGGAACCAGAGATCAAATTGGCAACATTCTTTGGATCATGGAGAAAGCAAGTTTCAAAAAACATCTGCTTATGCCTCATCAACTATGCTAAAGCCTTTGACTGTGTGGATCACAACAAACTGTGGAAAATTATTAGAGATGAGAGTAGCAGATCGCCCTACCTGTCTCCTGAGAAACCTATATGCAGGTCAGAAACAACAATTAGAAATGGACATGGAATAATGGGTTGGTTCAAAATTAGGAAAGGAGTACAACAAGGCTGTATATTGTCACCTTGCTTATTTTACTTATATGCAGAGTACATCATGCAAAGTGCCAGGCTGGATGAAGCACAAGCTGGAATACAAGACTGCTGGGAGAAATATCAACAACTTCAGATATGTAGTTGATACCACTCTAATGGCAGAAAGTGAAGAGGAACTGAAGAGCCTCTTGATGAAGGTGAAAGAGGAGAGTGAAAAAGCTGCCTTGAAACTCAACATTCAAAAAACACAAGATCATGGCATCTGGTGCCATAACTTAATGGCAAAAAGTGGAGGCAGTGACAGGAGGCAAAAAGTGGAAGAAGTGACAGGTTATATTTTCTTGGGCTCCAAAATCACTGTGAATGGTGACTGCACGCATGTAATGAAAAGATGCTTGCTGCCTGGAAGGAAAGCGATGACAAACCTAGATAGTGTATTAAAAAGCAGAGACTTCACTTTGCTGACAAAGGTTCTTATAGTCAAAGCTATGGTTTTTCCAGTAGTCATGTACAGATGTGAGAGTTTTTTAAAAGGTCCTAAATTCACATTTGGAGAAGGCAATGGCACCCCACTCCAGTACTCTTGCCTGGAAAATCCCATGGACGGAGGAGCCTGGTAGGCTGCAGTCCATGGGGTCACGAAGAGTCAGACACGACTGAGTGACTTCATTTTCACTTTTCACTTTCATGCGCTGGAGAAGGAAATGGCAACCCACTCCAGTATTTTTGCCTGGAGAATCCCAGGGACAGAGGAGCCTGGCGGGCTGCCGTCGCTGGTAGCCTACGTCTATGTGTGACTCTATTCCGTCGCAGAGTTGGACACGACTGAAGCGACTTAGCACCAGCAGCAGCAAATTCACATTGCTATGTTGTTTCCCATGAAGTTTATGTTGTGAATTTGAAATTTTTGCTAGGACCTGTATTTGCCAGAATTGAATATTTTCTTTTTTTAAATGCCTTAATATACTTTAAATGAAACCTGAGCTGAACACTGTTCCCTCCATCTGTTGTTCTCATTGTATGTTATTGTTGTTCAGTCGCTAAGTTGTGTCCAACACTTTGCGACCCCATTCTGTAGCACCCCAGGCTTCTCTGTCCTCATAAGAAAGGCTGAGTGCTGAAGAACTGATGCTTTCAAACTGTGGTGTTGGAGAAGACTCACGACAGTCCCTTGAACTGCAAGATCAAACCAATCGTTCCTAAAGGAAATCAACCCTGAATATTCTTTGGAAGGACAAATGCTGAAGCTGAAGCTCCAATACTTTGGCCAGCTGATACGAAGAGTTGACTCATTGCAAAAGACTCTGGTGCTGGGGAAGATTGAAGGCAAAAGGAGAAGGGGGTAGCAGAGGACAAGCTGGTTAGATAGTATCACCAACCCAATGCACATGAATTTGAACAAACTGTAGGGGATGGTGGAGGACAGAGGAGCCTGCTGTGCTATGGTATGGGGTCACAAACAGTGGGACATGACTTAAGAGACTGAAGAACAACAATAGGTTGTTGTTGTTGTTCCACTTGTGTTGTTTTAGGGACTTAATTATAGTAAAGGAAGAAAAGGTGATATGTCCCAACACATGATTATTTCCAATAGATAAAAGCTGTGTATAAGCTGAAGTACCAACATCAGAAAATCAATTAAGGAAAAGTGATACATAACATGGACAGATTTTATTCTCTGATATTACAGTGCCTAGAACTTAGCAGATACCCAATAAATATTTGTTTAGTAAATGAATAATTCTTTCACAGCAAATTAAATTTTAACCATGAAGATTGTGGAAAACTATAAAATGACTGATATAAAGTTTAAAATATGACAACGTTTATTGAGGTACTACTGTGTGACTGGAACTGTAGTTAAACCTAGGTATAGAATGATGACTGAGTGAAGAACAAAATGATCCACTCTCATTGAGAACTCAGACCAATAAAGATTTCAGAGTCAATACTGACATTCAATTAATGCTGTGTGTATGTGAAAGGTGCTCAGTCATGTCCAACTGTTTGCGACCCCATGGGCTGTAGACTGCCAGGCTCCTCTGTCCGTGGAATTCTCCAGGAAAGAATACTGGACTGGGTAGCCGTTTCCTTCGCCAGGGGATCTTCCCAACCCAGGGATCAAACCCAGGTCTCCCACATTGCAGGCAGATTCTTTACCATCTGAGCCACCAGGGAAGCCCATAAATGCTGTAACATATGTTTTTACTAAATGGCAATCTTTAGGAGAGGTTCTTAGACTTTTAATCAAATTTATTTTCAAATTATAAACTATTTAGCAACCTTGATTTAACTTCCCAGAAAATCAAAGTGAAAGTCACTCAGTCATGTTCAACTCTTTGAGACCCCACGGACTATGCAGTCTATGGAATTCTCCAGGCCAGAATGCTGGAGTGGGTAATCTTTTCCTTCTCCAGGGGATCTTCCTAACCCAGGGATCGAACCCAGGTCTCCTGCATTGCAGGTGGATTCTTAACCAGCTGAGCCACAAGAGAAGCCCAAGAATACTGGAGTGGGTAGCCTATCGCTTCTCCAGTGGATCTTCCTGATCCAGGAATTGAACCTAGGTCTCCTACATTGCAGGTGGATTCTTTACCAACTGAGCTATGAGGGAAGCCCCTAATTTCCGGGAACTGAACAAATTAAAAGCAATAGGTTAAAAATGGGGTATCTGAAAAATGTAGGTATATATATTACCCAAAAGAGAAGAATCAGTTAAAAAAAATGAAGATGTTTGCATTTCAATTTGTCAGAAATTGTGGTCACAAAGATGCAATGAGTCAAATGTTAAAATATGTTCCTTTGTTTAAGGAAGGAATTAAGTTCTAACAAATTTTAGAAAGATTTTCATTAAAATATTTTGATACTTACAGAAATAAGCTTTGGAAAACTGAAAAAATGACAAATTCAATAACATTACAATGACCAATGCACTGGTTATTGGATTTTTTCCTCAGTCTGCCTAGGTACTCTTTATTTTATAAAGCTGAAGTAAATGTGTAGGTATATTCCCTACCACTGCACAACAACTAATTTCCTGGTGGTTTTATTAGGACGTGATAAACTAGGTTAAATGTTTGAGAGCTTTGATAAAATTGATGGTGATTATAGGATAATGTAAAAATAAAATAATCTAATGAATATAAGGCAGTAGCATGGAGGATAGTATATTAAGTACTCAACAAATGTTTCTATTTAAAACAGTAGAAGTCTTGACAGTTTATTGCCCCATTTGGAATTTGGAACTTCATTTAAAAAAAAATAAATTTCTTAATGAAAAGATTCATTAAAATATATATGCTATTTTATATATACAAACACACATATATATACATATAAGCAGGATGAAGATATATAAACATCACAAAAAAAATTCTTTGGGCAATAAATCAAGCAGAAATATTCTGGCAAAAACATGGCACCACCATTCTAATAGTGGTTACTAACATGTATAATTCATTTATGGGCTGCTTACTTCCAGAAAGGATTTGATGTGACTTTTTGTTGAAAAGCACAGCTTTTAATTAAGAGTAAAAACAAACTAAAACACTGTAAACTGGGAAAGGAAAAAAAATCAAAATCTTGGGACAAAAGACTTCTTAATATTTAGAAACAGGTTATAGCTGCCACATCTGTCATTGAATACAAAGGAGGAACACTAATTTAAGATCTTTTTAAACAGCTGCAAAATGTGGCTTCTGGGGGAGGAAAAACCTCTATCCGCTTATATTTGTCTTTGGAAGCCTTTAAATTAAACTGACAATAAGATTAACAAGAGGAAAGGCAAAATTTATTCACAAGCTCAAAGGTCGTGGTTCAAAGAAATGGCTAGAATTTAGTTTATATATCATCTTAATAGGGGAAGAGGAGGGGGAGAATGGATACTTAACAGTCATACAAATGACTTTTAGGGAAGACAAAATGGACCTTTAGGAAAATAGATGGGAGTTATGATAATCTTGTGACAATGCCTGTTTAATGCAATTTCTCATCTGAAAATCTTTCTTAAAAAGAATTTGAGGCATTTTAATTATTTTAGAAGTGTCTGCTTTTAGGCAAAGAGTGGGGATGGGAGGCGGTTCAGACGAAGTCTTTGTTTTTAACCTCTGTTGTTTCTTAGACATCTTCAGCTCAAAATAATCTTTATGCCACAGTGGTATATTCTGGATGCCTTCATAGATTCAGAAAAAGATGATCAAGAGAGAATAAATATGATGTCAAGAAAAAGACACTGGCAAGAGCATAAGTAGTCCTGGTAAAAACATCAGTCAGACATGAAAATTCTAAAGGATGTCATTTTACATTGATAAATTTTCATTATCTTTATCCATAATAAGACTATCCTTAAATGTATTAGAAGTTAAAACCTCTGGAAAATAAGCATATTTATTGGAAGTAAAATGGGTTTTTTATAGAGCATACTTCATCTCCTAACTTTACCAGTTTTTTTTCACTCTGGAATAAAGAGGCGGAAGGGAAAAAAGTCCTTGGAAATACCTAACTGAGAATAAGGCACTGGTTGTCTTCTAGGTTTAATAAAGAATTTCTGAGGATAATATAAATTCAATTATCATCATCTTTATAGATATTTTTAAATTACCTCTAACTTCTTGGCACAAGGTCCACTAACAAGCGCAACCACACCATGGTCAGATACCTAAGCAAAGGGAAAAAGAACACAGCACATAAATGGAGATGATGGAAGCATATTTTTCCAAAAATTATTATTTAGATATTGTTTTATTTCCTCCCATTTAGCAAACATGTGTTTTAGCCACCACATACCTTCTACCCTTACTTAAAACAATTGAGGGGAGGGTGCCAAATTATATTGCAATTATTTAACTATCAAAATATGAAGTTAATAATTTCAGCAACAACAAAAAAATTGTGTCTGATGAGTTATGGAAATATACTGGGCAAATAAATACATACAGTCTCTACATTTCAAGTTTTATTTCACTTACCTGAGTAGCTGAAAAATCAACACACTGCAAAAATGCGCAGTTTTCTCCTAATGCCTGCAAGGACACATCAGTAATACCTAAGCAGCCTCCTAAATCAATGATCTTTAACAGCCGGCAATTGAGTGCAAGAGCAAGGACTCCTTCATCAGTGAGATTGCAGCATCTTTTCAAAGAAGCTTCATGCAGGTAAGAACAAGATGAAGCCACAGCTTTTATTCCTGAGGGAAGATATAATTCCATATCAATGAGCTATAGATGTTTATCTATGAGAAATGTGACTGATTTTTATTTTAGTAATCACCAGTACTGATACATCCAATTAGCCTTTTCCAAAGCAGTTCATATGGGGAATATACTATTTTTCTAGTGATGCTGTCATTATTTAAAACTCTTTTAGAATGTTTCAAGAATTCTCTATACAATCTGTAGTATAGTCTTCAGAATAGCTGCAATTAATGACATGCCTTTTTATGATTAGATTTGCTTTTAAGAAATGACCAAATATCATTCAGAACCAAATTAGGTAATTAAATAGTAATGATTCTCCTTTTTGTTAAAAGTTTTAAAGTAATAAAGTTAATTTTCTTGTAGACTCTGAAAAAAAAAAATCAAAAGTTAAATGCCACAAATGTCTTAAGTAATAGCTTTCATGCTTATCCTTAGAAATCATACCCATGTTTCTGTGTTTTCCCCTCCCTCTTTGATTCTACCCTTTCCTACCACCATGCTCCTTCTCTGTTAGCCTGGACGAATCTTAAATTTTGCCGAGGGTCAAGAAAAGAGAGGCCCTTAAATCCAATTAAACTGATGTAAAAGCACTTTGGTGACAGGTATGTGATGATGTGCCATATAAATAAAAAGAGTACTGAAGGAATCCTGGGCCCTTCAGCCATGGACAAACATTATAGCACTGTTAAAAGACACCTTTACGGGCAAAATACACAAAATGGAAGATGGTAAATTCGTGTGTAGGTCATTTTTATTGTTTACTATGTCTTAAGAAAGAACTCTTACTTTATTCATTAGTGTTCAGCATGAAAGTTCTTTTTAGAGAGTCAGTATTTGTGTAAACATTTTAAAACTTATGCTTCCTTGCAGTATTATGAATATCCTAACTTGCTAACCAAGCTAATTGTAAAATAGAGCCAACTACCTACAAAATTTTCCAGAAACCTAGGTAGCCAAATAACTCCCTCTTTCTTATATTGAAAAGAGTAAAAATTTTATATTTTTAAAAAATGGTAAAAATCCATTAATTCATGTAACAGTCACACTGATACATGCAGTCTGCCTGGTTATAAAACACTGTAACTGGACAAGGTCAGTACCAAACCCAGTTTCAGCTTCCTGCCACTCAGAAGGTCAAATCTCAAGAGACAAGTGTTGGTGGAAAACTTCAAGTTGCTTTAGTCAGGAAGGGGGCAAACTGGGGAGATGGTAGACTGACATCCTCAAGAGCATCTCCAAGTTGCCAGTTGGGAGATAAAGCTTCTAAAGCTTATGTGAGGGAGGGGGCTGCAAGGTACACAAGCAGTTCATACACAGTTCTCAGATTGGTTGGCATCAAGGTAAAGTTTCAAACATCACCAGTCTTCTGGTTTCAACTGGTCTGGGAGTTACATGCTTGCAGTCAGCAGTTTTCATCTGGTCTGCTTCCTGTGAAAACAACTTAGGAGTGTGTGTTAGACCTTTATATCTTTCAGAGAACTTGGTGATTTTGCTATGTGACTGGTTTATAGTCTAAATTGTTTCAGCTTCCCTGCCAATGTCCTTGAAGTTGGTATCTGGAATTAAGCAAGCAAGATTAGTTCTTTCTTAGTCAATTAGTCATTGTCTAAAACAGTTTTGAGGCATGCTTAGGTCAGCAGGAGTGGAAAATAAATGTTTCAAGTTTTGTGCAGCTCAAAATGGGGCAGTTCTGGCTACAAAACTATGTGTTATACAGGCTGATAGGAGAGAACCTAGTAAATATTTGCTTATGATTTAACTTTCTGTTGTAATATTACAACAAAAAAGTCTTAACAAAGTTATGAACTGGTCATTTCTTGTTTCACTATACTAGGCAAAATATTTAAAATATTTATCTAGCCATGTTTATTTTAAATATGTTTAAAATTTAAATAGTGACAATGTATTTCCTAACTTTCAGCACTGATTATAAGCAAGAATTCTAATTAGGATTCTCTAGCTTATTTTGAATATTTTTATTGATAAATATAGTTTCTATTTCTTTGACACCTTCATACTGTTCATGGGGTTCTTAGAACTGACTCATTGGAAAAGACCCTGATGCTGGGAAAGATTGAAGGCGGGAAGAGAAGGGGATGACAGAGGATGAGATGGTTGGACAGCATCACCAACTCAATGGACATGAGTTTGAGCAAGCTCTGGGAGTTGGTGATGGACAGAGAAGCCTGGCGTGCTGTAGTCCATGGGGTAGCAAAGAGCTGGACACAACTGAGCGACTGAACTGACTGACTGACATCTTCATACTTTTAATATCTTTTAATATCTTCATATCTTTTAATATATCTTCCCCCTTCTCTGCTCCAAAACTATGGTGAATAGTTTCTACCAATTCATTCAGTGTTAATAAACATACCTTTTGAAGTTATGGAAATTCTGTTTTCTTTTGAGGAATTTAAATTTAATTTCTTCAGTTTTCTGCAGTTACATAGGTGCAGGAGAGCAGTATCTGAAATATCACAGCTTCGTAGATCTAGAGTTTGGACTTCAGGATGTAAAATCTATAATATATACATTATTTTGAAAAATTAAAATTTCCTATAAACATAAATATTTATTCCATATTTAGTGTTTTGATGACCATAACAGAGAAATGGCTATAGCAAAGAATACAGAAATGCATTTGTGTGAAGACAGATACAAAAAGTAGAAAAAACCAAGTCTAATTCCAACTGAGGGTGCAGCTTATAGTGTCCCCAAAGTCTTGCTGGGACACAGAGCTCTACTGAGACAGCTGGTACAGAATAAGAACCCATTAGATATGGAAGCAGAACCAAGGTAGTGGGGTGCTTATCCTCTTCCAGTAGTTTCTGACTATCATGAGAGATTCTAGCTATGTGCCTCTTTGTTCAGCAGGTACAAGTCTTTAATCTCTGTAGGCAGTGAGTGATGATAGTTGCAAACCCATTTTACAATTAAGAGAACTGAGGTTCAGTGTCAGAAAGAGTGGCAAAGCTGGTATTTTTATTCAGGCCAGAAGCTTTACTATACATTCTCCCTTACAGAATTGTTAATTTTAGCTTAATTAGGGAAAGGGCTTCCTGGGAAGCTCAGTTGGTAAAGAATCTGCCTATAATGTGGGAGACCTGGGTTCAATTCCTGGATATGAAAGATCGCCTGGAGAAGGGCATGGCAACCCACTCAGTATTCTTGCCTGGAGAATCCCACGGACAGAGGAGTCTAGTGGGCTACAGTCCATGGAGTCGCAAAGAGTCAGACACGACTGAGCAACTAACATATATATAGGGAAAGGGAGTAAGTATAAGTTAGATGGAGTGAGGTAGCCAGAAGAAGAATGAAAAGAGTTTAGAAGAATGATTTTTAACTGATTGTTATCCTTGAATGGATAAAAGCAATCTAGTAGGCTATGAACAACATTTTTTAATTGAAATAAGACATACTAGAATAAAATAGAAAATATCCAAGTGTACTATACACTGTACTTTTACACATAGGTATGGTTTGTGTCCTAGAGTCACAATGTAACATTCATATTTCTTCTTGTGGGTCTTTTTTTTTTTTTGCCATTTGTTTTTTCACTCTGCATTTTAATTTTTTCTAGATTTACTAAGGTATACTTAACCCAAAAGTTTAACATTTCTTGAAAATATGCAGTTCATGGATATTGGTACCATGAAGACAAGGGGAATAACTGAAGGAACAGTGGGAGAAGATTTTTAATTTTTATTTTATTTGTTTTTTGGCTGCTCAGCACGTGGGATCTTAGTTCCCCAACCAGGAATGAAATCTGCACCCCCTGCATCGGAAGCGTTGAGTCTTAACCTCTGACCCCCAGGGAAGTCAATGGGAGATTATTTTAGAAGCTATTACACAGGACATTATGGTTATCTGGAGAAAAAAATAACTTTAGTATATTCTAAAATTACTCGTCCTAATATAAAACATTGTTCCAAAAATCTGAAACCATAGCTGACCAGTAAAATATAATAAGCTTGCTTTACAGTTATATATTTTCTTACCTCACTTATGTTTGAATCTGTTATCTGCCCCTGCACGCTCATAATTTTGATGAGTCTATCTTTTATGTTGGGTGGCAAAGGCTTAATGTCTGTGATATATCTAGAAATATTCTTCATGAAGCACCAAAGGCATCTGAAATACAAATACAATACAGTAAATTACACTATACAGGTATTGACTTCTAATATTTGTTTAATGCATTTGTTAGCACTTAGTTCGTAGAAAAAATGGGTGCACATTTTATATGAATATTTACAACTTAAGCTTGGTAAGATTCAAAAGCCTCAGTTATGAACAAGTTGCCCTTTTCCTCTACAACTTTTTCTCAGCATCCATCACTTACTAAAATGCATTCTGAATGACAAAGAATTTTTCTTAAGTCAGTCTCTCCAATTCCTAAGACATATAGTTACTACCAAGCTTTTAGTCACATACATTCCTAAGTAAACATTAAACTAGGGCCTATTAATTGACAAATTTTATGTGTTAATCCAACAAACTCGCTTTCACTATTTTTCTTAAAAATTGTACAGGTATAAGAACCAAGAAAGAACTGTAACCACAAAGATTCCACAAATAGTACAAATCACAGAGATAATAAACTTAGTGCCAGTATTATATATTACAGAGTTATCAAGGCAGGCAACAACCAAGACCCATACAACCAACATATTTCATATTGATATGTGGCCTGAAATCCCAACTATCTGAGATACTTGTATGTTAAATAAATACAAATCTTTCTTAGTTTCTGCCTACAAATACTTTCACATATACACACTTGAATTTTTTTAGTGCAGTCTTTTTCTTTTTCTTTTCTTCTTTTGGTTGCCTCTGCCTTTCTTTCTCCATTAGTTTAGTTCCTCATGCTATTCCTTGTATATTCTTATTTTTCCTGTGCTTGTACACACACACACATTCACTCACACATGTATCTATGTTCTCACACATACTTTTACAAGTTAGGGTGGGGGTGGGGAGAGATCACTGTTTCTTAGAATGGCATCAGTGTATACTCACTTTTCTACAAGCTCTTTCATTTAATAATAATTCTTTAAAGCATCAAGTATAGTTTTAATTCTCCTTTAGTGGCTAAATATTGTATTTCATAGTGTGGATGACTTAGTCATCCCCTATTGAGGAGCATTCCACTGTTTCTAGGATATAACATATGTTGTCAGATTATTTTCTTCATATTTCCATCGGAAGTGTTGGAGAGTTCCTTTTCCTCTACATCGCTAAGCAACAGATGTTATTGTTCATTTTATTTATTTTTCCATTTATTTTCATTATGTCCATTTCCCAATCTCGTCCCCCAGCTCTAGGAAATCATTCTTATGTCTAATATGTATCCTTTTGTTGTATGTATCCTTTTAACATGATTGTTCTATGGATGTATTTCTAATTTATGCGTGTGGTATTTGTCATAGATTTGTTTAGTTTTTCACTGAGCACGATTTTTACCATCTGCTTACTCTTAAATGTTGACAGATCTCATGGGTGAAAACTAGTATCTCATTACTAATTTAATTCTTATTTCTCTAATTTCTAGTAAATTTAACATCTTTTCATAAAGTTGCTGGCTATCTAGATAGTCTTTCCTCAAAATAATCTATTCATATCTTCTATCTATTTTGCTTTTTACTTAAATCTATGAGCTATTTTTGTGGTCAAATACATAACTAATTTTGTATGTGCTCTATAAATATTCAGAAAATGTATATTTTCTATCTGAGAGTTGTAATGTTCTCTTTCTGTGTTTTATATATGCGTGTCTAAATATCTCTCTCTGTGTATGTACATGTATGTGCATATAAATATATAATGTGTGTTAGTGTTAATCTCTCAGTCATGTCCAACACTTTGCAACCCCATGGACCGTAGCCTACCAGACTCTCATGTCCATGGGATTTTTCAGGCAAGAATACATTTCCTTCTCCAAGGGATCTTCCCAATCCATGGATTGAACCCAGGCCTCTAGCATTGCAGACAGGTTCTTTATCATCTGAGCCACTGTGTATGTGATTATTCATTGATTAGTATCTTTTAATTCTTCTATGTTCTTATTCTTTCTACTAAATCTGTAGAATTCTTAGTTTGCAATACTTGTATTTTAAAAAAAATAGTTATTTATTTGGCTGTGCTGGGTCTTAGTTGCATCATGTGGGATCTTAGTTCCTTGACCAGGGATGGAAGCCATGCTGCTTGCAGTGAGAACGTGGAGTCTTAACCACTGGACCACAGGGAAGTCCCTTACCTCTCATTTTTTACTTAAAAACTCTCTTGTAATAGATTTTTGTAACTGTCAAGAGTCGTGCAGAATCTGAGAGTTGATCCTACTTACCAGTTTATGAGTTAGCTTTATTATCATTTTATGAATGCTGGCAGAAGAATGCTGGGTCAGTGAAAAATGACTTTATTACTCAGGATAAGAGCAGTAGCCAGGGATCTTCCCTGGTGGTCCAGTGGTTAAGAATCTGCCTGCCAATGCAGGGGACTGGGGTTCGAACCCTGGTCTAGGAATTAAGAACTGACATGCTGCTGAGCAACTTAACCCCATACTTCACAACCATGAGCCTGTGCATCCTAGAGCCTGTGCTCCATAACAAGAGAAGCCACAGCAATGAGCAGAGTAGCCCCTGGTCGCTGCTACTAGCCCATGGGCAGCAACAAAGACCCAGCTCAGTCAAAAATAAATAAATTAAAAAAAAGAAAAAGAGTAGTAGCTGAAGCTTCATGTTTGTGTTGGTTATCCATGTCCCAGGTCCGACAGTATAATGTAGGAAGGTCGGTCCAGATAGATGTTTACTCATGTAGTGGGTTGTACAAGACAGAAACACTGAGCTTGAGGGGGTTCACCATTTTTATAGCAACCAGAAGCAAGACTGCTCTTTTTGGAAGGAGAAAAATACTTCATCTCTCAAGGCTGTTTACTACAAATGCAACCTTGAGAAATGGCCTAGGTAATCAAGGCCCTGCATTCTTGGTATACCCAGCAAGAATGTGCAGGTCCATGGTATTGCCTCTTCCAACAATCCACCCCAGTAAGTTCTTGGCTTAATTCAAATATTCATGGAAGTATGCCACTCTTATCAGCTACTTTAATTTGACCAACAGAGGCTAAAACCTAACCTGTTCAATTTGTCTCTTAAAGCACTTAATTAAAGCTACTATCAATAGCCAACTCATTGGAAAAGACCCTGATCCAAGGAAATATTGAAAGCAAAGGAGAAAGGGGTGGCAGAGGATGAGGTAGTTAGATAGCATCACTGACTCAATGGACATGAAACTGAGCAAACTGTCGGAGACAGTGAAGGACAGAGGAGCCTGGTGTGCTACAGACCATAGGGTCACAAAGAGTTGGATATATGACTTAGTGAGTGAACAACTATCAATGTCGTGGTCTTTATAGACTGGGACCTGGGGACTGGAGATGACGAAAAGAGGGATGCAGGGGACCCAAGTCTCGAGTGAAACAAGGGTGCTTTATTTGTGGCAGAGTGTGCTTATATATCCCTATACAAGGAAGCTTTAGGCAGCAAAAATAAAGTTGAGCAAAAACAGAACCAGGTGAATAACAATCGTCACAGGGCCAAAAGACAATCCATATCTGAGTAATAGGGACATGACTGAATAGTTTACATTAAAGTAAAAGGTCACTGAAGGGAATCCATGTATGTGCTCTGCCTCATGACCTCAGACCTAAGAACTGTGTGCAGCTCTGTTCATTCCTGTTTTCCAGGAACTCATAAGGAACAGAGGGCCCTTGAGAAACAGCACACAAAGGAAGAAAACAACATGTTGGATTCCTTAAAGTTGAATGTCCCCTGACATATCAGTAGTACTCCAAGTAGCAGGATAAGGTCGACCTGCAGTAACGACCTCAAAAGTAAGGTCGTTTTGAGGGCTGGGCCTCAGATTCAGCTAACTGTGAAAAAGTGTGGAGTGGGGGAAGGGAACCAGTAGGTGTTCATTTCAACACACAGGATGTGGTCAAAGTCCAGTCTATCACCTCTTACGAAAGATACAAGGGAATTTAGGTGGTTATTTCAATGACTACATTTTTCTTTCTTAGGACTTTTAATTTTTTTTAATTTATCTGTTATTTTATCTATATTCATCTGTTAAGAATAACTGTTCCTTTGTTTTTGAACATTTCCAATATATTTGTTTTAAAATATCTTTCAAGTTATTCTACTGTCCGAAGTTAATAAAGTGTCAATTGTCCTATTTTCTGTTGAGTCTCTCTCATGCTATTTTGTTCTTTAGGTACTTTGTAAATTTTGACTGTTAACACTTCTTTGGCAGAAGTAGTTTTGCGTGAGAATCCTGTGTTCTTTGTGTTGTGAAAGCAAACCTCATGGTGAAAGTCTGAGTTTTCCTCCTCTTTAAGGACACTGTCTTTGTCTGGTTGAATTGCAATAACAAAATGCCATAGATTGGATAGATTTGCTAAACAAAAGAACTTTAATTTTCACAGTTCTGGATGCTAGAAGTCTAAGATCAAAGTGCCAGCATGGTTGAGTTAGGGCTCTCTTCCTGATCCACAGCTGGCACCTTCTCTATGTGTCCTCTTATGGTAGAAGGGGCTAGGGATTTCTCTGGAGCTTCTTTGTAAAGACACTAATCCAATTTGTAAGATTTTTGAAATGGAGCAGGACCCTATTGTCCTTATCCGTACCCCATGTCCTCTGTCTGCCTTCTGTCTGTGGAAAACTATAGTCAAAGAGAAAGCTTAATCAGAGAAGTGAGAAATGTGGAAAACAAAGAAAAACAGTCAAAAGAGACCAAATAATAATGTAGGCATTAAGCATAGTCAAGGACTTTTAGTTCTTTCTCAAGGGCTACAGATAATATTCTGAGCCATATCCTGTGAACTGTCTTATAGATATTAAAACATGGGGGTGAATAAGTTAACTACATAGTGACCAGACTGTACCCATGACATGAGCTGTCACAATTCCTAGAACTGGCCTCAAAGAAATGGTAACAAATGGATTTTGGAACTGAAAATTAACTGTACCTAAAACAACCAATTAAAACCAATTAAAAGACGCTTGCTCCCTGGAAGAAAAGCTATGACAAACCTGCTGCTGCTGCTGCTAAGTCGCTTCAGTTGTGTTTGACTCTGTGCAACCCCATAGACGGCAGCCCACCAGGCTCCCCCGTCCCTGGGATTCTCCAGGCAAGAACACTGGAGTGGGTTGCCATTTCCTTCTCCAATGCATGAAAGTGAAAAGTGAAAGAGAAGTCGCTCAGTTGTGTCCGACTCTTAGCGACCCCATGGACTGCAGCCTACCAGGCTCCTCGGTCCATGGGATTTTCCAGGCAAGAGTACTGGAGTGGGGTGCCATTGCCTTCTCTGATGACAAACCTAGACAACATATTAAAAAACAGAGATATTACTTTGCCAACTAAGGTCCATATAGTCAAAGCTATGGTTTTTTCAGGAGTCATGTATGGATGTGAGAATTGGACCATAAAGAAAGCTGAGTGCCAAAGAATTGACGCTTTTGAACTATGGTGTTGGAGAAGACTCTTGAGAGTCCCTTGGACTATAAGGAGATCCAACCAGTTTGTCCAAAAGGAAACTAGTCCTGAATATTCATTGGAAGGACTGATGCTGAGGCTGAAACTCCAGTACTTTGACCACCTGATGTAAAGAACTGACTCACCAGATAAGACCCTGATGCTGGGAAAGATTGAAGGCAGGAGGAGAAGGGGACGACAGAGGATGAGATGATTAGATGGCATCACCAACTCAATGGACATGAATTTGAACAAGCTTCGGGAGTTGGTGATCGACAGAGAAGCCTGGCATGCTGCAGTCCATGGGGTCACAAAGAGTCAGACGTGACTGAGCAACTGGACTGAACTGAACTGAAAACAACCAAGATGACACTGGTCAGACCACTAATGACCAATTTGAGGATGACTGTCAGAGATTACTTCTGTTTCTCCATGTAGCAACCCCACTCCCGGCTCTCTGCTTGTTGGGATGGGGAGTTGGCCTTTGGGCATATGTTCACCCTCCCTACCAGTTGCTGGCATCTGAAATAAAGCAAACATTCCTTTCCACCAACCCGGCCTGTTTACTGGATTTTGGGCGGTGAGCAGCCAGACCCCACACTTTTCAGTAACAGCTCCACCCTCATGAGTTAAACACCTCCCAAAGGCTCCAGTTACTAAAGGCATCACCTTTAGGGGTAGGATTGCAACATATGATACAAAAACATTTAGACCATAATAGGGCCTTATGAATATTCACAAATTCCAAAGCATAGTTAAATGGTATTTTTTCATCTGAGGAAAAAATACACTTGTACATAATAAAGGCATGAGACCCTAGGTTTTAAACAGGAATTCTAGTTTTGACTGGGATTTTATATCCTTGCCATCGATGTGGGCTGCTCCTGGAAGAGTGTGACTTGAAGTAAGGTGACTGCAGAGTCAGCAGAGGTAGATCCTGAAGGTGGGTAGAAAGTCCTTCCTTGAAGGGTGATCTGGGTAGCACATCTCCATGGATATTACTGTCATTTTTTAAGTGATTCATATTTAATAGACTGCAAGTAATAAGACTTATTGGAAAAGACTGATGCTGGGAGGGATTGGGGGCAGGAGGAGAAGGGGACAACAGAGGATGAGATGGCTGGATGGCATCACTGACTTGATAGACGTGAGTTTGAGTGAACTCCAGGAGTTGGTGATGGACAGGGAGGCCTGGCGTGCTGCGATTCATGGGGTCGCAAAGAGTCGGACACGACTGAGCGACTGAACTGAACTGAACTGAAGGAATAAGAAGGGTGACAAGTTTAGACACTCTCAGCTCTCATTCTCTTCAACTCTGTTATGATGTTGAAATCAGATGCTCTACCATTAACAGAAATTTATGTCATTTATTCTAAAAGTTAAACGCTTAGCAAAAAAGGATCATTTGGGGAGTAACTGCTTTATTAAGATATAACTGACATAACAGTGGTTTTAGTGAATCTACAGAGTTGTGCATCCATCATCAGTATCTAATTCCAGAAGATTTTCAATACACTAAAAATAATTTTATACCCATTAGCAGTCACGTCTCTATCCCCGCCACGTTCTATAGCCCAGGGAACTATCAGACGCTCCAGAGAAATCTCAAGCCCTTCTACATGTGAGGACACATAGAGACAGGGTGCCATATTCTGTCTCTCTGCTGCTGCTGCTCCTGCTAAGTCGCTTCAGTCATGTCCGACTCTGTGCAACCCCATACGGCAGCCCACCAGGCTCCCCCTTCCCTGGGATTCTCCAGGCAAGAACACTGGAGTAGGTTGCCATTTCCTTCTCCAATGCATGAAAGTGAAGCCACTCAGTCGTGTCTGACTCTTTGCGACCCTAAGGACTGCAGCCTACCAAGCTCCTCCATCCATGGGATTTTCCAGGCAAGAGTACTGGAGTGGGGTGCCATTGCCTTCTAGATTAGCCTATTCTGCACTTTTCATATAAATGGAATTATAAAGTATGTGATAATTTATTACTGGCTTCCTTCACGTAACATTTTCAAGTTTATCTAGTAGTAACATGTATCAGCACTTCATTCATTTTTACTGCCAAATAATATTCCATCATATGGATGTACCATATTTTGTTTATCTATGCATCAGTTTATTGATACTTGAGTTGTTTCTATTTTTGGGCTATTATGGATAATCCTGCTACAAATGTTCATATATGAGTTTTTGGGTAGACATATGTTTTCATTTATTTTGGGGACATATCTAAGAGCTCACTTGCTGGGTCACATAAAACTGCTGAGTCATACAGTAACTCTAAGTATAAACATTTGAGGAATTGCCAAACTATTTTTACAAAGTGGCTACAACATTTTATATTCCTACCAGCAGTGTATGAGGGTTCCAATTTCTCAACATCCTTTCCAATATTTGATATTATCTGTCTTTTATTATTGCCATCCTAGTGGCTATGATGTAATAATAGCTCATTATGGTTTTGACTTACATTTCACTGCTAGTTAATGACGTTGAGCATCTCTGCATGTGCTTGTCAGCCATCTGTATATCTCCTTTAACTGTCTATTTAGATCCTCTTCCCACTTTTAAGTTGGGTTTTGCTGTTTATAGGATTCTTAGTTGAGGTTTTTCTTTCAGCACTTTAAACATGTTATCCCATTGTTTTCTGCTTTCATTGTTTCTGAAGAGGAGTTCATTGTTAATCTTATTAAGGTTCTCTTATACATGAGTAATTTTTCTCTTACTGCTTTCAGGATTTTCTTTTGGCCTCAACATTTTTACTATGATATTTTTGTTTTGTTTTTGGCCATGTCATGCAGCTTGCAGGATCTTAGTTCCCTGATCAGGGATTGAACCTGGGCCCTCAGTAGTAAGAGTGTGGAGTCCTAACTATAGGACAACCAGGGAATTCTCCTGATGTGTATGTTTATATTTCTTTGTATTTATCCTAAAAATTCATTCAGTTAATTTCAATTCACTGAGTTCCTTGGATGTGTAGATTAATATTTCTCATTAAATCTGGCTTTTAGCTATTATTTCTTCAAGAATCTATTTTCTTCTCTTTCTCTCTTTTTGTTTTCATGTTCCTATCACATGTATATTGACATGCTTATCCCGTAATCCTCTGAGGTTCTGCCCTATTTCCTTATCCTATTTACCTTCCATTCTTCAGATTGCATACTATTATTTATCTTCAAGTTCATAACTCTTTCTTCTGCCAGTTCAAATCTACTGCTGAGTCCCTCGAGTGATTTTTAAATTTCAGTTATTGTAATTTTTCAATTCCAGAATTTCCATTTGGTTCTTTTTTATATATAATTTATATTTCTTCATTAATAGTCTCTATTGTATCTCTAAAGTAATAGCCTCTATGGTGCCAAGATAGGCACAATAAAGGAGAGAAATGTATGGAACAACAGAAGCAGAAGCAATTAAGAAGACGTGGCAAGAATACACAGAACTATACAAAAAAGATCTTAATTATGTGGATAACCATGATGGTGTGATAACTCACCTAGAGCCAGATATCCTGGAGTGTGAAGTCAAGTGGGCCTTAGGAAGCATCACTACAAACAAAGCCAGTGGAGGTGATGGAATTTCAGCTGACCTATTTCATATCCTAAAAGATGATGTTGTGAAAGTGTTGCACTCAATATGCCAGCAAATTTGGAAAACTCAGCAGTGGCCACAGGACTGGAATAGGTCAGTTTTCATTACAATCCCAAAGAAGGGCAATGCCAAAGAATGTCCACAGCCTTTGACTGTGTGGATCACAACAAACTGTGGAAAATTCTTAAAGAGATAGGAATGCCAGACCACCTTACCTGCCTCCTGCAAAACCTGTATGCAAATCAAGAAGCAACAGTTAGAACCAGATAGAACAACAGACTGGTTCAAAATTGTGAAAGGGATATGTCAAGGCTGTATATTGTCACCCTGTTTATTTAACTTATATGCAGAGTACATCATGTGAAATGCTGGGCCAGATGAAGCACAAGCTAGAATCAAGATTTCAGGGGAAAATATCAATAACCTCAGATATTGATATTATCTGTTACATGCAGAGGACAACACTCTTATGGCAGAAGGTGAAGAGGAATTAAAGAGCTTCTTGATGAAGGTGAAAGAGGAGAGTGAAAAAGCTGGCTTAAAACGTAGCATTTATAAACAAAGATCATGGTATCCAGTCCCATCACTTCATGGCAATGGATGGGGAAACAATGGGAACAGTGACAGACTTTATTTTCTTGGGCTCCAAAATCACTGTGGATGGTGACTGCAGCCATGAAATTAAAAGACGCCTGCTCCTTGGAAGAAAAGCAATGACAAATCCAGACAGCATATTAAAAAGCAGAGACATTACTTTGCCAACAAAGGTCTGTATAGTTAAAGCTATGGTTTTTCCAGTAGTCATGTATGGATGTGAGAGCTGGACAATAAAAAAGGCTGAGTGCCAAAGAATTGATGCCTTTGAACTGTGGGGCTGGAGAAGATTCTTGAGAGTCCCTTGAACTGCAAGGGGATCAAACCAGTCAATCCTAAAGGAAATCAATCCTGAATGTACATTGAAAGGAGTGATGCTGAAGCAGAAGCTCCCATACTCTGGCCACCTGAGGCAAAGAGCTGATTCATTGGAAAAGCCCCTGATGCTGGGAAAGATTGAAGGCAGGAAGAGAAGGGGACAACAGAGATGGTTGGATGGCATCACTGATGCAATGGACATTTATTTGAGGAAACTCCAGGAGATGGTGAAGGACAGGGAAGCCTGGTATGCTGAGGTCCATGGGGTGCCAAAGAGTCAGATACCACTGATCAACTGAACGACGATGATGATTTTATCTATATCATGAGACTTTGTCATCATACCTTTAATTCTTTTTCCATTTTTTTAAAATTGAGGTGAAATTCACATAATATAAAATTAACCTTTTAAAGTGTAAAATTCTTTGGCATTTTGTATATTCATGTTGTGTAAACACTACTTCTATCCACTTATAAAATTGTTTCATTAGCCCAAAAGAAAATTTACATTTACTAAGGAGGCAGTTTCCATTCCTCTCTTTCCCCAGTACCAGGAAACCATCAACGTGCTTCTTTTGCTATGGAATTTTCTATTTCAGGTATTTCATATAAATTTATTCATATAAATGTGAACTTTTATGTCTGGTTTCTTCCATTTAGCATAATGTTTCTCAGGTTCATCCACATTGTAGCATGTATCAGTACTTCATTCCTTTTAATGGCTGAATGATATTTCATTGTATGGATATACCACATTTTGTGTATTGATTCATTGGTGATGGACATATTGGTTGTTTCCACCTTTGGATTGCTGTGATTAGTGTTACTATGAGTATTTGTGTAGAAATATTTGAGTACTCAATTTCAATTATGTTGGTTATATATCTAAGAGTAAATTTGTGAGTAAAAATGGTAATTCTATGTTTAACTTTTTGACAAACTGCCAAACTACTTTTACCCTTACTTCTGTAAGTATGGCATAATTTAGTTCTTTGAACATATTTATAGTAGTTTCTTTAAGACTTTGCTAAGTCCAACATCTGAGTCCTCTTAAAGGTCACCATTGTCCTGGGCCTTCCCCTTAGGTCCAGGGGTCAGAAAACTATGACCTATGGGCCAAATCTGGCCTGTTACCTGCTTTTATAAATAAAGTTTTCTTAGAACACAGCCATGTCTATTCATTTATGTGTTGTTTATGGCTGCTTTCACACTATAATGACGGAGCTGAGACTGTATTTCTTGAAAGGCTGAAAATCGCCAATACCTACCTTAGATAATGTAATACTACTAAGATTAAGCCATATGTTTTTACTGACTTTTGGACTATTGCCAACTGCTTAGTCACTTGGTCTGCAATTTGGAAGACTACAGATGGGCAGATTAAAGATATTCCTCTTTAGGACTGTGAACTATAGAACAAATTATAGCTGATATATATATGGCAATGGCTCATTCTCTAATGGAATGGGCTGGGATGACACTATTAATTATGCCCTACCCAGATCCCCGTCATTTCTACTGGAAATTCATCATTATGCTGAACGTAGTGACACATCCACCATCATAGCTTAGGAAAGTAAGGATTACATGTGCCTGATGTTAAAACTACCATTACATGCCAGCCTTGTGCCTCCTTTCCAAAGTTAACCTGTTTGTCTCCAAGTGAAATAGGCCCTCTAACTCCTGACAAGCTGATTATATTGAGCCTTTGACCACTTGTCTTGGCATCTCCACTGATGCCTCTTGTTGATATCTTTTCAGTTTATGGTGTCAATGTTCCAATCTGATCAACCAACTCCAGCCACAATGACCATAACATAAAATGTATTATGTTTTTGGCCTTTTAGACCATATTCAGTCAGACTGTGTGATATCTTTTAATGCAAAGGTCCACTCAATACTGGACCAAAAGTCAAGGTATTTGATGGACACTTCATATCCCTTATCATCCTTGAGCTGTTGGTTTCAGTAAGAGATAAATGGAGTTTTTAAAAAAGCCAACTGGAGAGATTTCTAACTCTACCTGCTTCACCTTCTCCTGGTCCATACATCTTAATGAGGTAGTTTGGTCACTAAATGCGAGCATCCACTGAAAGAGTTCACATCTTCTTGGCCACCTTCTAGACAAAGATCAGGATGAAAGGGGTTATCTTGACCTATTTTGAAATTTTAGAATTCTACTTTTTACAGGCTGTTTGGTGGGGCTAATGGTGGCTTCTGGGAGGGGTCACAATGATGAGTACTTCTCAGAACTGCTGCTTCCAATGTTTTTGTCCTCACAATTGGCCAGAGCCTCCCCTTGCCTCTGCAGGAGAGCCTCTAATACTAGCAGCTAGATGCAGAACACTAAGGTCCTTAATGATAGTACAGTTACAAGATGTGAGATGCCTGGGACCCTAAATTACCATGTGGAGGAAAGCCATCAGCCAACTAAGACTATCCACACTGGGTATTTACATGAATGAGAAATAAGCATATTGTGTGTGACATTGCTGAACCCTTGGAGTTTACTGGTTATAAATAACAGCCAGTATTACCTTAACTAACATTTATTCAGATCAGAGGAATAGAATTTTGCTCTGACATTTCCTGAACATGATGCATTTTTCTTTTCTCTAACAGTCACCCCAAGCCAGCCTGGTTGGTACACCTGAATGGCAACCTGCCCAAAAAGAAGCTTATGGAATTCGAACTTAATCTGGTTTTAGTCACTTGGTTTCTCCTATCAGACTGAACTGATACTAGATCAGTCACTAGAGTCTAGAACTAGATCAGCAAACTATAACCCGTGGGTTGAGCCTGATCTTTTGCTTGTTTTTGTAAATAAAGTTTTACTGAATCATAGCCATGACAGTCTATTATATATTATCTATGGTTGCTTTTGGAGAAGGCAACGGCACCCAACTCCAGTACTCTTGCCTGGAAAATCCCATGGATGGAGGAGCCTAGTAGGCTGCAGTCCATGGGGTCGCTAAGAGTTGGACACGACTGAGCGACTTCACTTTCACTTTTCACTTTCATGCACTGGAGAAGGAAATGGCAACCCACTCCAGTGTTCTTGCCTGGAGAATCCCGGGGACAGGGGAGCCCGGTGGGCTGCCGTCTGTGGGATCGCACAGAGTCGGACACGACTTAAGTGACTTAGCAGCTTAGCATGGTTGCTTTTGCTCTACAAAAGCTCTCCTACAGAGCTGAAAATATTTCTCTTTGGCCGTTTATAGGAAAAGCTTGCCAACCTCTGTCCTATGAAAATAATGACCATTTATTCAACCAAATGGTTGAATAAACTGCTCACTAAGTCTCCCTGCGGTAGCCCATGCCCATCATGGTGGGAAATATAATGGATCTCTATAACTTTTGTAAAAATACTCTTATCCCTTCTGCACTTGACCTCTGCTGAGTAGATGATTGGAAAAAAGTGATAGCAGGTATACTGGTAAGGGGCACACCAATTTTGTGATCATAAGGATAGCAATAACTCCAGAACCTGGGAAAGGAACGATTTAGATTCTGGGAAGTACTTAAGGAAGGGGAGAAATTCATGTCCCATTCATCCTCTAGCGAGAAGGCAATGGCAGCCACTTCAGTCCTCTTGCCTGGAGAATCCCATGGATGGAGGAGCCTGGTAGGCTGTAGTCCATGGGGTAGCTGAGGGTCGGACACAACTGAGTGACTTCACTTTGACTTCACTTTCATGCATTGGAGAAGGAAATGGCAACCCACTCCAGTGTTCTTGCCTGGAGAATCCCAGGGATGGGGGAGCCTGGTGGCTGCTGTATAAGGGGTCGCACAGAGTCGCACATGACTGAAGCGACTTAGCAGCAGCAGCAGCAGCATCCTCTAGACTGAGCACTGCACCTTGGCAAAACAATTAATATGGTCCACCTGGGGCAAGAAGTAGCTGCAGCTGACAATCTGACCTACTGCTAGATTTCTCATCATTGTGTTTGTGCTATGATTACAGAAAAGTTCATGTGAATATGGAAGACCCTGAACTATTCTGCTTTGCCTAGCCTCTCTTTATAAGGGTATGAAAATATGGACCAACACAATCTTGTTTCAACATGACAGATATAAACAGGTTTCCCCTGATGTTCAAGTGATCTTGGGCTATTTTATGTGTAACAATCAAGGCTGCAAGTACTCAGAGATGTCTTCTCATGTGATAAAAACAAAACAATGTCATAGTGATCGAAATCAAGTTTAAAAGTAAATCCAAACTAGAGTGTCTCTTTGTTTTATGTTTCTATGTACAGAATAGGCCATGGAATATCTCTCAGTTGGATTTCTTTTTTGGCCCATCTATTGTTCCTGTCATTACTGATAACAGCACCAAAAATTAACAGGAAAACTTGAATGTCCTTGTGCAGGTCATAATGGAGACTGTCCTGGGCTTATGCTATGTCTTGGTTGTCTGAAATAAGACCTACTGGTCTCCCCTGTGATTAATTCCAGTTGCTTGAGTCTGGGACTCTGGAGGCATAGTTGAAGTCAATATTGCTGGTTGGCTTCATCCTCCTTTTGAGAGCAATATTAATAGCCTTAGTTGATTTCTATATGCCATAAATTAAATACATTTGGTTCTAGCCTCTGCCAATTAATCAGCGTGGTAAAGAACTGTCATGCTCATGTAATAATTTGTCAGATGCCAAGGTGGTAGGGCAAAAAGGTGAAATGCTGGGAAAGGCACTACCCTGTGAGTTTTTCAAGGCCCTGCCTGTTTTGCTGAGAATGACAAGAAAACAAAACCTTGATACTGTATCTGGGCCTCTTTCAGGGTTCTCTTTGCAATGAGCAACCTGTGGGATAAAGTCATGTCTCCCTCCAGGACAAAGAGGTTATTACTGCTTGTTATAAAATGCAGAATTTCCAAAATTCAGAGCTTCTCTCCTGTAACACAACCCATCCTTTGGGTAGGCATCTGTCTTGGCCTTCTGTGTTGCTGCTGTGTGTCTTGGAGGTCAAGGGGAAAGTGACATAAGCATGCTAAGGCTTATGATGTTTGTTGTGTAATGAATAATAAAGTTCTTGGTATCTCTCACCCAAGACCCATATCTTCCACCAACATTCATGAAACAAGACCAAGCTAAAAACATTAGTTTGAAGAAGAGAAAAATCAAATTCCATCATCACTCCTCTTATATTTTCCTTTACACACAATTCATCTATATTTTTAATTTTTTCCACAATAGTACTCTTTTTCTTCCCCATGTCTTTCTCTTGGTCTTTTTCATTTTGTTTTTGTCTCTTCTCTGAACTCAGGCTGTGCCATGCGTTCCACATGGTAAATGGTTTGCTTTTTCTGTTCCAGTTCCCTCCAGCAGCACTAGCAGAGATCTGGGACAGAAACAAATGAAATATTTCTTAAAATGCTGCTATGAGAACTATTAAATGGCTCACAAAGACCATCCAAAAAGTCTGTCAAACAGAGCAAGTTTATTAAATTAACTGCAGGGCTTCCCTGGTGGCTCAGAGGTTAAAGCATCTGCCTCTAATGCGGGAGACCTGGGTTCGATCCCTAGATTGGGAAGATCCCTTGGAGAAGGAAATGGCAACCCACTCCAGTATTCTTGCCTGGAGAATCCCATGGACGGAGGAGCCTGGTAACTGCAGTGAGGGTTTAACAGGGTTTTGATAATGTTTCAATAGGAGAAAGCTAACAGGGAAAAGCTATCAAATTGGGGTCTCTTGCATTGCAGGCAGATTCTTCATCAACTAAGCTATCAGGGAAGCTGATAACAACTAAGCTCAGGGAAAGCTAGAGAAGAGTACATTCAGGATTTGGGGATGTAAGCTTGAGTGGTTTAAGAAGGTTCTCCCCATCCCAGATAGGGAATGGGATAGGATTAAGCAAAATTTGTGACATAACAGTTTAACACTGATGGACATGGGGTCTTAAAGCAAAACCTTCTGAAAAATCTATCCTAATAAACATAATGTTTGCCCTACCAATCAAAATGTTTATCCTCATAACCAAATGTTTATTTAAGCTGATGGCAAAAATTTCCTGGAGCAAAAAGCTATATTGACATAAATAATTTTAGTTCTTAATCCCAAAGGTTAACACAGGTGATCTCAATTGTCAAGACAAAAATAAAAAGCGGTCAGCTAAAACTTAGTAAATCTGCAAAAGCTGTAAAAAGTGGGGTGGGGTGAGAGATGAGAGGAGAGACAGATTTCTCATCCAATAAATTGCCCTAAGCTTTATAGTTAAAAGAAACACTTTAATATTTAGCCAATCAGTTATATGGTGAATTAATCTAACAAAGAAATGACTGCAGGCAAAATGCCTGCTTTTAATGTACATGCTGCATAAAATTTGGCTTTTGGCCTCCTTTTCTTCTCTCTGTATCCTCTTCCTTAAACTTAACCATGGCTTCACCGACCATCTATAAGGAGTTTATTCTTACTCTTAGACTTAATCCTTGATATCTCTTTCAGGTTAAAACATATTTTTTCAAAGAAGACACACAGATGGCCAACCAATATATGAAAAGATGCTCAACATCAATAATCATCAAGGAAATGCAAATCAAAATCACGAGATATCACCTCATACCTGCCAGAATGGCTATATCAAAAAGACAAGAAATAACAAGTATTGGAGAGGATGTGGAGAAGTGGGAAGCCTTGTGCACTGTTAGTGGGAATGTAAATTGATGCAGGCACTGTAGAAAAGAGTATAGAAGTTCCTCAAAAAATTAAAAATAGAACTACCATATGATCCAGGAAGGAATTCCACTTTTGGGTATTTATGCAAAGAAATATTTATTTATGCAAAGACTGCAAGGAGATAAAACCAGTC
The DNA here is from genome assembly GCF_032452875.1 of Bos javanicus. Taxonomy (NCBI): domain Eukaryota; kingdom Metazoa; phylum Chordata; class Mammalia; order Artiodactyla; family Bovidae; genus Bos; species Bos javanicus. Next base: position 78,766,404 of record NC_083872.1, on the reverse strand, counting down.
AATCCTAAAGGAAATCAACCTGAATATTCGCTGGAAGGACTGATGCTGAGGCTGAAGCTCCAATACTTTGGCCACCTGATGAGAAGAACTAACTCATTGGAAAAGACCCTGATGCTGGGAAAGACTGAAATCAGGAGGAGAAGGGGATGACAGAGGATGAGATGGTTGGATGGCATCACTGACTCGACAGACATGAGTTTAAGCAAGCTCTGGGAGTTGGTGATGGGCAGGGAAGCCTGGTGTGCTGCAGTCCATGGGGTCACAAAGAGTCGAACACGACTGAGTGACTGAACTGAACTGATGCAAAGAAAATGAAAATAATAATTTGAAAAGGTATCTGCACTACCATGTTCATTGCAACTTTATTTACAATATGAAGATATGGAAATAACCTAAGTGTCCATCAATGAATAAATGTATAAAGAAATATGTGGCATATATACAATAGAATATCACTCGGCCATAAAAAAGAATTATATCTTGCCATTTGCAGCAATATGGATAGACCTAGAGAGCATTATGGTAAGTGAGATGTCAGACAGAGAAAGCCAGATACCATATGACTTCTCTTATTTGTGGAGTATAAAAACAAAACAAAACAGAAAACCCCCAAAAAATTCATAGATGCAGAAAACAGACTGGCGGTTCTTGGAGGTGGAGGCTGGGGGTAGGGGTTGGGGAGAAATAGCTGAACTGTTTGGCTTTCTTTAGTTTAAGTAAATTGAATTAAAAATTTTAAAAATTATATTTCTAACTGCCTATGTGTTATTTCAACTGGATGTTCTGATTAATTTTCCTGATAAGACACTTCTCCATAATTATCTAATGATATCACAATATTCCTGGTCAACAAAGTTAAAAACTTTAGAGTAATTTTTAACTTCTATCTTTCTTTGTTATCTTTATTCAAAACTGTTCACTATCTCATAGCCAGAGGCAGTGCTATTAAAATGCTGGCCCAGTGAAGAGATTATGAACTTACGCAAGGACGTAAACCAAGCAGTTTACATCATGGAGAAGTCCCATTCCTCTGGACTAAACAGCGCATTTAGTAACAGTTGACTGCTATTCTGGATCAAGTTCCTTACCTTGTTAGAAGGTAACAAAAACCAAGGGAACTCCAGAAATAGCTTGCTGAACAACTAGTCTGAACATATTTTAACCCCAAAAGGTTAGAAAATATTATCCGAAAATATGGGCCTTAACATGGGAAACAATACTCCAATATGACAATGAAGGTCATGTAGTCAGTCTTTTTGTTTTAATTCAAAGTTTTGGATGATTTTTCTTCATATGTTCTCTTTTCATCTTTTTTCACTAAGCACTATGTTTTCAAGTTCCATCCAAGTGAACACATACACATCTATTCTTTACTCTCCTAGCAACTGCATACTACTCCATGGCACCTCTCCCAGTGATGGACATTCCAATTCTCTTTTACCAGAATGAATTTTGCAATGACCATCATCACATATGTCTCTCAGTTTGGGCTCTTTCTACCCCTTTCCAAAATTTTAAAACAGTTTCCTGTCCCCTTATTCTTAGCTACTCCCTAATTTGACTCTCTCTCTGCTCCCAGCATAGTTCCAAAACCTTCAATAACTTCCCATTGCTACATAAATTAAACACTCATTTCATTCTCATGGCCAACATTCTGCTCCTAATTACCTGGTTTTATGTCTTACTATTCCACTATTGTATTTTCCAGCCAGACAGAAATACTACATTCTGTCTTCTCACATATTTCTAACTTCCCTGTTTGTCAGACTTTGTTCTTTTTACTTCCTCTTGAATGTACTTCCATTTGTTAATCCCTCTTTTTGTCATTACTCCACCTATATTATAGTTATTTATATACTTGTGCTAGTCCCATAAGACTATACCTCTTTCATGCTAGTTATTTCCAACTATCATTGGCATAGTGGTTAATATGCCACATGTGTTTTTAAATGTATGCTTAACTGAATCTGTTGCTATTCAGTCATTCAGTTGTCTCTGATTCTTTGCAACCCCATGGACTGCAGCACGCCAGGCTTCCCTCTCCTTCACTATCTCCACTGAATACTTAGGGTTGATTTCCTTTAGGAGTGACTGGTTTGATGACCTTGTCAAAGGCACTCTCAAGGGTCTTCCCCAGCACCACAGTTCTAAAGCATCAATTCTCTGGTGCTCAGCCTTCTTTATGGTCCAACTCTCACATCCATATATGAATATGGGAAAAGAAAGTACAGTCTGTCACTGCTTCCACTGTTTTCCCATCTATCTGCCATGAAGTAACGTGACTGGGGGCTTCCCTGGTGGCTCAGTAGTAAATAATCCACTTGCAATGCAGGAGCTGCAAGAGATGTGAGTTCGATCCTTGGCTGGGTTCGATCCCCTGGAGGAGGGTACAGCAACCTACTCCAGTATTCTTGCCTGGAGAATCTGGTGGACAAAAGACCCTGATAGGCTACAGTCCATAGGGTCACAAAGAGTCAGACATGAAGTGACTTAGCTGTATGCACAATGGGACTGGATACCATGATCTTAGTTTTTTGAATGTTGAGTTTTAAGCCACCTTTTTTACTCTCCTCTTTCACCTTCATCAAGAGATTCTTTAGTTCTTCACTTTCTGCCATTAGAGTGGTGTCACCTGCATATCTGAGGTTATTGATATTTCTTCCTGCAATTGTGATTCCAGCTGGTGTTTCATCCAGCTTGGCATTTCAATGATGTACTCTCCACATCAGTTAAATGAGCACAGTGACTACAGCCTTGACATACTCATTTGCCAATTTTGAAACAGTCTGTTGTTCCATGTCCAGTTCTAGCTGTTGCTTCTTGTCCTGCATACAAGTTTCTTGGAGGCAGGTAAGGCGGTCTGGTATTTCTATCTCTTTAAGAATTTTCCACAGTTTGTTGTGATCCACAAAGTCAAAGGTTTTGGTGTAGTCAGTGAAGCAGAAGTAAATGTTTTTCTGGAACACTCTTGCTTTTTCTATGATCCAACAGATGTTTTGCAATTTGATCTCTGCTTCCTCTGCCTTTTCTAAATATAACTTGTATATCTGAAGTTCTCAGTTCACATGCTGTTGAAGCCTAGTTTGAAGGATTTTGAGCATTACCTTGCTAGCATGTGAAATGAGCGTTAATTGTGCATAGTTTGAACATTTTTTGGCATCACCTTTCTTTGAGATTGGAATGAAAACTGACCTATTCCAGTCCTGTGGTGACTGATTTTTTCTCAAATTTGCTGACATATTGACAGCAGCACTTTCACAGCATCGTCTTTTAGGAATTGAAATATCTCAGCTGGAATTCCATCATCCTCACTAGCTTTGTTTGTAGTAATGCTTCCTAAAGCCCACTTGACTTCATACTCCAGGATGTTTGGCTGTAGGTAGTGACCACACCATTGTGGTTATCCATGTCATTAAGACCTTTTTTGTATAGTTCTTCTATGTATTCTTGCACTTCTTCTTAATCTTTTCTGCTTCTGTGAGGTCACTGCTGTTTCTCTCCTTTATTGTCCCCATCTTTGCATGAAAGGTTCCCTTGGTATCTCTGATTTTCTTGAAGAGATCTCTAGTCTTTCCCATTCTAGTGATTTCCTCTATTTCTTTGCATTCACTGTTCACTTAAGAACGCTTTCTTATCTATCCTTGCTATTCTCTGGAACTCTGCATTCAGTTGGGTATGTCTCCCTTTTTCCTTTGCCTTTCACTTCTCTTCTTTTCTCAGCTACTTCTAAGGCCTCCTCAGACAACCACTTTGCCTTCTTGCATTTCTTTTTTGGTGGGGGGTGGTTCTGGTAGCCACCTCTTGTACAATGTTAGGAACCCCCATCCATTGTTCTTCAGGCACCCTGTCTATCAGATCTAATCCCTTGAATCTGTTAGTCACTTCCACTGTATAATCTTAAGGGATTTATTTAGGTCATACCTGAATGGTCTAGTGGTTTTCCCTACTTTCTTCAATTTAAGTCTGAATTTTGCAATAACGAGTTCATGATCTGATCCATAGTCAGCTCCTGGTCTTGTTTTTGCTAACTGTATATAGCTTCTCCATCTTTGACTACAAAAAATATAATCAATCTGATTTTGGTATTGATCATCTGGTGACCATCTACACATTGGCCATGTGTAGAGTCATCTCTTGTGTTGTTGGAAGAGGGTGCTTATCTGAATACTCCTAAAAATAAGAAACGATGGGTACAAAGAGATGGAAGACTTGAATCTGCCCACAGAGGTTCAGAGGATCAGTTGCATGGAAACTTCAAGGAACCTCAGAATAGAGTTCAGAACTGAGAGATAGGAATTAAGCCACATCTTAGGAGAAAAAGGTCAGGCTTTAGGTAACAAAGCCCTTGTTACACTGCTTTCCATGGTAGGTATGAAATAAGATTAATACCTAATATAAATGAATACTTACTATGTGCCAACCACTATTTCATGGAATTTACATGTACTGGCTTTTAATCTTCATAGCAGTTCAATAAGGCAGGTAATATTACCATGATTTTTCATTTACAGATGAGAAAACTGAAATTCAGACAAGTTATATCATTTGCATAAGACTGTATTACTAGTAAATGTTAAATGTATAGAACCCAGGTAGTCTGTTTTCCTAACTTCTACTCTTAACCTACTATGTCTTTCAGTTCAGTTCAGTTCAGTCAATAAGTTGTATCCAACTATTAACTATTATTAACTATTAATGACCCCGTAGACTGCAGGCTTCCCCATCCTTCACCAACTCCTGGAGCTTGCTCAAACTCACGTCCATCGAGTCGGTGATGCCATCCAATCATCTCATCCTCTCTCGTCCTGCCTTTAATCTTTCTGAGCATCAGGGTACTTTCCAGTGAAGGCTCATTGTTCTTTGCATCAAGTGGCCAAAGTACTGGAGCTTCAGCTTCAGCATCAGTCCTTCCAATGAATATTCAGGCCTGATTTCCTTTAGGATTGACTGGTTTGATCTCTTTGTTGTCCAAGGGACTCTCAAGAGTCTTCTCCAACACCACAGTTTAAAAGCATCAATTCTTTGGCGCTCAGCTTTCTTTACAGTCCACCTTTCACATCCATACATGACTACTGGAAAAATCATAGTTTAGAGTACACTGACCTTTGTCAGTAAAGGAATGTCTCCACTTTTTAATATGCTGTCTAGGTTGGTCATAGCTTTTCTTCCAAGGAGCAAGTGTCTTTTCATTTCATGGCTGCAATCACCATCTGCAGTGATTTTGGAGCCCAAGACAAAAAAGTCTGTCATTGTTTCATTGTTTCCCTATCTATTAGCCATAAAGTGATAGGACCAGATGCCATGATCTTAGTTTTCTGAATGTTGAGTTTTAAGCCAGCTTTTTCACTCTCCTCTTTCACTTTCATCAAAAGGCTTTTAAGTTCCTCTTCGCTTTCTGCCATAAGGGTTATATTATCTGCATATCTGAGGTTATTGATATTTCTCCCAACAATCCTGATTTTAGCTTGTGTTTCATCCAGTCCAGCATTTCACGTGATACACTCTGCACAGAAGTTAAATAAGCAAAGCAAAAATATACAGCCTTGATGTACTCCTTTCCCAACTGAAAACAGTCTAATTGTTGCTTCTTAACCTGCATACAGATTTCTCAGGAGGCAGATAAGGTGGTCTGATATTCCTATCACTTGAAGAATTTTCCACAGTTTGCTGTGATCCACACAGTCAAAGGCTTTAGTGCAGTCAATGAAGCAGAAGTAGATGTTCTAGAATTCTCTTGCTTTTTCTATGATGCAATAGATGTTGGCAATTTGCTCTCTGGTTCCTCTGACTTTCCTAAATCCAGCTTGAACATCTGGAAGTTCTCAGTTCACATACTGCTGAAGCCTAGCATGGAGAATTTCGAGCATTACTTAGCTAATGTGTGAGATGAGTGCAATTGTGCAGTAGTTTGAACATTCTTTGGCATTGCCTTCCTTTGGGATTAGAATGAAAACTGACCTTTTCCAGTCCTATGGCCATTGCTGAGTTATCCATATTTGCTTGCATATTAAGTACAGCACTTTCACAGCATCATCTTTTAGGATTTGAAATAGTTCAGTTGGAATTTCATCACCTCCACTAGCTTTGTTCGTAGTAATGCTTCCTAAGGCCCTCTTGACTTTGCACTCCAGGATGTCTGGCTCTAGGTTAGCGACCACACCATCGTGGTTATCTGGGTCATGAAGATCTTTTTTTGTATAGTTCTTCTGTGTATTTTTGCCACTTCTTTTTAATATGTTCTGCTTCTGTTAAGTCCTTGCTCTTTCTCTCCTTTATTGAGCCCATCTTTGCATGAAATATTCCCTTGGTATCTCTAATTTTCTTGAAGAGATCTCTAGTCTTTCTCATTCTATTGTTTTCCTCTATTTCTTCGTATTGATCACTTAAGAAGGCTTTCTTAATCTCCTTGCTATTCTTTGAAATTCTGTATTCAGATGGATATACCTTTCCTCTTATTCTTTGTCTTTCGATTCTCTTCTTTTCCCAGCTATTTGTAAGGCCTTCTCAGACAACCATTTTGCCTTTTTTGCATTTCTTTTTCTTAGGGATAATTTTGATCATAGCCTCTGGTACAAGGTTACAAACCTCCGTCCATAGTTCTTTAGGCACTCTATCTACCAGATCTAATCTCTTGAATCTATTTGCCGCTTCCACATATAATTATAAGTGTATAAACTGGGCATTGTTTTCACTTTGCCTCAGCCTCTTCATTCTTTCTGGAGCTATTTCTCCACTCTTCTCCAGTAGAATATTGGGCACCTACTGACCTGGGGAGCTCGTCTTTCCATGTCATATCTTTTTGCCTTTTCATACTGTTCATGGGGTTCTCAAGGCAAGAATACTGAAGTAATTTGCCATTCCCTTCTCCAGTGGACCACGTCTTGTCAGAATTCTCCCCCATGACCCATCCATCTTGGGTGGCCCTACACATCATGGCTCAGTTTCACTGAGTTAGACAGGACTATGATCCAAGTGATCAGTTTGGTTAGTTTTCTGTAATTGTGGTTTCCATTCTGTCTGCCCTCTGAAGGATAAAGATAAGAGGCTTGTGAAGCTTCCTGATGGGAGGGCCTGGCTGTGGGGGAATGTAGGTCTTGCTCTGATGGGCTATGCTCAATAAATCTTTAATCCAATTTTCTGTTGATGGGTGGGGCTGTGTTTCCTCCCTGTAGTTTGGTCTTAGGCCAAACTATGGTATGGGGATGGTGACCTTCAAAAGGGCTTACGCCAGGACTGTTGTCTTTAGTCCATGGGGTAATTTACTCCTTACCCCATGGCCAGCCACTGTCAATCCATGTCTCCCCCAGAGACTCCTGGACACTCACAGGCAAGTTTGGTTCAGTCTCTATTTGGGTCACTGCTCCTTTCTTCTGGGTCCTGGTGCACACTAGGTTTTGTTTGTGTCCTCCAAGAGTGTTGCCCCAGTCCTGTGGAAGTTCTGTAATCATATCCCGCTGGCCTTCAAAGTCAAATTCCCTGGGGGTTCTCAGTCCCTTTACTGGATCCCCAGGTTGGGAAATTTGTGGCCCTAGAACTTTTTCAACAGTGTGAGAAATTCTTTGGTATAACTGTTCTCCTGTTTGTGGGTTATCTGCTCAGTGGTTCTATGGTGGGGCTCACATGCCACCCCTCCCAGGTCTGCTGCAGCCAGAGACCCTGTCCTCGCAGCAGGCCACTGCTGATCCATGCCCCCACAGGAGACAAACACTCAAAGGCAGATCTGGCTCAGTCTTTTGTGGGGTCGCTGGGTCCTCGTGCGAATAATGTTTTGTTTGAGCCCTCTGAGCTCTCTGGTGGGTATGGGGTTTGATTCAAAACATGATTTCTCCCCTCCTACTGTCTTGTTGGGACTTCTCCTTTGCCCTTGGACATGCGCTATCTTTTTTTGTTAGGATCCAACATTCTCCTGTCAATGGTTGTTCAGCTATTGGTTGCAACTTTGGAGTTCTCATAGGAGAAGATGAGTGCACGTCCTTTTACTCCGCCATCTTTCTGGTAACTTTTGCTTATCAAGTTCTTTGCTTTCCTTGAATTTGACTGTAGCTGTTTTGACTTGTGGATTTATTTGTACTGGTTTTGTCTTACTCCTGGCTTGTTTTCACTTTCATGAAGCCTGAGGCTGATGCCATGGACGAAGGCTGAGGCGTTGGTGGGTGGAGGAGACCTCTGCTGCCTCCATGGGCCTTGGGAAACCTCTGAAGTGTCCCAAGAACCCTTTGATGTGCCATGGCTGCTCGGCTTTCTCAGATGCCGAACCACTCTGTCTTTACTGACAGAAAAGATATTCTGTTCAGATGAAGTATAAAAACTATGCCAAAAACTAAACCAAGATACTTTATTCAGGACTCTATGCAAGTCTGAGTCTGCATAAAGGAGAATCAATAGATTTTTCTTTTATGAAAAGTGACTGTGGACTGAGGGCCAGAAGTTTATAAGATATAACATAAATGTCAAATCTTACTCTTTTAGAAGGCATTTGGTAGATTAAAGCAATTGTTCTTCTCAGTCTTAACTTTTTTTGTGGCAATATTAATAGACTGAAAGCTCCTGGAGATAAACAATTTCCTTTATAACTGCAATTTCCAGCACAATTTCTGGTGCGAAATAATTAATAACAATAACTAGCATTTAGTAGTATATATTACTTGCTGCTGCTACTGCTGCTTAAGTTGCTTCAGTCGTGTCCGACTCTGTGCAACCCCATAGATGGCAGCCCACTGGGCTCCCCCGTCCCTGGGATTCTCCAGGCAAGAACAATGGAGTGGATTGCCATTTCCTTCTCCAATGCATGAAAGTGAAAAGTGAAAGTGAAGTCACTCAGTTGTGTCCGACTCTTAGTGACCCCATGGACTGCAGCCTACCAGGCTCCTCTGCCCATGGGATTTTCCAGGCAAGTGTACTGGAGTGGGGTGCCATCGCCTTCTCCGATATATTACTTGCTAGTGTTAAAATAAAATGGAAATTAAGCTTGAAAATCATCCAAGAAAACAAAACCAGTTAGGCTATATAAGTGAAACTCTAGATTATTTCATGAACTTAAGCAAAAGTTAACTTAGACTATTTCTTATATATGCTTCTGATAACAATAGGCAAAACTTAAATCATCTTCCAAAATAGTATAAGATAAACATTTTTAACCAAATTCCTGTCATCTGTAAACTTCCACTGTAATAGACCATCATTGTAAATGTTCAATGACTTCCTCATTCTCACTTTATAAACCATCCTTTAACTACATAACTCTGAACTTCTAACCACTTTCAGTTTGAAGTCTCTGTTCATGAGTAGCTTCTTCCTCATTCAAAAAAATATTCATAACAAACAAATCTCTCTTTATTTTCTTTTGACAGTTTTTGGTGTCAGAAGTGGGACCTATAGACAACCCCTGATTAGTCAAGAGCCTGGTGAGTAAACAAGTGCCAGTACTAATAGAGTTCACTGTGCTCACTATTTTCTCACTGACCATGGAGTTTCATGGTAAATCTTTCTTGGATCCAAGCATCACTCCCTTTTGTGTTGAGCTCTCCAATTTTACTAAGAACTGTTACTTAAACTTTTTGTAAGTACCCAACTCTATTCAAAAAGTAGGGGGTTGGGTGGAGTAATCCCCTGGTTTCAGAACAGCTGTTCAAAAACAGGACCCCTCAGAGTTAAGATGTCCTAGAGAATCTATGGTGAAGATGGGTTCTACCTGGTCCAAATCACAGGCCAAGATCTTGACACTTTTTGAAAAAATGGGTGAACTTTATGAAGGATAACTGGATTTGCAGTAGCCACTTTGGGGAATCTTTAATTTAGATATGATAGTCCACCTTATTTACACCCTTAAAAAAAGAATATCCCAAACTTCTCAGAGACAATGGTAGGCAAAAACTTCTAAAAGACAAAATGACACCAAAAATATCTTCCCTAAAAGAATTCTTATAGCACACAGACAGAAAAATTTTGGTAAAACAAACTCTGGCCATAAGCAGGTAACCTTAATTTATTCCATCTGTCAGAAACAATTTGGATTCAGCTATTTTATTTTTTTTTAAGCTTTATATTATTGTACCTGACGCATGGCTAAATTTTTAAAATGAAAGTTATATGATCTCTGTGTCTATTTATGCATATAGATACATGTATACACAAATTCATGTATGTTATGTGAAAATTTTTAAAGAGCTCTATTTAATCTACTTAAAGGAAAATAAGCATTTACATAAATTATAGAGACTGACCCACATGTTTTTCAAGTTTGTATTATCTGGAATAAACTTTTCTAAATAAAAGCCAACTTAAATGTGTCGGTTTAATAAAACAGGTTTGTCCTCAGGGTTGTCAATATTAAATATAATGTAAATACACAACCATTTCTACCCAGGTTTAATAGTCAAAGAAGTTTGTGCTATTTCTATGCTACAAAATTTGTCAGAAAGAAAAACAATATAAGATGATTATTAGCTGTTTAATGTTTAAGGCCAAGCATATTTATTAAAAACAAGTAGATTAAATAGATGTAAGATAAAAGTTTATACTAAGTTAAATTAAATGATGGATATTCAGTACCTGTCATAGCTTTTCTAGACTGCTTCTAAATATGATAATATACTGAAACATTAATTTTTACCTACTTTTGGCTTTTTAATTTTTACAATTGTTTATTTTTAAAAAAATATTTATTATTATTATTTTATTTTTAGTTATGTTGGTCTTAGTTGCAATACTTGGGATCTTGCTTGTGGCACAACGGCTCTTCATTGCAGTGTGAGGGCTTCTCTCTAGTTGTGGTGTGCGGGCTCAATAGTTGTGGCGTGCAGGATTAATTGCCCTGCAGCATGTAGAATCTTAGTTTTCCAACCAGGGATTGAACTCAAGTCCCCTGAATTGGGAGGCAGATTCTTAACCAGTGGACAACTGGAGAAGTCCCTACTGAGATTGAGTAATAAACACGCCTCTTGCAGATTAAAAACATTACACTATAGAAAATATGAACAGGCCAGTTATGAATTTGAATTAAACTGAATCAGTAATTTAAAAATCTCCCAACAAACAAAACTGCAGGACCAGATGGCTTTATAAGTGAATTCTACCAAAAATTTAGGAAAAAAGTTAACACCTGTTCCAAATAAATCCAAAAAAATTGCAGACCAAGGAACACTTCCAAACTCATTCTGTGAGTGAATATCATCAATCTGATACCCAAACCAGACAAAAATATCACAAAAAAGAAAATTACAGGCCAACATCACTGATGAACATAAATGTGAAAATCCTCATCAAACTATTAGCAAGCTGAATTCAATAGTACATTAAAAGAGTCATCAGGGATGGGATGAATCAGTCTCATCCTTGAATAGTTCAATATCCACAAAGAAATCAATGTGTTATACCACATTAACATATTGTAGAAAAATATCATCCTCTCAATAAATGTAGAAAAACTTTTGACAAAATTTAACATCTAGTTATGGTAAAAACTCTCAACAAAGTTGGTATAGAAGTAATGTACCATAACATAATAAAGGCCATATATGACAAGCCCACATCTAACATCATATTCAACAGTGAAAAGTTGAAGGCATTTCTTTTAAGATAAGGAACAAGACAAGGATACCACTCTTACCAAGTCTATTCAACGTAGTATTATAAGTCCGAGCCACAGCAATCACAAAAGAAAAAGAAATAAAAGGAATCGACATAAGAAAGGAAGAATTAAAACCATCACTGTTTGCAGATGACATGATACTACACATAGAAAATCCCAAAGCCACCAATCTAAAAAACCATATTTGATCAGTGAATTCAGTAAACTTGCAAGATACAATGTACAGAAATCTGTTGCATTTCTGTATATTAACAATGAACTATCAGACAGAGGAATTAAAAAAAAAAACACTCCCATGTTCAACTACATCAAAAAGAATAAAATACCTAGGAATAAACATAACTAAGGAGGTAAAAGATCTGTACTTAGAAAACTATAAAGCACTGATGAAAGAAATTGAGGATGATACAAATAGATGAAAAGATACACTGTGTTCATGAACTGAAAGAATCAGTATTGTTGCAATGATCATACTACTCAAGGCCATCTACAGATTCTATGCAATTCCTATCAAAACACCACTGGCATTTTTCAGAGAACTAGAAAAAATAATCTGATAATCTGTATGGAAACACAAAAGACCCCTCAACAGCCAAAACAATCTTGAGTAAGAAGGACACAGATGGAAGTATCATGCTTCCTGATTTCACACTGTACTACAAAGCTACAGAAATCAAAACAGTATTGTACTGGCACAAAAACAGACACATTAGGTTAAATGAAGCAGAACAGAAAGTCCAGAAATACACATTTTGTATATTCTTGACACAGGGTCAAGAATATACAATGAGGAAAAGACTGTCTCTTCAATAAGCATTGCTGGGAAAATTGAACAGTTACATTTAAAGAAATAAAAGTAGAACATTTTCTCATACCATATATAAAAATAAACTCAAACTGGGTTAAAGACTTCAACGAAAGGCCTGAAACCATTAAAAATCCTAGACTAAAACATAGGTAGTTAAGCTCTCTGACATTGGTCCTACCAATACTTGTAGGGTTATTTCTCCTCAGGCAAGGGAAACAAAAGCAAACATAAACAAATGAGACTAAATTAAACTAAAAAGGTTTTGCAGAGTGAAGGAAATTATCAACAAAACAAAAGGCCACCTAGTGAATTTAAAGATATTTGCAAACAATATTTCTGATAAGGGTTTAATATCCAAAATATACAAAGAATTCATACATCTCAACATTAAAAAACAAACAACTTAAAAAATGAGCAGAGGACTGGAATAGATACATTTCCAAAGAAGACACACATATGGCCAAGAGGCACCTGAAGAGATGATCATTTCACTCATCATCAAGGAAATACGAATCAAAACCACGAGATATCAACTCACACCTGTTAGAATGGACATTATCAAAAAAAGAAGTAACAAGTGCTGATAAGGATGTGAAGAAAAGGGAAGCTATGTGCACTGTTGGTGAGGATGTAAATTGGTGCAGCCACTATAGAAAACAGTATGGAGATTCCTCAAAATAGAACCACCATATGATCCAGCAATGCCACTCCTAAGTATTTATCTTTAGAAAACAAAAACTAATTAAAAAAGATAAATACTACACTACGTTCAATGCAGCATTACTTATAATAAAGATATGGATGCAACCTAAGCACCCACCAAGAGCTGAATGGATAAAAATGTGATATATATTGCAAAATGGAATATTACTCAGCCATTAAAAAGAATGAAATATAGCCATTTGCGACAATATGAATGGGCCTAGAAGGCATGATGGTTAAGTGAGATAAGTCAGACAAAGACAAATACTATGTAATTTCACTTATATGTGAAATCTAAAAAACAAAACTGAACATAACAAAACAGATATAGCTATAGATTTAGAGAACAAATAGATGGCTGCCAGAGGGGAGGGGATGGGGTGAGGAAAAAATAGATGAGGGGGATTAAGAGGTACAAACTTCTGGTTGAAAAATAAATGAGTCATGGGTATGAAATACACAGTGTATAGAATATAATCAATAACTATAAATATCTTTATATGGTGAGATATTATAACTAGATTTATTGCAGTTATTACTTTGAAATGTGTAGAAATACTGAATCACTATTTTGTGTAACAGGAACTAATATAGTGTTGTAGGACAATTATGGAGAAGGCAATGGCACCCCACTCCAGTACTTCTGCCTGGAAAATCCCATGAATGGAGGAGCCTGGTGGGCTGCAGCTCATGGGGTCGCTAAGAGTCGGATACGACTGAGTGACTTCACTTTCACTTTCCACTTTCACGCATTGGAGAAGGAAATGGCAACCCACTCCAGTGTTCTTGCCTGGAGAATCCCAGGGACGGGGAGCCTGGTGGGCTGCCGTCTATGGGGTCGCACAGAGTCAGACACGACTGAAGTGACTTAGCAGCAGCAGCAGCAGGACAATTATACTTTTAAAACAAAAAACAAATTTATAGAAAGATATCAGATTTGTAATTACCAGAAGCAGGGGGAATTGGATGAAGGCATTAATCTTTAAGTTATAGGACTTATAGTTATAGGACAAATAGGTGCTAGGGATGGAATGCACAACACAGCAAATACAATTAACACTGTATGTCACATATAAAAGTTGTTATGAGAATAATTCCTAAGAGTTCTCATCATGAGAAAAATCTTTTTTCTCTGTTCTATTTTGTATCTATATAAGATGACAGATGTTCACTGAACTTACTGTATATGTCAGTCAAGTCATTATGCAATATATTTCAAACTTATACAGTGCTGCATGTCAATTATTTCTCAATGAAACTGTGAGAAAAAGTTGTACTGTAAAAAAACATGTCTCTAAAAATATGTTTTGTAATTATGTATTCATGAATTTGCTAATCTACTACAGGATGCTGCTATATGACAGATAGTTCAACAACTGCATGCTTCTGAGTTTCCACTGGAAAATAAATGTTAATAAAAGTTAAATTTAATAATCAATATATAAAAATAAACACTAGAAACAAAAATGAAAGAAAACAACTTTGTATACAAGGTATGAGAAATGGGATGTATTTCTATACGAAAGTGAAAGTCTATCAGTTGTGTCCAATTCTTTGAGACCCCACTGGTGGTGGCCTGCCAGGCTCCTCTGTCCATGGAATTCTCCAGGCCAGAAAACTGGAGTGGGTAGCTGCTTCCTTCTCCAGGGGATCTTCCTGACCAAGGAATCAAACTCAGGTCACCTGCCCTGCAGGCGGAATCTTTGCCAATGGAGCCACCAGGGAAGCCCCAAAATACTGGAGTGGGTAGCCTATCCCTTCTCCAGGGGATCTTTCTGACCCAGGAATTGAACTGGGGTCTCCCCATCACAGGTGGATTCTTTACCAACTGAGCTATCTGGGAAGAATAGGCAGGAATATAGGTTGTGTTTCTGTTATGGAAAGAAAGGGAGTAATTTTATACAGTAACTTGGTAAAGTAAAATTACTGATTACTCCAAAATCAGAAAAAGGACTAATACAAAGTCTAAATGAATATAGAAAGTTTCTTGTTTATAAATTTCATGTTGAAAGGTGAAATTTAGCTAAACTTAAATAGATTTATTTATAAGAGTTTTAAAAATGAGCTCAGTAATAAACTGATACAAATTGGAGGTTCCCCGTCCCCCGTGTTAAAAAGTTTCTTAGATTACTGATCTGTTCTTAATGTTATAAAAGGTTTTACTTTACCTTTTGTGTAATCTATCTAGAAACTAAAGATTCTGTGTCTTAGCAAAATAATTTCCTATGCTTCATATTATCTTTATCAGGTCTGTAATTAGTTAGGAAAACTGAACCTTTGCGACAAGAGGTAAGGCTTTTTGGTTTTATTAAAAAAAATTATTTACTTACACTAATTTTTGTCTGAATTTTCATACTGTTCATGGGGTTCATGGGGTTCTCTAAAGAACCTCTTGATGAAAATAAAAGAGGAGAGTGAAAAACTTGGCTTAAAACTCAACATTCAAAAAACTAAGATCATGGCATCTGGTCCCATCACTTCATGGCAAGTAGATGGGGAAACACTGGAAACAGTGACAGATTTTATTTTCTTGGGTTCCAAAATCACTGCAGATGATGACTGCAGCCATAAAATTAAAAGACACTTGCTCCTTGGAAGAAAAGCTATGACCAACCTAGACAGCACAATCAAAAGCAGAGACATTACTTTGCCGCCGACAAAGGTCCGTCTATTCAAGCTATGGTTTTTCCAGTAGTCATGTATGGGATGTGAGAGTTGGACCATGAAGAAGGCTGAGCACAGAAGAATTGATGCTTTTGAACTGTGGTGTTGGAGAAGACTCTTGAGAATCCCTTGGACTGCAAGGAGATCAAACAAGTCAATCCTAAAGGAAACCAATACTGATTATTCATTGTAAGAACTGATGCTGAAGCTGAAGCTCCAATACTTTGGCCACCTGATGCAAAGAGCCAACTCACTGGAAAAGACCCTGATGCTGGGAAAGATTGAAGGTGGGAGGAGAAGGGGACAACAGAGGATGAGATGGTTGGATGGCATCACCGACTCGATGGACAAGAGTTTGAGCAAGTTCCGGGAATTGCTGATGGACAGGGAAGCCTGGTGTGCTACAGTCCATGGGTTGCAAACAGTTGGACACAACTGAGTAATTGAACAACAGCAAAATGTTATTAATATGTGTTCCAGAAATCACATGAAATTCTTAGAAATCTGACACATCCTAGTATAATGTTATCAGTCATCTTAAAATATTGTATGTCATAGAAATAACTGAATTTATCTGACAATTTTATCATTTTTTTAAATAGGGAACTCTCATCAGATCTTTAACCATGGCTATTTTTAACTCTTTTGTCATTCACAGAGGGTTACTGTTCTACTCTTAATTCTTCTCATAAAGCATTTACAATCAACTATAGGCTGGAACAACAGAATGGTTCCAAATGGGAAAAGGAGTATGTCAAGGCTGTATATTGTCACCCTGCTTATTTAACTTATATGCAGAGTACATCATGAGAAACGCTGGGCTGGATGAAGCACAAGCTGGAATCAAGATTGCCAAGAGAAATATCAATAACCTCAGATATGCAGATGACACCACCCTTATGGCAGAAAGTGAAGAGGAACTAAAAAGCCTCTTGATGAAGGTGAAAGAGGAGAGTGAAAAAGTTGGCTTAAAGCTCAACATTCAGTAAACTAAGATCATGGCATCTGGTCCCATCACTTCATGGCAGATAGATGGGGAAACAGTGGAAACAGTGTCAGACTTTATCTTTTTGGGCTCCAAAATCACTGCAGATGGTGACTGCAGCCATGAAATTAAAAGATGTTTACTCCTTGGAAGGAAAGTTATGACCAACCTAGATAGCATATTCAAAAGCAGAGACATTTCTTTGCCAACAAAAGTTCGTCTAGTCAAGGCTATGGTTTTTCCTGTGGTCATGTATGGATATGAGGGTTGGACTGTGAAGAAAGCTTAGCGCTGAAGCTGAAGCTCCAATACTTTGGCCACCTGATGCAAAGAGCCAACTCATTGGAAAAGACCCTGATGCTGGGAAAGATTGAAGGTGGGAGGAGAAGGGGACGACAGAGAATGAGATGGCTGGATGGCATCACCGACTCGATGGACATGAGTTTGGGTAAACTGTGGGAGTTGGTGGTGGACGGGGAGGCCTGGCGTGCTGCAGTTCATGGGGTCGCAAAGAGTCAGATGCGAATGAACTGAACTGATACGCCAGAATGCTTTGTCTTTGTGTAGATTCACAGAAAGGACCCTGACAAGTACTCTAGAATATAGCTTTCTGATAATTTTAAGATCACACCAGTAAACTAAGAATTTCTAGAACTCTAATGGAGAAACTGCTTAATTCATAAAACTGGTAACCCAAGATTAGGGAAAATAAAGATTAATTCCAAGAGCCCAAATGAACTGATGAAAATAACTAACTTTTATGACTTTTCTTGAAACATTGTTGGTTCTTTAATGCTTGTTTTCCAGATTTAAAATCTTTTTTTCCCTCTCCTTCTAAGTTATCTAAATCTACAACAATTTGGTATACTTTTGTAAACAAAAATGAAACATTTTTTTCTCCTTATCTGATTCCTTCAGAATTAAAACAAATTTTAAAAACCATGTTATTGACTATTCCTATTTTCATGGCAATAGATATTTGCATAAATTCAATTAGAATTTGTTTTCCCTGTAATAGGACATAACTGCTAAGTACTTGGCTTGGCTTCTTCGCATAAAGAGGCTTTTAAAGATGTAACCTGAGTTTCCTTGTTAAGTGAGTTTTAAGTATCTAAAGTTGACTTAAAAAAAAATATATATATATATATATTTGTTTGTTTGTTTGTTTTTGGCTGTGATGGGTCTTAGTTGTCGTACAAGGGATCTTTTGTTGGCACGAGGGATCTTTTGTTGCCACACAGGCTCCAGAGATAGCGGGCTCCAAAGTTGTGGTACATAGGGGCTTATTTGCCCTAGGGCCTGTGGGATCTTAGTTCCTGACCAGGGATCGGATTTGGGTCCACAGTATTGGAAGGTGGATTCTTAACCACTGGACCACCAGAGAAATCCCTAAAGTTGACTCTATAGAGTCAATAAAGGACCTTGAATATTACCAAAGCTTTGATTGGAATATCATATTTGAGAATGCACATAAAATCTATTCTTGCTGTACTTATATAAATAACAAGTCAAGTTTAAAGAGACTAGACTTATTTTACAAATTACTTACTATGATTATCTTTGGTAAAAATGACTATAGAGAGAAAAATTATGTTTAAACAGAAAACTTTGACATACCCATAATCAAATTCTAGTCCTGCTTATTTTCTTGGGTTTTTGTTTCTAACTGTAAACTGGACTGGATCCTGAACTCTTATGGTTTTCTCTAACATCTGGCTACAACTCTTCAAACTAATATTTTCAATTTTCTCCCACCCTTCTGACTTGAAATTAAAACTAAAACTGTTCTTTTCCTCAAACACTACAAGATAAAGCTATAGGTCTTGATATAGACTTCAGAGAATTCACCACAATGGATCATGTATAGACAAAAAATCAACCTTCATACTTACTTCTTCTATGTAGGCCACTCAGACCTCAGCAGAACACCTGATGACATCATCACTGACATTCAAACTGCAAACCAGGAAAATCTATCAGTTTAAAACTGCCATCTTCATTCCACCATCTAAAAATCTAAGCTCAGCTCCAAAAATTTTCTTGACTGGCTGCTCTCTAGACTCAGTAACAGCATTTATACTTTGTTCCAACTAATCTTTAATCTTTGCCTTTCTTTTGTTTCCACAGTAATACTTATTAAATAACTGATTGCTTATACCATATAGAAGATTACTTACATGGAAGCTTACCTATCACACCATCTCCTAAAATAAGGCATCTTCATGTTAATCCCATCCAAAGTAACCATGACATAGTTCAGTACTATAAGACACTAATATAATACTGAAAGGCTTATTTCCACCAGGTCCATAAAGCTTTCTGTGGTCTGCTTCTAAAACAAGACAATGCCTCATATATTAAAACCTAGAGACTCAGTTTATTGGAAAAGACACCAACAAAAAACTGCACTTAAATCTCACTAGGAGAGACTTTATCCTCTGAAAAACTATAATCACAGTAAGAATCTAGAAATTCTTTAGCCAGAGTTATTTTAGACAACTGCATAGCCTTAGACACCCTAACTACCCAAGATGGAGGTGCATGTACTATTGTAAGAGAGCAAGATGAGCACAGCCCTTAGCAGGCAGCCATTGCTGTGCCTCACTACTCTGTACTCTGTTACTAGGCAACAGGTCTTGCTCAGTCATTGCTCAGTGCCCCAATAGGCCCTGCCCACAAGTAACTGTCAATGAAGGGCCGTTAGGGAAGTGATTTACCCAAGGGTCATTGGTGTGGTGGTCATTAGGTGGAAAGTGAAGTAAGAGGCAGATTTAGGCCTTCTCCTGGAGGCCCTCCAGCTCACTCAGCCTTGGGCCAGCAGGTGAGCTGGAGCGCCCAGGTAACACACTAAGAACTGTGTTCTTCTATAGGGCTCCAGAGCCCTTACTAAGGCCCTCCACTAGCCTTGGTCCAGGCCTTGAACCTGGTCTCCCCATCTGGGTGGTTTGAGGAGACTGAGGGCCAGTTGGGTTGAGTGCCTGGCTCCCTCAGAGATGACATCTGGGCAGGATGTGGGAACCTGGCCCTGAGAGATCTGCCAACTGAGATCTGCCTCCTATTAGCCAGAACTGGGCTCTTGGAGGGTGAAAGTTGTGCTTTGGGACCTTGCCCTTTCTTGTCAAGACACAGAATAACATTCATTTGGTAGAGATTTACAGGAATGTTGTTACCTGATCACGACCTGACCTCAAGAGCAAAGGATTTTACACAAGAAGTTTGTAACAACTAACCACGCCACTCCCTCACCTTTTACTTTTAAAGGAGCTTGCTGAAAGCTTTCAGTAACTTTGGGGTTCTTAGAGCATGAACCACCCATCTCCTTGTATGAATCTGTAATAAATCTCTGTTTCAAACTCTAATGTTTTATTATTGATGCGCCTCACTGGGCACACGGACTTGTGATTCGTTAACAGCATAACTGGTTAAAAAAAAAAGTTTCTATGTTAATATACCAAAAAGATCTGAAAGACTAGATGCCAATCTTTCATCAAAATAGGCAACACTTCTGAAATATAAGTTCAATCCCTGGATCAGGAAGATCTCCTGAAAAAGGATATGCCAACCCACTCCAGTATTCTTGTCTGGAGAATCCCATGTACAGTGGACCCTGGCAGGCTATAGTCCATAGGTTCGCAGAGAGTCAGACATGACTTAGGTGACTTAACACACACACACTTCTCTTGATTATTTAGTTGGAAATCTCTGCTTTGGAGAATCCTTTTCAATACTTGGCTATTATTCTCCTGATAGTCATCATCTTAGCCTCCTTAATGCATTGTATCCTCTCTAGAGTTCTAAATGTCTTCAGTGGCTACTCACACATCAAATGTTATGCATTAGTGTTAGACAACTGGAAGAACACAAAGATTCTACTGCCAGTATCCACGGTGACTATGCAACTACCAGTAAGGGCAATTACAAAACCATCCATCCCAATGCCTACATTGAAGGAGTAGTGAGAGTAACACTATATTGGTTCACTCTCAGCTTGCTGAGAGAATGACTGAAAGTTGGGGATTTTTTTAAATAAAATAAATCGAGACCAGGCTTGAAAAATCCCTCAGGGTGACCAAACTAGTTAAGTCACATAAGCAAAACCAAATCTAGTTTATATCATGAACATAAGTGAAACTTATTTCTTATAAATGCCTCTGACAATCAACTTAAATCATCTTCTTAAAATAGCCTAATCACTTTTAACCAATCTCCTACCATCTGTAAACTCCTAATGTCATAAACCATTGCAAAGGTTAAAGAACTTCCTTATGCTCACTTTATAAGCCATCCTATAATGACATGCTTATAAAATATTCATATCAAGTTAAGCTCTCTGAAATTTCTTTTAATACTAGGCAGTTACAGGCCATAGCGTTACAGGGAGGAGTAAATTTAACATACTTAGAAGACTGCCTAGTATTAAAAGAAATTTCAGAGAGCTTAACTTGATACGAATATTTTACAGGCATAGAAAATCCCCACGGACAGAGGAGCCTGGCTGGCTACAGTCCATGTGGTCGTAGAGTCAGACACGACTGAGCGACTAAGCACATAACGCCATGAGATAGGTAACTGTTATTATACTAACTTTGTAAGGTTAAGCTACTCTCCATAGTCATACAGCTGGAGAATGGTAGACCCGGGAGCTGAACCCAGCAAGCGCAATCAGGGATTTAAGCGCTGTGTCAAAGAATCAATAATTATCCCCATTACAGTAACTGGGTGTAACTCTGCTGAAGGCTTTTGAGAGCCCCGTCCAGTGTTTTGTTTTATTTTACTAAGGCTTTTAGCTCCTGCCAGAGACAGGCCACTGCCAGGAATCGCCTGGGCGAGGAGCTGTCAAGGCTGAGTTCGGACACCTATCGGGGGACAGAGGGGCAAGCCTGCCGGGCAGCCCACTTGGCACGATTTTTCTCAGCCAGGATAGGAAAAATCACGGACCCAGGAGCAGAAACAGCCTGTGGACCTCCTCGATGGGAGGCAGGAAGGGGGCGGGGATGGGTGCCGTGATGGGTGGCGGGCGCGGGCTGTGCCGGGGCGGGGCGAGAGGAAGGCGGGCCGGGGCGAACTCACAGATCCAGCAGCTGACTGACCCGCTGGGGGCTGGGCATCGCGGCCGCCCTTCGGAGCTTCTTCCGCGGTCCCGAGGCCGCGGAGATTCAGCCAGAGACCGTCTGTCAACTCCCGCCTCCAGCGCAACGCGTAGTCCCTCGTGACGTCACCCGCCTCTTCCGGTGACCAGGCGCCGGCGCTCTCGCCACTACAGAGGGAGAGCGTAGCCCCCTCGGGGCGGAACCCTGGATGCTGCGTCCGAGAGACAGTGTGATAAACTAGAGGGAAATCTTGGGCTCTGAGAAGGACTGCGTGAGCTGTCGTTCTGCAGTCCCGCCGGCGCGGCTCCGGCGGTTTCCCTCGTGGGCTAGCCAGGTGCCGGACCTCTTCTAGTACCTCCTGGAACCTCGCGGCTCTGCGCGTGGCCGCTGTTACTACAGGGGTGCATTTCATGCTGGGCCCAGCGTTAGTGGATGCACACCGGAGACCCTCTTAGATACAGAAACCATGACCGTCAAAGGGCGTGTTTTAGAGGACTGGAGAGTGACGTTTATCGAGCACTTCCTGTAAGAAAGTGAGCACTAAACTACCTGTTTTCAATTAGTAACCATATTTTGGTCTTCCCTGATGGTACCGTGGATAAGAATCAGCCTGCCAATGCAGAGGGCATGGGTTTAATCCTTGGTCGGGGAGGATTCCACAGGCGTCAGAGTAACTAAGCCCGTGAGCCGCAACTACTGAAGCCTATTTTACTAGAGCCTGTGCTCCAGAAGAAGAGAAGCCACTACAAGGAAGAGTAGCCTCCTACCCTCTACTGCAACTAGTGAAAGCCTGCGTGCAGCAACAAAGACCCAGCATAACCAAAAATAATAAAAAGTTAACCATATTCTTTTAATCCTGCGAAATCGGAATTTGTTGTTGTTAGTCAAGTTGTGTCCAACTCTTTGCGACCCCATGGACTGCAGCACGCCAGGCTTTCCTGTCCTTTACCATCTCCCAGAGCTTGCTCAAACTCATGTCCATTGAATCGGTGATGCCATCCAATCATCTCATCCTCTCTCGCCCCCTTCTTCTCCTGCCTTTTATCTTTCCCAGCATCAAGGTCTTTTCCAATGAGTTGGCTCTTTGCATGAGGCGGCCAAAGTATTGGAGCTTCAGCTCAGCATCAGTCCTTCCAATGAATAATCAGGATTGATTTCCTTTAGGATTGACTGGTTTGATCTGCTGCTGTCCAAAGGACTCTCAAGAGTCTTTCCGGACACCACAGGTCGAAAGCATCAGCCTCAGTACTCAGCCTTCTTTACGGTCCAACTCTCACATCCATACATGACTACTGGAAAAACCATAGCTTTGACTGTACGGACACTTGTGGGCAAAGTGATGTCTTTGCTTATTAATACATTGTCTAGGTACGTCATTAGAGAAGGAAATGGCAACCCACTCCAGTGTTCTTGCCTGGAGAAGCCCATGGACGGAGAAGCCTGGTAGGTTGCAGTCCATGGGGTCGCACAGAGCCAGACACGACTGAAGCGACTTAGCAGCAGCAGCAGCAGCAGGTATGTCATAACTTTTCTTCCAAGGAGCAAGTGTCTTTTCATTTCACGGCTGCCGTCACCATCCACAGTGATTTTGGAGCCCAAGAGAAATTAAACCAGTCAATCCTAAAGGAAATCAGTCCTTAACATTCATTGAAAGGACTGATGCTGAAGCTGAAACTCTAATATTTTGGCCACCTGAAGCAAAGAGCCAACTCATTGGAAAAGGCCTTGATGCTGGGAAAGATAAAAGGCAGGAGGAGAAGTGTGCAACAGAGGATGAAATGGTTGGAAGGCGTCACCAACTTGATGGACATGAATTTGAGCAAGCTCTGGGAGTTGGTGATGGACAGGGAAGCCTGGCGTGCTGCAGTCCATGGGGTCGCAAAGAGTCAGATGTGACTGAGCTGCTGAACTGAACTAAACTGTTTCCATTTTTTTCCCCATCTATTTGCCATAAAGTGATGGGGCCGGATGCCGTGATCTTAGTTTTTTGAATGCTGAGTTTAAGCCAGCTTTTTCACTCTCCACTTTCACCTTCATTAAGAGTCTCTTTAGTTCCTCTTCCTTTTCTTCCATAAGGGTGGTGTCATTTCCATATCTGAGATTGTTGATATTTCTCCATGCAAGTTTGATTCCAGCTTGTGGTTCATCCAGCCAGGCATTTCGCATGGTGTACTCTGCGTATAAGTTAAATAAGCAGGATGACAATATACAGCTTTGACATACTTCTTTCCCAATTTTGAACCAGTTGTTGTTCCATGTCCAGTTCTATCTATTGATTCTTGACCTGCATACAGGTTTCTCAGGAGACAGGTAAGGTGGTCTGATATTCCCATCTCTTTAAGAGTTTTCCACAGTTTGATGTGATCCACAGAGTTAAAGGCTTTAGCATAGTTAGTGAAGCAGAAGGGGATGTTTTCTTGGAAATCTCTTGCTTTTTCTATGATCCAACAGATGTTGGCAATTTGATCTCTGATTCCTCTGCCTTTTCTCAATCTAACTTGTACATCTGGAAGTTCTTGGTTCACATACTGTTGAAGCCTGGCTTGAAGGATTTTGAGCATGATCTTGCTAGCATTTGAAATGAGTGCAATTGTATAGTAGTTTGTACATTTTTGGCATTGCCCTTCTTTGGGATTGAAATGAAAACTGACCTTTTCCAGTCCTGTGGCCATTGCTCAGTTTTCCAAATTTGCTGGCATATTGAATGAAGCACTTTCACAGCATCATATTTTAGGATTTGAAATAGCTCAACTGGAATTCTATCACCTCTACTAGCTTTGTTTGTAGTGATGCTTCTTAAGGCCCACTTGACTTTGAACCCCAGGATATCTGGCTCTAGCTGAGTCATCACACCATCATGGTTATCTGCATCACTAAGATCTTTTTTGTATAGTTCTTTGTATTCTTGCCATCTCTTCTTAATATGTTCTGCTTCTGTTAGCGTTTCTGTCCTTTATTGTGCCCATCTTTGTGGAAATGTTCCCTTGGTAATTGGAATTATTTAGCTTTGTTTTACAGATGAGAACACTACATGACTACAAAAAGCTCAGTAAGAATTTCATCATAGAGGGGGCTTGTATTCAAATCAGAAAGAATTCTAAAGAAGGGGAAACTTTCACCTGGTGGAATTCTCTCTACTTGGTTATACTGCAGAGTACTTGCTACTTTTCAATTCTTTGTAAATTAATTTGTCATTTATATGTCTTCCTTTTGCAGACTTTTGAAAGTTGGAAGACAGTATTGTTCATTTCTTCAAGATGCTGCTTATTCAATCACCACACTTTTACCAGTGCTGAAGGAGGGCAAGAATTGTGCTGGGTGCTGAGGATTCAGTGGTGAACACTTGAACCAGACAAATAAAGGGCAATCGAAATAACTGTTAAATGCTAAAATGGAGTTAGTTCTATTGAAACACCATGGAGGGGTGGAGAGGAGAGCAGATCAGAGAGAAAAACATAGTCTGTTAGGGACTGCAAATAGTTTGGGGTTGCTACAATGGAGAGTGGTGAGAGGCAAGTATAAAAGAAGAAATAGGCAAATTTTTTCTATGAAGAGTAACATACTAATAGTATACATATTTTCGTTTTTGTGGGACATTCTTTGTCACTGAATTGAACTGGGCTCTTGCTCATCTTACCTGAAGCCAAGCCAATCTACCCACAGTGGACTGTGGTGAGAGAAAGTACAAGGCTCCAAGCAAGGGAAACAGGCAACTGATTTGCCAAACATCAGAATTTCCCTCATGGCTTTCAGGCAAGAGTTCTTAAAGACAACCCTGAGGGTGAGGGTGGGCTTCCCAGGTGGCTCAGTGATAAAGAATCTGCCGGCCAATGCCAAAGACATGAATTTGATCCCTGGGTTAAGGAGATCCCCTAGAGAAGGAAATGGCAACCCATCCCATTATTCTTGCCTGGGAAATCCCATGGACAGAGTAGCCTAGTGGGCTACAGTTCATGGGGTCGCAAAGAGTCAAACACAACTTGGCAACTAAACAACAATAAAGGATGAGGGCAGCAGGTGTGTAATCAGCTTGAGGACATTTTTTCTCATTGGTCAGTGGTGAGGTAACAGGATGACTGATGTTTGCTGCTGCTGCTGCTAAGTCGCTTCAGTCATGTCCGACTCTGTGCAACCCCAGAGACAGCAGCCCACCAGGCTCCCCCGTCCCTGGGATTCTCAAGGCAAGAATACTGGAGTGGGTTGCCATTTCCTTCTCCAATGCATGAAAGTGAAAAGTGAAAGTGAAAGTGAAGTTTCTCAGTCATGCCCGACTCTTCGAGACCCCATGGACTGCAGCCTACCAGGCTCCTCCATCCATGGGATTTGCCAGGCAAGAGTACTGGAATGGGTTGCCATTGCCTTCTCCAGACTGATGTTTGGGGAATCTTAATTATCAGCCTTCTGGCTTCTGCCCATTGTAGGGGAGGGATTGATTTTACTTTATTTAAACAACATTATAGGACTCTGTGGGAGAGGGAGAAGATGGGAAGATTTGGGAGGATGACATTGAAACATGTAAAATATCACGTAAGAAACGAGTTGCCAGTCCAGGTTCGATGCACGATACTGGATGCTTGGGGCTAGTGCACTGGGACGACCCAGAGGGATGGTATGGGGAGGGAGGAGGGAGGAGGGTTCAGGATGGGGAACACATGTATACCTGTGGCGGATTCATTTTGATATTTGGCAAAACTAATACAATTATGTAAAGTTTAAAAATAAAATTAAAAAAAATAAATAAACAACATTATAATGTTATTTATTTGACCTTGTGAGTTATAAAACTTCTTAGACCCCGTGGCATTGGCCAGACCTCCAGGGACTCAAGAGTTCCCAGACTACTCCCTTTCTTATGTAAAATGCCTTCTGACTTGCTGAGCTTGCAGGCAGGCACAGAATCCCAGCAGTGTCCAGACAGGTCAGAGGCCTGCTCTCCTACTTCTGAAGCCTGAACACGACTTCCTCCATTTTAATTTCCTAACAGTCAGCCTCAAGATTGTTTAGGCTGTAGAGCACAAGAATAAAGCAAAATAAAATGAGCAGTCTTCTTAATTCTATAAATCAAATATTAATAGCAGTTCTAGATAGTCAATAGAAACAAAGTGATCAAAGAAACATGTATGGGTTAAACAATGCAGAAAACAATTTTTGAGCAGTAGGGGATTTAGTAAAGAAAAAAATCCCATGAACAAGAAGTTTGTACATCAACTCCTACATCTATTAACTTATTTGCAGAAATAGTAGTAATAACAGTAATAAGAGAATCAAGGTACAATTATGTTTATCTATGAAATTTTGTGACTCTTTGATTCCTTGCAAAATCTTACTTAAGGGGAAGCTAATATTGGGAACAGAAAGAGTAGGGAATAACATTTGAGTCCACAATACTGGAATTCTCATGGGGGAGTAAGAGAAAATAAATAGGTGATACCCTTCCAATATAAGGGCTTCCCTGGTAGCTGAGATGGTAAAGAATCCACCTGCAATGCAGGAGACCTGGATTTGATCCCTGACTCAAGAAGATTCCCTGGAGAAGGGATTGGCTACCCACTCCAGTATTCTTACCTGAGAAATCTCAGACAGAGGAGTGTGGAGGGCTATAGTCCATGGGGGTCATGAAGAGTTGAACATGACTGAGCGACTAACACTTTCACACTACTATCACTTCCAATATAAATGATCAATATGTGTTAGGCATCTGAGAAAAGGGGTTCCTAAAATGACACAATGATCATTGTTCATTTCCAAGACAAACCATTCAATATCACAGTAATCCAAGTCTATGCCCCAACCAGTAATGCTGAAGAAGCTGAAGTTGAAACTAAGTCTATGAAGACCTCCAAGACCTTTTAGAACTAGCATCCAAAAAAGATGTCCTTTTTATTATAGGGGACTGGAATGCAAAAGTAGGAAGTCAAGAAACACCTGGAGTAACAGGCAAATTTGGCCTTGGAATACAGGATGAAGCAGGGCAAAGGCTAATAGAGTTTTGCCAAGAGAACACACTGGTCATAGCAAACATCCTCTTCCAACAACACAAGAGAAGACTACACATGGACATCACCAGATGGTCAACACCGAAATCAGATTGATTATATTCTTTGCAGCCAAAGATGGAGACGCTCTATACAGTCAACAAAAACAAGACCGGGAGTTGACTGTGGCTCAGATCATGAACTCCTTATTGCCAAATTCAGACTTAAATCGAAGATAATAGGGAAAACCACTAGACCATTCAGGTATGACCTAAATCAAATCCCTTATGATTATACAGTAGAAGTGAGAAATAGATTTAAGGGCCTAGATCTGATAGAGTGCCTGATGAACTATGGACTGAGGTTCATGGCATTGTGCAGGAGACAGGGATCAAGACCATCCCCATGGAAAAGAAATGCAAAAAGGCAAAATGGCTGTCTGGGGAGGCCTTACAAATATCTGTGAAAAGAAGAGAAGTGAAAAGCAAAGGAGAAAAGGAACGATAAAAGCATCTGAATGCAGAGTTCCAAAAAATAGCAAGGAGAAATAAGAAAGCCTTCCTCAGTGATCAATGCAAAGAAATAGACAAAAACAACAGAATGGGCAAGACTAGAGATCTCTTCAAGAAAATTAGAGATACCAAGGGAACATTTCATGCAAAGATGGGCTCAATAAAGGACAGAAATTATATGGACCTAACAGAAGCAGAAGATATTAAGAAGGGGTGGCAAGAATACACAGAAGAACTGTACAAAAAAGATCTTCATGACCAAGGTAATCATGATGGTGTGATCATTCACCTAGAGCCAGACATCCTGAAATGTGAAGTCAAGTGGGCCTTAGAAAGCATCACTATGAACAAAGCTAGTGGAGGTGATGGAATTCCAGTGGAGCTATTTCAAATCCTGAAAGATGATGCTGTGAAAGTGCTGTACTCAATATGCCAGCACATTTGGAAAACTCAGCAGTGGCCACAGGACTGGAAAAGGTCAGTTTTCATTCCAATCCCAAAGAAAGGCAATGCCAAAGAATGCTCAAACTACCACACAATTGCACTCATCTCACACGCTAGTAAAGTAATGCTCAAAATTCTCCAAGCCAGGCTTCAGCAATACGTGAACCGTGAACTTTCAGATGTTCAAGCTGGTTTTAGAAAAGGCAGAGGAACCAGAGATCAAATTGCCAACATCTCTGGATCATCAAAAAAGCAAGAGAGTTCCAGAAAAACATCTATTTCTGCTTTATTGACTATGCCAAAGCCTTTGACTGTGTGGATCACACTAAACTGTGGAAAATTCTTCAAGAGATGGGAATACCAGACCACCTGACCTGCCTCTTGAGAAACCTATATGCAGGCCAGGAAGCAACAGTTAGAACTGGACATGGAACAACAGACTGGTTCCAAATAGGAAAAGGAGTACATCAAGGCTGTATATTGTCACCCTGCTTATTTAAATAATATGCAGAGTATATGATGAGAAACGCTGGGATGGAAGAAGCACAAGCTGGAATCAAGATTGCCAGGAGAAATATCAATAACCTCAGATATGCAGATGATACCACTCTTATGTTAGAAAGTGAAGAGGAACTCAAAAGCCTCTTGATGAAAGTGAAAGAGGAGAGTGAAAAAGTTGGCTTAAAGCTCAACATTCAGAAAACAAAGATCATGGCATTTGGTCCCATCACTTCATGGGAAATAGATGGGGAAACAGTGGAAACAGTGGCAGACGTTATTTTTGGGAGGCTCCAAAATCACTGCAGATGGTGATTGCAGCTGTGAAATTAAAAGACCCTTACTCCTTGGAAGGAAAGTTATGACCAACCTAGATAGCATATTCAAAATCAGAGACATTACTTTGCCAACAAGGTCCATCTAGTCAAGGCTATGGTTTTTCCAGTGGTCATGTATGGATGTGAGAGTTGGACTGTGAAGAAGGCTGAGCACCGAAGAATTGATGCTTTTGAACTGTGGTGTTGGAGAAGATGCTTGAGAGTCCCTTGGACTGCAAGCAGATCCAACCAGTCCTGGGTGTTCTTTGGAAGGACTGATGCTAAAGCTGAAACTCCAATACTTTGGCCACCTCATGCGAAGAGTTGACTAACTGGAAAAACTCTGATGCTGGGAGGGCTTGAGGGCAGGAGGAGAAGGGGATCACAGAGGATGAGATGGCTGGATGGCGTCACCGACTTGAGGGACATGAGTTTGGGTGAACTCTGGGAGTTGATGGTGGACAGGGAGGCCTGGCGTGCTGCAATTTATGGGGTCACAAAGAGTCAGACACAACTGAGCAACTGAACTGAAATGATATATAAAAGTATATTCTATGTCATTGATACAATACATTCAAATTGAGGGGCTATTTCTAAAACATAGGATTTAGGGAAGATAACCCATTCACAGTAGTTGATGGAGTTCTCCAATAGGCAGGGATCCCACATGTGAAAAATTGGTCCACATAACAGTCCCTCAGTAGCCTTTTTACAGTTTATCAGTAAGTGAGTGCAATTATTAACATCCAAATAATTTCCAGTGAAATGAGGTAGCCAGTATTCTCCAAAAAGAATAGGTAAAATTGGCACATTAAACTCATATTGGCTATACAATAACAGTATAGAGCTCCTTGGTACCAGGTGCCAGTTTATTTGGTAATGCTTCAGAAATAAATACCCAGTGATTTTTAGGAAACATTCTCTAAATAATTTTTCCACTCGTATGCATTAGTAGACATTAAAATTCCTTGGGCCTTATCCTTTTGAGCAAGGTAATATAAGAGCTGCATAGAACAATCCAATCAAACATGTCAGTTAAGGATTTAGTTTGGTATAGCTGAAATATTACTTTCAGCTTTTTTTTTTAACATACCATAAAAGTCTTTATGGTATGTTAAAACTAAGTTCATGGGGTTTTAATATTGTAGGCATCCACTTAGCATTAATGGTCAAGGCTTGAGCTATGTCTTTACCAATGCTGTGTAATCTAGCAAACAGATAAATTTTGTCCTTAGAAAGTCAAAGTTAAGAAAAGACAATCTTATTTGCTCGGCAGGAAAAATTATCTTGGGTTCAGGTCCAGCTCATGTTTCTCCAGCTAAAGATCCTTGAAGGTTGAGGTGCAAATCACAATCTGCATTACAGTCAGGCTTTTAAGAAGAATCTATTTGTGAGAATTAACAGTGGGTTAATTCTCACAAATTAACCCATATTTCCATTTTTCCTGTCCAGGGATCATCACTAATACAGTGTTATCCTTTCCCTGCGTAATCACATCAGCAGGTATGGGAGAACTGTTAGACTGCTTCACCCAGACTTTAGCTCCAATTGCATATATTTCGTTTGTGGACCCAAACCCTCTATCACCTCTGTTAGTACGGGGGGAGAGTCTCCTTTTTGTACTTTTCCATTTACATTAGAAAAATCAGCAATTGGGCCATTTGATTATGGTTTATTAACAAATAGATCATCTTTTCCTTCATTTTGTAAAATTACTAAGATTTCTCCTTGGTAGTCTGGATCTGTAACTCCCCCATGGACACAGATCCCTCTTAACGCTACACTGGAACATTCTTTGATTAATCCTAAGTGTCTGAGAGGCATTTTAATTACAAGACCAGTTGAAATAGCACATGTCAATCTTTCAGTAAGTCTTTGTTCACATATAGAGTACAAATCCTGTCCTGTGGCCTCAGGAGTAGCTCGGAAAGGAGCTAATGCTCTTGGGCTAATTTTCCAATTTGTTATTGTTGTTTATTCTCTCAGTTTTAGTGTCTGGCTCCTTTGCAATCCTGTGGACTGTAGCCTGCCAGGTTCCTCTGTTCATAGGATTTCTCAGACAAGAATACTGAAGTGGATTGTAATTTCCTTTTCCAAGTTTCCCAATACTTAGTTGTTTCAGGAAAAAAAGTGTATTTTATGAATTTGTAAATTTGGAATAATCATCCTCATCAAAGGAATTTCTGATTCTCCTCATGCTCATGCTCAAAATGCTAAGTCATGTCTGACTCTTTTGCAACCTCATGGACTATAGCCTTCCAGGCTCCTCCTGTCCATGGAATTTCTGGAGTGGATAAGAATACTGGATTGGGTTGCCATTTCCTTCTCCAGGGAATCTTCCCGACCCAGGGACTGAACTCATGTCTTCTGCATTAGTAGGCAGGTTCTTTACCAATGAGCCACCTGTCCTCCAGTTTTTATAAAAGCCCTCTCCAAGTTTAATTAATCGCTGTTTAAGCAGACCATTCCTTCTTTAAATCAAACCGGCAGCTTGGAGATAGTAAGGAATATGAAAAATCCGTTGTATGTTATGTTCCTGGGCAAACTCTTGTATTAACTTACCTTTAAAATGTAACCCATTGTCACTCTCAGTTTGAAATGGAACACCATAATATAAATTATCTCCAATGTTTTAATAGTTTTAGCCTAATTGGCTTTCCTGAAGAGAATGACCACTAAATATCCAGAATAGGTGTCCACAGCAGTACACATGTGTTGACATCCTTTATCTCAAATTAATGGATCCAATATAATCAATTTGCCATATTTGCCCACATGCCAATTGTCCTTTGACTAGGTGTGCAAGCTTCTATGAATAATACATTGACAAATTGGACATTTTAAATCGGACAATTGGACATTTAAATCTGCATTGTAAAATCGCAAGAGTCTTCTCCAACACCACAGTTCAAAAGCATCAATTCTTCAGCGCTCAGCTTTCTTCACAGTCCAACTCACATCCATACATGACCACTGGAAAAACCATAGCCTTGATTAGACGGACCTTTGTTGGCAAAGTAATGACCTTCAACGTGGGATAGCTCCTCTAGGCCCTCCTGCGCCTGTGCAGCCAGGGCTCTTTGGATGTGGGGTTGGTCCTCCCGGCCACCGCCCCTGGCCTCGGGCGAGGGGTCATGGGGGCGTGGGGTAGCTCCTCCCAGCCGCCGCCCCTGACCTCGGTCACAGGGTAACTCCTCTCGTCGTCACCCCTGACCTCGGATGCAGGGTAGCTCCTCTCGGCCGCCACCGCTGACCTTGGACTCGGAGTATCTCCTCTCGGCCGTTCCTGCACCGTCCCAGCCTGGCACTCTCAGCTGCTGCCCCTGACCTCGGACGTGGGGTAACTTCTCTTGGCCGCAATCTCAAAAATGACAGAATGATCTCTGTTCGTTTCCAAGGCAAACCATTTAATATCATGGTAAGGCAAGTCTATGCTCTGGCCAGTAATGCTGAAGAAGCTGAAGTTGAACGGTTCTATGAAGACCTACAAGACCTTTTAGAACTAACACCCCCAAAAGATGTCCTTTTCATTATAGGGGACTGGAATGCGTAAGTAGGAAGTCAAGAAACACCTGGAGTAACAGGCAAATTTGGCTTTGGAGTACAGAATGAAGCAGGGCAAAGGGTAATAGAGTTTTGCCAAGAGAACACACTGGTCATAGCAAACACCCTCTTCCAACAACACAAGAGAAGACTCTACACATGGACATCACCAGATGGTTGACACTGAAATCAGATTGATTATATTCTTTGCAGCCAAAGATGGAGAAGCTCTATACAGTCAGCAAAAACAAGACCGGGAGCTGACTGGCTCAGATCATGAACTCCTTATTGCCAAATTCACACTTATTGAAGAAAATGGGGAAAACCACTAGACCATTCAGGTATGACCTGGATCAAACCCCTTATGATTATACAGTGGAAGTGAGAAATAGATTTAAGGGACTAGATCTGATAGAGTGCCTGATGAACTATGGACAGAGGTTCATGACATTGTACAAGAGACAGGGAGCAAGACATTCCCCAAGAAAAAGAAATGCAGAAAGGCAAAGTAGCTGTCTGAGTAGGCATTACAAATAGCTGTGAAAAGAAGAGAAGTGAAAAGCAAAGGAGAAAAGGAAAGATATACCCATTTGAATGCAGAGTTCCAAAGAATAGTAAGGAGAGATAAGAAAGCCTTCCTCAGTGATCAATGCAAAGAAATAGACGAAAACAACAGAATGGGAAAGACTAGAGATCTCTTCAAGAAAATTAGAGATACCAAGGGAACATTTCATGCAAAGATGGTCTCGATGAAGGACAGAAATGGTATGGACCTAAGAGAAGCAGAAGATATTAGGAAGAGGTGGCAAGAATACACAGAAGAACTGTACAAAAAAGATCTTCACGACCCAGATAATCATGATGGTGTCATCACTCACCTAGAACCAGGCATCCTGGAATGTGAAGTCAAGTGGGCCTTAGGAAAAATCACTATGCACAAAGCTAATGGAGGTGATGGAATTCCAGTTGAGCTATTCCAAATCCTAAAAGATGATGCTGTGAAAGTGCTGCACTCAATATGCCAGCAAATTTGGAAAACTCAGCAGTGGCCACAGGACTGGAAAAGGTCAGTTTTCATTCCAATCCCAAAGAAAGGCAATGCCAAAGAATGCTCAAACTACCGCACAATTGCACTCATCTCACATGCTAGTAAAGTAATGCTCAAAATTCTCCAAGCCAGGATTCAGCAATACATGAACCATGAACTTCCAGATGTTCAAGTTCGTTTTGGAAAAGGCAGAGGAACCAGAGATCAAATTGCCAAAATCCACTGGATCATGGAAAAAGCAAGAGAATTCTAGAAAAACATCTATTTCTGCTTTATTGACTATGCCAAAGCCTTTGACTGTGTGAATCACAATAAACTGTGGGAAATTCTGAAAGAGATGGGAATAGCAGACCACCTGACCTGCCTCTTGAGAAACCTATATGCAGGTCAGGAAGCAACAGTTAGAACTGGACATGGAAAAACAGACTGGTTCCAAATAGGAAAAGGAGTACGTTAAGGCTGTATATTCGGAGAAGGCAATCGCACCCGACTCCAGTACTCTTGCCTGGAAAATCCCATGGAAGGAGAAGCTTAGTAGGCTGTGGTCCATGGGGTCGATAAGAGTCAGGTATGACTGAGCAACTTCACTTTCACTTTTCACTTTCTTGCATTGGAGAAGAAAATGGCAACCCACTCCAGCGTTCTTGCCTGGAGAATCCCAGGGACGGAGGAGCCTGGTGGGCTGCTTTCTATGGGGTCACACAGAGTCAGACATGACTGAAGTGACTTAGCAGCAGCAGCAGCAGCAAAGCTGTATATTGTCACCCTGCTTATTTAACTTTTATGTATAGTATATCATGAGAAATACTGGGTTAGAAGAAGCACAAGCTGGAATCAATTTGCCGGGAGAAATATCAATAACCTCAGATATGCAGATGATATCACCTTTATGGAAGAAAGTGAAGAAGAACTAAAGAGCCTCTTGATGAAAGTGAAAGAGGAGAGTGAAAAAGTTGGCTTAAAGCTCAACATTCAGAAAACTAAGATCATGGCATTGGTCCTATCACTTCATGGGAAATAGATGGGGAAACAGTGGCAACAGTGGCTGGCTTTATTTTTGGGGGCTCCAAAATCACTTCAGATTGTGACTGCTGCCATGAAATTAAAAGATGTTTACTCCTTGGAAGGAAAGTTATGGCCAACCTAGACAGCATATTAAAAAGCAGAGACATTACTTTGTCAACAAAGGTCCATCTAGTCAAGGCTTTGGTTTTTCCAGTAGTCATGTATAGATGTGAGAGTTGGACTATAAAGAAAGCTGAGCGCCAAAGAATTGATACTTTTGAACTGGTGGTGTTGAAGAAGACTCTTGAGAGTCCCTTGGACTGGAAGGAGATCCAACCAATCCATCCTAACAGAGATCAGTCTGGATGTTCATTGGAAGGACTGATGTTGAAGCTGAAACTCTAATACTTTGGCCACCTGATGTCAAGAGCTGACTCATTTGAAAAGACTCTGATGCTGGGAAAGATTGAGGGCAGGAGAAGGGGACAACAGAGGATGAGATGGTTATAAGGCATCACCGACTCAATGGATATGAGTTTAGGTAAACTCTGGGAACTGGTGATAGACAGGGAGGCCTGGTGTGCTGCGGTTCATGGGGTCACAAAGAGTCAGACATGACTGAGCGACTGAACTGAACTGAACTGAACAGCATATTCATCACCAGATTGAGTCAACACCTATATCCAGACTTGAACAGCACTGGGAAGTTCCACATTAAGAGAAATCTGGAGTCTTAATTGAGAAAGGGTCCAAAGTAGTGTATCTACTCCATGGGTGAGATGTCAAATTGCAGTTTGGGGGCTCCCATTTATAATCCCAGACTACAAACTGATGTTATCATCAGTTTACATTAAAAAATGCAGCTATGGTTTTACTCAAACTTTTACAATGCTGTTTGTTACACTTGTGAATCATAAGACTTCTTAGATCCCAGGAGGTTGGCTAGGCCTCCAGAGTATGAAGAATTCCAAGACACGTTCCCTTTTTTATCTAAAGAACTGCCTGACTTGCTGCAATTGTAAACAGGCATAGAATGTGGGCAGTGTTCAGACAGGTCAGAGGGCTGCTCTTCTGCTTCTGAAAGCTGAACAATACTTCTTTTTGAATTTCACTAGCAATTGGTTGGAGTGTAGGGGAAAGATTTGAGTCAAGGCTAATTTCTAGAATTTAGGTTTGGAGAATTGAGTGACATATGGTGGTGCATTTAATGAGCTGAGAGGATTAGAGAGGTTTTTTGAAAAGACAGTGATGTTAAATTTTGGACATGTGAATTTTGTTGTTGTTCAGTCGCTCAGTCATGTCCAACTCTTTGCAACCCCATGGACTGCAGCACGCCAGGTTTCCATGTGCTTTGCCATCTTTTGGAGTTGGCTCAAACTTATGTCCATTGAGTTGGTGATGCCATCCAAACATCTCATCCTCTGCTGTCCCCTTCTCTTCCTGTCTTCAATCTTTCCCAGCTCAGGGTTTTTCCTAGTGAGTCAGCTCTTCCCATCTGGTGGCCAAAGTATTGGAGCTTCAGTTTCAGCATTAGTCCTTCCAATAAATTTTCAGGGTTGATTTCCTTTAAGAATGACTGGTTTGATCTCCATGCAGGCCAATGGACTCTAAAGAGTCTTCTTGAACACCACAGTTTGAAAGCATCAATTCTTTGGCACTCAGCTTTCTTTATGGTCCAAATCTCACATCTGTACATGAGTGCTGGAAAAACCATGGCTTTGACAAGAGATGGACCTTTGTCAGAAAAGTAATGTCTCTGCTTTTTAATATGCTGTCTAGGTTGGTCATAGCTTTTCTTCCAAGGAGCGAGCATCTTTTACTTTCATGGCTGCAGTCACCATCCACAGTGATTTTGGAGCCCAAGAAAATAAAGTCTGTCACTGTTTCTATTGTTTCCCTATCTATATGCCATGAAGTGATGGGACCAGAGCCATGATCCTTATTTTTTGAGCATCGAGTTTTAAGCCAGCTTTTTCACTCTTCACTTTCACATTCATCAAGAGACTCTTTAGTTCCTCTTCACTTTCTGCCATAAGGGTGGTGTAATCTGCATATGTGAGGTTTTGATATTTCTCCTGGCAATCTTGATTCCAGCTTGTGCTTCACTCTGCATAAAAGTTAAATAAGCAGGGTGACAATATACAGCCTTGATGTACTCCTTTCCCAATTTGGAACCAGTCTGTTGTTCCATATCTGGTTTTAACTGTTGCTTCTTGACCACATACAGGTTTCTCAGGAGACAGCTAAAGTGGTCTGGTATTCCCAACTCTTTAAGAATTTTCCACGGTTTGTTATGATCCACACAAAGACTTTGGTGTAGTCAATGAAGAAGATGTAGATGTTTTTCTTAAATTCTCTTGCTTTTTCTATGATCTAGTGCGTGTTGGCAGTTTGATCTCTGGTTCCTCTGCCTTTTCTAAATCCAGCTTGTACATCTGGAAGTTGTCTATTGAAGGATTTTGAGCATGACCTTGCTAGCACATGAAATGAGT
Source organism: Bos javanicus (assembly GCF_032452875.1). Classification (NCBI taxonomy): domain Eukaryota; kingdom Metazoa; phylum Chordata; class Mammalia; order Artiodactyla; family Bovidae; genus Bos; species Bos javanicus. Next base: position 78,728,731 of record NC_083872.1, on the reverse strand, counting down.
GCAATGGTGCAGTAGTATGGACATTCTTTCTTTGGGACTGGAATGAAAACTGACCTTTTCCAGCCTCATGGCCACTGCTGAGTTTTCCAAATTTGTTGGCATATTGAGTGTAGCACTTTCACAACATCATCTTTTAGGATTTGAAATAGCTCAGCTGGAATTCCATCACTTCCTCTAGCTTTGTTTGTAGTCATGCTTCCTAAGGCCCACTTGACTTTGCAATCCATGGTGTCTGACTCAGGGTGAGTGATCACACTATCATGGTTGTCTGGGTCATTAAGATCTTTTTTGTACAGTTCTCTTTATTCTTGCCATCTCTTCTTAATATGGGCTGCTTCTGTTAGGTCCATTCCATTTCTGAATTTTGTAGGGCTATGGAAAATATAGGCTTGCAACTATAGATCTGGAAATTATGCTGGTTTGCTTTTAGCGGAAATATTGAATACTAGCAATAGTACATGTATTTACTTATGAATTCAGTAATCTGGGGGAAGAATCCTCTGTTGCTCTGATCGTTTAGACCTTAGAAGACCTTGACAGATCAGATAAGAGCAGACTTCATGGTCCTTCCTGTCTGTTTGTTGAGGGATCCCCAGTTTGAGTGCTACACAGCTGTCCATCTAGGTCTTCCCATTGATTACTTCATTCTTCAATACCAGAAAAATGCAGGTCACTGCTCCAGTCTTATGAGGTATTCAACTTTGGGTGCCTGCATTCTTCAAGATTAACTATATTCTTCTAAATAGTCAAAGAAGATGTCACAACTTTTTTGTTTTTTAAGGAAATGTCAATTATATAAAAAGGTGGGATAACAAAGTTCTAGTTATTTCTCACCAATTATTTTAAATGTCAAAGATGTACAAATCCTCATGATATCACAATTCTTAGAACTAGAACATATTTTACAAAGATTTCCTACAGATTTTAGGGCCTACAATTTACAAACTAGCCTCTCAGATACTTACCACATCTGTACCGAGAATATGAATCTCTTGCTCCTGGATAAGATAGGTCTGATGTCTATTATAATTGCCTTAACATACTCATCTCATTCCTTCCTTATTTTATACCAGCAATGTGGTTTGGGGACTGACCCCATATTCAGAGATGGGTCTAGATTAAGGCTAATCAGTGATTACTGTAATTATTGATTCAAGGGTTAACAGGCTTAGACTAATCAAGAAATTACAATATTCCCTTAGCCATTCAAATGGATTCAAGAATGGTCACATGGGCATAAGATTCATTCATTGCCAATAAGAAGCAGGAAAATTTTTCTGGGGATTTCTGGGAAAGAGGGCTTCCCTGGTGGCTCAGCTAGTAAGGAATCTGCCTTCAATGTGGGAGACCTGGATTCAATCCTTGGGTTGGGAAGATCCCCTGAAGAAGGGAAAGTCTACCCACTCCAGTATTCTGGCCTGGAGAATTCCATGGAATGTATAGTCCATGGGGTCCCAAAGAGTCAGACACAACTGAGTGACTTTCACTTCACTTCATTCGTGTCTTACTTCAAGTTGGAAACAATAGTGCTCATGATCATAAGTTCTGCATTGTTAAAATTTTCATTAGCTTGATCCTTGATTTAATTTGTTTCTAGACTATAGATCCATGAATTTGTAATTCTCATGGATTTGAGGCATATAGTGTATGATTCTGGATCTAAGTCAGGAAACAGCTGGGCAAACTCAAACAAGAAAAGCAAAACCTTAATAAAGAGGCTGTTTACAAAGGTTTGGGTACAGGAATAATAATGTTTCAATATCTTAGGACTAGCAATAGCAGAAAGCCCTTACCTCTCCTAGCCCTGAAGGGATAGGGAGGGAGCAATTACCAAAATCTGGAGAGAATTAACATAGGTGTGAGTGATGTCACTCAGTTACGTCTGACTCTTTGCCACCCCATGGACGGTAGCCTACCACACTCCTCCGTCCATGGGATTTTCTGGGCAAGAATACTGGAGTGGGGTGCCATTTCCTTCTCCAGAGGATCTTCCCAAACCAGGGATGGAACCCGTGTCTTCTGCATTGTAGGCAGATTCTTTACCGTCTGAGCTACCAGAGAAGCCACCTCACATAGGTGAGGCCACCAAAAAGGAGGTATGGCCTCTGGGTCAGTAAGGGAACACAGTCAGCAAGTGCAACCCAGACAGGAGAGAACTGGAAGAATAAACAGTCTAACTCATTCTCTATCTTCTCTTTTGATCTGCTGGTGCCATCATGCCTTCAACCCAACCAGAGGTTAGAGGTCAAGGGATCCCAGTTTACACAATCTATAAAGGTCAGCTTATTAGAGCCCAGAGTACAGAAGGATTGTTGTTGTCAGTCACTCAGTCATGTCCAACTCTGCAACCCCATGGACTGCAGCACACCAGGCTTCCCTGTCTTTCACCATCTCCTGAGCAAACGTGGGTTTGGGTGAACTCCTGGAGTTGGTGATGGACAGGGAGGCCTGGTGTGCTGCGGTCCATGGGGTTGAAAAGAGTCGGACACAACTGAGTGACTGAACTGAACTGAATTGAGCTTGCTCAAACTCATGTCCATTGAGTCCGTGATACCATCCAAGCATCTCATCCTCTGCCATCCCCTTCTCCTTCTGTCTTCAATCTTTCCCAGTCAGGGTCTTTTCCAACGAGTTGGCTCTTTGAATCAGGTGGCCAAATATTGGAGCTTCAGCATCAGTCCTTCCAATGAATATTCAGGACTGATTTCCTTTAGAATTGATTGGTTTGATCTCCTTGAAGTCCAAGGGATTCTCAAGAGTCTTCTCTAACACCACAGTTCAAAAACATCAATTCTTCAGTGCTCAGCTTTCTTTATGGTTCAACTCTCACATCCATACTTGACTACTGGAAAAACCATAGCTTTGATTATATGAACATTTGTTGACAAAATAATGTCTCTGCTTTATAATAAGGCATCTAGGTTTCTCATAGCTTTTCTTCCAAGAAGTAAGCATCTTTTAATTTCACAGCTGCACTCACCATCTTCAGTGATTTTGGAGTCCAAGAAAATAAAGTCTGTTACTGTTTCCATTGTTTCCCCATCTATTTGCCATGAAGTGATGAGACCAGATGCTATGATCTTAGTGTTTTGAATGTTGAGTTCTAAGCCAGCTTTTTCACTCTCCTCTTTCACTTTCATCAAGAGGCTCTTTAGTTCCTCTTTGCTTTCTGCCATTAGGGTGAAATCATCTGCATATGTGAGGTTATTGATATTTCTTCCGGCAATCTTGATTCCACCTTGTGCTCCATCCAGCCCAGCATTTTGCATGATGTACTCTGCATATAAGTTAAATAAGTAGGGCGACAACGTACAGCCTTGATGTACTTCTTTCCCAGTTTTGATCCAGTCGTTTCTCTACCTTCGGTTCTACCTGTTGCTTCTTGACCTGCATACACGTTTCTTAGGAGGTAGGTAATATGGTCTGGTATTCCCATTTCTCAGGAGGCAAGAAAGGTGGTCTGGTATTCCCATCTCTTAAAGAATTTTCCACAGTTTGTTGTGATCCACAGTCAAAGGCTTTAGTGTAGTCAATGAAATAGAAGTATATGTTCTACAATTCTCTTGCTTTTCCTATGATCCAACAGATGCTGACAATTTGATCTCTGCTGAAAAGCCTTTTCTAAATCCAGCTTGAACATCTGGAAATTCTCGGTTCACATACTGTTGAAGCCTAGCTTGGAGAATTTTGGGCATTATTTTGCTTGCATGTGAAATGAGTGCAATCTGTGGTAGTTTGAACATTCTTTGATTATTGCCCTTTTTAGGATTAGAATGAAAACTGACTTTTTCCAGTCTTGTGGACACTGCTGAGTTTTCCAAATTTGCTGGCATATTGAGTACAGCACGTTCACAGCATCATCTTTTAGGATTTGAAATAGCTCAGCTGGAATTCTATCACCCCCTCTAACTTTGTTTGTAGTGGTGCTTCCTAAGGCCCATTTGACTTCACACTCCAGAATGTCTGGCTCTTAGGTGAGTGATCATACCATCATGGTTTTCTGAGTTAGGAAGATCTTTTTTTGTATAGTTCTGTGTATTCTTGCCACCTCTTCTTAATATCTTCTTTTTCTGTTAGGTCCATACTGTTTCTGTCCTTTACTGTGCTCATCTTTGCTTGAAATTTTCCCTTGGTATCTCTAATTTTCTTGAAGAGATCTCTAGTTCTTCCCATTCTATTGTTTTCCTCTATTTCTTTGCATTGATAACTTAGGAAGGCTTTCTCATCTCTCCTTGATATTCTTTGGGACTGCGCATTCAGATGGGTATATCTTTCCTTTCCTCCTTTGCCTTTAGCTTCTCTTCTTTTCTCAGCTATTTGTAAGACCTCCTCAGACAACCATTTTGCTTTTTGCATTTCTTTTTCTTGAGGATGGTTTTGATTATCACCTCACTAAACCACCAAGGAAGTTCCCACAGGACAGAGTGGAAAATATCCAATTCATAAATAAACCACTGATTTTTAGATAAAGTAATTAAATATTACTAACATTTTGAACATTAATAAGAATAATAGTTAAATAAAGCCAAAATGACAATGATCAGTTTTGCAACAGTGAAAAGATGGCAACTGGTTCCTTTCATCAGTATGCTGAGAGCCATTGCAAAGACAACCTTGTCTTTTTCTCGTTAGCTTCGTCTGTTATTTTTATTTTTACAGTATTACATGACTCCTAACTCATATTTATCAGTCACTTACAATGGAAGCAAATGCTTGATATTTCTGTCATACAGTCAGACTTTTTAAAATCCATCCATTACATTCATTCAAACAAATATTTAATGCTTTCTAGGTGCCAGGTAGCATATAGTAGTAAGCAAACATATCCTCTTGGAGTTTATATTTTAGTGTGGGAGATAGAAAACAAGCACACAAACAATGTGTGGAGATGAGGACGATGAAGAACAGGGTAGGATCAAGGAGAGAGAGGGTGTTGGGGGAAGGGGAGAGATGATAGAGGGATTACTTTTGCTGTGGGTAGTCATGGGAGGCATCTCTGAGACTGTGATATTTTTGCCAAAACCTATTAAAAGATAAAATGAAGCATATTAAAAATCTTGAGAGTTTATTTGAAAAAAATTTGATTAGAATTAGGCAGTGCTAAACCAGAAGTGGTTAGGAGTGTTCTGCTGATAGGATTTGGGAGGAGAGACTTACATAGAGAAAGAGCAGAACCAAAGAAGGAAATTATTTGATTGGCTATAGCTAAAAGCCTAGTTGGCTATTTGTGATTGGCTGTCTTCAGCATTTTGATATAATCTTAACATTTACATGCTTAGATTTTGGTTTGCTTAAATAGGCTGCCATGGCATTAACATGTGTGGGTGCTCAGTTACTAAGTCATGTCTGACTTTTTGTGATCCTATGAACTGTAACCCACCAGGCTCCTTTGTCCATGGAATTTTCCATGCAAAAATATTGGAGTGGGTTCCCATTTCTTACTCCAAGGGATCTTCCTGACCCAGGGATCGAACTTGTGTCTTTTGTGTCTCCTGCACTGGCAGGCAGATTCCATACCACTGAGCCACTTGGGAAGCCCCATGGCATTAGAGTCAATCACAATCTAATTGTTTCCCTATTTATTTGTTTTAGACTTCATACTTGAGCTATAAAAAGGAGCTAACAATGCAGAGATCTGGGGACTGAGGGAGGAGACTCTTCTGAAAGGAAAATAAAAATAGAGTCAGTATGGCTAAGAGAGCTCTCTAAAATGGAACCAGGAAATCATTAAGAAAGTATGGCTTTTGCACATTTCAGCCTGGATGAAATCTGACCTTTTGACCTGATGAAGTAATCCAGAACACCTGCCAGAAACTGGAGATGTTTGTTGGATTCTTACTCTAAAACAATTCATGACAGTCTATTTACTTATTAGACCACTACTTTAAAACAACTTGTGATTCCTAAGGACAAATATTTTCTGACTCACATCCAAGTCAATCACAATTTTTGTTAGGCAACTTTTAACAGCCTGGAGTTTTGTCTTTATAAGCTTCTGACTCTCTTCCTTAGAACTCTCCTTTGGGTTTACCTAAATCTGTGTCTCATGAATTGCAATTCTTAAGACTCCAAATAAATTCTTTTCTTATTTGCAGCCTCCTGTATTATTTTTTCGGTTGACATTCTGAAGCAAAAAAATGTGCTTAGTAAAGTTTGAAGGACCAAAGGAGGTCAGTATGGAGGAGGGAATAATAGGAGATAAGATTGGAAAATCCAGAAGCCAGGTGAGGCAAAATCTTCATGACCAAAGAACTGAATCTGAATATTATTCAAAAGGAAATGGAAACTAAACAAGTAGTTACATCAGTTTCACTTTTTAGGAGAAAGGTAGAAAACTACAGACTACTGAAACCAAAAGCATTAAAATTCAGATGCACTTCTACTTTTCAGCTTAAAGCTATAGACGATCCATGTTTTATGTTGTGTGTGACTAAAACATATTATTAAAAAGTATTTTTAAAGAGTATTTCAGTTATCACTGTGGCCAAACAAACATCAAAATTCCTTCACTCTATGTGCATGTCAGTTTTGAAAATGCAGGAGGAAAGATACTCTTCAGTTATTAAAGTCAAAATTTAAACATTTTCAAAGCCCAACTAGAATAACCAGTGCTTCCTACTACCTGCATTATGTGCTATTCTTGTGAGAGTTACCACAGAAGATTCACAGACACAGTTTAGATCATATATGTAGCAGGTTGCCATTTACCCTTGTGGAGCTAGATGTCTGTGGAATACCTCTACCTATTACTAGCACTGACTGTACTGGAGGAAGAAAAAGCAATATTACTGCATACGGGCTCTCAGTCTCAATCAACTACTCTTCCCAGTGCATGCATCTGTCCTCATGGCTAACTTTTAACAAATATACTTTTACATTATATAACTTTTTAATCGGTCTATCTTGTTTAGATTGTATACAGCATTATATCTGACATTCTTGCAACTACCATGTGATCAAAGGTATACAAGCAGAATCCTATACAAATTCTGCTTTTTAAAGACAAAAATACCAAGCTAAGAGGGTGACTTATATCCCACATTAGTGGAAGTGCACATGTGTGCTCAGTCACACAGTTGTGTCTGACTCTTTTGTGATCCCATGGACTGTAGCCTGCCAGTCTCCTCTGCCCATGAAATTTTCCAGGCAAAAATAATGGAGTAGGTTGCCATTTCCTACTCCAGAGGATCTTCCCAACCCAGGGATCAAATCTGTGTCTCTTGCATTAGCAGACAGATTCTTTACCACTGAGTCACCTGGGAAGCACATTAGTGGGTACTCACTCTAATTACAGGACCTTTAAAACAAACAAATTTTTTGGACTTCCCTAGTGGTCTGGTGGCTAAGACTCTGAGCTCCCAATGCAGAGGGCCTAGGTTTGATCCCTCATCAAGGAACTAGATCCCACATGCTGCAACTGAGAGTTCGAAAGCCGCAACTAAACATCCTGCATGCCACAACAAAAATCAAAAAGCCCACATGCCACAACTAAGACCCGGAGCAACCAAATAAATAAATTAAAATACTTTTTAAAGTACATTTTCAATGAACTAGGGTGAATAAAGGCAGAACTAACAACTTTCCTCCCTTCACACACACACACACACACACACACACAAAAGAAATGGAAACCACTAAAGGTTTAAAGAAGGGAATTGGTATCACTTGGGCTGCAGTGTGAAGAACGGAGGAAGCTATGGGGAATGAATCACAGCATGTCTTGAACAGAGCTGAGTCTGGTGGTGGTTTCCCCAAAGGTTATACCTCTCCAGAGCCCCCACCTAGCACTCTCAGCTCCCTTGCAACCAAGTGGAAGGTGCCCTCCAGGGAGAAAGAAGAGTGGTGCTTCTGGTGGCAATAGTGCTGCTAGAGATGGTGGTGGTGGTGGTGTTACCAAGCCCAAGTTTTGTGCCTGACGCAGGCCAAATAACACTGAAATGTCAAAGTCTGGTGCAGAGAAAGGTTTTTTGCAGGGCCATGCAAAGAGAAAGATGGCTCATGCATCAGAGAAAGCCTGAACTCCCCAAAGGCTTTCAGCAAAGCCTTTTTAAAGGCCAGGTGAGACAGGCGCATGGTTAATTTTGCAGACTTCTTGTTGTTGGAGCCTTTGTTATGGCAGTTGTCCAGTACGGCAGGTCACGATGTTCCTGTAAACCTCCAATGGGATAAACGTTATTCTCTGTTCTGCAACTTTTTATCTCTACATGAACCAATTCTTAAAAGTCAGAGCCTTGAGATAGGGTATATTGTATATTTCAGGCCATGGGCAACATTCTTTTACCAAAAAGTTGTAAAATTGTGTATAAGCGCCTGTGTCCTTGTCTTTTCAAGTAAAATGCTGACTTGAGTAAATGATTGGGAAGTATGAAAGATGTAGAAACAAAGAATAGCTGTTGGGCTAGGGAACTGGTAACAATTTAGACCACAATTCTGCCACATAGCAGAATCACTGAACTTCCAGTTTCCTGAAAGATATAGATAAAGCCCTGACACACATTCTTAAATTGCTTTTACAGGAAGCAGATCCCTGTCCGATGAAAACTGCTGACCACAAAATGATAGATCCTAGATGAAGACGCTCTATATAGTCAGCAAAAACAAGACCGGGAGCTGACTGTGGCTCAGATCATGAACTCCTTATTGCCAAATTCAGACTTAAATGGAAGAAAGTAGGGAAAACCACTAGACCATTCAGGTATGACCTCAATCAAATCCCTTATGATTATACAGTGGAAGTGAGAAATAGATTTAAGGGACTAGATCTAATAGACAGAATGCCTGATGCACTATGGATGGAGGTTCATGACATTGTACAGGAGACAGGGATCACAACCATCCCCACAGAAAAGAAATGCAGAAAAGCAAAATGGCTGTCTAGGGAGGCCTTACAAATAGCTGTGAAAAGAAGAGAAGTGAACAGCAAAGGAGAAAAGGAAAGATAGAAGCTTCTGAATGCAGAGTTCCAAAGAATAGAAAGGAGAGATAAGAAAGCCTTCCTCAGCAATCAATGCAAAGAAATAGAGGAAAACAACAGAATGGCAAAGACTAGAGATCTCTTCAAAAATTAGAAACACCAAGGGAACATTCCATGAAAATGTTCCCTTTATCAATGGGCTCAATAAAGGACAGAAATGGTATGGACCTAACAGAAGCTGAAGATATTAAGAAGAGGTGGCAAGAATACACAGAAGAACTATACAAAAAAGATCTTCAAGAACCAGATAATCACAATCGTGTGATCACTCACCTAGAGCCAGACATCCTGGAATGTGAAGTCAAGTGGGCCTTAGAAAGCATCACTACAAACAAAGCTAGTGGAGGTGATGGAATTCCAGTTGAGCTATTCCAAATCCTGAAAGATGATGCTGTGAAAGTGATGCACTCAATATGCCAGCAAATTTGGAAAACTCAGCAGTGGCCACAGGACTGGAAAAGGTCAGTTTTCATTCCAATCCCAAAGAAAGGCAATGCCAAACAATACTCAAACTACCGCACAATTGCACTCATCTCACATGCTAGTAAAGTAATGCTCAAAATTCTCCAAGCCAGGCTTCAGCAATACATGAACCGTGAACTTCCAGATGTTTAAGCTAGTTTTAGAAAAGGCAGAGGAACCAGAGATCAAATTGCCAAAATCCACTGGATCATGGAAAAAGCAAGAGAGTTCCAGAAAAACATCTATTTCTGCTTTATTGACTATGCCAAAGCCTTTGACTGTATAGATCACAATAAACTGTGGGAAATTCTGAAAGAGATGGGAATACCAGACCACCTGACTTGCCTCTTGAGAAATCTGTATGCAGGTCAGGAAGCAACAGTTAGAACTGGACATGGAACAACAGGCTGGTTCCAAATAGGAAAAGAAGTTCATCAAGGCTGTATATTGTCACCCTGCTTATTTAACTTCTATGCAGAGTACATCATGAGAAATGCTGGGCTGGAAGAAGCACAGGCTGGAATCAAGATTGCCGGGAGAAGTATCAATAACCTCAGATATGCAGATGACACCACCCTTATGGCAGAAAGTGAGGAGGAACTAAAAAGCCTCTTGATGAAGGTGAAAGAGGAGAGTGAAAAAGTTGGCTTAAAGCTCAACGTTCAGAAAATGAAGATCATGGCATCTGGTCCCATCACTTCATGGGAAATAGATGGGGAAACAGTGGCTGACTTTTTTTTTTTTTTGACTCCAAAATCACTGCAGATGGTGATTGCAGCTGTGAAATTAAAAGATGCTTACTCTTTGGAAAGAAAGTTATGACCAACCTAGATAGCATATTCAAAAGCAGAGACATTATTTTGCCAACAAAGGTCTGTCTAGTCAAGGCTATGGTTTCTCCAGTGGTCATGTATGGATGTGAGAGTTGGACTGTGAAGAAAGCTGAGCACTGAAGAATTGATGGTTTTGAACTGTGGTTTTGGAGAAGACTCTTGAGAGTCCCTTGGACTGCAAGGAGATCCAACCAGTCCATCCTAAAGGAGATCAGTCCTGGGTGTTCATTGGAAGGACTGATGCTAAAGCTGAAACTCCAATACTTTGGCCACCTGATGTGAAGAATTGACTCATTGGGAAAGACCCTGATGCTGGGAAAGATTGAAGGCGAGACTAGAAGGGGACGACAGAGGATGAGATGGCTGGATGGCATCACCAACTCAGTGTACATGAGTTTTAGTAAACTCTGGGACTTGGTGATGTATAGGGAGGCCTGGAGTGCTGCAGTCCATGGGGTCGCAAAAAGTCTGGCACGATTTAGCAACTAAACTGAACTGAGGAATTGACTCTCTCAATAGTATTTGGACTTTGTTGCTGAAATGTCTCCAGAGGAAAATCTTGTGTAAATAGGAAAGAACAAATCTGACACCATATTCACTTTAACCTCACTTTAACCTTTTTGCTCTGTTGCTTGTGCTTAGTCATGCTGGCTCTGCACTTTCTGTAAAAGAATTTGCCTATAACCTGAAATATACTTGACAAACTGACCATGATCTGACCTGAACAGAGAATAACATTTGTCTTGTTGGAGGTTTACAGGTACATCATGACATGACCTATATGGACAGTTGCAAGAACAAAAAAACCAGCACCAAGAAGTTTGCAATAATTAGCCATGCCCCTCCCTCAACTTGCGTTTATAAGGGCTTTGCTGAAAGCCTTCAGGGAATTCCGGCTTTTAAGGCCAGAGCTACCTGTCTCCTTGCTTGGCCTTACAATACATCTATCTTTGCTCCAAAATTCTATTGTTTTGGCCTCACTGTGATTTAGGCGCTGGGACTTGAGTTTGGTAACACTGATATTCATAACAAGCCCCTTTGGACTAACACTTGAGTTGATGTTAATGAACTGACTTTTAGAAAGCTCCTAAGGATGGCGGCTGGCTGCCAGGGGAACCAGCCATGAGATTAGATGGTTGCAACTTTCAGCCCACTGCCCCCCAACCTATGAGGAGCAGAGAGGGTGGGTGACATCAATCACCAATGGCAATGATTTAATCAATTGTGCCTATGTAATGAAGTGTTCATACAAATCCACCACCACACAGAGCACAGAGGAGAGGAGAGAGCACAGAGGAGACTTGCTTACCTAGTCTTCTGTGCAACTGGAGTAGGAAGTGCAGTTCTCCACCCACCCAGACCACCACACTCACCTCTGCATTCCTCATTTCTCACACAGAAATGATCTATGTCAGTATTCCTCTCCCACCTCCACAGCTAGACTATGGGTTGTCAGAGTAAGATGGTTTCAGGGCTTACTCAGTGGCTCAATGACATTGTGACTCCATCTCTTTGATTCTCTTGAGCTTTCCTCTCAGGCTTGTAAGATGGCTCTGTGGGTCTAAACAATACATTGTTGCACTAAGGAGTCTGCTGCTGCTGCTGCTGCTAAGTCGCTTTAGTCGTGTCCGACTCTGTGGCAGCCCATTAGGCTCCTCTGTCCCTGGGATTCTCCAGGCAAGAACACTGGAGTGGGTTGCCATTTCCTTCTCAAATGCATGAAAGTAAAAAGTGAAAGTGAAGTCGCTCTGTCCTGTCTGACTCTTAGCGACCCCATGGACTGCAGCCTACCAGGCTCCTCTGTTCATGGATTTTCCAGGCAAGAGTACTGGAGTGGGGTGCCATTGCCTTCTCCGAGGTAAGGGAAATGGTCTTTTTCCCCCCCTCTCACATCTCCCTTTCTAAGAGCACAAAATAGATACCTAGAAGAATTCCCAGCAGTACCCTTGTATTATAGCAGTACCATGACTAAACCAATCAAGGGAAATGAGACATCACCTTTGGCTTAGGTTGGTTGTACTTTATGTCTTGGGATGGGGATGGGTCTGACTGCCCCTGTAGCATATGGCTACCTGATACCTGAACAAAATCAAAGTTCTGTTAAACACGAGAAGAGGAAGGGACAGGGCGTTACTGTAAGCAACAAACACTGTCATCCACAGAAAGTCAGGGAATAAAAGGAGAGGTAAGTTAGCTTTCCTGGAAATGGTAATGTTTCACTTGAGACTTGTCAAGAAGTTGTCAAGGGAGGAGGGTTCAGGATGGGGAACGCGGGTATACCTGTGGCGGATTCATTTCGATATTTGGCAAAACTAATACAATATTGTAAAGTTTAAAAATAAAATAAAATTAAAAAAAAAAAAAGAAAAACCATAAAAAAAAAAAAAGAAGTTGTCAGTCTTATGAAACCTGGAGACTAGCATTCAGGCATAAAGAGCAAATGCATTGCTTATGGCTACAGGGTTTCTTTTGAGGGTGATAAAGATGTCCCAAAATTGATTGTATATTAGTTGCATAACTCTGAATATATTAAAATTTATTAAACTATATACTTTAAATGGATTAATTGCATGATATATGAATGATATCTCAAAGCTGGTATTTTTAAAAAGAACAATAAATACAAATGCTTTGAGACTAGACAAACTTGGTCACAAGAACTTTTTGTTTCACTGAGTCACACTGAGTGGAGAATTCTCATAGAAAGACCTTAATCATATTATATCTATTAATGAGGGGTATGTAACTCAATGTCAGAAATTCTAATAAAAGACAGAGAAACATTATACCCTATATTTTCAGGTGTGATATTCCCTGTTGGTGTTTCTTCCCAGGAATGCAACCTTCAAGTCACTCAGCAAGTGTGGCTTCCAATAGACCTGCAGCCAGTAGTAGGTTGGACTTTAACTCATCTGAAGGGCTTCCACTGTGATTTATATAATTCTCCTCATACGTAACATCTAGTCTACTACATAAGTTGAAAATTTTCCATTGGATACAAACATTAACAATAGACATTACTTGAGTAGTCTCTGTCTTCCTCTTTTGTTGTTGAGATTACTTTTGTTGTTTTTACCCTCTGGTTTTACAAAATTGCAAGAAAACATTTTTTATCAGTGCTAGTATTATGCACCTTGCAGCTCAGCCTATCTAACTTTCTGCAGAAGTGCAAGTGAGCATTTGCCAAGAATGGGCACTTATTCAAAGCTGAGCAAGAGAAGGAATTCACACACATACCTCACACATGCAATTAAGAAATAAGAAGAAAGCCAGTGTTGCTGGAGCTTAGGGAGGCAAGAGATTAGTAAAGACTGGATCATATAGGGCCTTGAGGATCATGAAAGTTTAGATTTTATAGCCAAATGCAGTTGGGAGCCACTAGAAGTCTTTGAACAAGCATGTGACCCGATCTGATTGGCATTTTTAACAGATCAGATCAATTTGGAGCCATAAATTTGGGAAAAGTATCTGCAAAACAAATAACTGAAGACTTTAATATCTAGAGTATTAAAAGTACTTCTACAAATCAAAATAGTAAAAGACAAAGAACACAGAAAATTAACAAAATATCTGAGAAAGCTGTTCTCCAAAAGAGGAAATTCAGATGGTCAATAAAGACATGAAAAATGTTCATTATTAATTAACCAGGGAAATACATATTAAAACTGCAATAATAACTGTATCAGCCACTAGCTTGGTAAAAAGTAGAAAAAAACACATTATCAAAACATTGAAAATATCAATGCAAACTCACCCTCTACTAGTTGTCAGAGTATTAAATTGGTATAACTATTTTGGGAAAATGAGGATGCATAACTTCATGGTTATTAGACAGTCCAATATCTACAGCCACATTGATATAGATCTTAGAGAAACTTACACAAAAGTACCAGGAGACATGTATCAAAGTGTTTATTGTAGCACTGTTGATAACTGAAAACAGTCCATGACTCTGTGTGTGTGTGTGTGTGTGTTTTAGTTGCTCAGTTGTTTCTGAGTCTTTGCAACCCCATGGATTGTAGCTCACCAGGCTCCTTTGTCCACAGGTTTCTCCACTGGAGTGGGTAGCCATTATCTTCTCCAGGGAATCTTCCCAACCCAGGGATTGAACCTGGCTCTCCTGCATTGCAGGAAGTCTCTTTACCATCTGAGCCATCAGGGAAGCCCATTAATTATGGTATAAATATGCCCATAATTATGATATATACTATAAAATTTTATACAGCTATATCCATTAGGATGAATGAAGCTCATGAACATAATATTGAGAAAAAAGAAAGTCACGAAAGAACATATACAGTGGACTCCATTTATATAATTTCAAGATATACATATATATATGGTAAAACTGAAGTAAAGCAAGCGAATGATCCAAAAAAAGAGGAAAAAACCAAAGGGCTATGGTTATCTCGATAGGAGAGAGGAGATATAAGCAGAAGTAGCCTTATGAAATTCTGAAAGTGTTCCATTTTTATGAAGCACAAAAGCTTTTAATTTTGATGAAGTTTAACTTGTATATATTTTCCCCTTGGTTGCTTACAGTTTGGGTGTCATAAATGATACAAAGATTTATCCATATATTTTCTTCAAAGAGTTTTATAGTTTTAGCTCAAACATTCATATTTTTGGTCCATTTTAAGTTAAATTTTATATTTACTGTGAGGCAGAAAATCTGATATTTCTTTTGCATATAAGGTTCAACTTCTAAAGCTGTGTGTAGATACATGAACATTTGCTTTATCATATATACTCTTCTGTATATAAACTATATTTCATAGATTTAAAAGTATAAACAGGAAATAATTGATTGGAAACTGTGTGTGGAGAGCAAATTGTAGTGGAATAAGAGACAAATCAGGAGCACAGTTTAGATGGTCCCATGGGTTTTTGGTTGAAGTAAAGGTTCGGTGGTGGTCCCATAACTGAGATAGTAATGAATGCAGAAAGACCACGGTTTGGGGGGGAAGAAACAAAATTATCTTTAGGATATGTTAATTTTAAGTATCCATTTTCAATATCTAACCAGAGAATTCAAGTAATTGGATAAATTAATCTGTAGTTTGGTGAGGGAGGCAGGGCTATAGGTACAAGTGATACAGGTAAAAGCCTGATTTGGTTTATACACACTGGGAAGATGAACAAGCTGCCAACCTTTGGTTTATTCACATTTTTTACAGTTTCCTTTAAATAAGATCAGAAGGCATATTATTGACCAACCATTTTTCTTTATAAAGCAATGCATGCATGCATTGCCCTTTAAGTGCAACTTTCACTGTTACATGTAGTTAGCTGGTGTAACATTGAACTGAATCCAGCATACCCTTTCCAGTCTATGTTATGGCCTACAACATAGTGAAAATCTACATAAAAAAAAATTTCTCCAGAAGCACTGGATTTTTAGTAATGAGCAGAACAAAAAACACTTTACCACTTCTTCATATACCACACATGCCAAGAATTGATTCATTTTCTAGTGATTAGTGGCTTCATCCAACTCTAAACAAAATCTTCTCTTTCTAAAAAAATATAAATGTATCTATGTTTATTCTCAGTTGCACTAGGTCTTCATTGCTGCACCAGCTTCTCCCTAGCTGCTATCAGCCACAGGCTGCTCTCCAGTTGTGGTGCGTGGGCATCTCACTTTGGTGGCCTCTTCTGCCACAGGGCATGGGCTCTAGGGCAGCGGGCTCTAGACCACAGGTTCAAATAGTTGTGGTGCACAGGCCCAGTGGCTCTGCCATATAAGGGATTTTCCTGGACCAGGGATTGAACACAGGCCTTTTGCATTAGCAGATGGACACTTTTAGTCACCAGGGAAGCCCCCAACAAAATATATTCTAGTATACATCAGTTCATTTCAGTTCAGTTCAGTCGCTCAGTCGTGTCTGACTCTTTGAGACCCCATGAACCACAGCACACCAGGCCTCCCTGTTCATCACCAACTTCCGGAGTTCACCTAAACCCATGTCCATTAAGTCAGTGATGCCATCCAACCATCTCACACTCTGTCGTCCCCATCTCCTCCTTCCCTCAATCTTTCCCAGCATCAGGCTCTTTTTAAATGAGTCAGGTCTTTGCATCAGGTGGCCAAGATATTGGAGTTTCAGCTTCAACATCAGTCCTTCCAATGAACATCCAGGACTTATTTCCTTTAGGATGGACTGGTTAGATCTCCTTGAAGTCCAAGAGACTCTCAAGAGTCTTCTCCAACACCACAGTTCAAAAGTATCAATTCTTTGGCGCTCAGCTTTCTTTATAGTCCAACTCTCACATCCATACATGACCACTGGAAAAACCATAGCCTTGACTAGACAGACCTTTGTTGACAAAGTAATGTCTCTGCTTTTTAATATGCTGTCTAGGTTGGTCATAACTTTCCTTCCAAGGAGTAAGTGTCTTTTAATTTCATGGCAGCAGTCACCATCTGCAGTGATTTTGGAGCCCAAAAAAATAAATTCAGCCACTGTTTCCCCATCTATTTCTCATGAAGTGATGGGACCGGATGCCATGATCTTCGTTTTCTGAATGTTGAGCTTTAAGCCAACTTTTTTGCTCTCCTCTTTCACTTCATCAAGAGGCTCTTTAGTTCTTCGCTTTCTGCCATAAGGGTGGTGTCATCTGCATATCTAAGGTTATTGATATTTCTCCCAGCAGTCTTGATTCCAGCTTGTGCTTCATCCAGCTCAGTGTTTCTCATGATGTACTCTGCATATAAGTTAAGTAAGTAGGGTGAAAATATCCACGCCTTGACATACTCCTATTCCTAGTATACATGCTGCTGCTGCTAAGTCGCTTCAGTCGTGTCCGACTCTGTGCGACCCCATAGACGGCAGCCCACCAGGCTCCTCTGTCCATGGGATTCTCCAGGCAAGAACACTGGAGTGGGTTGCCATTTCCTCCTCCAATGCATGAAAGTGAAAAGTCAAAGTGAAGTCACTCAGTCGTGTCTGACTCTTAGCGACCCCATGGACTGCAGCCTACCAGGCTCCTCCGTCCATGGGATTTTCCAGGCAAGAGTACTGGAGTGGGGTGCCATTGCCTCTTTCACAATGAACAGCATTGACTTAACGCAATTATATGTAATTTGACAATGGAATTTTGCCAGTAGTTTGTTTTGCTTTCTCTCAGGGGATTTTCAATAACTCTGCAGATGATTTTTACAAGTTTTTTAAGGACAGTAAGAGCTACCTGTTTTAGTGTAAAAGGAGTGCAACTTTGAATAAAATATCTTCAGTTTTGGCTTCCTTTTGACTTTAGCAAAAGAATTATTTAATTTTATACCCTATTTTTTAACAATAAAAAATGTTATTGGGTTACCATAAGGCACAGTGTGTTGAAATGAAAGTGTTAATTTCATGCCAAAACTCAATGAAGCTTCTTAGAAGATAACACAGTGAGAAAAAAATAGCTGGATTGCTAATTTTTAGATATCAGTCTTATACTTGTGTTTATATTTTCTTTTTCACTTTTTTCTATGAAATTATCACATTTGTATCTTCATTTACCTAGAAATGGAAATCCTGTTCTTTTTTTTTCATTTATGATATTCTGAACTTTAATATTTATATTACATCATTACTTCTTTGTAATAATGAAATAATATATTACATCATTTATATTTTCATCATTATGTCTTTGTTTTAGTAAAACACTTTTGAAGTCCTCAATAGCATTTTTTAAAAACACTGAAGATATAAGGCCACATAATAGTCACAACACAAAAAGTTAAAATAATGTGAAAATATTGGTTTTTTTTTGTATCGAGAAGTTTATTTTTAAAAATAGCATGGCATCCTGGCAAATCAGTCACATCACATCCACAGCCTGGTGGAGGGAAAGTAACTTTTGTGGGCCAAGTTTCATCACTGCAGTGTACAGATAACATGGACTTTTATCAGTAGTTGTTTTACGTCAGGAATTTTGTTGACAAAGAACAATGCTAATTGCAATAAAACCACCACCTTGAAATATCACCATACATGACTCAAGCATTCCTGACAGTTGGTTCTTTGCATGTATGTACTTAAATCATATAGTCATCTATTAGGCAAATAATTTAATGACAGAACTCAAGAATTTCTTAAACCAAAAATATTTTAAACCAAGGTGAGTTGCACCTGGTAGTTGAATGTTAGTGGTAACAAACTACCAGGCACAGTTTTTAAAGTGCATCTTGTACATTCAAAAATGAAAGTATCTCAAAAGATGTAGTGGGACATAAGATTTGAAAACAGTAGTGAAAAGTTAGAATTTTTCCTTTTTGGGGGAGTATCACTCAAAAGTGACAAGTAGAATGAGAAGAAGAAACTGAGACAAATCCCTGAATTACAAATAAGCAGGAGGGCTGAGTATGGGAGGATGTTAAGAATGCATATTTTAGAAAGTTCTTGTTAGTTTTGGGGTTTGGGATTGGATACATGTCAGGGTTTGGATTAAGTAGCAAAATATACTGCTGGAAGGTTAAGGACATAACTTAAATCTCTAGTTAGAGACTAGATAAATAAATCTGAAATAAATCTTTTATTTCAGAAGCAGAAATGAGATTCACAGGCTGGTTGCTGGAGCTTCTCTAGACCCTTTACAGTTCCAAGAAGCAGAGAAAGTGTAGCAACCTACGTATCACGTGGAAAAATTGCATTTACAGAAAACAGTCTGCATCTGTGACAGTCAGGGAGAAGAGACTTTACACCGTAAACATCCCTGTAATGATCTATTTCCATTGGCCGAGGTGAAGTCAAAGTCAAACAGACTGACGCACAAATTACAGGGTCATAAGCAAATCCCTGATGGCTTAAAAAAACGGTAGACAGCCAGGATAGCAGAAAGCTGCCTGAGTGAGCAGGAAACCAGAAAATACGGTGTTAGCCTGAAGAAGTATTCCTATAACAACACACTTTGTGGTACCAAACCTCAGAATGACAGTTGTTACGTATAAACTGAACCTGGATAAACTTTAAGCCAAAACTCCAAGAACCGACGGTCTTGGTTACTGACAGAAATAGAAACAAACCATATCTGGACAAGAGCTCTCCAAGTTTGATTCAGAGAACTCCTACAGATTATGATCAAGCAATGAACTCACAAACAGTACTATCAAACATACAAGAAGGCAATAACCATAAATGAGAGTCAGCAGAAACAAGAAGCATCAGATTTAAATTTCCCAAAGATTTCAAGTATTGGAGTTACAATTACACACATACAACCTTAAAACACATATGTGGGAACTGTTTTAAGTAAAGCATGAAACTTAAAAAGTGAACATTCAACTAGAAACGCTTAGGAATGAGTAGAAATATTTTGGAAACAATCCAAAAGAAATAAGAAATAAGAAATATAATTGTTGGCAGCAGAAAAATCTCAGTGGAGAGATTAACTAGATTAGATAACTCAAGTGAGAATATGTGAATCAAAAGTTATATCTGAAGAACTGACCCAGAATGCAGTAAAGAGAAACAACAAAAAATGGGAAATATGATTAAAGGATTAAAGGACATGGAAGACAGAATAAGATCCTACAATTTGATAGCATTCCAAGTAGAAAGAATAATGAGGAAGGAAGAGGTAATATATAAACAGATAATGGCTGTGAATTTGCGAGAACTGATGAAAAACATAAATCTACATCTTTAAAGCAAACAAGAAAAAAAAATAATGGAACAAGAAAAAAATTCAAGAAAAAATTGCAGAAATAAAAGGAGACTTAAGTCTGAAAGTGTAAAAGGACATACAGTAATCTAAAAATGATCCCACATGGTTAATGCCAACATATGTTCAAAAATAAAGCATTCTCTGAAAGTTAAAGAAAGTAAATTACTTATAATGAGAAAGACTTAGGCTGATTTTGTGTTGTATCACAATATTCATTTCTAGAAGACATTGTAGATATAGCAATACAGACAAAATCCTCAAGGAAAGAGATGTGACCCAGAAATTCTATAACCAGTTAAATTGTTTCTTGAGTAAAAAGCAAAAAAAAAAAAAAAAAAAATTGAAAACACAAAGTTTTAGGGGTATTGTTTCCATAAACTCACTTGAACAATCTGCCAGTGGACACATTATATCAAAGAAATGACTAGAAAGCAAGCATAGGGGAGATAGCATAAAGAATGCACAAAATTAAGACTAAAACTAAAACAAATGTGGGGATCATTAGTATTAAACAGAAAGATAAATATTAAGAAAGATAATATAGTTAAAATTGGAAAGTTGTGGAGAGAAAGGAGAGAAGGAAGAGGAAAGCTATTAATTCAATTATTCTTTAGAAGAGCACTTTTAATGTCTAAAGAAATAGAAATTAGACATTACAAAAAGTTGCAAACATTCATAATCATTGGAAGACATGCATGTATAACCATGCAAAATCTCACATGGGAAATTATTTGTAAACCTTGAAAACATGAATCATAACATGGTATAACCATAACTAAACATGTCTTTCATATCAATAATTGTAATTGACTGGTTCAAAAATTGGGAAAGGAGTACAACAAGGCTTTATCTTGTCATCTTATTTAACTTCTATGCAGAGTACATCATGCGAAATGCTGGACTGGATGAATCATAAGTTGGACTCAAGACTGCTAGAAGTAGCAACAACCTCTGATATGTGGATGATAACACCCCAATGGCAGAAAGTGAAAAGTAACTAAAGAACCTCTTGATGAGGGTCAAAGAGGGGTGAAAAAACTGACTTAAAACTCAACATTCCAAAAACTAAGATCATGGCATCTGGCCCTATAACTTCATGGCAAATAGAAAGGGAAAATGTGGAAGCAGTGATAGATTTTCTTGGGCTCTAAAATCATGCAGAAAATTAAAAGACACTAGATCCTTGGAAGAACAGTTATAACAAATGTGTGACAAACTTGTGTATTAAAAAGCAGACATCACTTTGCCAACAAAGGTCTGTCTAGTCAAAGCTATAGTTTTTCCAGTTGTCATGTATGATGTGAGAGGTGGTCCATAAAGAAGGCTGAACACCAAAGAGTTGATGCTTTTGAATTGTGGTGCTGGAGAAGACTCTTGAGAGTCCCTTGGACTGCAAGGAGATCCAGCCAGTCAATACTAAAGCACTGATTCTTTGGAAGGACTGATCCTGAAGCTGAAGATGCTCAACCTGCTAATTATTCAGTTCAGTTCAGTTCAGCACACAGTCGTGTCCGACTCTTTGCGACCCCATGAATCATAGCACGCCAGGACTCCCTGTCCATCACCAACTCCCGGAGTTTACTCAGACTCATGTCCATCGAGTCAGTGATGCCATCCAGCCATCTCATCCTCTGTCGTCCCCTTCTCCTCCTGCCCCCAGTCCCTCCCAGCATCAGAGTCTTTTCCAATGAGTCAACTCTTTGCATGAGGTGGCCAAAGTACTGGAGTTTCAGCTTTAGCATCATTCCCTCCAGAAATGCAAAATCAAAACAATAATAAAGTAACACTTCACACCTGTCTGAATGGCTATCATCAAATATCTACAAATAACAAGAGTTGGAGAGGATATGGAGAAAAGGGAACCCTTATACATGGCAGGAATGAAATTGGTGCAGCCACTATGGAAAAGAGTATGGAGGTTCCTCAAAAAACGAAAAATAGAACTGCCATGAAAGTGTTAATTGCTCAGTTGTATCATACTCTTTGGGACCCCATAGACAGTAGTTTACTAGGCTCCTCTGTCCATGAAATTCTTCAGGTAAGAATACTGGAGTGGGTTGCCATTCCCTTCTCCAGGAGATCTTCCTGACCCAGGGATCGAACCCAGGTCTCCTACATTGCAGGCAGATTCTTTACCAACTGAGCCACCAGGGAAATCCTATGGTAGGGAAGAACTACACTATAATCCAGCAAATGTACAAAAACACTAATTTAAAAAGACATATACATCTCAGTGTTCATAGCAGCACTGTTTACAGTAGCCAAGATATGGAAGGAAACCAAATGACCATAAGCAGATGATTGGATTGGGACTTCCTTAGTGGTCAGTGGTTAAGAATCCTTCCAGTGCAGGGGACATAAGTTCAATCCCTACTCAGAGAATAAGATCCCACATGCTATGGGGCAACTAAGCTTGCCTGCCACAACTAGAGAAGCCCGAGTGCTGCAACAAAATACCAGCACAGCCAATCTTATTAACTGGATTAATGAGACGTACTATGTATATATGTATACAATGGAATATTACTCAGCCATAAAAAGGAATGAAATTTTGTCAATTGCCATATGGATGGAATTGGAGGGTATTATACCAAGTAAATAAGTCAGAGAGAAAAAGACAAACACTTTGTGATAGCACTAATATGTTGAATCTAAAAATTGGTACAAATAAATGTATATGCAAAGCAGAAACAGACTCATGATATAGAAAACAAACTGCTGCTGCTGCTGCTGCTAAGTTGCTTCAGTCGTGTCCGACTCTGTGCGACCCCATAGACGGCAGCCCACCAGGCTCCCCCGTCCCTGGGATTCTCCAGGCAAGAACACTGGAGTGGGCTGCCATCTCCTTCTCCGATGCATGAAAGTGAAAAGGGAAAGTGAATTTGCTCAGTCATGTCTGACTCCTAGCAACCCCATGGACTGCAGCCCACCAGGCTCCTCCGTCCATGGGATTTTCCAGGCAAGAGTATTGGAGTGGGATGCCATTGCCCTCTCCAGAAAACAAACTAGTGGTTACCAAAGGGGAGAAGTAAGGGAGGAAAGACATTAGGAGAATGAAATTAATAGATACAAATTACTATGCATAAAGTGATAAGGGAACAAGGATATATTTGTAGTATAGTACAGGGAATTATGGCTATTAGCTTGCAATAACTTTTAATGGAGTATAAACCAAAAAAATACTGAATCACTAGGATGTGTACCTGAAACTAATTTAGTATTGTAAACCAAATATACTTCAATTTTTTAAAAAGTCAATGTAATTTGAGGAATCAAAGTATTTTTCAAACTATTTTGATTTCAATGCAAAACTGTGAATCTGGACATTAGCAAGGCAACACTTCGTTAAAAGAGACTACTGCAATAGGGAGATAGTCAAACTTGAAGCCAGAAACATCTCTGAGAAGGAGTGCCCAAGCACAGCTTTATATGCAGAGACCATGGGACAGGTGGCTGTGAAAAGAGGAAGTGGTATATTAAAATTGGTAAGGAAAGTCCCGACCTTAATGAACTATGGCAAACATTGCAAAAACAGGAAGATCATGGGAGGAAATATTAGTCAGTGGTTAGGTATGTGGGGTGGAGTTTGGGTCTTAGGTGGAGTAAATTACAGCAAAGAAAGTTTGCATAAAGTTCAGGGTCTACTTCCTTTAACAGACAAAAGTTATGTCAAGCACTAAGTTTGACCAACCTTTTATCAGTGCCTGCTTAAATAATTTTGATTTTTAAGCAGGTATAAATTGCATATATTCCAAGTTATTCTGACACAAATATATCCTAAAATCTAGCCCTACAAATATTCCAAGCTAGGTCTTATTCACAGGGGAATAAATCACAAAGCAGCTAGAAAATTTCACTATATTAACTAATAAGAAAGAATGAAAACAAATGAAATGGGTGTCCAAGTGAAATTAAAGAAAGATCAGCAAAATTAATCCCAAGAAAGCCGAAAGAAGGGATTAAAAAGATAAAAAAAACCAGTTAGTTAGAAAATAAAACCAAAAAACTGTAGAATTAAATAACCCAAAAGCTGGTTGCTTGAAAAAGCAAACTGTTGGCTAAGTTAATTAAGAATAAAAGCAAAAAGCTGGAAATTCTAGATAAAATGGATTCTTTTTAAAGAAAATATCTTGTACAGACACTGACCTCAAAACAAATCTAAACAATTTAATTACCATAAAAGAACCATAAAATGAGGGACCTAGTTTTCTCCCTCAACTCTCCTGCATAAACTATTACTCCTGACACATCCTGGAGGAAGGATGACCCCTACCTAATGAGACTGCACAGTTTGGGTATCCTTAGTGACCAGGCAAGGGCTTCCCAGGTGGCTCAGTGGTAAAGAATCCACCTGCCAATGCAGAACACCTGGGTTTGATCCCTGGGTCAGAAAGATCCCCTAGAGAAGGAAATGGCAACCCACTGCAGTATGCTTGTCAGGAAAATCCCATGGACAGAGGAGCCTAGCAGGCTACAGTCCATGGGGTCCCAAAGGAGTCAACTTATCAACTAAACAACAACAACAATGATGACCAGGCAAATACCTTAAGTAAACAAACAAGAAATGTCTTAACTATACATCCTGAGTAAATACATTAGAGGATGTATTTATTAATATAATTATTTGTTAAATTGTAAAATGTATAAAATATGTACATATCCAAAGATACAGTCTGTATGTACATTTTCTGTAAAAAGTTTAGAGGCCACCACTATATGAATATAAATCTATTTCAAAATATATCGATATATTTCAATATATATTGATATATTTCAAAATATATCTATTTTGTCAGTAAAATGACTTCTGATAAATGATTTTTTTTTTAGTTTAAAGAAGAAACTACAAAAAAAGCACCAGGTGCTTCTCATAGGTGGTTATGTTGCACCTTTCAGGAACACACAACACCAAAATAATTTAAGCTATCCCATCACATAAAGAAAGAAACTGTCCAAATTTGTTATACAAAGCAAGAATAATTTCAATACTAAATCTGACAAAGACTGGAGGGGGGAAAAAAACTAATTATTAATCTCACTTGTAAATATTGATGAAATAATACTAAGTAAAATATTAGGAAACAAATTCTGCAATATTAGAAAGCAATGACTTGACAAAGTGGGATTTATTTCAGGAATACAAGAATGATTAAATGTTATGACAGATATATTTTTTAATTCTTTATTCTTTCTTGCTTTGCTGGGTCTTTGTTCAAGGGCTCTTTGTTGCTCCTTAGGGGCTTTCTTTAGTTTCGGTGAGTGGGGGCTACTCTCTAGTTGCGGTGCACAGGCTTCTTATTGTAATGGCTTCTCTTGTTGCAAAGTATGGTCTCTAGTGTCCATGGGCTCAGTAGTTGCAGCATGTGAATAAATGCTAGTTCCCAGATTAGGGATTAGGGAACATGTGTTCCCTGAATTGGCAGGCAAATTCTTAACCACTGGACCACCAGGGAAGTTCCCAGGACATATATTTTGTGAATAGATCTGAGAAAAATCAATTCCACAGACTGAAAAGAATTTGATAAAACATGTAACATCTATTTTTGAATCAAAAATGTCATTAAAAGAATAAGAATATAGGACACTTCCTTAACATGAATTTATTTTAACCCCCAAACTAGCTTATGTTCAATAGGAAAATATTACAGTCATTGTCATTAACAAAAGTTTTAAAAAATGATGACTACTATTTCCACTAACATTTTCTAGCTAATACAATTATCTTTATAATTTCAGGAAAAATTAAAAATATAGAGTATACCTCCTCTTGTCAGTTCTATTCAACATTGTACTGAAGTTTCTAGCCAGGGCAATTATGCAAGAAAATGAAATAAATAACATTCTTGTTTTGCAGATAACAATATTTTTTTTAAAAAGTCTTTATTGAATTTGTACAATATTGCTTGGGGCTTCCCATGTGGCGCTAATGGTAAAGAACCCACCTGCCAAAGTGGGAGAAATAAGAGACACTGGTTTGATCCCTGGATGGAGAAGATCTCCTGGAGGAGGGCATGGCAACCCACTCAGGTATTCTTGCCTGGAGAATCCCCATGGACGGAGGCGCCCAAGCAGCATAGGCAAAAAATCTATGAGTCGGACATGACTAAAGCTACTTAGCACACACACATGCATAGTATTGCTTCTGTTATGTTTTAGCGTCTTTGCTGTAAGGCACATGGGATCTTAGCTCCCAGATCTTGGATCAAACCCACAACCCCTGCATTGGAAGGTGATGTCGAGTCCAGCTCAACAGCACAGGTTCCTGAAAGCGAGGTGTAGCGAAAGAATGAGAAACACTCAAGAAAGTTACAAAGAGGATTAGGGGACCAACACCACCATGAGGTGAAGGTGGCCAAACTGATCTCAAGTCTGCTTTATTATACTTTTTGAAACTTGCTTGTACGTGCTTACATGAGCATAGCAGGTCAGGTGGCCTTCAATGATAACCCTGGGCAGTTAACATTTAAATTTTTGTATCCCTGTTTTTCTGCCTCAAGGACAAGGACCTAGCTAATCTTTTTTCTTTTCTTTTTTTTTTTTTTTTTTTTTGATGTCAAGTTCAAGCATTTAATTTTCCATTGCTGCTGCTGCTAAGTTGCTTCAGTAGTGTCTGACTCTGTGCGACCCCATAGATGGCAGCCCACCAGGCTCCCCCGTCCCTGGGATTCTCCAGGCAAGAACACTGGAGTGGGTTGCCATTTCCTTCTTCAATGCATGAAAGTGAAAAGGGAAAGTGAAGTCGCTCAGTTGTGTCTGACTCTTAGCGACCCCATGGACTGCAGCCTACCAGGCTCCTCCATCCATGGATTTTCCAGGCAAGAGTACTGGAGTAGGGTGCCATCGCCTTCTTCAAATTTTCCATTGAAAGTTTACCAAAACAGCAAATCCAAAGGTTAAGGAAAATAGCTACATAAGAAGAGCTTAATTTACATTAAAAAATATGTTGAGGTAGATATACCCATACACAGTACAAACCCCAGGATGATTCAATAGAGACTATTATTGGATCGCATTCTTCAGGAGTGGAAAGAGCTTTTCTGGTACTGTTTGTTGCCAGAGGCTTCCTCCTTACTTAACCAAATTTTGCAAACTGAAAAGCATAAAGCAAGTCAGAATTTTCTATCATATTTTTAAAGGAAAATATCCTTTATGCAGTCAAAAAGGGAAAGAACTTGCAATTAACTCTACTAGCCACGTCTGAACCATGTTACCCTGTCTGCACACCACCCTTTGGCTGTATCATATCTTGACTGTACTAGTGTCAGCCCCTCTAGGTCTGCTTGCTGCCCTCTCACCCATTGCTCACAGGACAACCATAATGAGATTCTGAAAAAGAAAATTTGATCCTGTCATAGGCTTCCTCCTTTAAAATTCTTCAAGAGCTTTTCATTGTTGTTGGGATAAAAACAAATATCCTTCAGCAAGCTGATAAGGCTTTGCATCTCTGGTTTCTGGACACTATTACAAACTGCTACATGCCTTTATAGGGGCCTCACAGGGCCTTCATATAAGCCGTTGCCTCTATCAGCTTATTAACTCTTACTAATCTTTCAGACCACTGGTGAAACACTTCCACAGAAAGACCCTACCTGACCCCCAAACCAGGTCAGTTACCCGCTATATGTGTTTATTTCCCTATGTCCCTTTTATTCAGAATCCTTACTACAGTTATAATTTTAAATGCCTTAATGTGGTTATTTGAATATCCATCTATAACTAGATTATAAACTCCAAAGATACAGAATAGGTGTTTTTGCTTATTTCCAGCAGCGAGCATAATATTTTATAGTTATTTATTAAATGACTACTGTGGGAATTTTTTTGGGGGGGACTTGGAAATGGCAAACTTGAAAGAACAACACTTGGACAGTTTTTGTAAGGACTGACAACTTTATTTTTGTAGTCGAGCCTTTTTATAGCAGCAAGGAACAAAGAGTTCAGAGAATATGGTAAGCAGAGCACGTACAAGGTTAAGATATAATCAGTAAAAGATCTTTTAAGGACCAGCACGTTCTTAACGACCCATGTGTTTATCTCATACCCATTTTTTTTTAAGCATCGTCTTTAATGTTTTAATTGTTAAATCTTGGTGCCGAGCCTCGCCAAAGGCAGGAAATGTTTTTCAGCTATCAGTACACAATGCCTGGGTACTTCTGGCCCTTCGCCATTTTCCCAAGGACCTTTTCCTTCAAGGCTATTTTGCACTGTGCCTCTCAAATACTATGATAAGCTATTGAGCCACAGTGCTATATAAAGCAAAATAATGAGAAAACAGCATTCGGTGACTACTTGATGTTTTTATCATTCCTTTCATTACTATCCTGCTAAGTTCAGTTTACAACTGAAAAGGTAAAGATAAATATATATTATGCAGTTAACTTATTGAATATTACCTACAGAATATGTATGTACCTGTATTTCATGTAAGAAAAAAATGATTTCTTAGTATTCCTATGACAACTGCTCCATGTAGGAAAAATAGTTAATTAACAGAAGTACAACTCTATTTTCAGGCCAATCATGCATCTTTAGATCACAGCATTCATGGGACATTGGCTCTTAATTCTTAAATTTGCAATCAGAATGTTTTCAAAAATTAATATTATGAAGTTGATAAGAAGCCAAAATGAATTCTTAAGACAAATAGCTATGAAACCTGGACAGAAGACAGCAATAAGGCCTGCCTCTGATACTCAAGCTTTGATTCTGAATTAGTTAGCTTGGACTGGTCAGGAGGCAGTTCCTTCAAAATCTTTATGAGTGAATTTAAGCGAGTATGTGTTAACATCATCTTCTCTTTCAGCTCTGCAAACTTTTCTCATAGAGGGATGTTGTAGATATCCATCTCAGATGGATTTACTATGGCTTTTGTTTTTAAGAGGTACGGCAGAGGAACCAGAGATCAAATTGCCAACATCGAATGGATCATCGAAAAAGCAAAGGAGTTCCAGAAAAACATCTATTTCAGCTTTATCAGTCATTTAGTGGTTCAGTCGTGTCTGTCTCTTTGTGACCCCGTGAACCGCAGCACGCCAGGCCTTCCTGTACATCACCAACTCCCAGAGTTTAACCAAACTCATGTCCATTGAGTCAGTGATGCCATCCAACCATCTCATCCTCTGTCATCCCCTTCTCCTCCTGCTCTCAATCTTTCCCAGCATCAGGGTCTTTTCCAATGAGACAGCTCTTTGCATCAGGTGGCCAAAGTATTGGAGTTTCAGCTTCAACATCAGTCCTTCCAATGAACACCCAGGACTGATCTCCTTTAGGATGGACTGGTTGGATCTCCTTGCAGTTCAAGGAACTCGCAAGAGTCTTCTTCAACACCACAGTTCAAAAGCATCAAATCTTCGGTGCTCAGCTGTCTTTATAGTCCAACTCTTACATCCATATATGACTACTGGAAAAACCATAGCCTTGACTATACAGACCTCTGTTGACAAAGTAATGTCTCTGCTTTTTAATATGCTGTCTAGGTTGGTCACAGTGATTTTGGAGCCCCCCCAAATAAAGTCAGCCACTGTTTCCACTGTTTCCCATCTATTTCCCATGAAGTGATGGGAGCGGATGCCATCATCTTTTTTCTGAATGTTGAGCTTTAAGCCAACTTTTTCATGCTCCTTTTCCACTTTCATCAAGAGGCTCTTTAGTTCTTCATTTTCTGCCATAAGGATGGTGTCATCTGCATATCTGAGGCATTGATATTTCTCCCAGCAATCTTGATTCCAGCTTGCGCTTCTTCCAGCCCAATGGTTCTCATGATGTACTCAGCATATAACTTAAATAAGCACTCAATATGCCAGCAAATTGGAAAACTCAGCAGTGGCCACAGGACTGGAAAAGGTCAGTTTTCATTCAGCTTTATTGACTATGCCAAAGCCTTTGACTGTGTAGATCACAATAAACTGTGGAAAATTCTGAAAGAGACGGGAATTCCAGACCACCTGACCTGCCTCTTGAGAAACCTGTATGCAGGTCAGGAAGCAACAGTTAGAACTGGACATGGAACAACAGACTGGTTCCAAATAGGAAAAGGAGTCCGTCAAGGCTGTATATTGTCACCCTGCTTATTTAACTTATATGAGTACATCATGAGAAATGCTGAGCTGGATGAAGCACAAGCTGGAATCAAGACTGCCAGGAGAAATATAAATAACCTCAGATATGCAGATGACACCATCCTTATGGCAGAAAATGAAGAACTAAAGAGCCTCTTGATGAAAGTCAAAGAGGAGCGTGAAAAAGTTGGCTTAAAGCTCAACATTCAGAAAACTAAGATCATGGCATCTGGTCCCATCACTTCATGGGAAATAGATGGGGAAACAGTGGAAACAGTGGCTGACTTTATTTGGGGGGCTCCAAAAGCACTGCAGATGGTGATTGCAGCCATGAAATTAAAAGATGCTTACTCCTTGGAAGGAAAGCTATGACCAACCTAGACAGCATATTAAAAAGCAGAGACATTACTTTGTCAACAAAGGTCTGTATAGTCAAGGCTATGGTTTTTCCAGTAGTCATATATGGATGTGAGAGTTGGACTATAAAGACAGCTGAGCACCAAAGATTTGATGCTTTTGAACTGTGGTGTTGGAGAAGACTCTTGTGAGTTCCTTGAACTGCAAGGAGATCCAACCAGTCCATCCTAAAGGAGATCAGTCCTGGGTGTTCATTGGAAGGACTGATGTTGAAGCTGAAACTCCAGTACTTTGGCCACCTGATGCAAAGAGCTGTCTCATTGGAAAGACCCTGATGCTGGGAAAGATTGAGGGCAGGAAGAGAAGGGGATGACAGAGGATGAGATGGTTGGATGGCATCACTGACTCAATGGACATGAGTTTGGTTAAACTCTGGGAGTTGGTGATGTACAGGGAGGCCTGGCATGCTGCCATTCACAGAGTCACAAAGAGTCAGACAAGACTGAGCGACTGAACTGAACTAAGGCACTCCATTTTTTCACTGGAAAGGCAGAAGTGGCCTCTCAAGGCAGCCAGGGCAGCATGGGTAGAATACAGGTGGAAACCAATGGGAATCTCACAGGAACTACAGAACAAAAGGTTAAGTGCTGCCTTTGAGTGACCTTCAATGCCTACTAGGAACGGAGCCTCCAAAACTACATTATTTGTGACTCTGGAGAAGACCATAGCCCCGAGGGACTGCAACAGGTCCCAGGCGAGGTGAACAGAGTCAATGAGCATGGCGTGGCTCTGCACGCACTGGAACACGACGCACCTCTCCGGCTGCAGTCATCGCGGGGGTCGGCAGCTCCTCCAGTCCCAGCCCTGCGGGTCCAAGCAGTGAAGACCCTTTCACCACCTGCGAAAAAGAAGGTTCATCAATCGTCTTAATAGCCCATCACAGAAGTCACCCCATGGCTGCTTTGCAGTTCCAGAGATATGCCTCCACGGCCAAGCAGCCATCTTCCAGCGGTCTTTGCTACCGTTCTAATTAATCTTTATGTGCCTCCCAGGCGCTCAAGATAGGAACAGTCTGTTAATGGCTTTCCACTCCCAGGCGTACATCCTGCTTTCAAGATGTCTTTTGTTCCTTCTTGGATTCCTTCAGGAGTTACATGCTGAGTCATGTCCTCTCAGCAAGATTGCTTAATTCTTTTGCCAGGCCTTTTAGTAGGCCTGTCTCCTACAAGGTTTAAGTCTTAATCACTGGACCACCAGGGAAGTCCCAGCATATAACGATCTTAAATAGACAATTCTGAAGAAACTACAAATCTACTGGGACTAATAAATGAATTCACATATGTTGCAGAGATATAATATCAATATATAAAATAGTTGTATTTCTATAAGCTAGTAATACAATCCAAAAATGAAATTAAGTAAACAATTTCATTCACACAGCATCAAAAAGAGTAAAATACTGAAACTTAACCAAAAACAATGGATGGTTTATAGTCAAAAAACAAAACACCACTGAAAGAAATTAAAAGAATTCTTTGCTAAAGACAGTTCTTTCTCCTACTGATTGCCTTGACACCTTTCTTGAAAATGAATGGATCATAATTATATAGGTTATTTCTCAATTATTCTATTTATGCCAGTACCACACAGTCTGATTACTGTAGTTTTGAAATAAGTTTTGAAATGGGGAAGTGTGAGTCCTCTAACTTTTCTTTTCCAAGATTGTTTTGGCTATTCAGGGCCCCCTGCAATTCTATATTAAAGAAAACTTGAAATTGAAAAGCTATCTGTTTATGAATTGATGATGTGCACTCAAATCAATCTATCAAAATTCCAATAGCCTTTTTTTTTTTCAGAAATGGAAAATATAGTCCTTAAATTTGAATATTCAGAAATCCCTCCATTTCATAGATACAAACAACAATCAATTCAAAAATATCTAGTTACAACAGCAACACGAAAGATTGAATTCTTGGGGATAAGCTATTAGAAAATGTGCAATACACAAAGAAATCTTTTAACTAACTACCAAGGGAAACAAAAGCTTTGAATAAATGGAAAAGCATAGGATAGGATGACTTATTATCATAAAGCTTAAATTCTTCTAAATTAATCTATAAAATCCACCATGATTCCAAGAAAAAATTTTAAGAGACAGACTAATTCTAAAATTTATAGAGAAAAAAATTTAAATGACAACATGTCTGATGAAGAAGAAAAATGACAGAGAACTAGTAAAACCAGAGACGACAACCTGCTTTAGAGCTGTAATTATAGCAGTATGGGCTAGTGTGTAAATAGACACATCAACAGAGCAGAATGGAATCCAGAAATAGATGCAATTGCATGAATGAATTAGCATGTGATAAGGTGATATTTTAAAGTACTATGGACTATTCAATGCATGTTTGAGGATCAGTTCAGTTCAGTTCAGTTGCTCAGTTATGTCTGACTCTTTGCAACCCCATGGACTGCAGCATGCCAGGCCTCCCTGTACATCACCAACTCCCAGAGTTTACTCAAACTCATCTCCATTGAGTCAGTGATGCCATCCAACCACCTCATCCTCTGTTGTCCCCTTCTCTTTCTGCCCTCAATCTTTCCCAGCATCATGATCTTTTAAAATGAGTCAGCTCTTTGCATCAGGTGGCCGAAGTATTGGAGTTTCAGCTTCAACATCAGTCCTTCCAATGAATATTCAGGACTGATTTCCTTTAGGATTGACTGGTTGGACCTCCTTGCAGTACAAGGGATTCTCAAGAGTCTTCTCCAACACCACAGTTCAAAAGCATCAATTCTTTGGCACTCAGCTTTCTTTATAGTCCAATTCTCATATCCATATATGACTACTGGAAAAACCATAGCCTTGACTAGATGGAACTTTGTTGGCAAAGTAATGTCTCTGCTTTTGAATATGCTGTCTAGGTTGGTCATAACTTTTCTTCCAAGGAGTAAGAATCTTTTAATTTCATGGCTGGAGTCACCATCTGCAGCAATTTTGGAGCTCAAAAAAGTAAAGTCTACCACTGTTTCCCCATCTATTTGCTGTGAAGTGATGGGACTGGATGCCATGATCTTAGTTTTCTGAATGTTGAGTTTTAAGGCAACTTTTTCACGCTCCTCTTTCACTTTCATCAAGAGGCTCTTTAGTTCTTCTTCACTTTCTGACATCTGCATATCTGAGGTTATTGATATTTTTCTTGGCAATCTTGATTCCAGCTTGTGCCTCTTCCAGCCCAGCGTTTCTCATGATGTACTCTGCATATAAGTTAAATAAGCAGGGTGACAATATACAGCCTTGACGAAATCCTTTCCCTATTTGGAACCAGTCTGTTGTTCCAGGTCCAGTTCTATCTGTTGCTTCCTGACCTGCATACAGATTTCTTAGGAGGCAGGTCAGGTGGTCTGGTATTTCCACGTCTTTCAGAATTTTCCACAGTTTATTGTGATCCACACAGTCGAAGGCTTTGGCATAGTCAATAAAGCAGAAATAGATGTTTCTCTGGAACTCTCTTTCTTTTCTGATGATCTAGCAGATGTTGGCAGTTGTTGGATGTTGGGTATTGTTTGAAGATAACCGGTGTGAAAAAAAAAAAAACTTGGATCCATATCTCACATTCTAACCAAGATAGATTTCAGGTAATCAAAGATTAAAATGAAAACACTGCTTATCAACTATAATTTTTTAAATGTAAAAAAAAATTAAGATGGAAAAAATGCAATTATCCAAATACTAGAATAAATCATCTGAGAAATTTAAATGTAGTTTCCTACATTGTTGTCCAAGGAGCTGTGGCTGCTCGGGTGCAGGAGGGCCTAGAGGAGCTATCCCACGTTGAAGGTCAGAAAGGGCAGCGGTGAGGAGATACCCCTCGTCCAAGGTAAGGAGCAATGGCTGCGCTTTGCTGGAGCAGCTGTGAAGAGATACCCCGTGCCCAAGGTAAGAGAAACCCAAGTAAGACGGTAGGTGTTGCAAGAGGGCATCAGAGGGCAAACACACTGAAACCATATTCACAGAAAACTAGTCAATCTAATCACACTAGGACCACAGCCTTATCTAACTCAATGAAACAAAGCCATGCCCGTGGGGCAACCCAAGATGGGTGGGTCATGGTGGAGAGATCTGACAGAATGTGGTCCACTGGAGATGCTAAGTCACTTCAGTCATGTCCGACTCTGTGCAACCCCATAGATGGCAGCCCACCAGGCTCCCCCGTCCCTAGGATTCTCCAGCCAAGAACACTGGAGTGGGTTGCCATTTCCTTCTCCAATGCATGAAAGTAAAAAGTGAAAGTGAAGTCGCTCAGTCATGTCCAACTCTTAGCAACCCCATGGATTGTAGCCTAACAGGCTCCTCCGTCCATGGGATTTTCCAAGCAAGAGTACTGGAGTGGGGTGCCATTGCCTTCTCCAAAGGGAATGGCAAACCACTTCAGTATTCTTGCCTTGAGAACCCTATGAACAGTATGAAAAGGCAAAATGATAGGATACTGAAAAAGAAACTCCCCAGGTCAGTAGGTGCCCAATATGCTACTGGAGATCAGTGGAGAAGTAACTCCAGAAAGAATGAAGGGATGGAGCCAAAGCAAAGAGAATACCCAGCTGTGGATGTGACTGGTGATAGAAGCAAGGTCCGATGCTGTAAAGAGCAGTATTGCATAGGAACCTGGAATGTCAGGTCCACGAATCAAGGCAAATTGAAAGTGGTCAAACAAGAGATGGCAAGAGTGAATGTCCACATTCTAGGAATCAGAGAACTGAAATGGACTGGAATGGGTGAATTTAACTCAGATGACCATTATATCTACTGCTGCGGGTAGGAATCCCTCAGAAGAAATGGAGTAGCCATCATGGTCAACAAAAGAGTCTGAAATGCAGTACTTGAATATAATCTCAAAAATGACAGAATGATCTCTGTTTGTTTCCAAGGCAAACCATTCAATACTACAGTAATCCAAGTCTATGCCCCAACCAGTAATGCTGAAGAAGCTGAAGTTGAATGGTTCTATGAAGACCTATAAGACCTTTTAGAACTAACACCCCAAAAAGATGTCCTTTTCATTATAGGGGACTGGAATGCAAAAGTAGGAAGTCAAGAAACACCTGGAGTAACAGGCAAATTTGGCCTTGGAATACTGAATGAAGCAGGGCAAAGGCTAATAGAGTTTTGCCAAGAAAATGCACTGGTCATAACAAACACCCTCTTCCAACAACACAAGAGAAGACTCTATACATAGACATCACCAGAGGCCAACACCGAAATCAGATTGATTATATTCTTTGCAGCCAAAGATAGAGAAGCTCTATACAGTCAGCAAAAACAAGGCCAGGAGCTGACTGTGGCTCAGATCATGAACTCCTTATTGCCAAATTCAGACTTAAATTGAAGAAAGTATGGAAAACCACTAGACTATTCAGGTATAACCTAAATCAAATCCCTTATGATTATACAGTGGAAGTGAGAAATAGATTTAAGGGCCTAGATCTGATAGATAGAGTGCCTGATGAACTATGGGCTGAGGTTCGTGACATTGTACAGGAGACAGGGATCAAGACCATCCCCATGGAAAAGAAATGCAAAAAAGCAAAATGGCTGTCTAGGGAGGCCTTACAAATAGCTGTGAAAACAAGAGAAGTGAAAGGCAAAGGAGGAAAGGAAAGATATAAACATCTGAATGCAGAGTTCCAAAGAATAGCAAGAAGAGATAAGAAAGCCTTCTTCAGTGATCAATGCAAAGAAATAGAGGAAAACAACAGAATGGGAAAGACTAGGGATCTCTTCAAGAAAATCAGAGATACCAAAGGAACATTTTGTGCAAAGATGGGCTCGATAAAGGACAGAAATGATATGGACCTAACAGAAGCAGAAGATATTGAGAAGAGATGGCAAGAATACACAGAAGAACTCTACAAAAAAGATCTTCACAACCCAGATAATCACGATGGTGTGATCACTGACCTAGAGCCAGACATCCTGGAATGTGAAGTCAAGTGGGCCTTAGAAAGCATCACTACGAACAAAGCTAGTGGAGGTGATGGAATTCCAGTTGAGCTATTCCAAATCCTGAAAGATGATGCTGTGAAAGTGCTGCACTCAATATGCCAGCACATTTGGAAAACTCAGCAGTGGCCACAGGACTGGAAAAGGAATTCTTTGGAATTCCAATCCCAAAGAAAGGTAATGCCAAAGTTTGGCTGCTCAAACTACCGCACAATTGGACTCATCTCACACGCTAGTAAAGTAATGCTCAAAATTCTCCAAGCCAGGCTTCAGCAATACGTGAACCATGAATGTCCAGATGTTCAAGCTGGTTTTAGAAAAGGCAGAGGAACCAGAGATCAAATTGCCAACATCGGCTGGATCATGGAAAAAGCAAGAGAGTTCCAGAAAAGCGTCTATTTCTGCTTTATTGACTATGCCAAAGCCTTTGACTGTGTGAATCACAATAAACTGTGGAAAATTCTGAAAGAGATGGGAATACCAGAACACCTGATCTGCCTCTTGAGAAATTTGTATGCAGGTCAGGAAGCAACAGTTAGAACTGGACATGGAACAACAGACTGGTTCCAAATAGGAAAAGGAGTTTGTCAAGGCTGTATATTGTCACCCTGTTTGTTTAACTTATACGCAGAGTACATATTGAGAAACTCTGGACTAGAAGAAACACAAGCTGGAATCAAGATTGCCGGGAGAAATATCAATAACCTCAGATTTGCAGATGACATCGCCCTTATGGCAGAAAGTGAAGAGGAACTCAAAAGACTTTTGATGAAAGTGAAAGAGGAGAGTGAAAATCTTGGCTTAAAGCTCAGCATTCAGAAAACGAAGATCATGGCATCCGGTCCCATCACTTCATGGGAAATACATGGGGAAATAGTGGAAACAGTGTCAGACTTTATTTTTCTGGGCTCCTAAATCACTACAGATGGTGACTGCAGCCATGAAATTAAAAGACGCTTACTCCTTGGAAGAAAAGTTATGACCAACCTAGATAGTATATTCAAAAGCAGAGATATTACTTTGCCAACAAAGGTTCGTCTAGTCAAGGCTATGGTTTTTCCTGTGGTCATGTACGGATGTGAGAGTTGGGCGCCGAAGAATTGATGCTTTTGAACTGTGGTGTTGCAGAAGACTCTTGCGAGTTCCTTGAACTGCAAGGAGATCCAACCAGTCCATCCTAAAGGAGATCATCCATGGGATTTCTTTGGAAAGAATGATGCTGAAGCTGAAACTCCAATACTTTGGCCACCTCATGCAAAGAGTTGACTCATTGGAAAAGACTCTGATGCTGGGAGGGATTGGGGGCAAGAGGAGAAGGGGACGACAGAGGATGAGATGGCTGGATGGCATCACTGACTCGATGGACGTGAGTCTGAGTCAACTCCAGGAGTTGGTGATGGACAGGGAGGCCTGGCGTGCTGTGATTCATGGGGTCTCAAAGAGTCGGACACAACCGAGCAACTGATCTGATCTGATCTGCCACCAAAATCTTGGCTTTCTCTGCCTACCAAAGCCAAATAAAAAACCATAGAGACAGAGTTTGGAAGAAATAGAAAGGTGGCTTTAAACTTTAGCCAGTGGAGGCTCATTCCTCAAGAGCTGTGCCTCTCCCCTCTCCATGAGTGGTTGCAGGGGCTTATATAAGAAGATGGTTCCCAGACAGGGATAGCTGATGAGGAACAAAGGTGTAAGGATCTTGTATTCTTCCTCTTGCATTGTTTCACAAACGGTCACAGGTTGGTGTCAGGTAGCCCAGTAATTGGATCTGGCAATCTGGTAGCCAGATAGTTGGGCCCATTGTCTTTTGTTATTGTACTGTGGCCTTCTTTCTGTAATGCAAAAAGAGAAAAGGCTGCAAGGGGTGGTCTTCGAAGAAAAGTCCATAAAGTTGAGCACCAGATACTGGATGTAATTAGTATAGTGTCAAAAGACAATCGGAGAAGGCAATGCACCCCACTCTAGTACTCTTGCCTGGAAAATCCCATGGACGGAGGAGCCTGGTGGGCTGCAGTCCATGGGATCGCTAAGAGTCGGACAGGACTGAGCGACTTCACTTTCACTTCTCACTTTCAAAAGATAATAGGTTCAAATAGGTTCAAAATGTAGCACATGCAGAGTTAGGGCACAGAAAAGCAAACTTAGTTACAGATTACAGATTATGAACAAAGTATAAACTAGGAGTGATCATGCCTGCCTCCTGTTATCTTCTTTGTTCTCAGGAAAGAAAAGAAAAACTCATTTCTCTTTAACCCTTTTCATTGCAACACAAGCTCAAAAGAAACTAAAAAAAGGTTTGAGAAATGCAATCACATATTTTTTAAAAATCTGCATAGGAAAAGTTATCATAACCTAAGTTAAAATGGAAACTTAAGGAAAATCATTTGATACTAGTGTCATAAAAAGCTAACTTTCAATGTAAAAGAACACCTAAAATAACTAAAGAAAAAAACAAAAAATAACCCAATAGAAAAATGGAAATCAGAGGACCAGGTAATTCACAGGAAAGTTAAAACCGATGGTTCAAACATGAAAAAACTGTTAACTTTACTCACAATAGAATGCAAGTTAATGTGTCACTGAGAGATCATTTTGAGCTAAGGAATTAGTGGGAAAAAAATCTTTGATAATGTGTTGCATATTCAAAAGCAGAGACATTACTTTGCCAACAAAGTTTCGTCTAGTCAAGGCTATGGTTTTTCCAGTGGTCATGTATGGATGTGAGAGTTGGACTGTGAAGAAGGCTGAGCACCGAAGAATTGATGCTTTTGAACTGTGGTGTTGCAGAAGACTCTTAAGAGTCCCTCGGACTGCAAGGAGATCCAACCAGTCCATTCTGAAGGAGATCAGCCCTGGGATTTCTTTGGAAGGAATGATGCTGAAGCTGAAACTCTAGTACTTTGGCCACCTCATGCAAAGAGTTGACTCATTGGAAAAGACTCTGATGCTGGGAGGGGTTGGGGGCAGGAGGAGAAGGGGACGACAGAGGATGAGATGGCTGGATGGCATCACTGACTCGATGGACGTGAGTCTGAGTGAACTCCGGGAGTAAGTGATGGACAGGGAGGCCTGGCATGCTGCAATTCATGGGGTCTCAAAGAGTCGGACACAACTGAGCAACTGATCTGATCTGTGTGGCTGAGCCTATGGGGAACCAGGCACTCTAATTCCCATGAGAGGATAAATTGCCCTCCATGGAAGGGCAAAATCCATTCAAAAATCATGAAAGATTTTGGCAGTAACTTTAAAATTACAAGTACAGTAACAAGCCGATAAATATTGGCTAGGATAAGATGCAATCATAGAGATCTGTTTATCCTTTGATCTTTTTCAATTTTGAATCATGTGAAAGTCCAACCTGTTTTAAAATAATAAATTAAGAATATAAGAGGATTTCTATAAAAGTAGTGATTAATCTTAATTTTACATTTATTAACTATGTGTTAACAAAATTGTTTCTTTGCTTTTTGCTTTGAAATTGCTAAACTTTTTTGACTACTTGATAGACCACCAGTTGACCACTCTTTGAACAATACTATACTAGAACTTTAAATATTCAGATTCCAGACAGCCTGCCACAGTTGGACCCAGGATCTCTATCCCCTTAGGACTAAGTATTATATTCTCACACCAGAGATTAAATGAGATCTTATTAAATTTAGTTCTTAATCCCACTCCATAAATACTTGTTGAAAACCTATTAGGTAATGTAATCTGTTGTGTAGACATGAATATATTATGACTATCATTCTCAAGAAGTTTACAACCATGCTAAAACACTAAATTATTTTCAAATATATAAAATATATTCCAAAGACCCTAGCAACGCTATGGCAATTGGTTAAAATAGGCTTATTATTAACACCTTGTGCCTAAGTCTATACCTGAAAAAGTACACATAAAATTGTTATTAGCAATCACCTCTTGAGTGGGATTGGTAGGAAGTAGATCAGGGGAGACTTTATTTTTAAAAGTTAATTTTTACTGGAGTATACACCAGGTGGCTCAGTGGTAAAGAATCCATCTGTCAATGCAGGAGACCCAGGCCCTGGATCAGGAAGATTACCTGGAATAGGAAATGGTAACACACTTCAGTATTCTTACCTGGAAACTTCCATGGACAGAGGAGCCTGGTGGGCTGCAGTCCATGGAGCTGAAAACAGTAGGACATGACTGAGCAAGCACGCACACACACATATACACATCATTGCTTTACAATGTTGTATGTTGGTTTCTACTGTACAGCACAGTGAATCAGCTATACATATACATATAAGGACTTACTTTAAATATTTCAAAATAAAAATGTGGGATCATAAATGATTTTATTTTTAGGGTTTTTGTTTTTCAAACAAAGTGAAAGTCACTCAGTCATGCTCTTTGCAACCCCGTGGACCACACAGTCCATGGAATTTTCCTGTCCAGAATCCTGGAGTGGTTAGACTTTCCCTTCTCCAGGGGATCTTCCAACCCAGGGACTGAACCCAGGTCTCCCTCACTGCAGGCAGATTCTTTACCAGCTGAGACACCAGGGAAGCCCAAGAATACTGGAGTGGGTAGCCTATCCCTTCTCCAATGGATCTTCCTGAATCAGGATTTGAACTTGGGTCTCCTGGGCTGCAGGAGGATTCTTTACCAAATCTAAAGTTCTAAACAACAAACATATAAATTATTTGTTCACATTATTACAACAAATTCTCATATACCACTTCCCACTTCCCTTCAGTTAATAGTAGTACTCTGTGTTTATCTTGACTCTTGTTAAAGAACAAGACTGTCTTTTCCTTAGACGAATGTACAATATATCAAAAGATGAAACCATCACCTAAAATCTGAAACCTAGAAACTGAATTTACCACTTAAGTAAGGGAAAGCCATGATGATAA
Organism: Bos javanicus; assembly: GCF_032452875.1. Taxonomy (NCBI): domain Eukaryota; kingdom Metazoa; phylum Chordata; class Mammalia; order Artiodactyla; family Bovidae; genus Bos; species Bos javanicus. Next base: position 78,687,512 of record NC_083872.1, on the reverse strand, counting down.
AAGTCAAGTTGACTTGAAATTACAGGGTTTATGAAAATTATTGTTTGAGAAAATACTTCTACGAAGTAGAATTAGTTGAAAATCAGCCTTAGAAGTATGGGTTACAGAAAGTTGTTTCCTGTAACTGAGATGTGTTTATTGAAGCAAATTGTCACTGATTAAACAAGTTTAAAATCAGCTTTGGTGTTTGCTTCCCAGGTGGCGCTAGTGGTAAAGAACCCACCTGCCAATGCAGGAGACTTAAGAGATGTGGGTTTGACCCCAACCCACTCCAGTATTCTTGCCTGGAGAATCCCCATGGACAGAGGAGCCTGGCGGCCTGCAGTCCATAGAGTTTCACAGAGTCAGACATGACTGTAGTGAGTTAGCACACATGCATCATGGCTATAAAAAACTGTCATTCTTTTCCTAGGTTGGTGGGGATTTTTTTTTCTTTAATTCTTAAAAAGTAAGTTATGTCTCTTTTTTCCCTGTACTTGACTTTAAAAAGGCTAGAGGAATCTTGCACTGAGAAGAAGCAATTTCCCTGGACTTACCATAATTTGTTAAGAAACCTTAATATAGTGCATTCATTTTCTATTGCTGCTGTAACAGATTACCAGAAATTTAGTGGCTTAACCCAAATTCATTATCTTACAGTTCAGTAGGTTAGAAGTCTGACATGGCTTCACTATGTTAAAATCAGGCTTTTAGAAATGTTGTTTTCTTCTGGAGCCTCCGGGGGAAAATATTTCCTTTCTTCTTTCAGCTTCTAGGGGATGCCCACTGTGGGGAGAAAGCAAATTAGCCAAGATGGTGTGTTCAGGCTCTCTCAGCCCATGTTTTGTAAATAGTGACTAAGAGCTGACATCATTTGTAGCACTGTGCATGCATGTCACAAGGTACTCGCTTGTTACAAACTACTTTGTACTGTAGGAATATATGAGCTCCACCTAGAAAGCAGCAGCATTACTGCTGTTGTTGTGTCCATTGGGTCAGCCACAAGAGAGAATATAGCGAGTTTGCTGCTACAGCTGCCGCATCAGCCGGGAGATAATACTGTTATGGCCGCTGTGTCAGCCAGGAGAGAGGTTATATTGTGTTAGGGTATGCTATGGCTGCTGCTATGACTGCTGTGTCAGCCAGGAGAGAATAAATGTGTCTGCAGTTCCTGCAGCTCCTTGAGTCTTCTTCCAGACTCTTTAACTCATGCCTTGCCTACCCTGGGTTCAGTGAACTGAGTGAACAGTGAGACAATTGGCATCATGAACAGGATCAGTGAGACACCCACATTCTTTAGCTTATGGCCTTCTTCTACATTCAAAGCCAGCACATAGCATTTCTCTGACCTTTCTGTTGTCACATCTCTTTCTCAGATCTTCTTTCTGCCATCCTTTTGCACTTAAAAGGACTTTTATGATCACATTGGGTCCACCTGGAGAATCCAGGATGCTTTTCTCACCTGGAGATCCTTAACTTAACCCTGGCTGCAAAGTCCCTTTTGCCATGTAAGGTCATACGTTCACAAGTTCAAGAGATTAGGACATAGACATCTTTAGGGGACCATTATTCTGCCTACTGGAGAAGCCAATGGCACCACACTCCAGTACTCTTGCCTGGAAAATCCCATGGACAGAGGAGCCTGGTAGGCTTTAGTCCATGGGGTCGATAAGAGTCGGACAAGCCTGAGCGACTTCACTTTCACTTTTCACTTTCATGCATTGGAGAAGGAAATGACAACCCACTCTAATGTTCTTGCTTGGAGAATCCCAGGGATGGGGGAGCCTGGTGGGCTGCCGTCTATGGGGTCACACAAAGTCAGACACGACTGAAGTGACTTAGCAGCAGCAGCAGCAGCAGCAGATTCTGCCTACCATACATGGAAATGGAATGGATGAATGTATCAATTAAGACGGCACTTGACCGCCAAAAACAGTAAAGGATTTCTTTGTCTCACGTACCAGTAAATCCAGGAAAGGGGAAATTTAAGACAGTCGTGGTCGCTCAATAAGGCCATTAATGACACCAATCCCTTTTGTCTTGTGCTTTACCATACTTAGCAATGATTGCCAAGCCTCAGACATCACCCATGTGATGATATGAACTAGAAGGCGCTGTACCAGAAGAAAATCAGTTTTCATTTTATCTGCCAGAATTGAGTCTCACAGGAAATATGAGAAGGAAATTTTTTTTTTTTTTAATTATTATCCTGCTTCTCTGAAAAAGGAAGGAAAGGACTTTCGTTTTGGTCCACTGGTTAAGTCTGCATGCTTCCACTGCAGAGGGCATGGGTTTGGTCCTTGGTACCCTGTGCAGGGAAGTTCCACATGTCACTCGATGTAGACAAAAAATTCTTTTAAATAAAAGTAAAAAAATTAAAAAGGAAGGAAAATTGAAATAAGGTTTGAAATGAGTGATAGATGGACTGCAAAAATCAAGTGAACTTAACAAAGACTTTATTTCGTTATTGTAGAGCAGGTACAAAGTATTAGAATTTTCCCGGACTACTTGCTGTGTTACTCAATATTGGTTGGTCTTATTGGCTCAAAATTGATAAAAAGTCAAGATGAAAAGAAAAATTTAAAACTTACACCCAGCTAGAAATAACTTCATGCTCCCTTCTGATTCTGTAGCTCAGCTTACTCTTTGCAGTCAGGTAAGCGTCATAGTTTCGGGGAAATAGAAACTTAATGTTAGGAAATGAAACTTACCTCACTCACCCTTGTCAATTACCCAGCCCCTGTAATACCGCTTAACCATGATTGTGTAAAGGTCAGGCATCCTCCATGCTGTGTCCTAACAGCTGTTCTCAGGGGTGAGGAGAACCCCTAGTTTAAACTGGCCTATTAACAGTCGGCTCTGCTCACTATAGTCTGATGTCATGCACTGCCTATAACAACTGTAACTGCTTTTTGGGGGCTCAGAGCTGGAAGTGTTAACTCCTCTGGGCCTGACGTCATATCTCCAACTCTCAGAGTGTGGTGCTTGATTTCTTCACCCTCCGACTTCTGCAACAAAGACATGTTCCCCACCTCCACACCAGTTTTCCTAACTTTGAAAGATAAACTGTAATAATGCACAAAGCCAAATAGCAGAGGCCTCCTGACATCTGGCAACAAGTTAGGTTCAGCTTCCACTTTCTTCCATTCCCCAGGGTTCAGTCCCAAGAATGAGGTAGAGCTCAGTGCAGGCAACTTCACCTTGGGGCAGCCTCGCTTCCTATTCCCTGCCTGTGTATGTCCTACGCTTGCTGCCCAGTCTCTTTAGGAGTGTGTGCCAAGTCACATGCCTGCCTCCCAGTGAGCTGCAACTCATGAGAGAGATTTCACAGAGAATGCTCCGGGAACCAGGTGTAATCTGATCTGCTAACAGTCCACATTTATCTCATATCACTACACTCTGGAGAGTAGAATAGCAAGAAAGCAAATCTAAGGTCATACCTCCAGGGTCCCTGGGCCTGACCTAAGAGTTCACACCAGCTGAAAATCTTTTCCTTGCAAGTCAGTTCAGCTTAGTTGCTCAGTTGTGTCTGACTTTTTGCGACCCCATGAATTGTAGCACGCCAGGCCTCCCTGTCCATCACCAACTCCCAGAATTTACCCAAACTCATGTCCATCGAGTCGGTGATGCCATCCAGCCATCTCATCCTCTGTCGTCCCCTTCTCCTCCTGCCCCCAATCCCTCCCAGCATCAGGGTCTTTTCCAAAGAGTCAACTCTTCGCATGAGGTGGCCAAAGTATTGGAGTTTCAGCTTTAGCATCAGTCTTACCAATGAACACCCAGGACTGATCTTTAATATGGACTAGTTGGACCTTCTTGCAGTCCAAGGGACTCTCAAGAGTCTTCTCCAACACCACAGTTCAAAAGCATCAATTCTTCGGCACTCAGCTTTCTTCACAGTCCAACTCTCACATCCATACATGACCACTGGAAAAACCATAGCCTTGACTAGACAGATCTTTGTTGGCAAAGTAATGTCTCTGCTTTTGAATATGCTATCTAGATTGGTCATAACTTTCCTTCCAAGGAGTAAGCGTCTTTTAATTTCATGGCTGCAATCACCATCTGCAGTGATTTTGGAGCCCCCCAAAATACCAGGTACCTAATAAGTACTGTCCCATTCTTCCTTCACAAGAGAAGACTCTATACATGGACATCACCAGATGGTCAACACCGAAATCAGATTGATTATATTCTTTGCAGCCAAAGATGGAGAAGCTCTATACAGTCAGCAAAAACAAGACCAGGAGCTGACTGTGGCTCAGACCATGAACTCCTTATTGCCAAGTTCAGACGTAAATTGAAGAAAGTAGGGAAAACCACTAGACCATTCAGGTATGACCTAAATCAAATCCCTTATGATTATACAGTGGAAGTGAGAAATAGATTTAAGGGCCTAGATCTGATAGATAGAGTGCCTGATGAACTATGGAATGAGGTTTGTGACATTGTACATGAGACAGGGATCAAGACCATCCCCATGGAAAAGAAATGCAAAAAAGCAAAATGGCTGTCTGGGGAGGCCTTACAAATAGCTGTGAAAAGAAGAGAAGCGAAAAACAAAGGAGAAAAGGAAAGATATAAACATCTGAATGCAGAGTTCCAAAGAATAGCAAGAAGAGATAAGAAAGCCTTCTTCAGTGATCAATGCAAAGAAATAGAGGAAAACAACAGAGTGAGAAAGACTAGGGATCTCTTCAAGAAAATCAGAGATACCAAAGGAACATTTCATGCAAAGATGGGCTCGATAAAGGGAAGAAATGGTATGGACCTAACAGAAGCAGAAGATATTAAGAAGAGGTGGCAAGAATACACAGAAGAACTGTACATTAAAGATCTTCACGACCCAGATAATCACGATGGTGTGATCACTGACCTAGAGCCAGACATCCTGGAATGTGAAGTCAAGTGGGCCTTAGAAAGCATCACTACGAACAAAGCTAGTGGAGGTGATGGAATTCCAGTTGAGCTATTCCAAATCTTGAAAGATGATGCTGTGAAAGTGCTGCACTCAATATGCCAGCACATTTGGAAAACTCAGCAGTGGCCACAGGACGGGAAAAGGTCAGTTTTCATTCCAATCCCAAAGAAAGGCAATGCCAAAGAATGCTCAAACTACCACACAATTGCACTCATCTCACACGCTAGTAAAGTAATGCTCAAAATTCTCCAAGCCAGGCTTCAGCAATACATGAACCGTGAACTTCCTGATGTTCAAGCTGCTTTTAGAAAAAGCAGAGGAACCAGAGATCAAATTGCCAACATCGGCTGGATCATGGAAAAAGCAAGAGAGTTCCAGAAAAGCATCTATTTCTGCTTTATTGACTATGCCAAAGCCTTTGACTGTGTGGATCACAATAAACTGTGGAAAATTCTGAAAGAGATGGGAATACCAGAACACCTGATCTGCCTCTTGAGAAATTTGTATGCAGGTCAGGAAGCAACAGTTAGAACTGGACATGGAAGAACAGACTGGTTCCAAATAGAAAAAGGAGTTCGTCAAGGCTGTATATTGTCACCCTGTTTATTTAACTTATATGCAGAGTACATCATGAGAAACATGGGGCTGGAAGAAGCACAAGCTGGAATCAAGATTGCTGGGAGAAATATCAATAACCTCAGATTTGCAGATGACACCACCCTTATGGCAGAAAGTGAAGAGGAACTCAAAAGCCTCTTGATGAAAGTGAAAGTGGAGAGTGAAAAAAAAAAAAGAAAGTGGAGAGTGAAAAAGTTGGCTTAAAGCTCAACATTCAGAAAATGAAGATCATGGCATCCGGTCCCATCACTTCATGGGAAATAGATCGGGAAACAGTGGAAACAGTGTCAGACTTTATTTTTCTGGGCTCCAAAATCACTGCAGATGGTGACTGCACCCATGAAATTAAAAGACGCTTACTCCTTGGAAGGAAAGTTATGACCAACCTAGATAGCATATTCAAAAGCAGAGACATTACTTTGCCAACAAAGGTTCGTCTAGTCAAGGCTATGGTTTTTCTAGTGGTCATGTATGGATGTGAGAGTTGGACTGTGAAGAAGGCTGAGCACCGAAGAATTGATGCTTTTGAACTGTGGTGTTGGAGAAGACTCTTGAGAGTCCCTTGGACTGCAAGGAGATCCAACCAGTCCATTCTGAAGGAGATCAGCCCTGGGATTTCTTTGGAAGGACTGATGCTAAAGCTGAAACTCCAATACTTTGGCCACCTCATGCGAAGAGTTGACTCATTGGAAAAGACTCTGATGCTGGGAGGGATTAGGGGCAAGAGGAGAAGGGGACGACAGAGGATGAGATGGCTGGATGGCATCACTGACTCAATGGACGTGAGTCTCAGTGAACTCCGGGAGCTGGTGATGGACAGGGAGGCCTGGCGTGCTGTGATTCATGGAATCGCAAAGAGTCGGACATGACTGAGCGATTGATCTGATCTGATTCTTCCTTCTGAATTCAGAATCAATTGAGATATGAGTCACACCGATGAATGTAAAAGTATCTTAATAAAGCTGACTGGAAGGCGTGGCCAAGTGGACACACTTTTCCCAGACTTATGTGCTGGTCACTGGCATAGTTGACAACCACAGGCTTCCCAATAGAACAATAGAGGCCCATGTGAGGAGATCAGACCCACTTTCTGCAAAACAGGCCTATTAATAGAAAGAGTGGGGACGGCTGAGCTGTTTATTCTCCCCAACTCACGTGTCCAACTAGTTCTTCCTATTCCCCTGGGGAGGAGTACGAATGAACTGTTAGTATCAGTTGGAGATTAACCCTTTGTTGGTCACTTTATCTGTAAATGTTCTCTTCCATTTTGTGGAAGAAAATATTTTGGTTTTGGTTTCCTTTGCTATGCAAAAGCCTTTAAGTTTAATTAGGTCCCATTTGTTTATTTTTGTTTTTCAATACTTTGGGAGGTGGATCGAAAAAGATATTGCTTCAATTTACATGAGTGTTCTGACTGTTTTTTCTCTAAGAGCTTTACAGTTGGGCTTCCCAGGTGGCACTGGTGGTAAAGAACCCACCTGCCAATGCAGGAGACAGAGGAGATGCAGGTTCAATCCCTGGATCTGGAAGATCTCCTGGAGAAGGGCATGTCAACCCACTCCAGTATTCTTGCCTGGAGAATCCCACAGACAGAGGAGACTGGCAGGCTATAGTCATAGGGCCATGAAGAGTCAGACACAACCGAAGCAACTTAGCACGCATGCCTTACATTTAGGTCTTTGATCCATATTGAGTATATTTTTGTGTATGGTATTAGAGAATGTTCTAATTTCATTCTTTCAAGTGTAGCTGTCAAGTTTTCCAAGCACCACTTATTTGAAGAGACTCTTTTTTTCTCCAGTGTATATTCTTGCCTCCTTTGTCATAAATTTAATTGACCATAGGTGCATGTCCTGGGACTTCCCTGATAGCTCAGTTGGTAAAGAATCTGCCTGCAATGCGGGAGACCTGGGTTTGATCCCTGGGTTGGGAAGTTCCTCTGGAGAAGGGAAAGGCTACCCACTTCAGTATTCTGGCCTAGAGAATTCCATGGATTGTATAGTCCATGGGGTCACAAAGAGTCAGACACCACTGAGCGACTTTCACTTCACATGTCCTGACAACTTTTGTATATAATCTACAGCAGTGTTAATTTAACAGAGTGATCCAAATACATTAAATGATTTACATAGGCAGCTATGTCCTAAAGAGTCAGCTTATCCATTTCAACTAGTGAGACCTATGAAAATGCTTTGGTTTCATCCTTTATATATTGGTTCATTAGCCAATATGTTTTGTCAGCTTTCAAACATCCTTTCAAAGAAATTTCTTTTACCTTATATTAGCCAGAGTAATTTTCTATTGTCCGCAACCACAAAACCCTAACTAGCTATGGAAGCTTGTATTAGTGACTTACATTCTGTATAATCAAGAAAATTATATTTACATATATGAATGTCATGAAGATTAAATGTGCAAACAAACGTAAAGGATCTGGCATGCAATCACCACAATCAATCTGTGATCTCTAAACTCAGGTGAACATCCAAAAGAACTTGGCAATGTTTTTATTGCTTTGAGCCATCTGTTTCTCAAAAATTCTTTCAGATTTTAACAAACATTTACAATTTTCTTCAGGCTGTCCATTCAGCCTCCTCCTCAGTCTGAACAGCCTGTCTCAGTTGTAACAGGAGACTGTCAAAGAGACAGAGGTACCAAGTTTGCAGAGTCTTGAAAGGTTTTACTGATCTTGTGATTTATGTCAGTATCATAGTTTCTTAGCCATGCTTGTAGGAATAACTTTTGGAAAAAAAAAACGTATATAATTAAAGCCATCTCAAATTTATAACATTAACCAGGGTCTCCTTACCTTTGTCTACATCCTATAGTAAGTCTTTGTGATACTGACATGGTTCCTGTTGCACATAGGCACCACTCTAATAGGCACATATAACACTCTACCCAGTGTTAACTGGATAGATCAATGGAATGAAGTTTTAATGTGCTCTGCTGCTGAAATTCTTCCTCTTAATTTGATGATGGCAGATTTGAAGGTCAAATCTGGTAGTTTATCTTCTTTTTGTGGGCTTTTGGTATGCAGTGGAAGTCAGAACTATTTAGTCTTTGAACAACTGTTAAGATCAGAATGCTCCTGGTTTGTCCTGGCACTAGAGATACTATTTGAAAATTTTCTGTACCTTTTTCCCAGTCAATCATCAAAACATCAGGATTACATATGGATACAAATAATTTACATAGTAAAAAATGTGAACTATCAAGTCTTAGTTATAAAAGAGTCCATGAAGCATTCTCAACAAAACAATCAAACATAATACAAAATACAAACATACAGTATAAAACAACATCAGCCATAAATTTATGCAATCCCAGTGATAAAGAAGTAGTACTATGCTATGAAGGAATGTTAATTAACTGGAAAAGGTAATTTCAGGGTATCTAGAACCAAGGCTTATAGTTTTCTCATTTATTTCTGTATAAAGAGGCTCCCTTTTTATATTTTTTCTTTCCTCTCACTCCCTCCTTCCTTCCTTCTTTCCTCTCTATCTTTTTAAAACTCCATAAATAATCTAGGACTAGCATTAATTTTGTTAGACATAGTATTTTCTCAGTATATATATGTGTTTCAGGGTTTTTTTTCTACTTGGAATTTCATTTTATTTTGAATCAAGTCCCCCACCCCACCCCCACCCCACTCCCACCCCCCCCCCCCCACACACACATGCACACTACTGAAGTTTTTCAATGTTTAGATATTTTTCTTGGATGAAACATGAGTTTCTTCTTGTTACTCCTGGTCAGTTTTAAACCTTGGGACCACAGTCACACTGCTGATTGGCTTCTGGGCAGTGTCTTTGACTAGTTGGGCTTGAAGTAAAGAGATGGCTTCATCGTCTTAGAATGAAAGCTCTGGAGTGTGCAGCACAAGAAGTTCTGAGTGCACAGTCTCAAGGCTAGTGATTACTCTGGCAAAAATAAGGATTATGGCTTGAATAAGAGGAAACACCTGTCCATTTGACATCTGATTTCTATCTAGAGGAATGGCACATATTGACATGGCAATCTTAAAATTTTCTGATCTTGTTTGTCAAGCTGCTGCCTGGTACCCTGTGACTGGGCATTACAGTATTAATGAGCATGGTGAACTCTCATTTGCAGCATGTTTATATGGTAGAAATGTAGGGACAGCGGGAGTAACTGCAGTAGTAACAGCTGCAGGATATGGACTCAATGTCTATGCTAACACAATGTAGGACATAACTCTTAGAATTGGTCTCATAACATTTGTTGAGAAGTTTAGGTCTGAAAACCTAATCATTCCAGGAAGAAGCTGGTCTTACTTGAGTTGTGTCTAGGAGGACTAAATGCAGCAAGGTTCTGAGAGTCTTGGGACAGCCACCAGAAAGTGTCTAAAGGAGGTGTCGGCACATAGGAGTTGATATGAAGCTAGTACAGTTTTTATTTTTACCATTCTCTGCAAGAACTAATTATTAGGATGAGCCTTCTAGTCTTCTTTATGTTGAACTAAAGCTATAAATAATGGCTTGGTGAACATATTGGTAACTTCTTTTGGGAAGAGGGGGAAATCCTTTGCTGGGTCCACATTCCATCCTTCCTTTACACTAGGGATTGTAGCAAATGGATAAAACAGTTTTTAGAAATAAAATTCCCTCTAGAATACTTTTTAAAAAGTACTCCTCCCAATCAGAAGTTCTCAGAAGTGGGACTTCTATGGCAGTCCAGTGGTTAAGACTCTGCACTTCCATTGCAGGGGGTGTGGGTTTGACCCCTGATCAGGGAACTAAGATCCTGCATGCTACTTGGTACAGCCAAAAATTTAAAAGATGAAGAAGAAATTCTCAGAAGTAATGGATCCCCTCAAATTGAGCCAACACATCCATCAGTTGAGAGATTTTCATAGATTTTAATAATAACAGAAGTTGTTATTGTTACTGAAAGTTATGCATGGGGGGTCCGGCTGCTTGTTGCTCAAAAGGCAATGAGCAGGCCAGGTTGGTGGAAAGGAAAGTTTGCTTTATTTCAGATGCCAGCAACTTGAGGGGAGGGTGGTGGCATCTGTCCAAAGGCCAACTCCCCCTACCCCACCCCTGCCGACAGGCAGCGGGTAAGAGACAGAGTTGGAGAGGGGATTACATGCAGAAAGAGAACAGTCATCTCTAACAGTCGTCTTCAACTTGTCATGAGTTGCCTGACTAGCATCATCTTGGTTGTTTCAGGTACAGTTAATCTTCAGTTCCGGGGTGCACTTGTTCCCGTTTCTTTGCTCTCAATTCTTGGAACTGTGGCAGCTCAAGTCCTGGGTATATCCTGGTCATCATGTAGTTAACTTCTCCACCTGGTGTTTTGGTATCTGTAAGACAGCTCACAGGATATGGCTCAGAATATTATCTATAGCCCTTGAGAAAGGACTAAATATCCTTGACTATGCTTAATGACCGGAGAAGGCAATGGCACCCCACTCCAGTACTCTTGCCTGGAAAATCTCATGGACCGAGGAGCCTGGTAGGCTCCAGCCCATGGGGTCGCTAAGAGTCGGGCATGACTCAGCGACTTCACTTTCACTTTTCACTTCTATGCATTGGAGAAGGAAATGGCAACCCACTCCAGTATTCTTGCCTGGAGAATCCCAGGGACAGAGGAGCCTAGTGGGCTGCCGTTTATGGGGTCGCACAGAATCAGACACGACTGAAGCAACTTAGCATGCTTAATGACTACACTATTATTATTTAGTCTCCTTTGACTATTTTCCTTTGTTTCAGCATTTCTCACTTCTCTGATTAAGCTTATTCATTGACTAAAGTTTTCCACAGGTAAAAGTCAGGCAGAGAACATGATTGGGGGCAAGGACCATATGATCCTGCTCTGTTTCAATTTCCCCTTTGCTTTGATACTCCTTAATCTTGAGGAGGGACAGGTACAGAACAAGAGTGGCAATAAACTTTCATAGTACCTGGACAAACACTTGAAAATTATTAGACATATTACAATGAGGATAATAATCAAAATATACCTTTGCACTATTTTTTTGTCTTAATGATTAAAGCAGATGTACAATGTATGTTTAATAGGCCACGAACAGGCTGTTTTGGTTAGCCTAAAGTTTAAATTAAATCATGTATAGGCCAGAATGACTTTCCCATACCTCAATATGTGAATATTTCTCTCATCATTTTCCATTTTAAGTTACAACTCTTTCCATAGAGAACATTAATAATCAATATATTTTTCCAAAGTTGCCAGAGTGGTTCATTTGCCTGCTCTGGGTCCATCTATGTTCCCTCAGTACTAGGTCTCCTTTTTATTTACATATTTGGCTAGTTGTCCACATTGGGAGAAAACTAATCAGATATCATGAACAGGCTCAGATGTACATTAACAGGGAAATGCTTTATAGACCAAGCATTTTATCATTCATATCCAATTGTCACACAAGCATTGTGCATGTGTTGTAAGCAGTACATTTAAAGTTAGCAGTATTACACATCATGAGCAGCTTTACTGAACAATTTTTCTTTCCTGAACATTGAGGTCAAAAGTTTGATTAGAAACAAAACAATTATTTTTCATTAGAAGTCTCTGTTACCAAATCAGATCAATATTCCAGGAGAACTTTGCTTTCTTAACAGAGATAAAAAAAATAAATAAACTTCTGTCTTGTATCAGTTTACTGTTAATAAAATTCATATACCTAATTAAATTTAGTCTAATCTAATCCTGACAACATACCCAATTCTTTTTTAAAAATTCCTTTTTCACAAACCTTTTGTCAACTTCTAGATCCAAAATTTCTTCATGCAGAAACAAACAACTGTAGAACAAAATTATTATCATTTTTCCTCAACAAAAATCTCTTCTTTATTCTTTCTCTTTGTTGACATCATATATCCTACTTGCTTTACATACTGAAATGCTTTGCTTATCATTTTACATATGATAATTTTCAACTCGAAAGTTTTAACAAAACCAGGAAACAAGTGATGGAAATGTTACACTAGCATTTTCTGATTGGCAAACTTAACATATTTTGTAACCTCAAAAAACATACATTTTTATAGCATAATTTTTCTTCTGTGGTACAACATATATGTTTTATAAACCCAAACATCTTTAGTTTCCCGCTTGGTCTTACAAAAAGACAAAGGTAGGTAAATTTAGATTTGTTTGATTTATAAGTACTTTTTTAAGGCCAATTAAATAGTTTCTTTACAAATTAACCTCAGAGATACTAGCCAAAGACAAAACACACATTGAGACATACAAACATACAGACAAACAGAGACCACATTGTTTCATCTTTTTACATTTCATGAATTAGGTGTTGCAATTAAACATTGGTTTATGGATAATAATCAGAATAACCAAATTACACACTCAATTTTAAAAGACTTCCCCCCTTTTTCTTTCCTTAGCTTGAAGTTTTACAATTAACCAGAGGCTAGAGTTCCAGGCTATGTGGACTGTGGTTGTATTTCAAGGACATGAGAAGCATTAACTTCAAATTTTCTCCTAAACATATTTTTGTTTCTTCATGATCTGAAAAAAAAGTGTTTTAACAAGCTAGCTTTCCCTAACTGCATGTGCAAAAAGACCTTAATTTTTTTAAATTTCAAGAGTGTCTTAACCAATCTGGAATCTAAAGAATATTGTTGCCATACATTGATTAAAAAAAATTATAATTCCACAGTTTTTTTTCTTAGTCATAATTCCACAGCTAAAATGATTTTTAGTCATAGTTCCACAGATAAAATTTTTCTTAATGAATTGAACCTGAATTTCCCATTTTACATAGGGAATAAGGACACCAGTCATACAAATGGAATACACACTCACACACCAAATGACATATTTGTCATAAACCCTCTCCAAGGGTGATTGGTACAGAGTTCCAAACAAACATTTCCCTGACACAAATGGTCTTCAGTTCAGTTCAGTTCAGTTCAGTCGCTCAGTCATGTCCGACTCTTTGCGACCCCATGAATCTCAGCACGCCAGGCCTCCCTGTCCATCACCAACTCCAGGAGTTCACTCAAACTCAAGTCCATCGAGTCGGTGATGCCATCCAGCCATCTCATCCTCTGTCGTCCCCTTCTCCTCCTGCCCCCAATCCCTCCCAGCATCAGAGTCTTTTCCAGTGAGTCAACTCTTCTCATGAGGTGGCCAAAGTATTGGAGTTTCAGCTTTAGCATCATTCCTTCCAATGAATACCCAGGACTGATCTCCTTTAGGATGGACTGGTTGGATCTCCTTGCAGTCCAAGGGACTCTCAAGAGTCTTCTCCAACCTCACAGTTCAAAAGCATCAATTCTTCGGCACTCAGCTTTCTTCACAGTCCAACTCTCACATCTGTACATGACCACTGAAAAACCCATAGCCTTGACTAGACAGATCTTTGTTGGCAAAGTAATATCTCTGCTTTTTAATATGCTATCTAGGTTGGTCATAACTTTCCTTCCAAGGAGTAAGCGTCTTTTAATTTCATGGCTGCAGTCACCATCTGCAGTGATTTTGGATCCCCCACCTCCAAAAAAGTCTGACACTGTTTCCACTGTTTCCCCATCTATTTCCCATGAAGTGATGGGACTGGATGCCATGATCTTAGTTTTCTGAATGCTGAGTTTTAAGCCAACTTTTTCACACTCCTCTTTCACTTTCATCAAGAGGCTTTTTAGTTCCTTTTCACTTTCTGCCATAAAGGTGGTGTCATCTGCATATCTGAGGTTATTGATATTTCTCCCGGCAATCTTGATTCCAGCTTGTGCTTCTTCCAGCCCAGCGCTTCTCATGATGTACTTTGCATATAAGTTAAATAAGCAGGGTGACAATATACAGCCTTGACGTACTCCTTTTCCTATTTGGAACCAGTCTGTTGTTCCATGTCCAGTTCTAACTGTTGCTTCCTGACCTGCATATAGGCTTCTCAAAAATCAGATCAGGTGGTCTGGTATTCCCATCTCTTTCAGAATTTTCCACAGTTTATTGTGATCTACACAGTCAAAGGCTTTGGCATAGTCAATAAAGCAGAAATAGATGTTTCTCTGGAACTCTCTTGCTTTTTCGATGATCCAGCAGATGTTGGCAATTTGATCTCTGGTTCCTCTGCCTTTTCTAAAACCACCTTGAACATCTGGAGTTTCATGGTTCATGTATTGCTGAAGCCTGGCTTGGAGAATTTTGAGCATTACTTTACTAGCAGTGGTAGTCAAATGTCAGAACCAACTGGCAAAATACCTAAATGACACTTGGTCACAAAGGGTGCTCAACAGTAGTCAGATGTCAGAACCAATTGGCAAGAATGCCCAAAAGCATTTATGCTCATAAACCATCCTCAATTGCAGACAGACATCAGAACCAATTGGCAAAAATGCCCAAATAATACTCAGTGTTCATAAATGATCTTCAACATCAGACACATGTCAGAAACAACTGGCAAGAATGACTAAATAGTCCTGGTGCTCACAAACGGTCCTCAACAGCAGGCAGAACCAATTGACAAGAATGCCCAAATGGCACTAGCCTCACAAACGGAAAAGTTGCCCATGTGCGTACCAGCGGACTTACCCAGTCTTGGAGCTTGTCAGCTCATCCCAAATGCAAGTTTCCATTCCACCAAGAAAAGTGTAATTTGGCAGCCAGTGCCGAGCAAGGGAGAAACAGGGAGGATCCTCAAAACAAACAGTTTCAGTAGCTGCTAGGAACGTCCTCCAAATCCCCTACCTGGGACGAGCTAGCTACAAGCTGCAGGCTAATATACTGTCATAGCCACAGCACGCCCCAGGAAGACCCAAGAGAGCCAGGTGTCATGAAAGCACAGGAGCCCAAAATCTGTTACCAAAAGGAGGAGTATGTTGGGGGCTCTGGCTTCTCACCACCCAAAAGGAAAGGAAATTTTGCTTTATTTCAGATGCCAGGAACTTGAGGGGAGGGTGGCAGACATCTGTCCAAAGGCCAACTTCCCCCATCCCCAACAAGCAGGGGATGAGAGCTTAAATAGACAGAGTTGGGGAAGGAGAGCAGGGGCGAAAGATGCAGAAGGAGAACGGTCATTTCTGGCAGTCATCTTCAACTGAATGCATTGCCTGACTAGCATCATCTTGGTTGTTTCAGGTATAGTTAATCTTCAGTTCCAGGGTGCACTTGTTCCTGTTTCTTTGTGGTCAATTCTTGGAATTGTGGCAGCTCAAGATCTGGGTACAGCCTGTCATCATGTAGTTAACTTCTCCACCTGGCGTTTTGGTATCTATCAGACAGGTCACAGGATATGGCTCAGAATATTATCTATAGCCCTTGAGAAAGGACTAAATATCCTTGACTATGCTTAATGACTACACTGTTATTATTTAGTCTCCTTTGACTGTTTTCCTTTGTTTCAGCATTTCTCACTTCTCTGATTAAACTTATTCATTGACTAAAGTTTTCCAGAGGTAAAAGGCAGGCAGAGAACCTGTTTGGGGGCAAGGGCCATACAGTCCCACTCCACTTCTTTGTGATGGGGTGGAACTCAAGAACTAACTTGGGAATTTTGATTTGGCAGTTAGCAGCATCCAGAGAATAGGTAAAGAGAATGGTATAGAAGACATTATAAAGAAAAGTGTTTAGAATAATAAGAAAAAACCAGTGAGGTTTGAATTGTGGAGAATATCAATATGTAAAGAGAGGTAAAGGAAGGAGATCTGCAATGGAGGCTGAGAAACAGTTATGAAAGGATTAGAACAAAAGCCAGGAAAGAATGGTGTCAGCACAGTCATGGGGAAATAGATTCATGGAAAACAAATGCTACAGAGATTAAGCAAGGACTGAAAAATGTATTGGGGTTTTCAACCAAGAAGTCCTTGCAATGTTCCGGTGACCCTGGGACGTCAGTTCCATTGGAGAAGTTGGGGTGCAGGTCAAATCTCCATGGACCAAAAAAAAAGGGAAGTGAGGAAGTAAGAGATGTGTGTAGACTTCTCTTTCAGGAGCTCAGCCTCACAGATAGAGTGGTAACTAGAGCAGAACAGAAGGATTTTGGTTTCTTTTCTTTTTTTTTTTTTTCACAAGAAGGTATACAAGTGAAGCTTCAGGACTATAACTTCAGAGCATCTACAACCAAAATAGGGAAAGAGCTAATAAAGTGGAAGTACTCCAAGTTGTGAGAGCAGAAGTGTGATTGATGGAGGTGGAAGAAGTCTGGTGGTCTGACTCCAAGATGGCTTCCAACGTTCCCTGCTTGCTGGTACTCCCCTCTGTTGTCCCTCCCATCTTGTACCAGGGATGTGCTGCTTGGAATATGGCATCACTAATTTCTGTCTTAGTGCCGTTTCTTTTTCTCACTCTGTCTCTCATCACTTGCCTGAGGAAAACCAGCTGCCATTTCATAAGCAGCCCTATGGAGAGGCACAGATGGTGAAGAGGTGAGACTTTCTTGCCAACAACTATGTGACTGAGCTTGAAAGTGAATCCTCCAGCTCAGCTAAGCCTTCAGATGACTACATCCTGGCTGACATTTTGGTTGTAACCACATGAGATGCACTGAACCAGAAACACTCAGTTAAGCTGTTCCCAGACCATACCATCTGAAATGGTGTGAGATATTAATAATAAAGTAATTTGCTGTACAAAGCAGAGGAGGAAAAAGATTTTCTCAGCCTTCTTAAGATCCTTGGCTGGGTCTGAAAATTCAACTGACAGAGACAGATTGTCAGGAGAAAAGCATAAACATTTATTTCATGGAAATTTTATGTGGCACAGGATCCTTCATAAGGAAATGAAGACCCAAAGAGACAGACCTGTGTATTTTATGCTAGTTTTTTATTTTTTAATTTTTGATTATTTATTTTTTTGGCTATGCTAGGTCTTCCTTGCTGTGCAGGGGCTTTCTCCAGTTGCAGCGAGTGGGGGCTACTCTCCAGTTGTGGACCTCAGGCTCTCATCACGGTGGCTTCTCTTGTCGCAGAGCAAAGGCTTTAGGTGTATGGGCTCAGTAGTTGCAGCTCACAGGCTCTAGAGCATAGGCTCAGCTGTTGAGGTGCACAGACTTAGTTGCTCTGAGGCAAGTGGGACCTTCCTTGACCAAGGATGAAACCGGTGTCCTCTGCATTATGAGGTGAATTCTTAACCACTGGACCACCAAAGAAGCCCCCTTTATGCTAGGTTTGATGGACAGTGTGGGCATCCTATGAAAATATGGCAAGTTAAGGAGTATGAGTTATTTGTAGCAAACTGGGGGTGACTTAGAAAGGCCCGTTTGTTGGAATTCTTCTTGATGTCCTTTTGTCTTGAGATAAGGATCCTCCTTTCCTCTGGGTATAGGAAAGGCACTTTTCACATGAGGGTTTTATAACTTGTTACAATGGAAAATGGCAGAAGGAAGGTCAGAACAACCTTATTGCTACTCCTGTTTTCTCAAGCTTCTTCAGCTTAAAATATTCAACATACAAAGTTGTCATATTTGAGGGCTGCATGTCCTGAACTCTGTAAGCAGAAATAGATAAATAATACAGGAGGGATTGGCTTTGGGCAGGAGGATGGACTCTGCTTCCTCTGAGAAGCTATTGAAGCTGGTCATTTTTACAAGTTTTTGTTCTTTATGTCTACACTTTATTGCTTAGGCATGATTTCTTTCTCCCTTTCTTCCTTTCTCTCTCTCTTTCTTTTATCTTTTGTCTGTGCCTTGAGACATGTAGGATCTTAGTTTCCTAACCAGGGATGGAAGCTGCATCCCCTGCTTTGGAAGTACAGAGTCTTAAACACTGGACCACCAGGGAAGTGCCTAGGCATCATTTCTTAAAATGTTTCAAATTCTAACCTACAACTAGACTTAAACCATTTTTATTGCTCTTCAAATAATATTTAAAATGTTGGAAGCTCCTACTTTTTGTAATATCCACTCAAAGTTGACCATAATACTTCTTTTCTTAGCTGATATTCATTTCACTTAACCATTCATTCGATGAAGATGTATTATGTGACATTATTATAAACTTTAGTGAAAGCAGTGTTGCTTTTAAAGTGATTAGTAGAGTGACAGGTGAGCTATTTGCTAGGATATTCAAATTATCCAGCAATAAGGCTTTATTGAACAAAGTAGCAAGGGTGTTAGCATAAAAGCATGAACAAATACCCAGACAGCATACATGGGAATTATCCAGGCAGATAATAGATATACTAAAAACCCACCATGTATGAAGTACAATCTGAGAATGTATCAAAATTGCATTCAAAGAAAAAATCATGTTTTCATAACACACAGTAGAATACCAGTTAAGACAAATGAATACCCTTGATCATAGAACAAGGAGAAATTCTTCCACCAAGTGTATGAAAGAAATGGGACCATACTAAAACAGTATGAAAGGAAAACTAATTTTGAGTATGTAACCAGGTGGAACTGAAGCTGATTCTTGATGTTCTGCTTCAGATTATCCAAAAGAGTTGTGCTCACCTTTTAACCATTTGTGATAAGTATAAGATTCAAGCATAAAAATTAAACAGTGAGAGACTTTATTTTGGGGGGCTCCAAAATCACAGCAAATTTTGGGCTGGTGACTGCAACTGTGAAATTAAAAGACACTTGCTCCTTGGAAGAAAAACTATGACCAACCTAGACAGCATATTAAAAAGCAGAGACATTACTTTGCCCACAAAGGTCCACCTAGTCAAAGCTATGGTTTTTCCATTAGTCACGTATGGATGTGAGAGTTGGACTATAAAGAAAGCTGAGCACCAAAGAAATAATGCTTTTGAACTGTGGTGTTGGAGAAGACTCTTGAGAGTCCCTTGGACTGCAAGGAGATCCAACCAATCCATCCTAAAGGAAATCAGTCCTGAATATTCATTGGAAGGACTGATGCTGAAGCTGAAACTCCATTACTTTGGCCACCTGATGAGAACTGACTTGTTGTAAAAGGCCATGATGCTGGAAAAGATTGAAGGCCGGAGGAGAAGGGGACAACAGAGGATGAAATGGTTGGATGGCATCATTGACTCTATGGACATAAGTTTGAGTAAGCTCCGGGAATCAGTGATGGACAGGAAAGCCTGGTGCACTGCAGTCCATGGGATCACAAAGAGTCAGACACGACTGAGTGACTGAACTGAACTGAAATGTGACTTATTGCAGTAATAAACTTGTAAGTTTTTCAGCCATTTCCATTATTTATCTCAGACCTTTACTCTTGTATTCATTTTAGTACAAGCCATTGTGCCAATTTTTAAATGTCAAATATACCTTAAAAAAAAAAGAAAGTGGGATTTTTCCTTAATGGAAGAGTTTTTAACCACTTTCTATTTTCGTTTATTGTATTTTGGATTTCACTAGGTTGGAGCAGGCTGGACCATGGTGAGACCTTGGAGCTTGACCAGCTCATAAGGCTGGGCAAAGATGGCAAGATTAACAGCCTCCACTGTCATTTCATAGAAAGGTCTAACCCAGTGAGCAAGGCATGGTTTTCTTGGTTTCCCATTCTTAATCTGTAGAAACAGTTATAGGTCTTAGAAATGGAAGAACTTGATTTTAAATCTGGGTTGGTTTGGGGTTTCTTTAGTCTTCTGGTTTTGTTAAATTTTTTTGGCTGAGTTGCTTGATTTGTGGAATTTTAGTTCCCTGACCAGGGATTGAACACTGGTCCTTGGCAATGATAGCATAAAGTCCTAACCACTGGACCAGCATGGAATTCCTTCCTCATTTTTTTAAAATACAATTTTTACATCTCATTTTTCATTTACTTTTGGCTCTTTGTTGCTGCACTTGGGGGCTATTCTCTAGTTGTGGAGTGCAGACTTGTTGTTGTGGTGGCTTCTGTTGTTGTAGAGTATGGGCTGTAGGATGAAGGCGCTTCAGTAGTTGTGGCACATGGACTGAGTTCCCCGTGTATGTGGAATCTTCCTGGACCAGAGATCAAACCCATGTCCCCTGCACTGGCAGGCAAATTCTTAACCACTGAACCACCAGGAAAGTCACCACATTCTTAATTATAAGCAGTACCATAACATTATATAATCTTTCAAAACTCATTTTTTTTTTTGTTTGTAAAATCTAATTCCTTTTTAGATCTAAGATCTAAAAACCTTTCTAGAAAATATCTGAATTTGTTTCAAAGTTAAATATTTTTCCTCCAAGTATATTTCTAAGGACTCAAGTTCAAAACCTTGCACTACTCTGAACTCCTTCTCTTTTTTTCTTACGGGGAATTACCTGAATTGACTTGATTCTGGATCAAATCTGAATTCTATTAATTCTTTTCTTTCTATACCTATTCCCAGGCTCTTGTTTCCTCAACTCTAGATCATTGAAGGTGGTTTTTGACTGGTTTCCTTCTAATTTCTTTGCTGTATAATCTGTCTTATAAACCTCTTTAATGTATCATTACCCTGCTCAAAAATATTGACTGACTCTACATTCTATAGCAGAGGCCTCAAACTGGAGCCTCAAGGCTGCATATAATCTGCAAATTTGTTGTATTAAAACACTCCAGTATTCAGAACATTGTGTTTTTGTCTTGTTTTGTTTTAAATTTTATTTATTTATGGCCCTGCTGGGTCTTTGTTACTGCATATGGACTTGTTGTGCAAGTGGGGATACTCTCTCGTTGCAGTGTACAGGCTTCTCATTGCCGTGGCTTCTCTTGTTGTGGGACTTGGGCTCTAGGCGTTCAGGGTTCAGTAGTTGTGGCACGCAGCCTCAGTAGCTGCAGCCCATGGACTCTAAAGCCTGGGCTCAGTAGTTATGGCACATAGGCTTAGTTGCCCACAGCACGTGGAATCTTCCAAGACCAGGGATTGAACCCGTGTCCTCTGCACTGGTAAGCAGATTCTTAACACTGGACCACCAGGGAAGTCAGGAACGTTGTTTTTTAATTAGTTGGAATCCTTTAGATGCTTCACTGTCTTGTGTTACTTGCCTGGCCTCCAGGTTTCCAAGTATGACTGAGCAGACTGAATTGTCTAACTCCAGAGGGACAATGCACATACCACCTCCTAGAGTTGTACAATACACAAACTGCACAATCAGCACTACTCAACCTGGTAGTCCAGCTAAAACCTATGGACTTTTGAGGCTCTACACACACACTATATATATATTATATATATATATATATATATATATATATATTTTTTTTTTTTTTTTTGCTCTGCTCAGCATGTGGGATCTGAGTCCCCTGACCAAGGATTGAACCCATGCCCCTGCAATGGAAGAGCAGAATATTAACCATGGGACAGCCAGGGAAATCTGTCTAAACTCTAATCTCTACAATATGAGAAAGAAAACTGATATCTTGTCTAACCTTGCCTACCATAATAGCTAATGAAGCACATCATGTACCACAGCCTGGGAAAGGCTGACATTCCTAAAAACCTTGCATGCTAAGATAAGTCATGAAAAACAGGAATATTCTAAAAGCCTTGAATTCCAAGATAAGCCATAAAGTTATTTTTTCTTCAAAAGACAGAAACATCTTTTTTTCTCTTTTTATCAAAATGGAACCAAAATTTACCCAATCAGAACTGCTCACTACCATATAACAATCTGAGTTATCACCTGACCTTGTGATTTTTTTTACACAAATGCTTCTTATGTTCTTGATTACGTCTCCTTTGCAAATGTAAGTTAAAACTCTAGTCAGTTCTTCAATTTGTCTCTGAGTTTTGCAGAATAAAGTGTAAAAACCCTTAAATCCTAATTCCAAGTTCTTGTAATGTGGACCCTAAAGTTTTCTCCTTTGCCTAAACATTATACTTGAGACAAAATGACTTATTTCCCTCTTAAGATAATCTTCTCAATTCTTTGTTGTATTTCCTCTTCCCCTGATCCTTCTGCTCTCCTCTTAACCTACATCATTTCCATTCTTTAAGGCCCATTTTAGTCCCTCCTTCTTCATCAAGTCTTCTTAGCCCTTGTAGTTTTCATCCTTTTCCCCCTAATTCTTTCTGCCTTTATAGTCCACTTTATTATTTATTCGACACTGTGTACATCCTATGTGTATTTGTATTTTTCTTATTCTTTTTTAATTATTTTTTTCTTATAAAAGTAAAATTTTCCATTTAAAATACAAAAGTAGAAAGAAACAAAATGAAATATTGAAATACTTGTAGTAAAACAATAAATACCAAAGAAAGCTAGTTGAATATTTGTATTATCTTGAGATAGATAAGAGGCCTCTAGACTGATGCCAAAATGTATAGATTTTAAATTTAGGTAAAATTTGACTTCGTAGAAGTGTTGCATTTATATAAATATTTGTTCTATGGAATAAAACATGAAGTATCTTTCTTGTTAGGTTACTTTTCAACTTTTAGAAATGTGCCTGTGCTGCTTCTGTTGATTTCAGAAGGGGCTGATTTCCTTGTTGATAACATGGAAAAAAATGGCCAGCTTCTCTGGGCATTGATTAATAGCAACACTTATCTCTACAAAGCACTGTTACTGTTGTGAAAGTGAAAGTCACTCAGTCGTGTCCAACTCTTTGCGACCTCATGGGAAGAGTCCATGGAATTCTCTAGGCCAGAATACTGGAGTGGGTAGCTTTTCCCTTCTCCAGGGATCTCCAGGGGATCTTTCCAAACCATTGATCAAACCCAGGTCTCCCACATTGCAGGTGGATTCTTGGATTGAACCCAGGTCTTCCACATTACAGGCAGATTCTTTACTAGCTGAACCACAAAGGAAGCCCAAGAATATTGGAGTGGGTAACCTATCGCTTCTCCAGGGGATTTTCCCGCCCCAGAAATCGAACCTGGGTCTCCTGCACTGCAGGCAGATGCTTTACCAACTGAGCTATCTGGGAAATTACTATTGTAAAGAGAGAGAAAAATGTGTAGAACCTTGATACTTATGATAGAAACTGTCAGCATTACTATAGCCTTTGGATTTAGACAGAATCTGAACAGTTTCAGGAAGAATCTAATGGAAATTTTGTGAATGCAGGGAATGAAACTACTAAACAGTACATGTGGTTAATCACTATTCGTTTAGTCTTAGGGCTAAAGAAAAGCTGTTGGAATAGTCATTAATACTTTAGACATCTGAAGAAATCTATCTTGTTTTCCAAAAGCCAAAAAAGGAAGATATTTCCAAAAAAAGGAAAACATAGTAAAATCTCTGCATAATTTGTAACAAATAAAGCACCTTCAAACTACCATGAATTACCACCCCAATCTGCTGGGTGGGTAAGGTCCAAATCCAGCTTGGGAGGTTCCTAGCCTCTGTAATCTCTGTGCATACTCTCCAGCCCCCACCCAGATGCCTCTTGGAGTTTTCATCCTCTGTCATAAACAATTTCCTCAAACTTATGTAAAGTGTAAACAAAAGTTTCTTTAGTATGCTGTTATATTTATTGATTTATAATATGTAATCCAAGTAGAAAATGGTGAATTTATTGTGCAAATACAACAGAGTGTTGAGAAAGTCCTGTTGCCTTCCCTATCAGATCAAGAACATTGATGTTTAGAAATGGGAGTTTGGTTGGCTTGAGATGAATGGTGAACAGTGCAGCATGATGGAAATTTGTGTTGGGCTAATACTTTGAGAAAAAAAATACTTTTTTGCCCACATCAAAGAATGTATGTGGGATAGTTCATTAAATTTATGGAGGCACTAATGCCAGTTGAATCCCCCTCTTGTCACTGTCCCCCTTCCAAACAAATTGTCAGCCCCAAGCCCAACTACATAAAAATTCTGGGGATGGCACTGCTGTAAACCTCTTTGGCAAATATATCTTTACCCTCATTTCCATTCTATCCTCCTTCAGAAGGCAGAGGTAAGTGAAGAAAGAAAATAATAACATTTATTAAGCACTTAGTATGTGTCAGATGCTATTATATCTGCTTTTTATTTAACAACATATTTACTCTTCTCAACAATTTGGGAGATATGAACTATAATTGGTTTTATTTGCAGATGAGGAAACTGAGGTGCAGACAAGCTAAGTAGCCTCCTTAAAGTCACTGTTAAAAAGCTATGTTAGGAATAACTGACATGGCAGTCAGCCTAGGACACTGAGACCTCCGTCTTTTTTTTTCAATAAACATCTCACTCCATTAATCTAAGCTATACTCTGTTCCAGTTTCCTGGCTTTCAGAAGAATGCCTCCCTGGTCTGGTAGGTCATAAAACATCCAGACACAAGACAGGACATCTATTAACTGCTGTCCAACTTATCAAGAAGAAAAATGCCAGGTGGACCGTTAACTCTTAGCCCATACATTTGGTCCTTAAACAATGGCCTGGGGTCATGAGAAAGGGTCACAGGATGGCAACTAAATGTCTGAGGAGATTTAGAAACTGAGGATCAAAAGAAGCCATAAAGATGTCAAGTTAAACATTGTAACTTTAAACTGATTGGTTAAAAAATGATATATATTAAGAAAAGGGGCCAGCAAAATGTACAGCTCAATACTAGAAAGCATATAAACTGCTGTAATTCCCACTTTTTTGGGCACTTCACCCTCTCTCAGTGTCTATGCTGAGAGCATTGTATTTTTCTTCTCTTCAGAATGAACTGTGAGTATTTGCGTGTTTGTGAAGTTCATTCTTTGGTTCTGCGAACAAGAACTTGGATTCCTGTTTCATGAGGACTTCTTCCATGTTTACACATGGGCTGGACTTTTGCTAACACTCAATTAAACTACTGAATAGTTGCTGAGTTGCCAAAAGGAAAGAATAATGCTGAGAACTGTACTTTGTCTGGACTAAGGATGAGATGTGTTCCATAACCCAATTGTATATGTAAAACAATTTTACTCTCCAATCCAAACTCTAGGTAAACAAATGTAGGCCTGCATGAACTTCCCCCTTTTTTAGCACAAAATGCTCACCAACTTTCTTCAAATGGAAGAAAGTATTCTGGGTTCCTCTGGAATCTGAGATCTTCAGACTGCTATTCTAAGACCCCAAATAAGCTGCCTATTTGCCCTCTTTATAGCTTGGGGTTCCTTCTGCTAATAGTCACCAAGCTAAGTACTGGTAGAGCCAGGGTTCTAACCCAGGCAGTGTGGCTTCAGAATCCATACCCTTACCTGCTACACCAGGAACAAGGGGTGGGGGGGATTGGTGGTGGGGTGGAGGAGGAGGTTCAAAGAAATGACAACTGCCATTTACTGAACTGTCCTCAGAACCACCCTATGAATCTGTAAAATAGGCCTTGGAGAGGTTAACTAATGTAAGAGACCCTGAAGTCCTGAGTATTTTCCTCGTGGCTGCTGTGTTGTCTCTGCCTGAAGTTGCTCCTCCCATTTTTGTTTTGCATAGAAGCTTAGCCTCTAACTGTTCCTCCCAGTCATTTTGACGGATCTAAGTTATCCAAATATTGGCTGCTAATCTGCAACAATTCCTTTCCCTTCCAAGAAGTTTTTCTGACCAACTATTCCCCAGACTAGCTGAATTTTCATTGACAATCCCCTCCCTCACACTAGCTAAACTTCTTTAAAATTTTTGCTCCTTCTTTCCCCAAGATAAACCATTCCTTAGCTCCTTCAGGAGTCTTCTCAAGCCTAACATTTTCTTGATAAAACTAAATGCAAAGCTTATGGTGCTCTAGCTGATTTTTTTCCACATTAATTTCCTCAAAACCACATGCCTGGAAAGTAATAGAACTGTGATTCAAACCCTGATTATTTTTATTTGCTATACTCTACTGATAATTTTCAGTTTTAAAAGTTACTTGTTGACTTATTTGTTTGCAGTTTGAAATGCTCTTTCTCAAAGAAGTGATTTCATGGTCCAAAGCCAGCTCTTTAGGCTGCTATAACCGCCCCAATCTACTATAAGTGGAGGAGACAAAGCAATAATGAAAGACTGGAAATGTGTGAATGAAAGCGGTCAGCTTTATTACGATGACTATATAATTTATTGTCAAATGAGGAGATTTTGGAGAGTGAAAGAGATGTTACTAATAATTATACTGGAACTACAGAAATAAACTGAGACTCTCTTGGACACACCAGGACATATATTTTCTCTAGACTTACTTTCAGTAACGTCTAGATTGACTAAGTCATAGTAACCTGCTTAAGCCTGTTTCTTCATTGTAAAATGGTAGAGTTGACACTAGTTCATGGAGTGGTTGTGAGAATTAGAGTGTATAGTGCACACTTGAATTTAAAAATATTATGGAAATACAACTATTTCATAATAATTATTGCTAATATGCTGACCTGAGGTCTTTGGCATGTTGAAGCACTATCAGATCAGATCAGATCAGTCGCTCAGTCGTGTCCGACTCTTTGCGACCCCATGAATCACAGCACACCAGGCCTCCCTGTCCATCACCAACTCCCGGAGTTCACTCAGACTCACGTCCATCGAGTCAGTGATGCCATCCAGCCATCTCATCCTCTGTCGTCCCCTTCTCCTCTTGCCCCTAATCCCTCCCAGCATCAGAGTCTTTTCCAATGAGTCAACTCTTCACATGAGGTGGCCAAAGTACTGGAGTTTCAGCTTTAGCATCATTCCTTCCAAAGAAATCCCAGGGCTGATCTCCGTTAGAATGGATTGGTTGGATCTCCTTGCAGTCCAAGGGACTCTCAAGAGTCTTCTGCAACACCACAGTTCAAAAGCATCAATTCTTCGGCGCTCAGCCTTCTTCACAGTCCAACTCTCACATCCATACATGACCACAGGAAAAACCATAGCCTTGACTAGACGAACCTTTGTTGGCAAAGTAATGTCTCTGCTTTTGAATACGCTGTCTAGGCTGGTCATAACTTTCCTTCCAAGGAGTAAGCGTCTTTTAATTTCATGGCTGCAGTCACCATCTGCAGTGATTTTGGAGCCCAGAAAAATAAAGTCTGACACTGTTTCCACTGTTTCCCCATCTGTTTCCCATGAAGTGATGGGACCGGATGCCATGATCTTCATTTTCTGAATGTTGAGCTTTAAGCCAACTTTTTCACTCTCCACTTTCACCTTCATCAAAAGGCTTTTGAGTTCCTCTTCACTTTCTGCCATAAGGGTGGTGTCATCTGCATATCTGAGGTTATTGATATTTCTCCTGGCAATCTTGATTCCAACTTGTATTTCTTCCAGTCCAGCATTTCTCATGATGTACTCTGCATATAAGTTAAATAAACAGGGTGACAACATACAGCCTTGACGTACTCCTTTTCCTATTTGGAACCAGTCTGTTGTTCCATGTCCAGTTCTAACTGTTGCTTCCTGACCTGCATACAGATTTCTCAAGAGGCAGGTCAGGTGGTCTGGTATTCCCATCTCTTGAAGAATTTTCCACAGTTTATAGTGATCCACACAGTCAAAGGCTTTGGCATAGTCAAGTAAGCAGAAATAGATGTTTTTCTGGACCTCTCTTGCTTTTTCCATGACCCAGCGGATGTTGGCAATTTGATCTCTGGTTCCTCTACCTTTTCTAAAACCAGCTTGAACATCAGGAAGTTCACGGTTCACATATTGCTGAAGCTATCACACAGTATATTAATTGTGGATTCACATTGCTCTCCTCTTTGATACTGTATTTTCAACTGTGGTCAGAGAAAGCAAACCAAGCAGTAAGAGACCATAGGCACTCCATCCCCTCAGCAAGGCACACCAACAATCCAAAGAATAAATTCTATTTCCTTTCAGAAACCAAACCAAAACAAAACAAAAAACTACTTTTGAAACTGAATAGTAGATTCATTAAACTATAACTTAGTTGTCTAATAAATAGTAAGTAGTAACCTGCCTTCACTGATCAAGGTTGCTTTCATTGTTCTTGCAAACTTCATTTCCCTCAAGCTTCACTTACCTTAGACAATATTATCATAAGACTCCTTTAACCACCCCCTATAGATACCACCTCGACTTATGGGTCACGATGTCAACTTAGGTAACAATTGACTAGTTGTTTTTCAGGAACTTGGAGCTAATTCTTGCTAATTCGAGCTGATTGAGACCATGATCATTCAACTGGGCCTGCATGAGTGTCTAATGAGTGACATTTGATGTCAGAAGGTCAGAAATTCCACCCTGAGAACATGCTAATGCCAACATTTTCTGAATATACATCCTAAGATGAGCCATGAACTCAACTTCATTAGTGCAGACCACCAATCACCTCACTTTTATTTCCTCCAACTATCTTCCCCCAAGCCTCACCACCTTAAACCCCTCTTTCGATGGAGGCGGATCCGAGACTTGTTCTGCTGTGTTATTGCTTGCTGCCTTATAAATAAACCTTTTCTCTGCTACAGACCTCAGCATCTCAGTATTCAGTTTGCTGCAAGCCAGTCAAATGAACCTGGTTTGGTGACACTTTGCTTTTATCAAAGTACAAAATGAATCAATGTTGGTGAATGAAACATCAAATTTATAAACATAAACCCCAATCACCACATCAGTCAGATAAAGGTTTACAGATATTCAGTCCCCATGAAGTCCTTGAGCCCAAGTCTCCAGTGAGCCAAGTTGGCCTATCTTATCCTTTACTTATCTTATTTTTTGACTACTGCTCAAACATCTCCCCTGGATCGTTGTCCATGGTGGCACTAATTAGACCAATGTGCTTTTCAGCCTTTGTTGACTGTTCACTATTTCTCATGATATTATCTTCAGGAGGAAGCCCATTTCTACAGGAACCAGTACATGCCTGAGAATTCTGTTTTGTGGACTTCATACACCTCTTTGGTCAGCTTCCAATGTGTCTTCGACTTACTGGTGCTCTGGTAGACTCAAGTCTCAAGCTCTTAATTTGGTTTTCATTCTCTTATCTCATGTACCAGAGCCAGCTCTTCAACTTCCTCTTTCTGTGTTGCTGACCAGGGCAATTTTCCCATAGAACTGAAAATCCTTCAAATACCCACATCTACATGACCTTGTTCTTTATTTTTTCAAGGCTTTTAACTAAACACAATTATTATTTTCAATTTTATGTGTTTCTTGCATAAAATTATGATTCATTCATTCATATATTCAACAAATGTTCACTGAGCACCTCATATATGACAGACTATATGTCCAGGTCTAGAGATAGTGAATGAGAAACAAAGTTTTTGCTCTCAAGGAATTTATATTCAACTGGGGAAGACAAAGAACCTAAAAATTAATAGACAATATATTGAGTGGTAATAGGTGCTGTGGAGAAAAGATAGAGCCAGGGGAATAGGTAGTACAGAGCTGGGGGCAGTAATACAAAATAGTATACAGAGTGCTCAGGGAAGTCTTCACAAGGAAAGTGCCATCTGAATAAAGACCTCAAGGGAGTCAGGAAGGAAGCCATATGGAGAGGTGATCGAAGTGTTCCAAACAGCAAGATGGTTAAGTGCAAAGGTACTGAGGTGGAAGCATTCAAGGAATAGAAAGGAAGCCAGTATGGCTGGAGCTGAGGGTCTAAGGAGAAGAATATAAAGAAATGAGGTCAGGGAGATTAGGCCTGGGTTTTGTTTTTAAAATTATGAGTGAAATAGGATGCTACTGGAGGTTTTGAATCAGTATAAGATGATCAGACTTTCATTATAATAGTAGGAAGGATAGATGCAGAGAAGTATTGAGATGAAATGGGAGGTATTACAAAAATCTGGGCAAGAAATGATGATTGGGAGCAAAACGGCAACAGTGAAGTGGTACCAAATGGTCAGATTATGGATATATTGCATTTTTAATTTAGAGTGAATAAAGTTCATTAAAGGATTCATGTACAGTTTGAGAGAAAGAAAAACATCAAAGATGACTCCAAGATTTCTGCTCTAAACATGTAAGAGAAAATTTCTTCACTGAGGTGGGTATTGCTATAGAAGGAGTAGGTTTGGGAAGTAATCAGGAGTTGTGTTTAGATAAGTTGAGTTTTTGATGGGTGTCTGACATCCAAGTAGATATGTTGAATCAGCAGGAGTTCAGAGGAGAGGCCCAGGCATGGAGATATAAACTGGGGAATTAGCTTCCTTAGTTGACCTCTAAAGTTATGACAGCATATTAAAAAGCAGAGACATCACTTTGCCAACAAAGTTCCGTCTAGTCAAGGCTATGGTTTTTCCAGTAGTCATGTATGAATGTAAGAGCTGGACTATAAAGAAAGCTGAGTGCCAAAGAATTGATGCTTTTGGACTGTGGTGTTAGAAAAGACACTTGAGAGTCCCTTGGACTGGAAGGAGATCCAACCAGTCCATCCTAAAGGAGATCATTCCTGGGTGTTCATTGGAAGGACTGATATTGAAGCTGAAACTCCAATACTTTGGCCATCTGATGCGAAGAACTGACTCATTTGAAAAGCCCCTGATGCTGGGAGAGATTGAAGGTGGGAGGAGAAGGGGACGACAGAAAATGAGATGGTCGTATGGTATCACTGATTCAACGGACATGAGTTTGAGTAAACTCTGGGAATTGGTGGTGGACATGGAAGCCTGATGTGCTGCAGTCCATGGGGTTTAAAGAGTCAGACACGACTGAGCGACTGAACTAAACTGAACTGAAAGCTACACAACTAAATTCCCTCTAAGGGGCAAGAGAAGGTAGAGACAGGAAGAGTTTCAAAGCATGGATTTTGTGGCACACAAGAATTTAGAAGTTTGAGATATAGAGAAATTAGCAAAGGATACTGAGAAGAAGCAGTCACTGAGAAAGGAGAGGAATGTCACACAAGATAGGAGAGTGATGTCACACAAGCTAAGTGAAGAAAACAGTCAAAATCATCCTCTAAAAGAGCAGTCTCCAACCTTTTTGGCACCAGGGACCAATTTCATGGAAGACAATTTTTCCACGGGCCAGGGTGGAGAAGGTGGATTTGGTTTTGCCCACTGCTCACCTCCTGCTGTGCAGCCTGGTTCCTAAAAGGCCATGGACTGAAGCCAATTCAGGGACCCCATGCTCTAAAATAATATATATTTTTTGTTTCATCGCATGGTATAAATTTACTTGTTTATCTCCTTCACTAGAGTATCAGGAACATATTGCATCCATTACTCTCTCTCTCTTGACTTCCTACACTTGCATTTCAATCCCCTATGATGAAAATGACATTATTTTTTGGTGTTAGTACTAGAGGGTCTTATACTCTATCTCTAGGGCTATAGTTAGTTCAGTGCCTGCCATGCCTCATACTTTTTGCTGATGGGAATACTTTTTGTTCTATAAAGCTTTTTATTTTGGAAAAAAATTGCATCAGAGAGAAGTTGCAAGAATAGTATCATGAACTCTTGAAACCCCTTCACCTATATCACCAATTATCAGTAAATATTATGCCATTTGCTTTTATCTCTCCATTTCAAACTGAGTTACAGACATTATGTCATCAGCTGATAACGAATCTGTCTGCAATGCAGGAGATACCGGTTTGATTCCTAGGTTATTCTGGTGTTGAGGATCGATCCCTGGAGAAGGGAAAGGCTACTCACTCCAATGTTCTTGGGCTTCCCTAGTGGCTCAGTTGGTAAAGAAACTGTCTGCAATGCAGGAGATCTGGGTTCAATCCCTGGTTTGGGAAGATCCCCTGAAGGAGGGCATGGCAACCCACTCCATTACTTTTGCCTGGAGAATCCGCACAGACAGAGGAGCCTTGCAGGCTACAGTCCATGATGGGGTCCCAAAGAATCAGACACGACTGAGTGACTAAGCACAGCACAGCACAAAAATCATTACCTCTCACATCTAATTAAATTAACATATATTATTTAAGAAAAGTGTTAGTCACTCAGTCATGTTTGAATCTTGGCAACCACATGGACTCTAGCCCACGGGTCTCTTCTATCCATGGAATTCTCCAAGTAAGAATACTGGAGGGTAGTCATTTCCTTCTCCAGGGGATATTCCTGACCCAGTGATTGAATCTGGGTCTCCTATACTGCAGGCAGATTCTTTATTGTCTTAGCCACCAGGGAAAAAGATACTATCTTACAAAATCACAGTGTAATTGCTAAATGCAGTAAATTTAACATCAACATCCTGTTATTATTAATACACAGTCCATATGCAAATCTTCACAATTGTTCCGATAACCTCTATAACAATCCTTTCCCCTTCACACAATTCATTTAGTTCCTGTCCCTGTGTCTCTTCTGTCTCCCTTCATCTGGAACAATTCCTCAGACTTCATCTTATATAGCACTGATGTTTCTGAAGCACACAAACCAATAGATTTTTAGGGTAGAAGTAGATTTTCTCAGTGTTTCCTCAGATTTCCTCCATTTTAGGCAGGAAAATACATAAGTGGTGTTGTATACAAATTAGAAACTCAATGTTGGTTGAATCACTATTAAAGAGAGTAATTCACTAATCTCTTAAAGGAAGATGTCAAGTCAGAAACTGTGAGGGGTCTGAGATAGCCCCCTACTTACATTGGGAGGGAGAGAGAGGGAAGGAGACGGGGAGGAAAGTGAGGGAGGGAAAGAGAAACTAGTAGAAACATGAGGTCTCTGGGTCAGAAATCAAAACATGATTTACCCATAGTGCCAGAATAATACTGCAGCCAGGCAGCCAAGCCTACATGCACAGAGGGATCAAATTGTAGTTGAGGGACACAAATAGGGATCTGGGAGTTTACATGGGAAGACACAATCATTTTTGTCCTTGATGTAAACTGATTTTTCTTAGGAATAGAAGGGGAGGAGTCTTGGATTTATATCCTTGGGAAGCTAAATTATCTAAATGATCCCTATGGAGAAGATAAAACCAGCCTCTCTGAGGTTATAACCGGAGCTTTCTCCTCTTTTGAGGTATACACAAGTGCTATGCCATGCTCAGTCACTTTAGTCGTGTTCAACCCTTTGCAACCCCATTGACCATAGTCTGCCAGACTACTGTCCATGAGATTCTTTAGGCAATAATATTGGACTGAGTTGCCCTGCCCTTTTCCAGGGGATCTTCCTGACCCAGGGATCAAACTTATGTCCTGCATTGCAGGTGGATTCTTTACCACTGAGCCACCAGGTAAGTACACATGTAGGGAAATTCAGTTCAGTTCAGTCGCTCAGTTGTGTCTGACTCTTTGTGACCCCATTTTTCACTCTCCTCTTTAACTTTCATCAAGAGGCTCTTTAGTTTTTCTTCGCTTTATGCCATAAGGATGGTGTCATCTGCATATCTGAGTATCTGTGTGGATATTTAACACATCCATTTGGAAATCCCAGTGAACAGCATTACCATTCACCCAATTTCCTCTTTTTAGGAAACTGAAGATCTGCTTTTTCCTTTCCTTTTCCATATCTAATCAAACACCAAATCCAATCAATTTTAACATCTAAATATCTCTCTAATCTGTTAGTTTCCTTTCATCTGTGTTGCTACCACCCTCCTTTAGCTACACCGAAGTCTCCCACTTGGATTAGTGCAACAGTCTTTTAAATTGCCTTTCTGCTTTCAATCCCTATTTCCTCTATTGCATTTATCACACTACACCAGAATAATCTTTTCAACATGTAAATGTAATGTCATTTCTATCAATAAAAATTTGCAGTGGACTTTCAATGAATTTCAAATAAAATTCAAATTTCTCATCCAGAACTCCAAGGCCATATGACCTGGACTTTGCCTACCTCTCCCATCTTGTTTCAAAACATTATCCCTCTGACTCCATCTGGGTTCCTTCCTCAGTGCTAGGTCTTTATTGTCTAAGAGCATCTACTTTGGTTGTTTGACAGTTTTTAAGTTTTCTTTCTACTTTCATGTGTTTGATCTTTTCTCAGTGTTCAAGTCTCAGATGAAATGTCACTTCCTCAAAAAGCCTTCTCCAACCATGCCATCTAAAGTGCTCTCATGCTTATAGAAAACAAACATGGTTACTAGAAGGCAAGGAAGAGGAAGGTACACATTGGGAAGATTGGGATTGGTATACACACACTACTAAGCCTCCTGTATAGCACAGGGAACTCTACTCAGTACTCTGTAATGGCCCATATGGGGAATATAGAATCTTTGAAAAAATGAATATATGTATATGTATAGGGCTTCCCAGGTAGTATAGTGGTAAAGAATCCACCTACAAATGCAGGAGATGCAAGAGATGCAGATTCAATCCCTGGGTTGGGAAGAGCCCCTGGAGTAGGAAATAGCATCATGTTTCAGTATTCTTGCCTGGAGAATTCCATGGACAGAGGAGCCTGGGGGGCTATAGTCCATGAGGTCTCAGAGTCCAACACGACTGAGCATACACACATGTGTATGTGTAACTGATTCATTTTGCTGTACACCTGAAACTAACACAACATTGTAAATCAACCATACTCCAATACATTTTTTTTATTTTAAAAATAAAATACACTTTACTGTCTGAGCCACTAGGGAAGCCCTAATGTATGCTTTATATCACAGAAGAAGATACATATTTTCTTTCTGGCACTTACCATCATATGCAATTACACTCATCATTACATATATGTACAACATACAAAAGTGAAGTCACTTTTTGTCGGACTCTTTGCGACCCCATGGACTGTAACTTATCAGGCTTCTCTGACCATGGGACTTTCCAGGCAAAAATACTAGAGTGGGTTGCCATTTTTCTGAGCTCTCATTTCTTTTCCATTGATTTTCTTTTTTCCAGTCTTATAGCTAATACTGCATTAAAAATTTTTTTTATTTTAAATTATTTATTTTAATTGGAGGCTAATTACTTTATAATATTGTAGTGGTTTTTGCCATACATTAACATGAGTCAGCCATGGGTGTACATGTGTTCCCCATCCTGAAGCCCCCTCCCACCTCCCTCCCCATCCCATCCCGCAGGGTCATCCCAGTGCACCAGCCCTAAGCACCCTGTCTCATGCATTGAACCTGGGCTGACGATCTGTTTCACATATGATAATATACATGTTTCAATGTTATTCTCTCAAATCATCGCACCCTCACCTTCTTCCACAGAGTCCAAAGGACTGATTGTTCTTTACATCTGTGTCTCTTTTGCTGTCTTGCATATAGGGTCATTGTTACCATCTTTCTAAATTCCAAATATATGCGATAGTATACTGTATTGGTGTTTTACTTTCTGACTTACTTTACTCTGTATAATAGGCTCCAGTTTCTCCCACCTCATTAGAACTGATTCAAATTCTTTTTAATGGCTGAGTAATATTCCATTACTCAGCCAAAGGTGGGCTGCAGTCCATGGGGTTGCGAAGAGTCAGACACGACTGAGCGACTTCCCATTCACTTTTCACTTTCATGCATTGGAGAAGGAAATGGCAACCCACTCTGGTGTTCTTGCCTGGAGAATCCCAGGGACGGGGGAGCCTGGTGCGCTGCCGTCTATGGGGTCACACAGAGTTGGACACAACTGAAGTGACTTAGCAGCAGCAATATTCCATTGTGTATATGTACCACAGCTTTCTCATCCATTCGTCTGCCAATGGACATCTAGGTTGCTTCCATGTCCTGGCTATTTTAAACAGTGCTGTGATGAACACTGGGGTACATGTGTCTCTTTCAATTCTGGTTCCTTCAGTGTATATGCCCAGCAGTGGGATTGCTGGGTCATAAGGCAGTTCTATTTCCAGTTTTTTAAGGACTCTCCACACTGTTCTCCATAGTGGCTGTACTAGTTTGCATTCCCACCAATAGTGTAAGAGGGTTCCCTTTTCTCCACACCTCTCCAGCATTTATTGTTTGTAGACTTTTTGATAGCAGCCATTGTGATTGGCATGAGATGGTACCTCATTGTGGTTTTGATTTGCATTTCTCTGATAATGAGTGATGTTGAGCATCTTTTCATGTGTTTGTTAGCCATCTATATGTCTTCTTTGGAGAAATGTCTGTTTAGTTCTTTGGTCCATTTTTTGATTGGGTCATTTATTTTTCTGGAATTAACCTGCAGGAGCTGCTTGTATATTTTTGAGATTAATTCTTTGTCAGGTGCTTCATTTGCTATTATTTTCTCCCATTCTGAAGGCTGTCTTTTCACCTTGCTTATAGTTTCCTTCGTTGTGCAAAAGGTTTTATGTTTAATTAGGTCCTGTTTGTTTATTTTTGCTTTTATTTGCATTACTCTGGGAGGTGGGTCATAGAGGATCTCGCTGTGGTTTATGTCAGAGAGTGTTTTGCTTATGTTCTCCTCTAGGAGTTTTATAGTTTCTGGTCTTACATTTAGATCTTTAATCCATTTTGAGTTTATTTTTGTGTACGGTGTTAGAAAGTGTTCTAGTTTCATTCTTTGACAAGTGGTTGACCAGTTTTCCCAGCACCACTTGTTAAAGAGATTGTCTTTTCTCCATTGTATATTCTTGCCTCCTTTGTCAAAGATAAGGTGCCCATAGGTGTGTGGATTTATCTCTGGGCTTTCTATTTTGTTCCATTGATCTATATTTCTGTCTTTGTGCCAGTACCATACTGTCTTCATAACTATAGCTTTGTAATATAGTCTGAAGTCAGGCAGGTTGATTCCTCCAGTTCCATCCTTCTTTCTCAAGATTGCTTTGGCTATTTGAGGTTTTTTGTATTTCCATACAAATTGTGAAATTATTTGTTCTGAAAAACACCGTTGGTAGCCTGATGGAGATTACATTGAATTAATAGATTGCTTTGGGTAGTATACACATTTTCACTGTATTGATTCTTCTGATCCATGAGCATGGTATATTCCTCAATCTGTTTATGTCCTCTTTGATTTCTTTCATCAGTGTTTTATAGTTTTCTATATATAGGTATTTTGTTTCTAATACTGCATTTTTT
This sequence comes from Bos javanicus, assembly GCF_032452875.1. NCBI lineage: Eukaryota > Metazoa > Chordata > Mammalia > Artiodactyla > Bovidae > Bos > Bos javanicus. Next base: position 78,650,458 of record NC_083872.1, on the reverse strand, counting down.
TTAAAAAGCAGAGTATTTTACTGTGGTTGGCCCTTTTTGTTCTTCAATAATAATTTTAGAACCAGTTTGTCAAGTTATAAGTTAATCTTAGAAGATTTTAGAGATAACTGATTAGTCCTTCTTATTCAAAATCATGGTACATCTCTATTTAGATTTTTTAAAATGTATTTCAATATGAGCTTATATTTTTTTCCCAAGAAAAAAAAGATTGTATAACTTTTGTTAGATTTATTCCTAAGCCCTTGAAATTTTTTGTAAAATGTCTCTATGGATGTATTCCTCCCAACTTTTCATTAGCAAAAAAAAAAAAATCAAATACAGAGGAAAATTCAAATAATACAATAAATAACTATTCATATAGATTCATTCACTATTAATTTTATCCATATTGGTTTTAATGTCTCTGTACCTGTAATTTTTAAAAATATTTATTTATTTTGTCATTTTATTTGTTTGTTTATTTTTGGCTGTGCATGGTCTTTGTTGCTGCATGGGTTTTTCTCTAGTTGTGGCGAACAGAGGCTACTCTGTTATTGCAGAGCATGGGCTCTAGGGTGCACAGGCTTCAGTAGTTGTGGTTCCTAGGCTTTAGGGCACAGGCTCAATAGTTGTAACACAAGGGCTTAGTTGCTCCATGGCATTGAACACATATCTCTTACTTTGGCAAGTGGACTTGCTACCACTGAGCCAGCAGGGAAGCCCTCCGTGTATAATTTTTTTGTTGTGCCATTTTCACAAACTTTTCAAGTGGTAGACTCTTCATTTTAAACTAGGACATTTAAAAATGACCTTAGAAAGTATTTTCCAATCAAATATTTGACAATTGTCCATTTCTTACCCTTTACTTTTGTCTTGACCAAACTTTAGTGAGACTTCATTTTTTTTTTTTTTCTATAGGATCCTGAATCCTTGCCCCAAGCTTGAGCAAGCATGTACAAGAGAAGCAGAATGTGGCCCTCTTATCAGCTTCTAATGGCAATCAGCTGACCACAGCTAGATCCTTTTCCTGTCATGTGTTACTGGTCTTTCCTCTTGCTTATCCAGCTTTCCCTTAAAAATTCAGCTTATCTCTGCTTCCCTTCCTTTACCCTACAAAAGAATAACCTTTTCTATGTTTGGTTTTAAAATATTTATTCATTATTTCTTAGGCTGCATTGGGTCTTAGCTGCAACATGCAGGATCTTCATGTGTCATGAGGGATCATTCGTTGTGGTGCATGGACTCTCTAGCTGTTGCATGCGGCTTCAAGAGTTGTGGCGTGAGTGCTCTCTCTAGTTGTGGCCCAGGCTCCAGAGCTTGTGAGCTTCAGTAATTTCACTGCTTGGGCTTAGTTGCTCCATGACATGTGGGATCTTAGTTCCCTGACCAGGAATCAAATCTGCATCCCCTGTATTGCAAGTCAGATTCTTAACCACTACACCACCAGGGAAGTCTCTCTGTTTCATTTTTAAATATTTACAGATTCCTGAGATCAGAGCGTTTTCCCCATTGCACTAGGTTTTCTTTATAATTGAAGTCTGTTCTTAAGTCCAGATTTGTTTTTATTTGGCATTTCCCTGCTCCAGACGTGGAATCAGCTGTTGGTTTTTGTTTTTTTTTTTTTTTTTAAGAAAATGATTTCTTAAAAGGAAATGGTTCTTTTTACTTTATATGTTTCTATTGTCTTTGCATGTATTTATGCTTTTTTATCTAACCATTTGAAACTAAGTTGGACATACCAGGATACATCACCTCTAAATATCTCAAGCAACCATCTCTTAGGAATAAGGGGAGTCTCCCTTATAGATTGTGGGGTAACTACAATCTGTTACCCCACCAACAAACATTAATTATAATTTTACAATACCATTTTCCCCAAGGGTACCCAAAACTTTTTACTGATGATTTTTTGTTTGTTTCTCCTACCCAGAATCCAATCAATATTCATCCTTTATATTTGGTTTTCTGACTTTTTAGTCATTTTTAATCAAGAACATTAGCCCCACTTTGTTTGTTCTTTCTGACATTGACCTTTGAAAACTATACTTAACTATTTATATGTATTATAGGATACAGCAAATAAGAAAGCACATTAAGAGTAAAATGTAAGAGAAATGAGATACAAACATAAAATAGGAGAAATTCATAATGTTAAATTTAAACTGGCAATATCGATATAAACTCTAGATTTGAAAACTATATCAGTTTCTAATTTTGTTCTCTGAAGTGGCCAAGAAGCAATGACTCTCCAGAACCATTGAGCAAACCTAGTGACCAGATTATATTTTCTAAATGTGACTCCTCACTAAAAGGAATCATTACCTTTTACTGGGAAAAAAGGGGTGTTTTCACATCTGAGGCATTGAAATATAATATAAATATAAAATGTCGTGTTGTGACCTTAAAATTATATTTCTAGTTTTAAATCATGGCTCTATCATTTGCAAGTTTTGCAAAAAATAGGCAGAAAACATTAACTTCTCTGTTTCACTGTCTTTATCTATAAAGTAGGTGAGAATAATAATAGTTAAAAAAATTTTTTTGCAGAAGATTGAGTAACAATACTCGCAAAATTCTTAGAATAGTAACTGAAACATAATAATAATCAAGAGGTATTAGTTGTTATTATCATTTCCATTTTTGTAAAATTCAGTTCAGTCACTAAGTCATGTTTGACTCTTTGCAACCCCAAGGACTGCAGCATGCCAGGCTTCCCTGTCCATCACCAACTTCCAGAGCTTGCTCAAACTCCTGCCCATTGAGTTGGTGATGGCATCCAACCATCTCATCCTCTGTCTTCCCCATCTCCTCCTAACTTAAGTCTTTTCCAGCATCAGAATCTTTTCCAATGAGTCAGTTCTTCACTTCAGGTGGCCAAAGTGTTGGAGCTTCAGCTTCAGCATCAGTCCTTCCAATGAATATTCAGGACTGATTTCCTTTAGGATGGACTGGTTGGATCTCCTTGCAGTCCAAGGGACTCTCAAGAGTGTTCTCCAACACCACAGTTCAAAAGTATCAATTCTTCAGCGCTCAGCTTTCTTTATAGTCCAACTCTCACATCCATACATGACCACTGGAAAAACTGTAGCTTTGGCTAGACGGAGCTTTGCTGGCAAAGTAATGTCTCTGCTTTTTAATATGCTGTCTAGGTTGGTCATAACTTTTTGTAAAATTAACCAACAGAAACGTCAGTTAAATAGAGTTAGAATGCCAGAAGGGGGAGTTCCCAGGCCTATGACAATAGCAGAGCCTGACAGGAGGAGTAAAGACTCCTTTCCTGACAAGGACTCAGCCAATGAAAAATTGTGGACTCTTTGTTTACTACAGCCCTCCCAACATCCTTTTCTCCTGATCAAAAGAGTTTTCCTTCCCTTGCCATTTGGAACTTGAATGTGGTTCACCATAGCTTGTTGTTATTGCTGTTTAGTTGCTAAGTCATGTCTGACTCTTTTACGACCCCATGGACTATAGCCCCCTCTGTCCATGGGATTCTCCAGGCAAGAACACTGGAGTAGGTTGCCATTTCCTTCTCCAGGGGATCTTCCTGACCCAGTGATTGACCCTTTGTCTCCTACGTTGGCAGACAGATGCTTTACCACTGAGCCTCACTATAGTTGCTGACCCCAAATTGCAATTCTCTACTGATTAAGAAAAACCCATTCTTCTGGAGAAATATCTGGCAGTCTACTTATTTTAGGTCAACATTTTCATTAAAACCATTTAGATATTCTATTGTTCTTAGTATAAAGCCCAAAAGCTTTAACAAGGTTTACAAGACACTGCCTGATCGTCCCCTTTCCACCTTACTGTATTCACTGCCTGCATACCATTCTTCCTTTTGCTTTCCACTTTTGCACCACATTTATGAATGTGCCATCTTCTCATCCACTTCAGAGCTTTGGCACATAACGTTTTTCTTTTTTAAATGTTCTCCTTTGTCTTTTTGACTAGCCCTTCAGAGCTCACTTTAATGTAACTTCTCTAAAGGAATTCTTCAGACTATGTCCCTTGTTTTATGAACCTTGCAACACCTTATAACTCTTAGCAGCACTTCCATCAATTATGATAGACTAGGTTATGTTGCAGGGCAAACAATCCCAATATCTCAGTGGCTTAAAACAACAGAGCTTTTCACATTCTATTTACCTGCTTTCCAAAGTTCTGCAAGAGCCTTTGTTCATCTTAGACACATAACCATTTGTCTAAATACTTAGATAAATGGAGTACTTACTATCTTGAACATTGGCAGTTGCTATATTAGGGAGGAAAATTCTTTAGTTTCTCATACTCAACAATTAAATGCTTATCCTGGATATGACACATATTTTTAAAAAATTGAAGTGAAATCACAAAATAAAACTAGCCCTTTTAAAGTGAAGAATTCAATGGCATTTAATACATCTTGTTTTTGTTGTTCAGTCACTAACTCATGTCCAGTTCTTTGCAAGTCCATGGACTGTAGCATGCCAGGCTCCTCTGTCCTCCACTATCGCCCAATTTGCTCTAACTCATGTCCATTGAGTCAGTGATGCCATCCAACCATCTCATTCTCTGTCACCCTCTTCTCCTTTTGCCTTCAATCTTTCCCAGCTGCAGAGTCTTTTCTAAAGAGTCAGCTCTTTGCATCTAGTGGCCAAGTTTTGGAGCTTCAGTGTCAGCATCAGCCCTTCTAATGAAAATTCAGGATTGATTTCCTTTAGGGTTGACAGGTTTGCTCTACTTGCTGTCCAAAGAATTCCCAAGAGTCTTCTCCAGTACCACAGTTCAAAAGCATCAGCTGTTCCAGGCTCAACCTTCTTTATGATCCAACTCTCACCAGCAGTCATGTACAGATGTGAAAACTTTGACTATATAGACCGTGGTCAGGAAAGTGATGGCTCTGCTTTTGAATACACTGTCTAGGTTTGTCACAGCTTTCCTTCCAAGGAGCAAGCACTAATTTCATAGCCGAAGTTAGCATCCACAGTGATTTTGGAGTCCAAGGAAAAAAAAATCTGTCACCTTTTCCACATTCCTCTTCTGTTTGCCATGAAGTGATGGGGCCAGATGCCATGATCTTAGTTTTTTGAATGTTGAGTTTTAAACCAGCTTTTTCACTCTCCTCTTTTACCCTCATTAAGAGGGTCTTTACTTCCTCTTCACTTTCTGCCACTAGAGTAGTATCATCTGCATATCTGAGGTTGTTGATATTTCTCCCAGCAACTGGTCCATCCTAAAGGAAATCAGTCCTGAATATTCATTGGAAGGACTGATGTTGAAGCTGAAACTCCAATATTTTGGCCACCTGATACGAAGAGCTGACTCACTGGAAAAGACCCTGATGCTGGGAGGGATTAGGGGCAGTAGGAGAAGGGGACAACAGAGGAAGAGATGGCTGGATGGCATCACCAACTTGATGCACATGAATTTGGGTGAACTCTGGGAGTTGGTGATGGACAGGGAGGCCTGGTGTGCTGTGGTCCATGGGGTCTCAAAGAGTTGGACATGACCAAGCAACTGAACTGAGCTGAACTGAATCTTGATTCCAGCTTGTGCTTTATCCAGCCCAGCATTTCGCATGATGTACTCTGCATATAAGTTAAATAACCAGGGTGACAATATACAGCCTTGATGTACTCCTTTCCCAATTTTGAACCACTCAGTTGCTCCATGTCCAGTTCTAACTATTGTTCTTGACCTGTATACAGGTTTCTCAGGAGACAAGTAAGGTGGTCCTGTAGTCTCATCTCCTTAAGAATTTTCCAGTTTGTTGTGACCCACACAGTCAATGGCTTTAGCATAGTCAATGAAGCAAAGGTTGATGTTTTTCTGGAACTCCTTTGCTTTCTCCATGATCCAACGATTGTTGGCAATTTGACCTCTGGTTCCTTTGCTTCTTAGAAACCCAGCTTGTATATCTGTAAGTTCTTGGTTCATGTACTGCTGAAACCTAGCTTTGGAAGATTTTGAACATAACCCTGTTTGCATATGAAATGAACACAATTGTACAGTACAAACAATTGTACAGACAATTGGCATTGTCCTTCTTTGGGACTGAAATGAAAACTGAACTTATCCAGTCCTGTGGTCATGGCTGAGGTTTTAAAATTTGCTGAAATATTGAGTACTGGACTCTAATAGCATTATCTTTTAGGATTTGAAATAGCTCAGCTGGAATTCCATCACCTCCACTAGCTTTGTTCATAGTAATGCAGTCCTAAGTCTCATTTGACTTCACATTCCAGAATGTCTGGCTCTAGGTAAGTATCTACATCATCATGTTTATCTGGGTTATTAGGATCTTTCTTGTATATTTCTTCTGTGTATTTTGGCCACCTTTTCTTAATCTCTTCTGTTTCTGTTTCATCCTTAGTCTTTCTGTCCTTTATCATGCCCATCCTTGCATGAAATGTTTCCTTAGTCTCTAATTTTCTTTCCCATTCTATTGTTTTCCTCTATTTATTTGCATTGTCCATTTATGAAGGCCTTCTTAGCTTTCCTTGTTATTCTCTGGAACTCTTCATTCAGTTGGTATATCTTTAATATATTTACAATGTCAAAATTTACCACAAGCTCTATCTAGTTCAAAAATATTAAAAAAATTTAATCACCCCAAAATAAAACCCTGTGCTCATCAAGCAGTTTCTCTATATTCCCTGCCACTTTCCACATACTGGCAACCACCAATCTGCTCTCTGTCTCTGTGGACTTACATATTCAGAATATTTCCTAGAAATGGAATACGGCCATATGTGACCTATGGTTGTCTCTTTTTAAATATTTTATGAATTTACTTATTTATTTATTTGGGTCCACTGGGTCTTAGTTGTGGCATGGGAACTTTTAATTGCAGTATGTGGGATATATTCCCTAAACAGGGATCAAACCCAGGTCCCTCTCAGTGGGAGTGCAGAGTCTTAGTCACTGGACCACCAGGGAAGTCCCCACATGTGAAGAAGTGTGTCTGGCTTCTTTCAGTTAGCATGAGGTTTTCAAGGCTCATTCACATTGTAACATGTAATAGTGCTTCATTCCTATTTATGGCTGAGTAATATTCCACTGCAGATAGTGACTGCAACCATGAAATTAAAAGGCGCTTACTCCTTGGAAGGAAAGTTATGACCAACCTAGATAGCATATTGAAAAACAGAGACATTACTTTGCCAACAAAGGTCCGTCTAGTCAAGGCTATGGTTTTTCCAGTGGTCATGTATGGATGTGAGAGTTGGACTGTGAAGAAAGCTGAGCACCGAAGAATTGATGCTTTTGAACTGTGGTGTTGGAGAAGACTCTTGAGAGTCCCTTGGACTACAAGGAGATCCAACCAGTCCATCCTAAAGGAGACCAGTCCTGGGTGTGCATTGGAAGGACTGATGCTGAGGCTGAAACTCCAATACTTTGGCCACCTTATGCAAAGAGTTGCCTCATTGAAAAAGACTCTGATGCTGGGAGGGATTGGGAGCAGGAGGAGAAGGGGACAACAGAGGATGAGATGGCTGGATGGCATCATGGACTCGATGCACATGAGTTTCGGTTAACTCCGGGAGTTGGTGAGGGACAGGGAAGCCTGGTGTGCTGAGATTCATGGTGTCGCAAAGAGTCAGACACGACTGAGCGACTGAACTGAACTGAACTGAACTGAATGACTAATAAGATTGAGCATCTTTCCCTGTGCTTGCAAGCCATTTGGATATCTTGTTAGAATGTTTACTCAATTATTTCACTCATTTTAAAGTTGTTTGTCTTTTTGTAGTTGAGTTGTAATAGTTCTTTATTTGGGGAATAAGACTATTTGTTGAGTCCAGCTCAGCAACACAGGGCAAGAGATAGGTGCTGCAGAACAAAAGAAAACACAAAGAATAGAAAGAAAGATGGGACAGGGGGACTCAAGACCTCGAGGATCAACAGCCCTGACATCCAGTGCCGCGTCTCTTTTATTGAGCGTCTTGGTGTCCAGGAAGTATCTGTTTTTTGAGATAACATAAGTTTTCCACGTTCCCAGTCATGTCCCCAGTTAATGTTTTTCTTTTGAACTTCTATGTTATTTTCTATACAAAGGGCACCATTTGGCTGGGAGAAAAAGATCCCGGCAGGAACATCACAGAAACAGTGTGTGCGCAAGCAGCTTTCTAACTTCTGCTGACTCGACATTCCTAAGTCCACACTCCTTGCTCTCCATCTGCTAGAATAGGTCACTCTGACCCCAGCCAATCAGCCCATGTACTTTTGTTATTTTTTATTTCTGTTTCCTGTTATTTTTTCTCATGATTTTGCAAAGACATCTGGCAAATGTTTCCCCACAACTATTATCAGATACATGATTTACAATTATCTTCACCCATTCTGTATGTTGTCTTTTCACTTTTTTGATAATGTCCTTTGATGTACAAAAGTTTTTAATGTTGATGAAGCTCAAATTTTTTTTCTTTTGTTGCTTGTGCTTTTTGTGGATTGCCAATGTGAGGGCATGGAGATTTACCCTGTTTTCTTCTAAATTTTATAATTTTGACTCATATTCAGGTCAATAATCTGCTTTAGTTTTTGAATATGATGTGAGATAGAGATACAACTTCACTGTTTTTGCAAATGGATGTCTACTTGTCCCAGCATCATTTGTTGAATAGACTATTCTTTGCTCACTGAATGGCCTTGAGACTGATGTTAAAAGTCAACTGGCCATAAATGTATAGGTTATTTCTGGCTTCTCAACTCTATCTCATTGATCCATATGTCTATCTTTATGCCAGTATAATGCTGCTTTGATTACTGTTGTTTTGTAGTAAGTTTTGAAATTGGGAAGCATAATTTTTCTTTTCCTTATTCTATAAGTGGTCATGGTGAACAGCTGCTCTCATTTTATGTGCAGATTTAGACTAGATATCTTTGGTGAACTATATATAAGACATCAGTGTGTCATCTCAAAAATGTATGTGACTGTGCCTTTAACTTCTAATGAGTGGAACAGTCCTCAGAGTTTTCTGAAAAACTGTCTCCCAGGTTATAATCCTCATATTGGCTCAAATAAAATTCTCTATTTCTCCATTAGACTAATTATTGATTGATTTTTATCAGTAAATTTGTATAGAAGCATTAACTAATACTTCAGTATACTAGGCACATACTTAACAGACATATCTACCAAAGCTAGCACGGAAATCACTCTGTTGGAGTTGGGATAATATGAAGATAATAGAGAATGTGTCCCCATGAAAAAGTCTATCTGTATTGAGAGAGAACAGCATCAATTTACATAGGAAAGTGGGTTAGAGAAATGGCAGGGGAAAAATAAAAACAGAGTATTTGAAAGAGCAGTTTCAAACTGTAATACTGATTTAGTTCTTGATTTATGAAGTATCTGAAACTAGACCTACTCATGTAATTTCTAGTGTAATAAACCAATATATTGGTCTTCCCAGGTATCACGGTGGTAAAAAGCTTTCCTGCTAATGCAGGCGATGCTTGTTCAATCCCTGGGTCAGGAAGATCTCCTGGAGAAGGAAATGGCAACCCACTCCAGTACTCTTGCCTGGGAAATCCCATGGACAGAGGAGCCTGATGGGCTACAGCCCATGGGTTCACAAAGAGTGGGACACAGCTGAGCAACTGAGCAAGCATGTGCATACACAAACCAATATACTGCCCTTGTAATTAAACTACTCTGATTTTGATTTCTGTTGTTTGAAACTGAAAGAATCCCATTGAATACAGATTCATTTTCCATGTGGGAAGTTCTCTGAAGTGAGCCTGAAGGTATTTTAGCAACATGCCCAAGCAAGACATTTGCATTCAAGACAATGTTGGTAAAATGAGTAAAACGTAATTAATTATCCACAGATGTGATTATCTACAAATAAGAATGAGAGAGAGAATTTACAGAAGTGTTTTATTGAACCAGTGTTTTGGAGCAAACATCTTCTGTGTTATATTTCAGATATTCAAGAAGAAAAATTTAAATTATCTCTGGTATGCAGAAAGCTTAGATAGCTTCAGAGATTGGTCTTATCTCTTTACAAATGTCATTGAAAATTCTTAAAATATTTTTGAAAATTTCACAGTGGTTTTTACAACAACTTAGAGAGCACATAGCACATAGATCTTGCTGTTGTTCAGTCACTCATTCATGTTCAACTCTGCACCCCCATAGACTGCAGCATGCCAGGCTTCTCCATCCTTTACCACCTCTCAGAACTTGCTTGAACTCATGTCCATTAGTTCAGTGATGCCTTCCAAACATCTCATCTTCTGTCAACCCCTTCTCCTCCTACCCTCAATCTTTCCCAGCATCAGGGTCGTTTCCAATGAGTCCACTCTTCGCATCGTATGGCTAAAGTATTGAAGTATTCAGCTTCAGCATCAGTCCTTCCAATGAATATTCACAGTTGATTTCCTTTAGTACTGACTGGTTTGATCTCCTTGCCATCTAAGTGATTCTCAAGAGTCTTATCCAGCATCATAGTTCAAAAGCATCAGTTCTTCAGTGCTCAGCCTTCTTTGTGGTCCAACTCTCACATTCGTACATGGCTACTGGAAAAAACAATAGCTTTAACCATACGGACCTTTGCTGGCAAAGTGATGTCTCTGCTTTTGAATACACAGTCTAGGTTTGTCATAGCTTTTCTTTCAAGGAGCAAGTGTCTTTTAATTTCATGGCTGGAGTCACTATCTGCAGTGATTTTGGAGCTCAAGAAAATAAAGTCTGCTACTGTTTCCATCTGTTTGCCATGAAGTGATGGGACCAGATGCCATAATCTTTGTCTTTTGAATGTTGAGTTTTAAGCCAGCTTTTCGCTCTCCTCTTTCACCTTCATCAAGAGGTTCTTTAGTTCCTCTTTGCTTTCTGCCATAAGGGTGATATCATTTGTATATCTGAGGTTATTGTTATTTCTCCCAGCAATCTTGATTCCAGCTTGTGCTTCATCCAGCCCAGAATTTTGCATGATGTACACTGCACAGAAGTTAAATAAGCAGAGTGACAATGTACAGCCTTGTCTTACTCCTTTCTCAATTTTGAACCAGTTCATTGTTCCATGTTCAGTTCTAACTGTTGCTTTACCTTGCTAGCATATGAAATGAGAGCAATTATCTGGTAGTTTGAACATTCTTTGGCATTGCCCTTCTTTAGGATTGGAGTGAAAATTGAACTTTTCCAGTCCTGTGGCCACTGCTGAGTTTTCCAAATTTGCTGCCATATTGAGTGTAGCACTGTAACAGAATCAGCTTTTAGGATTTGAAATAGCTCAGCTGGAATTCCATCACCTCCACTAGCTTTGTTGGTAGTAGTGCTTCCTAAGGCCCATTTGACTTCACACTCCAGGATGTCTGGTTCTAGGTGAGTGACCACACCATTGTGGTTATCCACATCATTAAGACCTTTTTGTACAGTTCTTCTGTATATTTTTGCCACCTCCCCTTAATATCTTCTGCTTCTCTTGTGTCCTTACCATTTGTAGTTTAAAAAAAATTTGAGTCATATTAAGGTATTAAAAATTAATTTGGAACCCTGTTTAACTTATTTTTTCATTCCCTGGATCACTGATTAAAGATTGCCCTTTACAATCTAAATGATGTAAATAAAATTTAACTTTTATAAACAAGTAAACTTCTAAGCAATAGGACCTGATCCTTTCTCAAGTGAAAATTATTGAAACACAGTATATTTCTGTGATAAGAAAATGTGATTATGATAAAAAGCCTCTTTTTTATTGAAATCTGCATTCTTATTACTCTTTTCAAGGTATTTTAGGTAAACTAACTGCACAGCAAATAGCCATAAGTAAAATGCAAGAGAAAGATGGATCATTCTCATTTAAATGTACAGTTCTTACAGTGAAATTATTAGTCTTTCGGTCATGTCTGACTCTTTGTAGCCCCATGGACTATAGCCCACCAGGCTTCTCTGTTGATGGCATTCTCCAGGCAAGAATACTGGAGTGGTAACCTTTCCCTTCTCCAGTGGATCTTTCCAACCCAGGGATCAAACTCATATCTCCTGCATCGCAACCAGATTCTTTACTGTTTGAGCCACCAGGGAAGCCCAAGTCCTTAAAAACTATCCCCCAAAATATTAAAATCATCTTGGTAACTCATGGTTGAACTGGGAAGATTTCCTTAGTGCGCATGTCTTAATGAAGAGAGTTCACCAAGCTAGAGATATCCACAAGAGATCTGACATCAAATTTAAGATACCCCAGTTGTTACTGATTTCATTTACTGTTTACATGGTATACCTTTATTTAGATGTTTGCTTTCAACTTGCCTATATTGTTATATTTATATTGGGTGTCTTTGGACAAGATAAAGTTAGATTGTGTGTCTCTTCTGATAAGCTCTGTCTTTTAATTGATGTGTTTAATGGATTTGTATTTAAAGAAAATACTGGTATGCTTGAATTTTAGTCTGCCATTTAATTACATTTTCTGTTTGTGCCCCCCCTTTTCATTCCTTTGTCCCCCTTTCCTGCTTTGTTTTGGATTATTTGAATATTTTTTGTATTCCATTTGAGCTCATTTATGATTTTTATCACTATGTCTCTTGGTAGTTTTGTTTTAGTTGAAGCTACAGAGATTACAATATTCATATATATATTTTTCAGAGTCTACTTAGAATACATATTTTAACATTTCAGATGAAATGTAGCCACCTTATCAGTCTTCACATCTTTTCACTGTCTTTCCTTTGTCTTGTAGGTGCATTATGTATTATACCTTCATACATTGAAAACCCATCAAATGATAGTATGGTTTTCAGTTTCAATCAAGTATTTTTAAAAGAGTTAAGGGGAATGATAGTCTACTATGTTTATGCAAATATTTACCATTTCTGTTGCTCTTCCTTTATTTTTTTTTTCAAATAAACCATACCAGTTCCTGTGTAGTGCAAGTACCTGTAATACCAAAATGGTCTTGACTCCTTCCTCCCTCCTCTTGTACTATTATAGTCATTATTTCAATTATATATAAACATAGATCTGTAGATACCCCATGGACAATAGGCTCTTCTGTCCATGGAATTTTCCAAGCAAGAATGCTGGAGTGAGTTACCATTTCCTCCTCCAGGGGATCTTCCTGACCCAGGGATTGAACCCACATGTCTTGTATCTTCTGCACTGGCAGTCGTGTTCTTTTACCACTGTGCCACCTGGGAAGGCCTATAGATACAGATAGATAGATATAGATAATCAATCAATTATTGTTATTGGACATTCCTGTGATACAATTGATAAGAATTCTCCTGCCAAGCAGGGAATATGGGTTTGAGTCCTAGTCGGGGAAGATTCCACATGCCATGGAGCAACTAAGCCTGTGTGCCACAACTGCTGAGCCAGTGCACTGCACCTACTGAAGCCTGTGCACCTGGAGCCTGGGCTCTGCAACAAGAGAAGCCAGCTCAATCAGAAGGCTGTTTACTGCAACAAAGAGTAGCCCCTGCTCACCATAGCTAAAGAAAGCCCCGTGAGCAGCAACTAAGACCCAGTGAATCCAAAAAACCAAAATTACAATTATTAAACACACACTGCCTGCCTGCTGCTGCTGCCGCCAAGTCGCTTCAGTCGTGTCCGACTCTGTGCGACCCCATGGACTGAAGCCTACCAGGCTTCTCTGTCCATGGGATTCTCCAGGCAAGAACACTGGAGTGGGTTGCCATTTCCTTCTCCAATGCATGAAAGTGGAAAGTGAAAGTGAAGTCACTCAGTCGTGTCTGACTCTTAGCGACCCCATGGACTGCAGCCCACCAGGCTCCTCCATCCATGGGATTTTTCGGGCAAGAGTACTGGAGTGGGGTGCCATTGCCTTCTCCCAAACACACACACACACACACACACACACACACACAAATCTCAGAGGTGTATCTATAGGGCTTATGATCACCCAGAAGGAAAAGAATTCCATCTTCTCCTAAATACTATATTTTAGGATATGAAGAGGAGATTAAAAATGGTCCACACTGTTAAACATATGCAACTTTACCTATGATGTGTATTATGAAAACTCTTGACCACCCAGCACTTAGTATATAACTGGGACATGGCTGACTTACAACCACCTGGAGAGCTCAGATCTCTTCCTCCCTCCCACCACCTCCTATTTGCCTAACTCTTAGTTATTATTACTACCACCCCCACTCCCAAAGAAAGACCCTGCTCCTTGGTCTACCAAGCCTCCTTACCCTTCAGATCTCTAATGAAAGTGAATGAAAGTGAAAGAAAGTGAAGTCACTCAGTCGTGTCTGACTCTTTGTGACCCCATGGACTGTAGCCTACCAGGCTCCTCAGTCCATGGAATTTTTCAGGCAAGAGTACTGGAGTGGGTTGCCATTTCCTTCTCCAGGGGATCTTCCCAACCCAGGGATTAAACCCAGGTCTCCCGCATTGCAGGCAGACGCTTTACTGTCTGAGCCACCAGGGAAGCTCAAATTGGAGGTCTTGCCTTTCACAAGCCTCGGGATACTAAGTCATTTTCCATGAACTGATTGTGTGCAGCACCCTTTTGAGAATACCTGGGTGAGACAGATCACATTAGTAAGGTAAATACTTTTGACCTTTACCTCCACTTTAACCCCTAGCATCCACACTAGCTAATTCATGTTTTAATTGAAATAAACATCAAGAGAAGCCCTGGAGGAATTTTCCAACACTCCAGTAGTTAAGACTCTGTGCTTCCACTGCAGAGGGCATGGGTTCAATCTCTGCTCAGGAAACTAAGATCCCACATGCCACACAGCACAGCCTTATTCTCTGCCCACACCCACCCCACCCCACCCCACAAAAAACAAACAGAGCAGTCTTGGAAAGCAAACAAAGAAAAGACTAAATGCAGGAAAGGTTTTGTCAAGTGAGTATATGAGTTTATGCCTCAGTGATTTTTGCTGGCAGCTGGCTTCATCTCCTTGTTTCACTCCCCCAGAACCAGTATGGCATTCTAGTCACTCTCTGGGTGTTTTAAAAAGTCCACTTTTTCCTTCTGTAGGTGTTTACCTTTTGAATTTGTGAAATAAATACCCATTGTGGGCAGGGATCACAAAATTTACTTTTTAAATTGGGGGCTATAATTTTTATTTTTATGTCACCTTATGGGAACACAAACTATCCTCCCACATTTCTACCTTCACTTCCAAGAGTCCTATTATTCTTACACTAGGAGAGTCACTGTCACTCTAGGAGGGGGACAGACACCCCAGTTTATTCAAATGACGCTTAGGTATTCACTCTTTCCTGACTCTTCTTTTCCTAACATCTTCTTAAGGTAGAAACTGTGAAGGGTGTGATATTTTAAACTGCTTGCAAGCTAGCAAGTTACCCTACTGCAGGTTTTTATATACACACTGGCGAAAAACAGGAGAGGTCTTTGTCAAAAATAAAAATGTGAACTAACAGCAAAGACAGCAGCCGCAGTAACTTCCTAGCTCCAGTTTCCTTAGCTCCAACCTCCAGACGGTGACACAGGGAGGACCAGAAGTTGCCCTACACATGCTTTCGAGGTGCAATATGCAAGATGAAGCCCAACTTGAGGAGACTATGATCTTACATGCTGGCAAATCTACACATTGTTCATTGTTCATCTGAGTGTAAGCAAATGTTTCTGGGGAAAAACATATGTAAATCGCTTGAAGGGAGTCACTCTTTTGATCTGTACTTATCTGGAAATGCAAATATGTCTGCTGTAGAGGGAGGCCCCATCTCTATCCTCCGAGGGCTGCCTGCTTGCATTCCTGGACAGATAGTTCTGGAGCACATGGACTAAACATACAGGAGTGCAGCAGATCCATGGAAATGGTCTTTTAACGTCTCTTAAATTGGTCCCCATGCTCACCAAGTTCTGCTTTTGGACATGTCATTACATTTGTCTTTTTAAAAAGTCTCATATTTTCCAATAATTTCAATTGTTGAAGCCTCAAACTAAGTGTAGCTAATTTCCTCAATGTAAACAAACTCTTGGCAACAAACTTAAAGTGCTCAATCAGAGTATTTTGGTAGAATTTACAGCAACATGGATGAATCTAGAGATTATCATACTAAGTGAAGTTAATCAGAAAGACAAATATGATATGATATAATTTATATGTTCAATCTAAAATGTGATGCAAAGGAACTTACCTGTGAAACAGAAACAGACTCGTAGACATAGAGAAACAGACTTGAGGTTGCCAGGGGGAAGACTGGGAAGGGATGGATCGGGAGTTTGGATGCAAAGTTTTATGTATAGAATGGATAAACAGCGAGATCCTACTGTAGAGCATAGGAAACTATATTCTATATCTTATAATAAACCATAATGGAAAAAACTTATTTATATAACTGAATCACTTTGTACAGTAGAAATTAACTTAACATTGGAAATCAACTATGCTCAGTGGCTTCAGTCATGTCTGATTTCATGTGACCCCATGAACTGTAGCCCACAAGTCTCCTTTGTCCATGGGATCTCCCAGGCAAGAATACTGGACTGGGTTGCCATTCCCTTCTCCAGGGAATCTTCCTGACCCAGGGATTGAAACTGCGTTTCCTGTGTCTCCTGTATTGCAGGTGATTTGTTTACTGCTGAGCCACTGGGGAAGCCCCCAAATCAGTTATACTTCAATAAAATATATTAAAAAGAAAAAGAATATTTTGGCAGAAGACAATAATAGATGGTGTATTATACAGTGATCTTGTGCTGAAGTTATATGAAAAATTCAAATCTCTCATAACTTATTTTAAAGATGGCCTATTATACTAGCTATTAAGAATTTGTCTTGAATATTTCTGTCTGTGTAAAAAAGGGAGTAAGAATATATGTGTAATTTCTTGTGTCTGGATATCAAGGTACGTATAACAAAAACACCAGTAACATTAGTTGTCTAAGGAAATGCTATTTAGTGACTGACAGATTGGTACAATACTTTGGATTATTATGCAGAAAATATTCATTTCCTTCCCCATTCTATTGTAGATAGATTATACTTTTTAGGCTTACCCATGTGATGTGCTTTGGCTAATGAAACATTGGTATTCCTTGAATGCAAATTAATGTGTCTTACACAGGATGAGGCTAAACAAACCAAAATGTCAGAGTTTGGAGCAGGGAAAGGTTTACTGCAGGACCAAGGAAGAAGGCAGTCTGTGCTCAAAAAATTCAAATTCCCATATGGGTTTTCATGAAAGAGTTTTTATAGGTGAAATTTGAAGTGAGGATTGATGGGCATGTAATTTTCTTCTAATTGGTGGATGGTGAGTTAACAGGGTGGTATTCCAGGAATCTTGTGCTCACCCACCTGGGTGAGGGCCTTAGTTCCTACAGAAGAACTCAGATTCATTGTTATGTATACCCCTTGAGGAGGAACCAGGACCATGCTTTATCACTGTAGTACTGTTGCCTTTTAAAACAAAATTTTTTTTTTTTTTCTCTTTGGTTGTGCTGAGTCTTCATTGCTGCATGGGCTTTTCTCTAATTGTGGTGAGTCAGGGCTACTTTCTAGTTGGGGTGCCTGGGCTTTGCATGGGCTTCTCATTACAGTGGCTTCTTTTGTTGCAGAGAACGGGCTCTAGGGCTCACAGGCTTCAGTAGTTGTGCCTCCCAGGCTCTAGAGCACAATGCTCAAAAGTTGCAGCACACAGGTTGAATTGCTCTGAGGCATGTGGGATCGTCCCAGACTAGGGATTGAACCTGTGTCCCCTGCACCTGCCGGCAGATTCTTTATCACTGAGCCACCAGGGAAGCCCTGCAGCATTGTTTCCGAACTGCCCCTCTGTTTCTGCATTCTTTCCCTTCCTTAATTAGGGAATCTGTTTGAATCTGCCCTTTGGAACTCAGGGAATGTTTTAGAAGCTAAATAGTCTTTTTTCTTCCAAAGAAGAAATGGGGACACAGAAAGGCTTTGGGTCCTATTCAGTTTCACTAGCAAACAGACAAGAGCAGAGGTCTGAAATATATTTGACTTGGTTCTTATTCTACCGTTTGCCTAAAGAATATGCACCAACAGCAACTTCTTCTTCAGCCTGAGTTCTAAGGCAAGACATGGAAACAGACATGTTCCTAGCTTGAATCCTGGAGCCCAAGCAGCTAAGCCCCAGCATGAGGCAGAGTTATCCACTGACCCACAGAGAAACAAGTAAGAAAAACAAGTCATTGTTGTAAGCCATTGGGTGCTGGTGGTTTTTTAATACAGCATTATTTTGGCACTAGCTGGCTCAGCATTGGGAAGAAAATTTTTCACTCAGCATTCTTTTGTAATTTTTGCATTTTGAATCATATAAATACACTATTTAAAAAAAAATTTGAATGTATCCTGTTATGCATATATGCCAAAATGACTCAGGAGATAGATAAGGGTAGTCTTCCGAATACTAAATAGTTTCTTCGTGTCCATGTCTTTCCATTTCCTTATCTTGGACCCAAGATGATGTTTGTGAGAAAACAAGTATAAAAAGAATATTTTTAAAGAATCTGGGCAATATCTTTAAAATTCTGAGGGAATTTCATTTTCAACATAAAATTCTGTACCTAGCTGAATGATCAATCCAGTGTGAAGGTAGGACAATTAGTCATTTTCACTAGTTGTACCAGTTAGTGCTACAGAATGAGTTTACAACTTTTTAAAAATTATTATTCAAAATGACTTTAACCACTTCACACGTACTTTGATGGCTATAATTTTTCTTTTTTTTGAAAAAAAGGAAAATAACAAATGTTAATGAAAATGTGGAGAAACTACTATACATTATTGACAGTACTGCCAACACACACACAAAAAATGTTTGGCACTTCCTCAAAAAGCTAAACATAGAATTACTGTATTCCTCAGTAATTTCATTAGTAAGCATATACCTGAAGGAACTGAAAGCAGAAACTTAACCAGATGCTTGTATACCAATATTCATTGTCTCATTATTCATATTAGCCAAAAGGTGGAAACAATTCAAATGTCCATCAACAAATGCGTGGATAAACAAACTATGGTATATATGGTCAATGGAATATTATTTGATCATAAAAGGAATCTTAAAAGGAATGAAGTTCTGACACGTGCTACAACATTGCATGAACCTTGAAAACATATGCTAAGTGAAATAAACCAGATGTGTGTGTGTTAGTTGCTCAGTCATGTTCAGCTCTTTGCAACCCTATGGACAGTAGCCCACCGGACACCTTGCTCTTCTGTATATGAAATTTTCTAGGCAAGAATACTGGAAAGAGTTGCCTTCCCTTCTCCAGGGGATCTTCCTGACCCAGGGATCAAACTTGAGTCTCTGGCATTGCAGGCAGATTCTTTACCATTGAAGCCACTGCTGCTGCTGCCAAATCACTTCATTCGTGTCCTACTCTGTGCAACCCCAGAGACAGCAGCCCACCAGGCTCCCCCGTCCCTGGGATTCTCCAGGCAAGAATACTGGAGTGGGTTGCCTTTTCTTTCTCCAATGCATGAAAGTGAAAAGTGAAAGTGAAGTAGCTCAGTCGTGTCCGACTCTTAGCAACCCCATGGACTAGGGAAGTTCAAACCAGCTACAAATAGATAAGTATTATATGATTCTATTTACATGAAACATCTAGAATGGGTACATTGATACAGACAGAAAGGAGATAGAGGTTATCAGATGCTGGAGGGAGTGTTGGGGGAGTTATTGCTTAGAGTATTTCTTTGAGATGAAAAAGTTATGGAACTAGGTAGGGGTAATGGTACAACGTTGAGAATGTTATTAATACCACTGAATTATATGCTAAAAATGGTTAAAATGGTACATTTTATGGTGTGTGTGTGTATATATATATATATATATACACATATTAACATATGGTATATATATGTGTAATATATACATATTAACATATGGTATATATATGTAATATATACATATTACATATGGTGTATATATATATATATTAACTACAACCTTTAAAAGTAATAATGTAATACCCTGGAAACCAGTGATGATACACTTTAGGTGAATTGTATAGTATATGAATTATATTTCAGCAGTAAAACTACTTAGAAAGAAAAGACATTCACAATTTCAACCTTGCTGAAACAGAGACAACACTGTGTGTGCTAGTAAGAATGGTTAGAACCCAGGGTAAGTATGACATATAATTATTAAGTACATGCAAGTTAGCCCATCTTGAAATCTAAAAAACAATAAAAGAAATACAAAACCAGAAATTGAGGATGGAGCTGTTGTTCCTCAGGTCAACTGACTGCTAGAAAAAGCTATTAATGATGCAAACCTTTATTTGCTAGACTTTCTGCAGTGAGGAAGAATACCACTTTAGTAATGTTTCAGAAGAGTCCAGTCAGAGGAAGACATTTATAGGGTTTTTGGAGCCTTGAGTTCAAGTGGCTTAGACTGATCTTTCAAGAAGGAAAATTGACTGGGATTGGACGAATTTTGAGACATAATAGCTTAGGATTGGTGGATACAGTGAGATGAGGACCTCAAAGTGAGAACTGATAAGTCAACTATTACTTGGTAAGTAAGTTTTTGTCCAGATGGGTGATCTATTGTCCTAATAGAAGAGCTGTTGGAGTAAATGAACAAATTGCTTACTTCAATAAAATTAGCTTTGCAAAAATGTCCCAAAATAAATAGTTAGTTATTTATTGATTTATCATTTTTCTAGAAAAAAATTCCTGAGGAAAATGTTCTCTGTCCCAAAAGTTAAGCTATGTGGATGAGGTGGCTAGGAAGAGTGAACAAACCTTACACAGAGAGGCCTAGTCACCCACTTTATCTCACTTCTTTCTTAGTCTACATCAATGACTAGCAAACTATAGCCTGTGAACCAAATCTGATCCTCTGAATATTTTTGTACAACCCATTAGCTAAGAATGGTTTTTGCACTTTTTAATCATTGGAAAATTAAAAGGAGAAGAATAAATGAAAATTATAAGAAAATCAAATTTTCTACAAATAAATCAAATGTCTACAAATAAAGTTTTATTGGGAAATTGCCACACCATTCATTTATGCATTGTCTATGGCTGCTTTTAAGCTACAATGACAGAGCTGAGTAGTTAACAACAGAGGCTGTATGGCCTGCGAAGCACTACCTGGGTATTTTAGAAATAACTTGCTGACCCTGGTTGAAGAACAGGAGGCATGTTACCAGAGGGTTAGCTAGCTATTTGAAAAAGGAAAGAAGAGAGAAATGTACATGTTGAAAAGTAGGAAGAAAAAAGGTTAAAGAAATTCATCCAGTTCTGATGAGGCAACTAAATCAAAGGTAACTGGACCAGAGATACTCTACTCATTTATGAGCACCTTAAAGAAAAAGTGGGTTGATGGGAGGTGGGGAGGAGAGAGAGATTCAAGAGGGAGGTGAAGGAGATATATATATTCAAGAGGGAGGTGATACATATATATACAACTGTGACTGATTTGTATTGTTGTACAGCAGAAGCCAACACAACATTGTGAAGCAATTTTCCTCCAATTAAAAAATGTGTGCTCAGTCGCTTCAGTCGTGTCCGACTCTTTGCGACCTTATGTACTGTAGCCGGACATGCTCCTCTGTCCATGGGATTTTCCAGGCAACAAAAAAAAATCTTGGGACTTCCCTGGTGGTCTAGCAGTTAGGAATCTGCCTTGCAATGGCAGAGAACAAGAGTTCAATCCATGGTTAGAGAACTAAAATCCCACGTGCAGTGGGGCCACTAAGCCCGCACCTCAGCTACTGAGCCTGCTCACTCTAGAGCCCGTGCTCCATAACTAGAAAGAAGCCTGTGCACTGCAACCAAGAGCCCACACGCCACAGTGAAAGACCCTGCAAGATCCCACGTGCTGCAGTTAAGACCTGACACAGCCAAATAAAATTTAAAAATAAATAAATAAATATTTAAAGAAGAAAGAAAAATGTTCTTTCGGGAGTTCCCTGGCAGTCCAGTGTTTAAGACTCTGTGCTCCTGATGCAGGGGGCTTTCATTCCCAGATTCATTCCCCGACTGGTGCACAGTGCGGCTAAAAAAGAAAAGGTTTTTTCAATGACAAAAGTTAACAAATCAGTTCAGTAGTTCTCTGCATTGATAGGCAGAAGCATAACAAATGTAAACATTTGTTTCTTCTGGATAGGAAGAATTATTAATAGAAATATTTTCCAATTTATTTTCACTGCATATACACATGTACCCACTTGCACAGATTCACATCACCAAAAAATGTTCCCTCTCCAAACAAAATTGGAAATCATAAGAAAATAATCCCTTAAGCCATATCTACATATTGTATTTAAGCAAACAAATATCCTAGAAGTAATTGCAAAATGTAAAGTAAAAAAAAACAACAACAAACAAATGTTATTAAATACAAAATATTTATATTACATAAGTGTTAGTAGATGATGTTCCCTGCTTCTTGCCAATTTTGGAGTCAAATCACTGACTTGTTAAATCTACTCCATGTGAACTCCAAGAATCAGAAAATATTTTATTGTCATTCTTTGATGTCACACTAAAAATTTCTGGGATATCTACTGAAAGACTGTATATACAAATAGACATAGCCAGACTACACACGTAAAAATAGAACTCTGACCCACAATCTACAGCAATCAACCCAGGAAGTCAGACTAAGATATACAAGTCAGACATGTAGGAAATCAGACTACTATCTCTAACAAGCAGTCCAAGAAGCCAAACAAAAACCTCAATAACAATTGGCCCAAAATGTCTAAGACTTGACTAATATCTGATAGTGTTCCAAGTTTTTGCCCCTGCTTTCAACTTAGAACCAAGTAGAGAAAGCCAAATATGCACCCTAATCAAGGATGCTTCACTTCCAGTTAGTCCACCTGTAGTTTTCCTACACCAGCAACCTCCAATCACAGCACACCTAGAGCCTTTACTTTTCTCCACTATAAAGCTTTCCAGGCGTGCTGCAGCCCATGGGATCACAATGAGTCGGACATGACTGAGCAAATGAACTGAACTGAACTCCTCTTTCTACCTCTGAGTTTTTGTCAGAACACAATGATGCTGGCTGACTTTCTTTGCTATAGCCAGCTCAGAATAAAGAGCCCTAGCTTGTTCACATTTGAGTGGTCTTTGTTTATTTCTGTAAAACCATTATCACCTTCCTCAGCAGTTCAGTTCAGTTAAGTTCAGTCGCTCAGTCATGTCCGACACTTTGTGACCCCATGGACTGCAGCACACCAGGATTCCCTCTTCATCACCAACTCCCAAAGCTTGCTCAAATTCATGTCCATCATGCTGGTGATGCCACCCAACCATCTCATCTTCTGTTGTCTCCTTCTCCTCCCACCTTCAATCTTTGACAACATCAGAGTCTTTTCCAATGAGTCAGGTCTTTACATCAGGTGGCCAAAATATTGGAGTTTTGGCTTCAGCATCAGTCTTTCCAATGAACACTCATGACTGATTTCCTTCAGGATTGACCAGTTTGATTTCCTTGCAGTCCAAGGGACTCTCAAGAGTCTTCTCCAATACCACAGTTCAAAAGCAACAATTCTTCGGCACTCAGCTTTCTTTATAATCCAACTCTCACATCCATACATGACTACTGGAAAAACCATAGCTTTGACTATCCAGTACTTTGTTGGCAAAGTAATGTCTCTGCTTTTTAATATGCTGTCTAAGTTGGTCATAGCTTTTCTAACAAGGGGCAAGCTTCTTTTCATTTCATGGCTGAACTCATCATCTGCAGTGATTTTGGAGCCCAAGAAAATAAGTCTTTCACTGTTTCCATCGTTTCCTCATCTGTTTGCCATGAAGTGATGGGACCGGATGCCATGATCTTAGTTTTCTGAATGTTGAGTTTTAAGCCAACCTTTTCACTCTCCTCTTTCACTTTCATCACGAGGCTCTTTAGTTCTTCTTTGCTTTCTGCCATAAGGGTGATGTCATCTGTGTAAATGAGGTTATTGATATTTCTCCTGGCAATCTTGATTCCAGCTTGTGTTTCATTCAGCCCAGCATTTTGCATGATGTACTCTGCATATAAGTTAAATAAGCAGAGTGACAATAAACAGCCTTGACATACTCCATTCCCAACTTGGAACCAGTCTGTTGTTCCATGTCTGGTTCTAACTTCTGCTTCTTGACCTTGCATATAAATTTCTCAGGAGGCAGGTAAGATGGTCTGGTATTCCCATCTCTTTCAGAATTTTCCACAGTTTGTTCTGATCCACACAGTCAAAGGCTTTGGCGTAGTCAATAAAACAGAAATAGATGTTTTTCTGGAACTCTCTTGCTTTTTCCATGATCCAACAGATGTTGGCAATTTGATCTCTGATTCCTCTGCCTTTTCTAAATCCAGCTTGAACATCTGGAAGTTCACAGTTCACGTATTGTTGAAGCCTTGCTTGGAAAATTTTGAGCATTACTTTGCTAGCATGTAAGATGAATGCAATTGTGAAGTACTTTGAACATTCTTTGGCATTGCCCTTCTTTGGGATTTGAATGAAAACTGACCTTTTCTAGTCCTGTGGCCACTGCTAAGTTTTCCAGATTTGCTGGCATATTGAGTGGAGCACTGTCACAGCATCATCTTTTAGGATTCGAAATAGCTCAACTGGAATTCTATCACCTCCACTAGCTTTGTTTGTAGTGATGCTTCCTAAGGCCCATTTGACTTTGTATTTCAGGATGTCTGGCTTTAGGTGAGTGATCACACCATCGTGGCTATCTGGGTGATTAAGATCTTTTTTGTATAGTTCTTTTGTGTATTCTTGCCACCTCTTCTTAATATCTTCTGCTTCTGTTAAGTCCATACTGTTTCTGTCCTTACTGTGCCCATCTTTGCATGAAATGTTCCCTTGGTACCTCTAATTTTCTTGGAGAGATCTCTAGTCTTTCCCATTCTATTGTTTTCCTCTATTTCTTTGCACTGATCACTGAGGAAGGCTTTCTTATCTCTCCTTGCTATTCTTCGGAACTTTGCATTCAAATGGGTATATGTTTCCTCTAGTCCTTTGTCTTCAGCTTTTTTTTCTTTTCTCAGCTATTTGTAAGGCCTCCTCAGACAACCATTTTGTTTTTGCATTTCTTTTTCTTGGGGATGATCTTGATTGCTGCCTCCTGTACAATGTCACGAACCTCTATCTATAATTCTTCAGGCACTCTGTCCATCAGATCTAGTCCCTTGAATGTGTTTGTCACTTCCACTGTATAATTGTAAGGGATTTTATTTAGGTCATACCTGAATGGTCTAGTGGTTTTCCCTACTTTCTTCAATTTAAGTCTGAATTTGGCAATAAGGTGTTCGTGATCCGAGCCGCAGTCAGCTCCTGGTCTTGTTTTTGCTGACTGTATAGAGCTTCTCCATCTTTGGCTGCAAAGAATATAATGAATCTGATTTCAGTATTGACCATCTGTGATGTCCATGTGTAGAGTCTTCTCTTATGTTGTTGGAGGAGGGTGTTTGCTATGACCAGTGTGTTCTCTTGGCAAAACTCTGTTAGCCTTTGCCTTGCTTCATTTTGTACTCCAAGTCAAATTTGCCTGTTACTCCAGGTATCTCAGCAGTATCTTCTAGTTTTCATTATTTCCTATTCACCACTTGCTTTGGGAAAAAGCTGTTTTGTTAACAATGTTCTAGAACAGGAGACATTGTCAGTACCTAGCTAACTTTACTTTCCAGGGAACATTTTTGAGACTACTCTGCTCATTACATGAAGAGTAATTATAAAGATTTTAGAGAAGAAATCCTGTAGCCTGCGATTTCCCCTTCATCTTTTTTTTTTTCTTTTTGGCTGCCCTACGTAGGATGTGGGATCCTAGTTCTTGGACCAGGGCTGGGAAATGTGGTCCCTTCATCAGAAGCATAGAGTCTCAATCACTGTGCCACAAGAGAAGTTCTTCCTTTTTCATCTTTAATTAGGTTTCTCTCTTCCACTCCTGTAACATTCCTTATAGCTACTTTAAAAGGAAAACTCTGGGACTTCTCTGGCCGTCCAGTGGTTAAGAATCCACCTACCAGTGCAGGGGACATGGGATTGATCCTTGGTCTGGGAAGATTCCACATGCTGTGGGCCGACTAAGTCTTGTACACCACAACTACTGAAGCCCTTGGGCTCTAGAGCCCATGCTCTGCAACAAGAGAACCCATTGTAACTAGAGAGTAGCCTCTGCTTGCTGCAACTAGAGAAAACCTGTGTGCAGCAAAAAGTTAATTAGTTTATTTTTTAAGAAAGAAATTGGGACTCTGGGACTTTTCTAACCTTCCAGTTGTTAAGACTCTGAGTTTCTAGTGCAAGGCACACAGGTTCCTGGTCAGGAAACTAAGATCCCACATGCTACGGGATGCAAACAAAAAAGCATTAAGGAAAAAAAACAAAAACAAAACTGAGGCTTCTGTCATCAGCTGTTACCATTCTATATACCACCTTCTTTCTGCAATGTAAGGTCTACTGGCTCTATTCTATTAATAGATCTGTGCAGGAAGCCTGTTCACTTTTTCTGGATTTGTGTTGTCAGTCAACCTGAAGCAAGAGGCTCTTTAAATACTAGTACATGGCAAGAGCAAAAAGATTGCTTTAAAGGAGAGAAAAAGGAAGCAATTGGCAGTTTGTTTTAAGAAAATGAGCTTCCATATCTTTAACTTCTGTATATCAGATCCGATGTTGGTTGAAAACGCAGATGTGGAGTGCCAATTGTAAAAGATTTGAGCTCCTGAGGATTTTGGTATCTGCAGGGGCCCCAGAATCAATTCCCCATGGATACTGAAGAATGGTCATACTTTTCCTTAAACTAGATCTGCTTGAGAACTTACCTGTAGTCAAGACATCATGCTGGTTCTCAGATGTTAAACATGTCCCACTTTTCCAGCTTCCCACTTTTCCACTCTCCTCCCAATTCATGAACCTATTACAGATATTGCTTGTGGAAGAGGAAGACTCCAGGGTTCCAGGAAGGATTAACTTGAAACACAGCATTGGCTATTGAGAAAGTGATGGACTCTAATGATAGAGCAATGCACCCTTTGCAAGTCAGGTGTTTCTAAATTCTTTGCTTTCAATAAAATTGAAGGAGGATATGAAGAAGTTGACAACCAAAATTACATTCAAAACTCAACATTTGGGGAACTTCCCTGGTGGCCCAGTGGCTAAGAATCCACCTTGCAATGCAGGGGACTCTGGTTCAATCCTTGGTCAGGAAACTACGATCTCACATGCCATGACGCAACTAAGCCCGTGTGGTGCAACTAGAGAGTGACAGTGAGACAACTACGGAGCAGAAGCACTCTAGAACTGGTTCTCCACAACAAGAGAAGCCTGTGCACCGCAACAGAGACCCAGTGCAGCCAAATATAGAAAAATAAGACAAAATAAATTTTTTTAAGTTATCTCACACTCTCAAAGAAATCAACATTTGGGAACTGCCCGGTGGTCCAGTAGTTAGGACTCCATGCTTTCACTGCCAAGGGTGCAGGTTCAAACCCTAGTGGGGCAACTAAGATCCTGCAAGCTGCTTGGCACGGCCAAAAAAAGAAAAGAAAAGAAATCAACATTTTCTGATGGATAATTATTGTCATATATTTCAGAAAGACTTTAAATAAACTAATGACATCACTATAATAAAATCTCTTTCATTTCCATTTCCTCATTTAAACTACAAGGCATCAAAAACAAATCCAGAGTAGGTAAGGAGAAACTTTTTTCAGAAAGACTGTTGTATTGGGATACTCTGTTGGAGTAAACAAGGTCAGAAGGAACAGGGTGTGGGTGAATGGCATCAGCAGATAGCACCCTGAGCAGAGGGCATAACTGGATAGTTTTTCCTTGCAATCACCAATCTTGGTAATGCCATTAAGGAGATTGTTCCACCTTCCAGGGCTTGTTTAAGCACAAGGGTCCAGGAAAGATTAGGAGTCCTGAGGAAGGAGAGAAGTCCAATTAAAGCTTTGTCAAGTCAGATTGTTACTGTACTCAATGGGTCCGTCACTCGAGGTTCATGGCCAACAGACACGCTATTGCAGGAGTGGGAATCCCTTCCAGGACCTGAAAGTGGGCTCTTGTCTAATGCTCAGAAATGAATTATCTGAGGAGATACATAGGCTGACAAAGCAAGAGATTTTATTGGGAAGGGGCACCCAGGTGGAGAGCAGTAGAGTAAGGGAACCCAGGAAGACTGCTCTGCAAGTTTAGGGTTTTACAGTGATGGGATTAGCTTCTGGGTTGTCTTTAGCCAATCGTTCTGACTCAAAGCCCTTCCTGGTGGTGCACACCTTGTTCAGCCAAGATGGACGCCAGTGAGAAGGATTCTGGGAAGTGCTCAGACATGTGGTGTCTCCTTTTGACCTTTCCTGAACTCTTCCGGTTGGTGGTGGCTTAATAGTTCTGTGTTCCTTACCAGGACTTCCTGTCATAAAACAACTCATGCAAATGGTTACTATGGTGCCTGGCCAGGGTGAGTGGTTTCAGTCAGTGTGCTTACCCTAACAACTCACCCCGTGAAAGACTTCTACTCAAGATACTTCTTGGGAATTGGGGAGGAAGTCTCTTTCTTCTGTAACTTTTTCCTGCTGTGTATGGGTGTAGGCCTGCATAGCAGAGCAGAAGTCTCTCTCTACCTGATCTAAGTAAAGGTATTCTGTGCCTGAAACCAGCATTCAACCTTTTAAGAACAGCAATTTAGCTTAAAACTGCTGACCCCTGTCAGAGATGAAATAGACAGGACCAAACAGGAGGCCTAAAGGGATGGTCATCACTGGGTCCCAGAAACAGAAGGCAACATTTGGGGTGAGGGCTGCAGGGTATATGACTTTGTCCTGATTGATTAGTGGTGAGGCAACAGAGCAGTGCTCCAGAAATCTTGTGCTCAGCCTGAAGTTACATCCTCCACCGGGGTGGGGGCCCCAGTTCTGCAGATGAGCTCAAACATATTGTTATGCATATTTCTTGAGTAGGAACCAGGACCCTGCCTCAAGGCTGTACCACCATTTGATTGTTCCTTCTCGGTTTCTGTATCCTCTCCCTTTCTTGATTAGCAACTGCTTGAATCTACTCTTTGGAACTCGGGGAAGGTCAAGGAGGCTGAATGAAACCTATAACCTACAGACAAGAAATGGACAACACAGAACAGATTGGTACTCCAGAGCCCCATGGAGTTCTGCACAGTTTTAATTTAGGGAAGCTGGCAACTATGACTGTGATAACTTTCTGTCAAAATGGGACATAGGACTGCCTCAGCTTGGAGAATAGACCCTAAATTGCAAGTCCTATATCTGTGTCTTGTATGAACAAAATCTCAGTCCCTTGATCTGCCATTTTGGTGTAACAGACCAGTTAGAAGTACTGGGAGTGACAACTGGAATTTTAATAGACAAAATAAATCTCATTTCTTTTCAGAAGAATAGGCCTGAAACCCAAGCTGGACATGGCACTCTGGGGAGACTTGTAGCCAGTTGCCTAGTTTTATAAAAAGTAAGGTTATTAGTTGCCAGCAGACACTGTTTTGAGAATGGTGGCATCCAAACCTGACATGACTCAAAAAACTCAAGTATTTAGCAATACAAGGTCTAGTCTGAAATTACACCCATAGAATCACCTAGTTATTTCCTTGGATGTTTGAACCATAGTGACTCTATTTGGACTTTTAATTGTAAAATTTTCTTTAATAGCCAAAGCAGATGTCACCATTAATGATGTCAGTGTTTCTCTGGGTATGAGAAGATGCAAGAACTGGGACTCATAAAAATCTTCTTCTAAAAAGATCTAACTGCCTGAAGGCCTGTTCTGTCAGGTTTTCCCAGAGCACAGAATGCCTCATTCCTGATTTCTACCCTGAACTCCTTTCAAGGGTGTTGAAGATCAGCAGCTGCAGTGGCTATGATTTAATCTTTGTAGAGGTATATGGCAAGCATCAGTTTTTAGTTGGCAGAGCCCTTTCTTGGTCATAAACTTGACCATGATTTTGAGGGGGGCATTTCATGACCATTTTATCCCATGGTGCTGAGAATGTCCATTCTCAGGTTATGGTAAAGATTTTGTTGACAGGCCACTCAATGTGCTGTTACTGCACTAGGCCAAAACACAGTATTCAAAATTCTCTGGACCACCTGTCTTACTAGCCTCTTGGTCCAGGAAAACATACCTTCTTGTTGTTTCTTCCCATATCTAGAGTTACACTGTTACCATCATCAATCTCATATGGAACTATATGTTATTTTATCAGAGGCCTCAGTCAAACATTTGGCAGTGTAAGAAACAACAATTTTGTAAAACAGGTGAAATACCAATAACATAGCCAGCAGTATTAGTAAAGTCATAAGTAAGACTTAAGCTAAGAATTTCCACTAGATGCAGCCCAGTATATCCCAGGTTATCTGACCTAGTCTACTCTGTACAAATCTTTATCTTCCAGGAAAATTATATATTGGCATTGTCTATAAGGCACATAGCTCAGTTTTTTAGTGTTACTGGGTTGATTATCCTTCAGTCAGTTCAGTTCACTTCAGTCCCTCAGTTGTGTCCGACTCTTTGCAACCCCATGAATTGCAGCACACCAGGCCTCCCTGTACATCACCACCTCCAGAGTTCACCCAAATTCATGTGTATCGAGTCCGTGATGCCATCCAGCCATCTCATCCTCCGTTGTCCCCTTCTCCTCCTGCCCTCAATCCCTCCCAGCATCAAGGTCTTTTCCAATGAGTCAACTCTTCACATGAGGTGGCCAAAGTACTGGAGTTTCAGCTTTAGCATAATTCCTTCCAAAGG
Source organism: Bos javanicus (assembly GCF_032452875.1). NCBI lineage: Eukaryota > Metazoa > Chordata > Mammalia > Artiodactyla > Bovidae > Bos > Bos javanicus. The sequence goes on along the minus strand of NC_083872.1, from coordinate 78,619,859 downwards.
AATCCCAGGGCTGATCTCCTTCAGAATGGACTTGCAGTCTGTTGGGACTCTCCTTGCAGTCCAAGGGACTCTCGAGAGTCTTCTCCAACACCACAGTTCAAAGCATCAATGTTACCAGGTATTAATTTAATATTGAATACTTCCCAGTTCACATGAACCTGGAATTCATTGTTTAATTTAGAATTATTTGATTTGTAAGCGCTTACTTTTCTTTAAGCCAATTAAATAGAGCTCATTTACAAATTAATCTCAAAAATATTATCCAGAGACAAAGACATATGGAGACATACACATATTCAGATATAGCTCAAGATCTAGCTTCATTTTCTAAGCTTAGTCATGAATTAAATATTATGATATAAAATGCACTAGTTTTTAAATAACAGTTGGAATCAGTAAGAATTTAAAGGCTTCTTCCTATTTTTCCTCTGTCTCAGGAGTTAGAGATGGTTTAGATAAGAGTTCCTGAGAGCCCTGGTCTCAAGGCACAGGGAATGAAAATCAAATTCTAACAAAATAGCAGCAGGTCGAAACCAAATGGTGGCCACACAAGGCAAAATGGCCATCACAAATCACAATGCAGAACACAGAGTATAAAACACACACATAGGCCTGGCAGTCCTAATCAGACCCTTCCTGAAATACAAGATTACAGTCTCTCAGAAAACTTCCTATAGGCCCAGAACTTCAGATCCAAGTACTAACAGAATAAATGAAAATGTCTCAGGTCTTCAAAGATTTCAAAGGGAGGAAAAGAAGCCAGGTTAAAAGAAGAGGTGGGAGGAGGTGGGAAAGGAGGGCAAAAAGGGTGGCCTGCCACCTGCAGATACCTAGGCATTACAGGACTTTACCCTGAGCCTCCAGAGAAGGGAGGATTGAAACTTGGCCCTACCAGAAACCAGACCAGAACTGAACCAGAATTCGAGTTCTCTGCCAAGAGGAGGTGATCAGTCTCCAATCCTCAGCTCAGGTTGAGGCCCTTCAACCAGATTCCTGTGTCCAAGATGGGGGGACTAGAAAAAACTGTAGGATAGGATAGGAAGGGTTAAGGAGAGGAAAAAAGAGAGAGAAGGGGAGAGAGGTCAATAAAGTCTCTTGTTCCTTACTGGGTCAGGGCACTCTAGCCAGTTGTCCACATCAGGAGGAGACCAGGGACAAAAGGGTCCCTGTTGTGGCTTCTGGGTCTGGTCCATCGGCAGGCAAGCTGCTCCCTGAGCACCCCAAGTGGTCAGGATGTCAGTCGCAGCAGAGAAGAGTCCCCACCAGAGTCACCATTTGTTGCAGGAAGGGGGACCACTTCCAGGGCCCGAAAGTGGACTCTTGTCTAACACTCAGAAATGAATTGTCCGAGGAGACACGTGGGCTGACAAAGCAAGCGATTTTATTGGGAAGGGGCACCCAGGTGGAGAGCAGTAGGGTAAGGGAACCTACCCTACTCACAGTCTTGGTTTTTATAGTGATGGGATTAGTTGTCTTTAGCTAGGCTTTTAGCTAGGCTCAAAGTCCTTCAAGTGGTACACGCCTTCTTCAGCCAAGATGGATGCCAGTGAGAAGGATTCTGGGCGGTGCTCAGACATATGGTGTCTCCTTTTGACCTTTTGAACTCTTCCAGTTGGTGGTGACTTATTAGCTCCATGTTCCTTACCAGGACCTCCTGTAGTAAAACAACTCATGCAAATAGTTACTATGGTGCTTGGCCAGGGTGGGCAGTTTCAGTCAGTGTGCTTCCCCTAACAATGCCAGGTACTTTCCATCAAAGTGGAAGCATTTATTACTTGTGGCAAGTAAAGTCTTAGTCTCTCAGTCATGTTCCACTCTTTGCAACCCTATGGACTGTAGCCCACCATGAAAGTGCCATGGATGACTATAGTTCCTCTATCCATGGAATTCTCTAGACAATAATACTGGAGTAGGTAGCCATTCCCTTCTCCAGGGGATCTTCCCAATCTAGGGATCGAACCCTGGTTTCCTGCATCACAGGCAGATTCTTTATCAACTGAGCCAAGTAAAAAGGTGAAGAAACATCTCTTAAAGAACTGTCTATCCAAACAACAAGATCAGGGAATTCCAAAAGAGCTTCCTTGGTGGTTCAGACAGTAAAGAATCTGCCTGAAAACATGAAAAATTACAGTACCATATATAAAATAGATAGCCAATGGGAATGTGCTGTGTGGCTCAGGAAACTCAAACAGGGGCTCTGTATCAACCTAGAGGGGTGAGATGAGGAAGGAGATGGGAGGGAGGTTCAAAAGGGAGGGGATATATATGTGCCTATGGCTGATTCATGTTGATATTTGACAGAAAACAACAAAATTCTGTAAAGCAATTATCCTTCAATAAAAAATTAATTAATTAAAAAAAAAAAAAAAAGAAGAATCTGCCTGCAATTCAGGAGACCCAGGTTCAACTCCTGGGTTGGGAAGATCCCCTGGAGAAGGGAATTGGCAACCTACTCCAGTATTCTTGCCTGGAGAATTCCATGAACAGAGGAACCTGGTGGGCTATAGTCCTCAAGTCCAAAGAGTTGGACACAACTGAGTGACTAACACTTTCACTTTCAAGCTAAGGGCGGCTGCATATTTATGAAAGGACAAGTGCAATCTTTGACATAGAGGTGAAGTTCTAGAGGTGCTTGGGCAGTGGGACAATAGACTCAGACAGATGTCGCTGTACAAAGCACAGCAGCTATCCCCGCCCCTGGGGTGGAGATTTTAGCATTAAAATGAGGCGAGGTTACTCTAGGTTGACAAAATCCAGGCATCTAATTGAATGAAGTCAAGAGGGTCAACAAAGGTCAGCATCATCAATTCTTACACTCCAGTTACTCTTGAGGTTGAATTCTCCAGGGGGTTTGGATCCTGCAAAACAGCTCAAGAATGTACTTCAGGGTGATCTGTACCATTATGGTCTGGGCACATGTTGGAAAAGAATTTCCAGTCATGAGACAGAATGAGAGGGAAATAAAGTTTATTAGAATGGCTCAAGGGAGAACCAACATTGAACAGGGGTCCCAGATCCACTTTTATAGCCAGGATACAAGGAGTGGGATAGGGATATTGTGGGTCATTTGCTGATTGGATGAGGCATGTATACTGGGTAGGGGGAAGAATGAGGCAAATGCCTTCTCTTTATGGAGTAGGAGGGGAGACAGGTTATACTGCTCTGAAATCCATTAATAGTTAGAACATGGGGGAGGGAAGGACAATAAAGGCTTGGTTTTTCCGTTCCTGTATTGCAAACCCTCCTGGGTTTTATCTGCTCTTTCGTCCTTGGATCACCACATTCCTCTCCTCTTTTAGGGCCAATTCTTTGGCCCCTGTTGATACCCTGCTCATGTTTAACTATCTACGTATTTCCCTTCTCAGGCATTTGGGAACACAGTCTCAAAGGAAAAGGGGCAATGACCGCTCTGACTTCTTCAGGCTGTACAGGGGCATTGTGGGGCTCTGGGTTCCCTTTGCTGGCTCTCTCTCAGGGTGCATTTACAGAGGGAGATGACAGTCCATGGACTAATAAGGTGACTTGTTTCAGCATTGTCTAGATGTTGGTCAGGGAATATTCTTGTCATACTACAACTTTTTTTTTTTTTTCATACTACAGCTTTAGATTTGTTGTATTCTAGAAGAAACAAACTTAACAAAAAAGTTAAAGGTACATGGCCCAAAGATTAATAGAAATAGAAAAGCTGATCAGGAGCTAGCCAGGAGAACCAGGACCTGACATTGGTTCGTGACATTAGTATTTCTCTAGGTATGAGAAGATGCAAGAATTTGGGCTCATAAATTCTTTACCTGAAAACATCTGACTATCTGAAGGCTGATTCTTCTGGGTTTTCCCCAGAGCACAGAATGCCTTATTTCTGATCTCCACCCTGAACTCCTTTCAGGGGGTGTTGAAGGTCAGCAGCTTGCAGTGGTCATGATGTAATCTTTGTAGAGGCAGCTGGCCAGTGCCAACTTCCAGTCAGCAAGGCCTCTTCATAACCCCATGTTCAACCATGCTTTGGGGCATTTCATGGCCATCGTGTCCCACGGTGCTGGGAAGGCTCATTCCCAGATCTACCAAAGATTCCATTGACAAGCCACTCAGTGTGTTGTTACTAGACCAGGCCTTGCAAGTGGCAAAAGTGTCCGGACCATACCTGTCTTACTAGCCTCTTGGTCCAGGAAAACATTCCCTCTTGTTGCTTCATCACATATCTAGAGTTCAGTTCAGTTCAGTCGCTCAGTCGTGTCTGACTCTTTGTGACCTCATGGACTGCAGCACGCCAGGCCTTCCTGTCCATCACCAACTCGTGGAGTTTGCTCAAGCTCATGTCCATTGAGTCGGTGATGCCATTCAACCATCTCATCCTCTGTCGTCCCCTTCTGCTCCCGCCTTCAATCTTTCCAGCATCAGGGTCTTTTCAAGTAAGTCAGTTCTTCACATCAGGTGGACAAAGTATTGGAGATTCAGCTTCAACACGAGTCTTTCCAGTGAAAATTCAGGACTGATATCCTTATCTAGAGTTACACTAGTACAATCATTGATCACATATGGAACTTCATATCAACATTTTATCACAGGCTCAGTCACACATTTAGTAACATAAGAAACAATCTTCTGAAACAAGCAACATAGAAAACAATATAACTAGCAGTTATTAGTAAGGTCATAAGTAAGAATTATAAGTCAAGAACTTTCATTAGGTAGAGCCCAGTATACCCCCAGTCATCTGACTTCATTTGTTAAATGACTGGTGTTAATCTCCTGGTTGTATATCATGGAGCATCTGATCTTTATCTGAAGATTGCTTACTGAGATAAGCTTTAGAAACAAACTTAGAGTGTCCTTTTTAGTAACGTAATTAAATCTTTCAGCAATATAACACAACAACAAGGAACTATCTCAGAACTGAGTCTTAGTAAACACTAGACCTTAATTAACAAAACTAGAAACTTAGTTTTACAATTAGCAAAAACTTAATATTCAGTGAAACATAATTTTTTCCCAAGAAGATTGGAAAATGTACCTTTAAAACAGAACTAGGAGTCTTTGTAACTGATTTATTGCATTTACTATCGTTAATGTTCTTGCTTGATAATAGTGCATTTGTTCCTGAATTCTTTCCTCTTTCAGAAGTCTGATGGGACAGAGTAACTGCTAGATCTAAAGCTGATCAGCTTTGTTTTTTTCAAAATCATTGATTACTGAAACCTATTCTTCGATCCGTATGAAAACCTAGAAGACCATAATTTACCTTTCCCCAAATCATCAGTAAAGAGAAAAAAGGTGAATTTTAAAGTTCACTCTGAAATAAGGTTTGTCCAGTGTGTTACAGTTTCTCTGATTGCCTGGTATTCTACTTCTGAAAGATATGACATACTGATGTAAACACATCCCTTCCTTATTACTGTCTTGCTAACAAGATTAGTGGCATTTTGTTTAGACTGGTCAGTGAAGACTGTTCAGCTAATCATTTATGGGACAAAGAATGGAAATTTAGAGGATCCGAGTCTGGCTTTGTCATAGGGATGTGACATAGACCTTGAATTAAAAGGCAGTTGAAGACAGTATTATGATAGGAGTGGAGGCTGAACTCTGTAACATTTGCAAGTTTTCTTCTCCACAAAATGTTAGAGATAGTAACCTAACTGGTCCTGTGAAGTTAATAAAAATAAACCCCACAAAATCAGATGCCAAATGTGTTTTTGTGTTTAACTGATGTATCCCTGGTACATAGCTGGTACATGCTCAGGATCCTCAATAGATATTTACTGATTCAAAGATCTCATAAGGCAGAAGGACTCCTGCTTCTCCAACATACATAAACCCTAAAGAGTGATGACTCAAGGGTCTTGGAAAGGTGTTTCTGTTGTGATGATGTGGCATGTATAGATCTTATGCTATTAATTTATTTTCAGTGTGTATCATCATCCTGCTACTGAGTCCAAGCTGACTCTGCTTAATGCACAACAGACCAATGAATCTGAGAGACAAGTTGCTGAGGCAAGGAGTATGACTTTATTCAGAAAATTGGCTGATCAAGAAGATTGGACTAACATCTCAGAGTAACCATTTTGTTGGGTCCTAGATGCCAGGTTTTTTTAATAGAGTCAGAGAGAGAGGCAAAGAGGAGCTTAAAGTCAAAAGGCAGAACAGAGAGGGAGAGGCAGTGAGGAAGTAAAGTAAAAAAGGGTCTTCAGTCATGCAAAACATCGGGAAGGGTCAGCCTTTAGAGGGATGTGTTAATTTCTACTACTTACAGGTGGCCAGGGTCAGATTATCTCTCTATGAGCTGAACAAAGGCACTTCAGTTTATAGGCAGGCAGAGGACAGGAACTGAAGAACTATGGACAGAGATTCCTAACATTGTACAGGAGGCAGTGACCAAAACCATCCCAAGAAAAAGAAATTCAACAAGGGAAAATGGTTGTCTGAGGAGGCCTTACAAATAGCTGAGAAAAGAAGAGAAGTGAAAGGCAAAGGAGAAAAGGAAAGATATACCCATCTGAATACAGGTTTCAAAGAATAGCAAGAAGAGCTTTTAAAAAGCATTCTTAAGTGAACAGTGCAAAGAAAAAGAGGAAGAAAATAGAATGAGAAAGACTAGCAATCTTTTCAAGAAACTCAGAGATACAAAGGGAACATTTCATGCAAAGATGGGCACAATAAAGGACAGAAATGGTATGGAACTAACAGAAGCAGAAGATAATAAGAAGAGGTGGCAAGAATACACAGAAGAACTATCCAAGAAAGATATTAATAATCCAAATAACTAAGATGGTGTGTTCATTCACCTAGAGCCAGATATCCTAGAGTGTGAAGTCAAGTGGGCCTTAGGAAGCATCACTATAAACAAAGCTAGTGGAGGTGATGGAATTCCAGTGGAACTATTCCAAATCCTGAAAGATGATGCTGTGAAAGTGTTGCACTCAATATGCCGGTAAATTTGGAAAACTCAGCAGTGGCCACAGGACTGGAAAAGGTCAGTTTTCATTCCAATCCCAAAGAAAGGCAATACCAAAGACTGCTCAAATTACTGAACAATTGTACTCATTTCTCATGCTAGCAAGGTCGTGCTCAAAATCCCTCAAACTAGGCTTCAGTAATACATGAACCAAGAGCTACCAAGTGTACAAGTTGGATGTAGAAAAGGCAGAGAAACCAGAGATCAAACTGCCAACATAAACTGGGTCATAGAAAAAGCAAGCGAATTCCAGAAAAACATCTGCTTCATTGACTGTGCTAAAGCCTTTGACTGCCTGGATCACAACAAACTGTGGAAAATACTTCAAGAAATGGAATATCAGACCACCTTACCTGCCTCCTGAGAAATCTGTATGCAGGTCAAGAAGCAACAGTTACAACCCAAACAGAGTACAGGGGAGTGGTTCCAAATTGAGAAAGGAGTACATCAAGGCTGTACATTGTCACTTGCTTATTTAACTTATATGCAGAGTACACCATGTGAAATGCCAGGCTGGCTGAAGCACAAGCTGAAATCAAGATTGCCGGGAGAAGTATCAATAACCTCAGATATGCAGATGACACCACCCAAATGGCAGAAAATGAAGAAGAACTAAAGAGCCTCCTGATGAAACTGAAAGAGGAGCATGAAAAAGCTGGCTTAAAACTCAACATTAAAAAAACAAAGATCTTGGCATCCAGTCCCATCATTTCATGGCAAAGAGATGGGGAAGAAAAGGAAACAGTGACAGACTTTTTATTCTCTTGGGTTCCAAAATCACTGCAGATGGGGACCTGAGCCATGAAATTAAAAGATGCTTGCTCCTTGGAAGAAAAGCTATGATCAACCTAGACAGCATATTAAGAAGCAGAGACATCACTTTTCTGACAAAGGTCCGTATAATCAAAGCTATGGTTTTTCCAGTAGTCATGTGTGTATATGAGAGTTGGACCATAAAGAAGGTTGAGCACCAAAGAATTGATGCTTTTGAACGGTGGTGTTGAGAAGTCTCTTGAAAGTCCCTTGGACTGCAAGATCAAACCAGTCACTCCTAAAGGAAATCAACCCTGAATATTCATTGGAAAGACTGATGTGAAGCTGAAGCTCCTATACTTTGGCCACCTGATGTGAAAAGTCAACTCATTGGAAAAGACTCTGATGTGGGGAAAGATTGAGGGCAGAAGAAGGGGGTGACAGAGGATGAGATGGTTGGATGGAATCACCAACTCAATGGACATGAGTTTGAGCAAACTTGGGGAGATAGTGAAGTACAGGAAAGCCTGACATGCTGCAGTCCATGGGGTTGCAAAGAGTTGGACAGGACTGAGAAACTGAACACCAACAACTACAAGAAACTGTTGATATAAGAAGGACACCTTGACCTCTTCTCTGTCTTCCTGAAAGAAGGAAATGAATCCTCAATGTGAAAGGTGCCCTCCCTGCACTGAGAGGTAGAAAGACATCCTTACCACCAAAGACAAGGAGTTCAGATGGAGAAGCCTATGTAGACAAACTCACCACTTCTTTACTCATATACTCAGTTTAAATTCCTTACTAATTAGGCACACAAACCTAAGTTTTTTTGTCCTGTCAAATCCTCACAAATGTATTGTTTCTTTATATGTGTGTGTATTTAGTTGCTCAGCCATGTCCTACCCTTTGAGGCCCCATGAATTTTAGACCACTAGGGTCCTCTGTTCATGGAATTTTCCAGGCAAGAATACTGGAATGGGTAGCCATTTCCTTCTCCAGGGTATCTTCCCAATCCACGGATCAAATCCCAGTCTATTACATCGCCTGCACTGGCAGTTGGACTGTTTACCACTAGAGCCACCTGGAAAGCCCTATTGTTCCCTTATATGACAAGATATAAGAGCTCCCTGCTTTTGGTCACTCTCTGAGTATCATTTTATAATCTCCTGTGGATGTGAAATTTAAATGGCTTCTCTTCTGTTATTCTGTCTTGTGTCAGTTTTATTATTTGTCTAGCCACAAGTGCTCAAGATGGGTAGAGGAGGAAATTTCGTCCTCTCCAACAAGGAACTGCCAGGCTGTTATCCAAAACAAATGCACCATTTTATATTCTCAACTGCAACATGGCAGAGTTCCAATGTCTACATCTTTACCACATTTTCTGTCTTTTTGATTATGACCATTCTAGGAGCTGGAGTCGGAAATGGCAACCCACTCCAGTATTCTTGCCTGGAAAATTCCATGGACAGTGGAGCCTAAGAGGCTACAGTCCAGGGGGTCACAAAGAGTCAAACACGACTGAGCACACACACACACACACACACACACACTGTAGGGAGCATGAAGTATAGGTATCTCATTGTAGTTTTGATTTGCATTGCCTTGATGGTTAATGATATTGATTATCTTTTCGTGTGCATATTGGCCATTTATATATCTTCTCTAGAGAAGTATCTGGAGAAGGCAATGGCACCCCACTCCAGTATTCTTGCCTGGAAAATCCCATGGATGGAGGAGCCTGGAAGGCTGCAGTCCATGGGGTCGCTGAGGGTCAGACACGACTGAGCAACTCCACTTTCACTTTTCACTTTCATGCATTGGAGAAGGAAATGGCAACTCACTCCAGTGTTCTTGCCTGGAGAATCCCAGGGACGGGGGAGCCTGGTGGGCTGCCGTCTATAGGGTCGCACAGAGTCAACACAACTGAAGCGACTTAGCAGCAGCAGCAGCAGCAGAGAAGTATCTATTCGGATACTTTGTCTATTTTTAAGTGGGCTATTCATCTTTCTATTGTTGTGCTTTAAGATTCTTTAAAATATATTCTGGATATTAATCACTGGATATGATTTTCCCAAATTCTGTAAGTTGTCCCTTTACTTTCTTGATCATGTCCTTTGAAGCACAAACTTTTTAATTTTGATGAAAACAGAAATTCTTTTCTTGATTGCACTTTCAATGTCATGTCTAAGAAATGACATTGCCTAACCCAAAGATTTATGCTGAAGTTTACTTCTAAGAGTTTTAGCTCTTACTTATACATCTTTGATCCATTTTGAGTTAATTTTTGTGTGAAGGATATTAAGTGTTGGAAGGAAGAAGCTTGAAGTGGAGCCCAACATCATTATTTTGTATGTAGATTCAATTGTCCCAGCACCATTTGTTGAAAACACTAGTCTTTCCCCCACTGAACTGTCTTACATCCTTGTTGAAAATCAAGTGACCTATATTTTTCTTAAACTCTTTTCAATGTCTCTACTTAAATGTGCAGTTTCCTACTGGATCTTGACCACCAGAAGTGGTCCCAGGAAATAGCCCTTCAAAAAGTGACACTGAGATTAGGTTGCTAACATACTTGAGAAGCAGTGGCTACCCACCTTGCTGAAGGAAAGTGAACACTGATAATCCACAGAGTAGTGGCATCATGATTACTCAAGTATCAGTTGTAGCCTAGGTTGATGTGCAGGTTGAAGGCCCTGGGAGATCAAATCACTTATGGCATGTAGCTGCTGTGGTGACATTAGAGATTATAAGGATTTGGGATATTTCTGGTGGCCCTACAAAAGGCAAAGGACAAATTGATTCAGAAACTGAGTAAAACATTAAAAAGCCTTCATAGCAGCTTTGAGGTTGCAAAGCCAATGTAGGCAAACATCAAGCACAGGGCCTAAATGTAATTATTAGTGTTGTAACAAAACATACTCAACCCTATCAGGATCTCTTTTATAAAAGTAAAGGTACTTGTGGGTGAGAGGTAGACCCTAAGACATAGGATAGACTCATAGGCAGATGTGAATGAGGTGAAGAATTTTAAAATCCTGAATACTCACTGGTCCCCATCCACCACCAAACCATTTTCCTGACAGAAAGCAGATCCTCCTTAGCTATTTGAGGAAACTGGTCTTCCTCTGAATAAAATTCCTTTGATGAATATACCTTCACTTCCCAAGACCATGATAATTCTCTGAACCCCCTGTACTATTTTCATTCTCTGTAGTCCCACAGTAAGGGTTATATCCAACATAAATGTCTTTGTTTGCTTTGGTTGCTGTAACAAAGTACCACAAATTGGGTGACATAAACAACAGAATTTATTATCTCACAGTTCCGAAGACTAGACTCCAAGATCAAGGTATCAGCAAGATTGGTTACTTCCAAGGACTGTGAGAGAGACTGCTCATCTGTGCTGCTGGTTTGTTGACACTCTGGTATTTCTTTCTGGTAGAAATATAGTTTCACCTGCTTCTGTGTTTACTTGGTGTTCTCCCTGTGTGCATGTTCTGTGTTTGTAAGGACAAAAGTCATATTGGATTAGAGTGTACCTAATGCCTTCATTTTGACTTGGTTACCTCTATAGAGACCCTATTTCCAAATAAGGCCATGTTCTGAGGCAGCGAGCATTAGGACTCAACATATAAAATTTGGAAGAGATACAATTCAACCTATAATGATAACACAGGTACAGGACCTTCAGTTCAGTTCAGTTCAGTCACTCAGTCATTTCTGACTCTTTGAGATCCTATGGACTCCAGCATACCAGGCTTCCCTGTCCATTACCAACACCCGGAGCTTGCTCAAACTCATGTCCATTGAGTCAGTGATGCCATCCAACCATATCATCCTCTGTCATACCCTTCTCCTCCTGCCTTCAACCTTTCCAGCATCAGTGTCTTTTCTAATGAGTCAGTTTTTCGCATCACGTGGCCAAAGTATTGGAGCTTCAGCTTTAGCGTCAGTCCTGCCAATGAATATTTAGGATTGATTTCCTTAAGGATTGATTGGTTTGATCTCCTTGCAGTCCAAAGGACTCTCAAGAGTCTTCTCTAGCACCACAAGTCAAAAGAATCAATTCTTTGGCACTCAGCCTTTTTTATGGTCCAACTCTCACATCTATACCTGACTACTGGAAAAACCATAACTTTGACTATAGGGACCTTTGTTGGCAAAGTGATGTCTCTGCTTTTTCATATACTGTCTAGATTTATCATTGCTTTTCTTCCAAGGAGCAAGTGTCTTTTAATTTCAAAGCTGCAGTCACAATCTGCACTGATTTTGGAGCCCAAGTAAAGAAAATGGGTCACTACTTCCACTTTTTCCTTTTCTATTTGCTATGATGTGATGGGACTGGATGCCATGATCTTTGTTTTTTGAATGTTGAGTTTCAAGTCAGCATTTTCACTCTCCTCTTTCACCCTCAAAATTTTCTGCCATTAGAGTGGTATCATCTGTATATCTAAGGCTGTTGATATTTCTCCCAGCAGTCTTGATTCCAGCTTGTGATTCATCCAGCATGGCATTTCCCATGATGTACTCTGCATAGAAGTTAAAAAACGAGGGTAACAATATACAGCCTTGTTGTATTCCTTTCCCAATTGTGAACTAATCAGTTGTTCCATGTCCAGTTCTAACTATTGCTTCTTGACCTGCATGTAGGCTTCTCGGGAGACAAGTAAGATCTCTTTAAGAATTTTTCATTGCTTGTTGTGATCCAGACAGTCAAAGGCTTTAGCATAGTCAATGAAGCAGAAGTAGATGGTTTTCTGGATTTCTGTTGCTTTTTCTATGACCCAATGTATGTTGACAATTTAATCTCTGCTTCCTGTGCCTCTTCAAAACCAAGCTTGAACATCTGGAAGTTCTTGTTTCAGGTACTGCTGAAGCCTAGCTCAAAGGATTTTGAGTATTACCTTGCTAGCATGTGAAATGAGTACAATTGTGCAATAGTTTGAAAATTATTTGGCATTGTCTTTCTTTACAATTAGAATGAAAGCTGATGTTTTCTAGTCCTGTGGTCACTCATATAGTCACCTGGAACAGACAAATTCACAGAGACAGAAAGTAAAATACGTTACCAGGGGCTGGGGAGAGAGGAGAATGGGTAGTTATTGTTTAATGGGTAAGGAGTTTCAATTTAGGATGATAAAAATGTTCCAGAAAAGAATAGTGGTTGTACAACATTGTGAGTGCAATTAATGCTACTGATTCTACACTTAAAAATGGCAAATTTTATGTTATGTATATTTTATCACAATAAAAATGTAGACAAACATTACTAGCTCTATAAATTTACATATAATGTAAGCTTTTCCTTCATTTTGTGGTAGAAACATTAAAGCAATGATTCTTAAATAATTGAAATTAAAAGAATTTCAAATATCACTTATATTAGAGAAGAAAACACCAAAAAAGAGAAAAGCCCACCACGCTTTTAAAAATAATTAACAAAATGTACTCCATAACATGTGCATATTTTTTATTTATGTTCATATGTTATACATATGAACATAAATGTTATAAAATTTTTAACTATATATGTAATATATATTTGTGGGAAATGACATATATCATGAGAAAGAAAAGTTACGTGACAAAAAATAAATAGCTTTCAGGGAAGAATACAAACTATCTTAAACAATTTACAAAATTCACAGTTTCCTGAACTTTAACAGCATCAACAAGGACCATTTACTGAGAGGATGTGGCTAGAGGTTTTCTAATGAACTCTGTTCATTTCCAAAGCAAACCATTCAATATCACAGTAATCCAAGTCTATGCCCCAACCAGTAACGCTGAAGAAACTGAAGTTGAACGGTTCTGTGAAGACTTACAAGACTTTTTAGAACTAACACCCAAAAGAAGATATCCTTTTCATAATAGGGGACTGGAATGCAAAGTAGGAAGTCAAGAAACACCTGGAGTAACAGGCAGATTTGGCCTTGGAGTATGGAATGAAGCAGGCAAAGGCTAATAGAGTTTTGCCAAGAGAATGCACTGGTCATAACAAACACCCTCTTCCAACAACACAAGAGAAGACTCTACACATGGACATCACCAGATGGTCAACACCAAAATCAGATTGATTATATTCTTTGCAGCCAAAGAAGGAAAAGCTCTATACAGTCAACAAAAACAAGACCGGAGCTGACTGTGGCTTAGATCATGAACTCCTTTTTGCCAAATTCAGATTTAAATTGAAGAAAGTGGGGAAAACCACTAGACCATTCAGGCATGACCTAAATCAAATTTCTTATGATTATACAGTGGAAGTGAGAAATAGATTTAAGGGCCTAGATCTGTCAGATAGAGTGCCTGACGAACTATGGAATAAGGTTCGTGACATTGTACAGGAGACAGGGACCATCCCCATGGAAAAGAAATGCAAAAAAGCAAAATGGCTGTCTGAGGAGGCCTTACAAATAGCTGTGAAAAGAAGAGAAGTGAAAAGCAAAGGAGAAAAGGAAAGATATAAGCATATGAATGCAGAGTTCCAAAGAATAGCAAGGAGAGATAAGAAAGCCTTCCTCATCGATCAAAGCAAAGAAATAGAGGAAAACAATAGAATGGGAAAGACTAGAGATCTCTTCAAGAAAATTAGAGATACCAAGGGAACATTTCATGCAAAGATGGGCTCGATAAAGGACAGAAATGGTATGGACCTAAAAGAAGCTGAAGATATTAAGAAGAGGTGGCAAGAATACACAGAAGAACTGTACAAAAAAGATCTTCATGACCCAGATAATCACAATGGTGTGATCACTGATCTAGAGCCAGACATCCTGGAATGTGAAGTCAAGTGGGCCTTAGAAAGCATCACTATGAACAAAGCTAGTGGAGGTGATGGAATTCCAGTTGAGCTATTTCAAATCCTGAGAGATGATGCTGTGAAAGTGCTGCACTCAATATGCCAGCAAATTTGGAAAACTCAGCAGTGGGCACAGGACTGGAAAAGGTCAGTTTTCATTCCAATCCCAAAGAAAGGCAATGCCAAAGAATGCTCAAACTACTGCACAATTGCACTCATCTCATACGCTAGTAAAGTAATGCTCAAAATTCTCCAAACCAGGCTTCAGCAGTATGTGAACTGTGAACTTCCAGATGTTCAAGCTGGTTTTAGAAAAGGCAGAGGAACCAGAGATCAAATTGCCAACATCCACTGGATCATGGAAAAAGCAAGAGAGTTCCAGAAAAACATCTATTTCTGCTTTATTGACTATGCCAAAGCCTTTGACTGTGTGGATCGCAATAAACTGTGGAAAATTCTGAAAGAGATGGGAACACCAGACCACCTGACCTGCCTCTTGAGAAACCTGTATGCAGGTCAGGAAACAACAGTTAGAACTGGACATGGAACAATAGACTGGTTCCAAATAGGAAAAGGAGTACGTCAAGGCTGTATCCTGTCACCCTGTTTATTTAATTTCTATGCAGAGTACATCATGAAAAACGCTGGGCTGGAAGAAGCACAAGCTGGAATCAAGATTGCCAGGAGAAATATCAATAACCTCAGATATGCAGATGACACCACCCTTATGGCAGAAAGTGAAGAGGAACTCAAAAGCCTCTTGATGAAAGTGAAAGAGGAGAGTGAAAAAGTTGACTTAAAGCTCAACATTCAGAAAAGGAAGATCATTGCATCCGGTCCCATCACTTCATGGGAAATAAATGGGGAAACAGTGGAAAGAGTGTCAGAATTTATTTTTCTGGACTCCAAAATCACTACAGATGGTGACTGCAGCCATGAAATTAAAAGATGCTTACTCCTTGGAAGGAAAGTTATGACCAACCTAGATAGCATATTCAAAAGCAGAGACATTACTTTGCCAACAAAGGTTCGTCTAGTCAAGGCTATGGTTTTTCCTGTGGTCGTGTATGGATGTGAGAGTTGGACTGTAAAGAAGGCTGAGAGCCGAAGAATTGATGCTTTTTAACTGTAGTGTTGGAGAAGACTCTTAAGAATCCCTTGGACTGCAAGGAGATCCAACCAGTCCATTCTGAAGGAGATCAGCCTTGGGATTTCTTTGGAAGGAATGATGCTAAAGCTGAAACTCCAGTACTTTGGCCACCTCATGGGAAGAGTTGGCTCACTGGAGAAGAATCTAATGCTGGGAGGTATTGGGGGCAAGAGGGAAAGGGGACGACAGAGGATGAGATGGCTGGATGGCATCACTGACTGGATGGATGTAAGTCTCAGTGAACTCCGGGAGTTGGTGATGGACAGGGAGGCCTGACGTGCTGCAATTCATGGGGTTGAAGACAGTCGGACATGACTGAGCGACTGATCTGATCTGATCTGATCTGAACTTGGGAACAGTTACTTAATTTTTCACTGCTTCAATTTCCTGTCCACAAAATGGCAGTTAATAATAATCTTGTTTGAATGACTAATAAGATAATGTATATAAGATTTTTATATCTCAGATGGTAAAGAATCTGCCTATAGTGCAGCAGACCTGGGGTTTATCCCTGGGTTGGGAAGATCCCCTGGAGAAGGATATGGCTACTTGAGTATTCTTGCCTGGAGAATCCCATGGACAGAGGAGCCTGGCAAGCTACAGTCCATGGGGTAGCAAAGAGTTCGACATGATGAAGTGACTAAGGCTTTCATTCTCACTTCACATATAAGATTTTTAGTACTATGCCTGGCACAAATGAATGACATGGTATTACAAGTGATGGACTGTGTAACGGGCTGAAAATGACTTACATGGCACAAGGTGCAGTTTGAGCCTGTGGTCTGCTCACTCTAGGTTCGGACAATGTGGTGGGTGTGCTAGACGGGTGGCCAGATTTAAGAGGAAGAGAAGAATCTCCTGAAAACCTCTCTTTCCTCTGAGAGGAAGACAGGGTTAAGAAGAAAAAGTTTAGTTCAAGGAAAAGAGGCTAAAGTAAGAAAGGAGAATAGCAATGCAATACTCAGTGTAATCTACTGGTCACAATCTCTGTCTACAGTGCAATTCAATTAAAAATTTATTGTAAAAATAGAGTGAAATGTATTTGGTAATTTAAAACACACCACTAAATAATCCATGGAACCAAGCAGAAATCTTAATAAAAATTAAGAAATCTTAAACTGAGTGATAATGAAAAGTACCAAATATCAAAGTTGGGGTGCATCTGAAGCAACAAGAAGTGAGTGGTTCTCCCCTGCTGGTCTAACAGCTAAGACTCCATGCTCCCAATACAGGGGGCTCCCACTTTATCCCTGGTCAGGGATCTAGAGCCTGCATGCTGAAATGAAGACCGAGTATAACCAAAATAAATTAAAAAAAAAAAAAAAAAAAAAAACCACCATGTAGAGAATTTTTTATTTCTCTCTCTCTCTCTTTTTTTTTTTTTTTGGTTTTATGTCTATAAAATGTCTATATCAAGAAATAGGAAAGGCTGGAAATTAAGCTTAAGGAGTTTTTTTTGTGTGTGTTTGTTTTATGTCTGTAAAATGTCTTTATCAGGAAATAGGAAAGGCTGGAAATTAAGTTTAAGGAGTTTTTTAAAAAATGAGCAATTGAATAAATAAAAGTTCAGTTCAGTTCAGTTCAATCATTCAGTCGTGTCCGACTCTTTGTGACTCCATGAATTGCAGCACACCAGGCCTCCCTGTCCATCACCAACTCCCAGAGTTCACTCAGACTCACATTCATCGAGTCAGTGATGCCATCCAGCCATCTCATCCTCTGTCGTCCCCTTCTCCTCCTGCCCCCAATCCCTCCCAGCATCAGAATCTTTTCCAATGAGTCAACTCTTTGCATGAGTTGGCCAAAGTCCTGGAGTTCCAGCTTTAGCAACATTCCTTCCAAAGAAATCCCAGGGATGATCTCCTTCCGAATGGACTGGTTGGATCTCCTTGCAGTCCAAGGGACTCTCAAGAGTCTTCTCCAACACTACAGTTAAAAAGCATCAATTCTTCGGTGCTCTCACATCCATACATGACCACAGGAAAAACCATAGCCTTGACTAGATGGATATTTGTTGGCAAAGTAATATCTCTGCTTTTGAATATGCTATCTAGGTTGGTCATAACTTTTCTCCAAGGAGTAAGTGTCTTTTAATTTCATGGCTGCAGTCACCATCTGTAGTGATTTTGGAGCCCAAAAAAATAGTCTGACACTGTTTCCACTGTTTCCCCATCTATTTCCCATGAAGTGATGGGACCGGATGCCATGATCTTTGTTTTCTGAATGTTGAGTTTTAAGCCAACTTTTTAACTCTCCTCTTTCACCTTCACCAAGAGGCTTTTTAGTTCCTCTTCATTTCTGCCATAAGGGTGGTGTCATCTGCATATCTGAGGTTACTGATATTTCTCCCAGCAATCTTGATTCTAGCTTGTGCTTCTTCCAGCCCAGCGTTTCTCATGATGTACTCTGTGTAGAAGTTAAATAAGCAGGGTGACAGTATACAGCCTTGATGTACTCCTTTTCCTATTTGGAACCAGTCTGTTGTTCCATGTCCAGTTCTAACTGTTGCTTCCTGACCTGCATACAGGTTTCCCAAGAGGCAGGTCAGGTGGTCTGGTATTCCCATCTCTTGAAGAATTTTCCACAGTTTATTGTGATGCACATAGTCAAAGGCTTTGGCATAGTCAATAAAGCAGAAGTAGATGTTTTTCTGGAACTCTCTTGCTTTTTCCATGATCCAGCGGATGTTGGCCATTTGATCTCTGGTTCCTCTGCCTTTTCTAAAACCAGCTTGAACATCTGGAAGTTCACAGTTCACATACTGCTGAAGCCTGGTTTGGAGAATTTTGAGCATTACTTTACTAGCATGTGAGATGAATGCAATTGTGTGGTAGTTTCTGCTTTCTTTGGCATTGCCTTTCTTTGGGATTGGAATGAAAACTGACCTTTTCCAGTCCTGTGGCCACTGCTGAGTTTTCCAAATTTGCTGGCATATTGAGTACAGCACTTTCACAGCCTCATCTCTCAGGATTTGAAATAGTGCAACTGGAATTCCATCACCTCCACTAGCTTTGTTCGTAGTGATGCTTTATAAGGCCCACTTGACTTCACATTACAGGATGTCTGGCTCTAGGTCAGTGATCACACCATCGTGATTATCTGGGTCATGAAGATTTTTTTTGTACAGTTCTTCTGTGTATTCTTGCCACCTCTTCTTAATATCTTCAGCTTCTGTTAGGTCCATACCATTTCTGTCCTTTATCTAGCCCATCTTTGCATGAAATGTTCCCTTGCTATCTCTAATTTTCTTGAAGAGATCTCTAGTCTTTCTCATTCTTTTGTTTTCCTCTATTTCTTTGCATTGATCGCTGAGGAAGGCTTTCTTATCTCTCCTTGCTTTTCTTTGGAACTCTGCATTCAGAAGCTTATATCTTTCCTTTTCTCCTTTGCTTTTCACTTCTCTTCTTTTCACAGCTATTTGTAAGGCCTCCTCAGACAGCCATTTTGCTTTTTTGCATTTCTTTTCCATGGGGATGGTCTTGATCCCTGTCTCCTGTACAATGTCACGAACCTCATTCCATAGTTCATCAGGCACTCTATCTATCAGATCTAGTCCGTTAAATCTATTTCTCACTTCCACTGTATAATCATAAGGAATTTGATTTAGGTCATGCCTGAATGATCTAGTGGTTTTCCCTACTTTCTTCCATTTAAGTCTGAATTTGGCAATAAGGAGTTCATGATCTGAGCCACAGTCAGCTCCTGGTCTTGTTTTTGTTGACTGTATAGATCTTCTCCATCTTTGGCTGCAAAGAATATAATCAGTCTGATTTTGGTGTTGACCATCTGGTGATGTCCATGTGTAGAGTCTTCTCTTGTGTTGTTGGAAGAGGGTGTTTGCTCTGAAAAGTGTGTTCTGTTGGCAAAACTCTATTAGCCTTTGCCCTGCTTCATTCTGTATTCCAAGGCCAAATTTGCCTGTTATTCCAGGTGTTACTTGACTTCCTACTTTTGCGTTCCAGTCCCCTATAATGAAAAGGACATCTTTTTTGTGTGTTATACAAATAAATGTATGCAAATTAATTTGAAAATTTAGATCAAAAATTCAAAATTTTAGACTTCCTTGATGGTCCAGTCGTTAAGATTTTGCACTTCCACCGCAAGCAGTGAGTGTTCCATCCCTGGGCAGGGAAATTAAACATGACTTGAGGCATGCCTCCACCCACCAAAAAAAAGAGAGAGAAAAATTTTTAATTTTAGAAAAAAGATAACTTACCAAAACTTATTGAAGAAGAAATAGAAGCTTAAGTAGTTCCATCACTAGTAAAGTACTTCAAATACAGTAGCCTTTCCTTCCTTCAGGGGATCATCCAAACCCAGGGATCAAACCCAGGTCTCCCGCATTACAGGTGGATTGTTTACCAGTTGAGCTACAAGGGAAGTCCAGAAAAATATATGAGACCCTTTAGATTTTAAATGCATTGTATTAGACCTTTAAGAAATAGATCATTGTGATCATATGACTCTTCCAAGTAGTAGGAAAAGAGACAAAGCTCTTGGTAGGAAAGCTGTCAATTGTACACTTAAAATCTTTTTCCCCTTCTTCCAAAGGCAAGAAGACTACAGTGGACATGTATCACCTAGCCAGAGCCTCTGTTTCTCCCTCTGTTGCACTTAGATGCGGTTACGTGAATAAGTTCTCCTCAACTGAATGTGAGCAGACATAAGTACAATGTCCTTCCCTTAATACAGCTTGTGTCCCCACACCACACACTTCTTACCTTTTCCTGCTGGATGAAACATGGATGTAGCTGCAGCTCTTGTTTCAACCATGCAAAGGGAACATAATCCTAAAATCTGGCTTATCCTCAAATTCGAAGAAATCTGGGTTCCTGAATGACAAGGACTGGATCCACCTGGCAAGTTGGGACCCCTGTCCTTGACTTTAATATATTAAATGGAAAACTATATTAAAATGAAAGAGTCAGTTTTTTTAAAATGGAAAAGATATGTCATAAATTAAGAGAAGATATTTACTATACATATTCTCCCTGAAAGATTAGTATTCAAAATATATTTTAAATATCTGACAAATCAGTCAGAAAAAGATATCTTTTAAGATGGGCAAAAGCTATAAACAGTCATTGATATTGATGGTGTTCAGAACATGGTACCACTAAATATAGCAAGTTGGCATTCTAAATATCATAAGCTGAAAGAGTCTGAGAGAACAGCAGAAGCAGAAAGATCACTTTGATTTCCTTCCTTGCCCTTCTTCCCCTAAAACAGGTCATAAAATCCTTCTGTGAAAGGTCTCTCCCTATACCCCTAGGAAACAAGCATCTTTATCTCCAAAGAGGAAGGCACACTGAGAATGTAAACAAACAAGACTTGCTAAGTTTTTCCTAGTTTACTGCACTTCCCTCATACTCCTTAACCTGTCATATTCCCCCACACCTATCCACTCTTCATTAAACCTACTGTAAAAATACTGTTTCTCTGGGTCTTCATTTTCTTATCAAGGCTTCCCTGTGCATAAAACTTATACTAAATAAATTTGTATGCTTTTCTTCTGTTAATTTATTTTTGTAAGTTTTATTTTTAGACCCAACTGGGGACACTAAAAAGGTTGAGGAAAACTTTTTCTTCCTCTACACTGTTCAGTCAACTTATATATCTTTGTTAACCAAATATTCAACTAAATATGTATTGAATATCCACAATGTTTTAGGCATTACTCTTCGTACTGGGGCTACAAAGTTCTTGAACTCCTGAACTTAAATCCTTGTAGATATGTAATTCACAAAAGTGAAGGGCACAAATAGCCAATAAACATGAAAAGATTCTCATTGCTCATCAAAGCAGCAATCAGATACAATTTTAAACCCATCATGGTTGCAAAATTTAAGTTAGACAATACCAAATTTGGGGAAAATTTTGAAGCAGAAGATATCTTATATACTACTAGGGGTGGGGCACATGATGGGGATTGTAAGTTGCTAAAGCAACACTGGAAGATATGTTGATAATATTTAGTAAACTTGAAGATGTGCCTACATTGTATCTGTATTGTATTATTTTCATCTCTAGGTATGTGCTGTTCATCCAAAATAAAAAGCTGTGATAGAATGAATATAGTATAATACCACTATGTAAAATAAAAACCACACAAAACGATTCTATGTTTTATTTAATAATACATACATATATTGTGAAATAATATAACATGTAATGGAATGATGAAACAACAAACTCAGGGTAATACTTAATTCTTAGAGAGAAAGGTGGGGATATATATAAACTAAGGATTTAAATGCATTGGTATAACTTTTTCCTTTGGCTGGGTAATGAGTATTTTTGTGTTTGCTGAGCTATTCTTTACATATTCTTTACATGTCTTAAATATCAGAAGAAAAAAAAAATTGGGGAATTTCCTGATGGTCCAGTGGTTGGGACTCAGTGCTTCCATCATGGGGGTCCCAGGTTCAATCCCTAGTCAGGTAACTAAGATCCCACAAACCACACAGCATGGCAAAAAAAAAAAAAAAAAAGGTAAATAATAAGATTGGGACTATCCCAAGTTAAATCACAATCAGAAAGGCATGATTGAAATGTTACTGTAACTAAAAAACTGAGGCTTAATGAACAGTGCTTCATTCTCTCTACGGAAGGAATGTTTTTAACTGTCTTGAATTGATCTGTAAGGCATAATAAAAGGGAAGTTGCAGAATAAGAAACTCTAACTAAGCTGGTAAAAAATCCACCTGCAATGCAAATCGAACCCAGTTCAATTCCTGGGTCAGAAAGATCCCCTGGAGGAGGGCATGACAACCCACTCCAGTATTGTTGCTTGGAAAATCCCTATGGACAGAGGTGCCTGGAAGGCTACAGTCAATGGGGTCGCAAAGAGTCAGACATGACTGAGCAACTAAGCACACAGAATCTGGGAAGGACGCTGGGGAGAGGATTCTATACCTGCTTGACTTGACTGAAAACCAGGTAATGTACTTTCAGAGTAACATCTGGCATGCTCATTGATAGTAATATTTATCACAGTAAAGTGACAAATATAAAAGCCAAAATCTCTATATGAGATTTTGAGCCTATGTACCATAATGGCTAGGATTATGTCTGTTTTGTTCACTTTGTATTCTCGACACATGGCACCAAGATAAACACATAATTATTTAATGAAAGAATGGTTAAATGAATCTCTTGAGTTGGTTCAATCAACTTTGGGTATATTTAACAATTTAGTTTGTAAACTAAAGAACAGACCTTGAACTGGATGGTCCTGGCACTATAGCATGAGGAGCCTGTGCACAAGTCTGCTTGTCCTTGAAGAATGGCAGAATTTGCCACCATAACATGTGCATTTTTGGCCATAAGGATTATTTTGAGGTGAAGGTACTTGAAAAATAGCAAATGCAGGAATTCTCCTTATCTGCCTAAAGACAGATCCTCCAAAGGAAACTCAGTTGTCATAAATCTCTTCCCCAAGAGTTTCATCAGTCAGGTAACATTGACTCTTACCACAGGAGAGGAGTTTAGAAGTCAACATCACACCCTGATATACTTGTCATACTATCTCTTTTAAGGATTCATTCGATTTTTCTAAAAACAACTTACTTTCCATTAAGAAGCCTAATCCTCCTTCCCTTACCTCCCTATGACCACATATAAACCCTTCAAATCTCACTGCTATTTGGGATACTCAGTTTTTTCCCCGCTGATGTCTTCATGCTGATACTGATTTCAGACATGTGCAGCAGTAAATGGTGGCAAGCAGTAGCTGGAAGTAAGGTCTTAGTTTCCAAGACCAGGAGTGCTAACCACTGGAGCACAGGGGCCAGCAGTTAGGGCTAGAGCCCCTAGTCCTTGTCTGTCTAGTCAAGAACAAATTTAGGTGAGGTGGCAGAAGGTAAAGCAAGAAGTTTACTGAAAAGTACATGTGGAAAGGCAAAAGGGCAAACTCGGAAAAAGTCGCCCCTTTGGGAAGTTTAAATCCTTTATAAGGGGGCAGTTTTCTGGGTCTTTGTCTCCTTTCAGGCCAATCATCTTGCTTTGTCTCCTCCCCACCTCCCCGGTTAATTTGTCTCAAGACCCTCTCCTGGGGTGCCCTTGCCCTCCTCAGCCAAGATGAATCTCGAAGTGAAGGCTTCCTTTGACTTTTGACTCCAAGGTGCCTTTTTGTAGTGTCTCCCTTGTCCTAAAAAGGGTGGGGAGAGAGAATCCCTTAATCCTTTACTCAAATAGAGTTTTGCCTCTCTGTCCTTGCCATGACTTGAGATGTTTACAAGAGACAAAGACTGGCTGTCTGCCCTATTTCTGTTGCTACTTCCCTTTAAGAGGGTAAACAGGAATCCCTCAACTGGAGCCCATCTATCTCTTAGCTCAATACTACTAAAAATTAATGAATTGGTATGTCTTTTCTCCTGTTAATCTTCCTATTGTTGGTATTTCATAGATCCAGCTATCAAACATAAAAAGTGTATAAAGAAAGTCTTTCCTCCCATACTCTTTATTCAGGCATAATTTAATTCTTCTCACTCACCCTCCAACTTCTTTTACTCTCTTCCTCTCCTCTCTTTCCTCCTCTTCTTTCCCCTTCAAACCCAGTGTATGCTTTACATTATAATACATTTGACTTGTGATTCAGAAAATGCAAAGTAAGAGAATTTTGAAAGAGGAAGCTGTTGTTTCTGTTTCCTAATGATATACACATGAAAGACCTGAGTATTCTGAAGTTAAACCAGTTCATTGTTTACTCTTACGATTTGCTTAAAATGTCCTGAAAACAGATTTGCTATTGGTGAGTAAGCCTTTACAAAATGATAAACTCTACATATGCGTTTCCAGTGGAATGCCAATGGGAGGCCGCAAGGTTAATGAAAAAGCTTTAGAAGCATTCCAGCTTAAGATGGTGGATAGAACACATCAATCTAATCGTTCCCTCCCGAAAACTACAATTTTTATGAGTCATGTCCTCTTTGCGACCCCATGGACTACATAGTCCATGGAATTCTCCAGGCCAGAACACTGGAATAGGTAGCCTTTCCCTTCTCCAGGGGATCTTCCAACGCAGGGATCAAACCCAGGTATCCCACATTGCAGGTGGGTTCTTTACCCACTGAGCCACAAAAGGGAAACCCAAAACTACAATAGTGATTTTTTTTTTTTTTAAAGAAAAGACTGGACTGCATGAAGAAGGGGACAACAACAATAAATTTCTGGAAAGCAAACACTGAAAACTAACTTAGAAAACCTGAGAAAGCTGAAATCTATAGCAATGGTATAGAAAATTGAAAATAGACATAATTTTATCAAAGAACTACCCACAAACTCAAATCCTCTCCCTAACTCCACGCTACTGAATGACCGTTTGTCCCTGACTCCAGGAGAAACTCCAGAGTCTCTAGAGAGGGTAAAGAGAAAAGTCTCTGGACAGGGAACAGCAGGCAGTCTGCCAACACGAGTTCATGTGCTTGATGCACAGTGAGGCCAAACAAACTGAAATGGTGGCCAGAGTTTTGAGCAGAGATAAGTCTACTACAGAGCCTAGCAAGCAGAAAAGCCCCAAACTTCCTGAAGGGGTTTCGCAAAGGACTTTTAAAAGTCAGGTGAGGGAGGAGGGTCTCAGTGTGTGTGATCTGCTCGTGCACAGTTCTCTGATTGGCTGATGATGAGGTAGCAGAGTGCTGTCAAAGGGGTTAGCATTACCAGTCCTTAGGCTCCAGAAGGCCTGGGGCTAGGGGCTCATGGTCATCAAGTAGTTAACATTTTCCATTTGTTAGAAAGGAGGAGGTTTTTAACATCTGCAAAACAATTCAGGTATTGTGCATCAGATACTATTATCTAGGCACTTCAGAGAGGAACTAAAGCAGAGGATATGGAGGAAAGTTTATCACCCTCTCTCACTCCCCTGCAAGGCCCCATGGGGTCTTGCTCTGTTACAAGTTAAGGGCATTGACACCATGAGAAAGTGAAGGTTTACATAGTCACATGTATCCTGCTTGCTAAGGCTCCACCTCCTTCTCCATAGTACTCAACTATAAGATCATGGCATCTGGTCCCATCACTTCAAGGGAAATAGATGGGGAAACAGTGGAAACAGTGTAAGACTTTATTTTGGGGGGCTCCAAAATCACTGCAGATGGTGATTGAAGCCATGAAATTAAAAGACACTTACTCCTTGGAAGGAAAGTTATGACCAACCTAGATAGCATATTGAAAAACAGAGACATTACTTTGCCAACAAAGGTCCGTCTAATCAAGGCTATGGTTTTTCCAGTGGTCATGTATGGATGTGAGAGTTGGACTGTGAAGAAAGCTGAGTGCCAAAGAATTGATGCTTTTGAACTGTGGTGTTGGAGAAGACTCTTGAGAGTCCCTTGGACTGCAAGGAGATCCAACCAGTCCATCCTAAATGAGATCAGTCTTGGGTGTTCATTGGAAGGACTAATGTTGAAGCTGAAACTCCAATACTTTGGCCACCTCATGCGAAGAGTTGCCTCATTGGAAAAGACTCTGATGCTGGGAGGGATTGGGGGCAGGAGGAGAAGGGGACAACAGAGGATGAGATGGTTGGATGGCACCACCAACTCGATGGACATGAGTTTGAGAGAACTCCGGGAGTTGGTGATGGACAGGGAGGCGTGCTGTGATTCACAGGGTTGCAAAGAGTCGGACACGACTGAGTGACTGAACTGAACTGACTAATTCTGTCCCCAGACCAAGGCAGTCAGATGTTTACCCTTTAGGCCCAAGATTGGCACCCTTCCTTGGGGAAATGTGGGCAACCCAAAACAGACTAAGTAGAGAAACTGACATTTGGGATTATCCAAATGTGTGCACACTCAGTCGCTTAGTAGTATTCGACTCTTTGAGACACCATAGACTATAGCCCAACAAGCTCCTCTATCTATTGAAATTTTCAGACAAAAATACTAGAGCAGGTTGCCATTTCCTTCTTCAGGGGATCTTCCCAACCCAGGGATCAAACCCTTGTCTCTTGAGTCTCCTGTATTGGCAGGTGAGTTCTTTACTACTAGTGCCACCTGGGAAGCCCAACAAATAAATGGTCCTACGGTAAATTTAAGAAATAAATTCTTAAGCAAGTTCTCTTTGTATTCAGAATTTCCAGTCATCTCTTTAGTCCATCTCTCTCAGTCATCAGGACAAACACAAGATTACCAGAACTCTAGAGAAAGTCTCTTACTATGCAAGATGAAGCCCAAAGGAACAGAAACACACCTTGAAGGAAATAGACTGTGTAGATGAAAGAAAACTTTATAATATTTGTGTTCAGTCAAAGCTTTCCAGAAGAAAAGCATGAAAGTGAAAGTCACTCAGCAGTGTCCGACTCTGTGACTTCATGGACCATACAGTCCACGGAATTCTCCAGGCCAGAATACTGGATTGGGTAGCCTTTCCCTTCTCCAGGGGATCTTCCCGACCCAGGGATCAAACCAGTGTCTCCTGCATTGCAGGCAGATTCTTATCAGGGAAGCCCAAAGAGACCAAAAGAAATTTGTTTAGTTCAGTTCAGTTGCTCAGTCGTGTCTGACTCTTTGTGACCCCATGCACTGCAGCATGCCGGGTTTCCCTGTTCTTCACCAACTCCTGAAGCTTGCTCAAACTCATGTCCACCAAGTCAGGGATGCCATCCAACCATCTTATCCTCTGTTGTCCCCGTTTCCTCCTGCCTTCAATCTTTTCCAGCATCAGGGTCTTTTCCAGTAAGTCAGTTCTTCACATCAGGTAGCCAAAGTATTGGAGTTTCACCTTCAGCATCAGTCCTTCCAAAGAATATTCATGACTGATTTCCTTTAGGATTGACTGGTTTTATCTCATTGCTGTCCAAGGGACTCTCATTGCTGTCCAAGGGACTCTCAAGAGTCTTCTCCAACACCACAGTTCAAAAGCATCAATTCTTCAGTGCTCAGCTTTCTTTATAGTCCAACTCTTACATCCATACATGACTACTGGAAAAACCATAGCTTTGACTATCCAGACCTTTGTTGGCAAAATAATTTCTCTGCTTTTTAATATGCTGCCTAAATTGATTATAACTTTTCTTCCAAGGGGCAAGCATCTTTTCATTTCATGGCTGAAGTCACCATCTGTAGTGATTTTGGAGTCCCCAAAAATAAAGTCTCTCACTGTTTCCATTGTTTCCCCATCTATTTGCCATGAAGTGATGGGACCAGATGCCATGATCTTAATTTGCTGAATGTTGAGTTTTAAGCCAACTTTTTCAGTCTCCTCTTTCACTTTCATCAAGAGGCTCTTTATTTCTTCACCTTCTGCCATAAGGGTGATGTCATCTGCATATCTGAGGTTATTGATATTTCTCCTGGCAATCTTGATTCCAGCTTGTGCTTCATCCAGCCCAGAATTTCACATAAATACTCTGCATATAAGTTAAATAAGCAAGGTGACAATATACAGCCTTGATGTATTTCTTTCCCAATTTTAAACCAGTCCATTATTCCATGTCCAGTTCTAATTGTTACTTCTTGACCTGCATACAGATTTCTCAGGAGGCAGGTAAGGTGGTCTGGTATTCCCATCTCTTGAAGAATTTTCCACAGTTTGTTGTGATCCACACAGTCAAAGGCTTTGGCATAGTCAGTAAAGCAGAAGTAGATGTTTTTCTGGATCTCTCTTGCTTTTTTGATGATCCAACAGATGTTGGCAATTTGATCTCTGATTCCTCTGCCTTTTCTAAATCCAGCTTGAACATCTGGAAGTTCTTGGTTCACATAATATTGTACAATAAACACCAAGCTTGGTTTGTTAGAAACGTGCCAGGCAAGGGAGACATTGGACAAATGAAACCAGTCAAATGAACTCTCTGAGACTTTACGTAGTTTTGTTGGGGAGGAGTTAATCAAAGGATGGAAGTTAGCAAGGGTGAGGGAGGGGCAGGAAGGAAGGTTAGGCTAAGACAGGAAAGAAGTAGTCAGATTGCAAGTGAGTTGAGTCTCTGACTGCTTTGATAGGCTAGGCAAGGCTGTTTGTGAACAAGCCTGTGGTTTTATCTTTCTTGAACACATGTGTTTAAGCTGAGCTCTTGCTGAAACAATTTGTTTTGCAAGTTGTGGAACTAAGATCTCACAAGCTGCAAGGCACAGACAAAAAAAAAAAAAAAGAAAGAAAAAATTCGAAGAAAATTCCCAGAACTGAAGGATCCAAATTTTCAAATTGAGAGTCATCATAACAGATTAAAACTGCTCTACACCAAAGCATATGATTGTAAAATTTAAACATTTAGAACAAAAGAAGAGATTCCCAAGCTTCCAGAAAAGTAGGTGAAAGCGAACAAGGAACAAAAAAAGAGAAAAAGAAATTAGAATACCTTTGGACTTCTCAACAACAAAGTGGTGAGAAGAGCAACATGTTTCTCATGACCCTCTAAACATCCCTGACTGGGTCTGAAAATTGAACTGACAAAGACAGATTTACAGGAGAAAAGCATACAAATTTTATAGGGATTTTACATGTCCATCGGAGCCTTCACAGGAGAATAAAGAACTGAAGAAGTGATTGGAGCCGAAGGCTTTTATACTTTTTAGACAAAGAAACAATACCTTTTGAAGAATTGACAAGACAAAGGTTTTGGAGTATGGGTGGTAAAAAGTGAAGAAGTAACAAGGTTTGTTTATACAGACTTCCAGGCCCTGGACTCCTGTCTCTGCTAATAAGTTTTTCTCCTGATACAGGAAGGGTACCTAGAAGATTTATCTCCTGCTTTTGGGGAAGTGTATGCTAAGGTGCCATATTTTGGGGGTAGCACATCCTGGTATACTGCAATGCTTTAAAAATCCCGAAGAACAATTTATTCCAGCAGACAACTCTATTCAACCAAATTATCAAACAAGTGCTGGTTTATACAAAAACTTGCAAAGAGTAAAAAGAATACTTTCATATGCTCTTCTTAATGAAAATGCTAAAGGAAATGTGCCACAAAAAAATGACAAAACAGAGAAAAGAAGGTGTGAAATATAAGAAACAAGATAGAGGCAAAGGGATGCCTGAGATGATGGTGACAGAAAATCACAGGGTGAAAACTGATATCGGGTGGCCTTGACGTGCAATGGCTTAGAACAGGACTTGGGTTCCCAGCTGGAAATTGGGCTGTGTCACAGCAGTGAAAGCACCAGATCCTAACCACAGAACAGTGGTCAGTGACAAGGGCCCTGGCCCTTCGGCTTTGCAGAAAAGAATTTCCACAAAGACGGAAAGTAGTGAAGCAAGTAAAGTATTTATTAAGGGGGAAAAAGTACAGTACACCACAGGCGTACTCAGAAAGAGAGAGAGTCAGAGTTGCACCCTCATGGCAGTTTGAATTACTTTTATGGGGTACTTATTCCAGGTTTCCTTTGGCCAATCATTTTGATTCGCTTGGCTCACAGTCTGTATTGGTATATCTCTGGATTCTCCCATATGTGCGCACGTATCTCTCAGCCAAGGTGGATTTCACCGAAAAGGCATCTGGATAGAGCATCCCTTGACATAACTACCCCTTTGACCCTCAAGGAGTCTTTTCTGAAGGAAGTCTCCTGACTTTGGGAACGAGAACTATGTGGTCTGAACAGGGTCCATCCTCCCCCTTTAACTGCCCTGCTATTCTTGTCTTCGAGTTTCAATCCACAGGGAATGGATCTCCAATCACTTTATGCTGGGTAGGGGTCCATATACTTCCTGCCTCAAAAACTAGGTACCAAGTGTAGAAGGCAACTGACCCAGATCGGGAGCAATGTAGCTCAGGAGACAGACGCATTGAGAATCATCCCAATGATGCTTACTGCCCTATTTGACCTGAGCTCAGAATCTTGTCTCATTTGGCTTGTTTGTATTGCTTGTGCTTCTCCCTCACTGCCTGATCATATGAGAATCCTTTTATCCCATAAGTGTTCTGCTTTGGTCTATTCCTGAGATCTAGATGTAGGCCACAGTTAGCTAGAAATAGAAAATATAGAGCATTGCATGCTCCCTTACCATATTCCTGCTGGATGTCCATTCCTGAGCCTACACCACACCCTTGCATTTTTCAGGATTCATGACCCTGCCCTCATATTGCCCCAGATGGGGTTCTTACAAACTCTCAGAAGACATTCAGCTCTGCCTGAGAATTTTTCACTAAACAGTGGCAATGCTACATTTTCTTATCCAGATAATTTTGTTCTTGCTATACAGTGTTTTACAACCAAAAGTACAGCAAATTATTTCTTAATGAATGATGAATGGTCACCCAAAATTGAATTGCAAAATGTTTAGGGTCATTTCAGCATAATGAAATGATCAGGTGCATCTGCACAGTTAGCTTGCTGAGAATTCCAAGGAACAGAGAATTGTCTTTCTTCCTAAAAGACCACCAAAAAGATCCAATGATCAAACAAAGCTAAGTTTATTGGGCTTACTGCTGAAAGAAAAGACACCACTTTGACACAGTCTCAGTAGTATCTCAAAAGCACAAAGTCTCAAAACAATATTTTTAGGGTTTTAGGGCCAGTGCAGGGGGGTTTATGATGGGTCTCACAAAGCAGAGAGTTTAATGCGATTAGACAAAGCTACTCTATAATGGTTTTGAATTGTGTAGGAGGGCCAGATGAGTGCCTTGATGTAAGTACTGACTAGCAAGCTTGATGAATAAACTATTTTATTTGGTTCCTAGTTTCATGTCATACTATGAAGTATTTCTATGAAAGAGTAACTATGTTATTTTTGTTTATCCTAGCATTGTTTAGCACAAAGGCAGGAAAGAATCCTTCATCTCAGAGTTACTTAACACAAAGATAGGGAAATATGTTGATTTTGCTACTGAACTCCAGTTCATGTGCCTGACACAGTGAGGTCAAACAAACTGAACCACGGAAGATTGGAGCAGAGAAAGGTTTATTGCAGGGCCAAGCAAGGGGAACAAATGGCTCCTGCTCAAAAGCCCTGAACTCCCTAATAGTTTTCAGGGAGAAGCTTTTATAGGTAAAAATTGGGGTGAGAATGAAGCCAAATCCAGCCTTTGTACCCCAACATTGCAATTAAATCACAGAGTTTTTGGTGAACTAGAAAAGAATAGCTTTTAACAAGGTCTTACTGTATACCACAGGGAATTATATTCAATATCCTGTGATAAACCATAATGGAAAAGAATCTTTAAAAAGGACATGTATGTGTGTATAACTGAGTCAATTTGCTATACAGCACATTGTAAATCTACATCAATTTGAAAAAAAAAAATAGCTTTGTTGCAGGGAAAAGCCAATTTTGACTGTATGGTAGAACTGTTTCCTTGACTTGCTTTTTGTTGTTTTTGTTATTATAATCATACATAATGGCCTGCCTCAGAGAACACTTTGTCTCACTGTTACCAAGTGGCTTTGTTCAGAACCCTGTCCATCTATAGATGACAGGAAGGAAAAAATTAACACATCCTCTGCCTGAGACTTTGCATTTTAGGAGATATTTATAAGATTACTGGCTTTTTCACTTTGTTTCCTTACCTCCCCCGTCTCTGATCTATAAAAGAACCTGGCTTCCAAACCCCGACAAGATGGCTATTTTGAGACATTATTCTGCCGTCTTCTCTATCAGCCAGCTCTCCAAATAAAGTTGTATCTTTGATTCAGCACTTTGTCTCAGATTCACTTGCCTGTCGTGTGGCAAGCAGAGCGAGTTTGGATTCCTTAACAGCTTTGTGGCTTTGGCAGGCAAAGAGAGGTACAGCAGACTAATGCCCTCAAAACTGTGTGTCCCCACTTGCAAGGGGGAGTGAGGAGTTTTATAGTAATAGTTCAAAGAGGGCATGATCAGCTTGTGAGCATTCTTCTGATTGGCTGATGGTGAGGTAAGTGGAGTTAGCATCATCAACCTTCTGGTTCCAGCTGGCCTGGGGTCTCTGTGTTTACCTGCCCATGGGCAGCATAAAGATAACTTCTCCCACCTAGAAGTGAAGTGAACTTGCACAGTCGTGTCTGACTCTTTGCGACCCAGTGGACTGTAGCCCTCCAGGCTCCTCCGTCCTTGGAATTTTCCAGGCAAGAGTACTGGAGAGGATTGCCATTTCCTTCTCCAGGGGATCTTCCTGATCCAGGGATCGAACTCGGGTCTCCTGCATTGCAGGCAGACGCTTTACTGTCTGAGCCACCAGGAAAGCACCTCCCACCTAGGAGGGATTTTAGTATCTACAAAACAACTAAAAGATATTGTTATGTATATCCTTTAAGGGGGAACCAAGACTCTGTCCCAAGACTTCACTATTGTTTCTTGACTGCTCCTCCCTTTGTCACCACACCTTCTCCCTTCCCAAATTAGCAAATGTTTGAACTTTCCCCTTGGAACTCAGGGAAAGTCCTGGCAGCTGAAAGGACAGGGAAAGAATTTGTACCCAGGAGAGCCACTCAGAGGCCTGATCAGTTTCAGTTATCATAACTATTATCTAAGATCCAAATAAGGTAAGAGACTGAAGAATGTTGGGATATTTTTATTGAATTTGTAAATCCCACTGGCATTATGGGAGAAGACTGTGCCAATCTCAAGTAACTGGAAATATTTACAAGTATTTTTCTAAATGAATCGTGACATCTACAATAGCATCAATTCCCCACAGTTAAGGCACCAAGTCCTCACCATTGGACCGCCAGGTAATTTACTATATTCTATTTTGAAATCATCAAACCTCAATTGTGTTTAAGAGTGGAACCCTTTTGGGTAGGATGTCATGAAGGAGTAAGAAAGGCAAAATCTACATGGGACATTATCATATTGGATATTATCTTCAATCAAAGAGCAAGATGAGAAAATCATAATTTGCTCGTATTTGACATTCAAGCATCTTTCATATATGTTTCCTCAAGTAAATTTGCATCTCATGAAAATGTTGCAGGAAGGGGGACCCCTTCCAGGGCCCAAGAGTGGGCTCTTGTCTAATGCTCAGAAATGAATTGTCTGCAGAGATATGTGTGCTGACAAAGCAAGAGATTTTATTGGGAAGGGGTGCCCAGGTGGAGAGCAGTAGGGTAAGGGAACCCAGGAGAACTTCTCTGCTTTGTGGCTCGCAGTCTCAGGTTTTATGGTAGTGGGATTAGTTTCTGGGTTGTCTTTGGCCAATCATTCTGACTCAGAGTCCTTCCTGGTGCACACACATTGTTCAGCCAAGAAGGATGCCAGCGAGAAGGCTTCTGGGAGATGGTAGGACACGTGGCGTCTGCTTTTGACCTTTCTCAAACTCTTTTGGTTGGTGGTAGCATATTAGTTCCATGTTCCTTACTAGAACCTCCTGTCATAAAATAATTCACACAAATGTTTACTATGGTGCCTGGCCAGGCTGGGTGGTTTCAGTCAGTGTCATCCTCTAACAAAAAGAGCTTTGTGTGCTGTTTTCAAGGACTGAGGGAGTAGGTACAGAAGAGTATAGACTTCTGTCTCACATCTAACTTGAGACAGAAAAAAATGAGTGGTAGGTGTTTGGGTGACTTTCCTTCCAATATCATGTGAAATATTTTCTTCAAATGTTATTTGAATTGTTTGGCATTATTTCACAGTGTTATTGAACATGGCTTCTGAAGTTAGAAAGACTGGTTTAATTCTTGTTTTGCCATTTAGTTGCTGACTGGTCTTGGCACAGTTACTTAATCATTCTGAGCCTTAGCTCTTGCATCTGATAAATGGGGATAAATAATAATATCTATGCACTGTATCACTGAGAACATTAAATAACATAAAGATTGTCAAACACTTAGTACCATGCTCAATAAATATTAGTGGAGGTTTTAATAACTTTCCAGTATTGTCCTAAAAATCTTAAAAATAAAACTCAAGATGGCATTTTTTAAAAAGACTTTCCTAATCTGGCTCTTGCCAATCTCTCCAGCTTCACCGAACTTCAGATAGTTTCCTCCACAAACTATAGAGTTCCTTGAGTCCCAGCCTTCTTTAAGCCTTCACATTCTCTACTCCCAGAAATATCCTTCTCTTCTTAATTCATTATCCTCACCTTGGCATTACTTCCTCTCTGAAGTCTCCATTGACTGGATTAAGGTGCTTGTTTTTTGCACTTATCATAACTCCTGTTCATACCTTTCTATAGCTTTGTACTGATGACTTGGTTAGTTTAAATGCTGTGAGCTCCTTGGGAGTACAGATTATGTCTAATTCATGTTTTGAACTCCAGACGCTAGTGCAGTGGTTTGTAAATGGTAGACATTCAAAGAGCCCTAGATAATTAAATAACGAATGAATAAACTAATTACCTCCAAGTTCTAATCTGGTGTTTTGCAGGTCCTGGACCTCTTTTGCTTGAACATTCAGGAACACACAAGCTTAAGGGAACTGAATCACACTAAATAGACTCTCGATGTAGTGTGTAAAACAGAATGCAGCCTATTGAAAAATAACTCCTGTCAATGTGATGGAAGAAACATTCCCCTATTGAGTTTTGAGAAAGCTATTCTGGCTCATACATGAACTCGATCTCTACCAGAACAGCCTATATTATAGCCTGTCAAACATGCATTGTACTTCTACT
Source organism: Bos javanicus (assembly GCF_032452875.1). Taxonomy (NCBI): domain Eukaryota; kingdom Metazoa; phylum Chordata; class Mammalia; order Artiodactyla; family Bovidae; genus Bos; species Bos javanicus. The sequence goes on along the minus strand of NC_083872.1, from coordinate 78,584,740 downwards.
TTAACCATTAAAAAAAAAAAGATTATCCAGAGGTTAATAGTGTCCATTTTGAAGAGAGGAATAAATATCCCTTCCTCTCTATGATACCAATGCTAGTACTCCTTCAAAGATAAGACTCCCTTTTCAGACACCAAGGTCATACTGACTTACTGTGTATGCTAATCTGTCTTTCTTTTTTTCCCCCAAAGTACAGCATGTGGGATGCTGTGAAAGTGCTGCACTCAATATGCCAGCAAATTTGGAAAACTCAGCAGTGGCCACAGGACTGGAAAAGGTCAGTTTTCATTCCAATGCCTAAGAAAGGCAATGCCAAAGAATGCTCAAATTACCGCACAATTGCACTCATCTCACACGCTAGTAAAGTAATGCTCAAAATTCTCCAAGCCAGGCTTCAGCAATAGGTGAACTGTGAGCTTCCAGATGTTCAAGCTGGTTTTAGAAAAGGCGGAGGAACCAGAGATCAAATTGCCAACATCTGTTGGATCATTGAAAAGCAAGAGAGATCCAGAAAAACATCTACTTCTGCTTTATTGACTATGCCAAAGCCTTTGACTGTGTAGATCACTGTAAACTGTGGAAAATTCTGGAAGATAGGAATGCCAGGCCACCTGACCTGCCTCTTGAGAAATCTGTATGCAGGTCAGGAAGCAACAGTTAGAACTGGACATGAAACAACAGACTGGTTCCACATAGGAAAAGAAGTATGTCAAGGCTATATATTGTCACTCTGCTTATTTAACTTATATGCAGAGTACATCATGCGAAACGCTGGGCTGAAAGAAGCACAAGCTGGAATCAAGATTGCCAGAAGAAATATCAATAACCTCAGATATGTAGATAATACCACCATTATGGCATAAAGTGAAGAAGAACTAAAGAGCTTCTTGAGGAAAGAGGAGAGTGATAAAGTTGGCTTAAAACTCAACATTTAGAAAACTAAGATCATGGCATCTGGTCCCATCATTTCATGGCAAATAGATGGGGGAAGAGTGGAAATAGTGTCAGACTTTATTTTTTTGGGCTCCAAAATCACTGAAGATGGTGACTGTAGCCATGAAATTAAAAGACACATACTCCTTGGAAGGAAGATTATGACCAACCTAGACAGCATATTAAAAAGCAAAGACATTACTTTGCCAACAAAGGTCCATCTAGTCGAGGCTATGTTTTTTCCAGTAGTCATGTATGGATGTGAGAGTTGAACTATAAAGAAAGCTGAGGGCCAAAGAATTGATGCTTTTGAACTGTGGAGTTGGAGAAGACTCTTGAGAGTCCGTTGGACTGCAAGGAGATCCAACCAGTCCATCCTAAAGGAGATCAATTCTGAGTATTATTGGAAGGACTGATGTTGAAGCTGAAACTCCAATACTTGGGCCACCTGATGTGAGGAGCTGACTCATTTGAAAAGACCCTGATGCTGGCAAAGATTGAAGGCAGGAGAAGAAGGGGATGACAGAGGATGAGATGGTTGGATGGCATTACCGACCCAATGGACATGAGTTTGAGTAAACTCCAGGAGTTGGTGATGGACAGGGAGGCCTGGCATGCTGCAGTCCATGGGGTCGCAAAGAGTTGGACACGACTGAGTGACTGAACTGAACTGAACTGAAAGTGTGTGGGGCTTCCCAGGTGGTGCTGGTTGTAAAGAACCCACCTGCCAATGCAGGAGATGCAGCTTTGATCCCTAGGTTGGGAAGATCCCCTGGAGAAGGAAGTGGCAACTCACTTCAATTTTCTTGCCTGGGATATCCCATGGACAGAGGAACCTGGTGGGCTACAGTATATAGAGTCACAAAGAGTTGGACACAACTGAAGTGACTTAACACACATGCATAGTGTGTAGATTTATTTAGCTTCCTCCAAGTTACATTTGTTACATCTGTGATGCAGGCAATGAGAAGAGAGAGATAGGATGCTATCGAGAGCAGACATGCAGGTGGTGGAGAGCATGGTGCCTGGACCTCCTCCATACTCGCTCAGCCTGACTAAGGGCTCCTGCCTCTCGGCCCAGGACACAGACACTCAAAACTGTTAACGGATATAGGAACAGTTGACAAGGACCCTCCATTGGGGGCCTTGGCTCTTCATAAGAGCACAAAGAAGAATCTGAGGTCTTACCTGTGACAAAAACAAGTTTATTAAGCAAAGAACAGAAAGAACACCTCAAGGGAGAGGCAGGCCAAAGCAAGAGAGGCAGTATAGGGGTTTTCAAGACAGGGCTTTTATATAATCATTTAGGTGGGTGTGGTCTGACAATTTTGATTGACAGTTACAAGCTACAAAATAGCAGGCTCTCTTGTGCATGTCTTTCCCATAATTCAGTTTGTTATAATCAGATGTGTGTATGTATAGAATATTTATGAACCCTTAACAGACTCTATGGAGAAGGCAATGGCACCCCACTCCAGTACTCTTGCCTGGAAAATCCCATGGATGGAGGAGCCTGGTGGGCTGCAGTCCATGGGGTTGCTGAGAGTCAGACACAATTGAGCTACTTCACTTTCACTTTTCACTTTCATGCATTGGAGAAGGAAATGGCAACCCACTCCAGTGTTCTTGCCTGGAGAATCCCAGGGATGGGGGAGCCTGGTAGGCTGCCGTCCATGGGGTTGCACAGAGTCGGACACAACTGAAGTGACTTAGCAGCAGCAGCAGCAGCAACAGCAACAGACTCTCAGATGCCTAAGGTCATTTGAGGACACAGCTGTGCACCAAGAAGGGTGTGCTAGAACTGGAGAACTCCCTGTGGTTAGTTTGTATCCACTGTACCCCTAGGGCACAGGAGCTGGATTTGGAAAAGTTGTCATTTTTGTAGCATATCTGTGAGCTCTCCTAGGCTGCAATGGAGTATGTCTGGAGGCGGAGTTTAGAAATCAGTTTGAAGCTTTTTCAGCTAGGTCACCCCTTGTTCCTCCTGCTAAAGTTTCTACCAAACAAAACAATGGCATGGCTCAGGGTCACAACCACTCCCTGGTGATGTTGAGTTGGGGAGCTGGTCCTCCAGCCACTGGTGTTGGGGGAACTTAGCCACCTTCCATGCCTTGAGGGCCTGGATGGCAGCCACCCTTGTGGCCGCCTCGTGGCTGTGTAACTGCTGGGCTGTGAGAAAGGGCGATTCCAGGCAGCAGTGATTCTCCACCTGAATCTCCAGTCAGTGGACGTACACGAGCCTCAGCCTGGGTGCTTTCTGATGCACTGGCAGCCTGGATGCAGCATGGCACAGGAGCATGGTAGGAACACGGTGCCAGTCACACCTCAGATCTGCCCTCCGAAGCAATCTGTGTCTTTTGAAACTTTCAAGGAATGTTTCCCCATTATGTTTGATGTTTGTTCTTTGTTCTGACAAGATATAAAAATGTGCTGAAAACCATGCATCTCCAGACCACTTTCTTCCTTGGTGGAGACCACACTTTTGGGCAATAGTCCTCAGTTTCACTCAGATAAAACTCTTCGATTCTTATTATAGATTGTTTGTTGATTATTTGCATCAAAAATGCATTATCTCTCCCAGAGGAAAATGTTTAGTGATAATCAGTGTAATTTTTCAGGAGCCTGATGTGTTCTGGGTACTGCCCTGTACTCACCAAAAGCAAGTCCATCCCCCTAATATATAGCACAGGGAATTCTGCTCAGTGTTATGCAGCAGCCTACATGGGTGGGAGGCTTGGAAGAGAATCAGTCAGTTCAGTTTAGTTGCTCAGTCGTGTCCAACTCTTTGCAAACCCAAGGGGGAAAATCAGTTCAGTTTAGTTCAGTCGCTCAGTCATGTCTGACTCTTTGTGACCCCATGAACTGCAGCACGCCAGGCCTCCCTGTCCATCACCAACTCCCGGAGTCCACCCAAACCCATATCCATCGAGTCGGTGATGCCATCCAACCACCTCATCCTCTGTTGTCCCCTTCTCCTCCTGCCTTCAATCTTTCCCAGCATCAGGGTCTTTTCAAATGAGTCAACTCTTCACATCAGGTGGCCAAAGTATTGGAGTTTGAGCTTCAATATCAGTCCTTCCAATGAACATCCAGGACTGACCTCCTTCAAAATGGACTGGTTGGATCTCCTTGCAGTCCAAGGGACTCTCAGGAGTCTTCTCCAACACCACAGTTAAAAAGCATCAATTCTTTGGTGCTCAACTTTCTTTACAGTCCAACTCTAACATCCATAAATGACTACTGGAAAAACCATAGCCTTGACTAGATGGACCTTTGTTGGCAAAGTAATGTCTCTGCTTTTTAATATGCTGTCTAGGTTGGTCATAACTTTCCTTCCAAGGAGTAAGCATCTTTTAATTTCATGGCTGCAGTCACCATCTGTAGTGATTTTGGAGCCCAAAAAAATAAAGTCTGACACTCTTTCCACTGTTTCCCCATCTATTTCCCATGAAGTGATGAGACCAGATGCCATGATCTTAGTTTCTGAATGTTGAGCTTTAAGCCAGCTGTTTCATTCTCCTCTTTCACTTTCATCAAGAGGCTTTTAAGTTCTTCTTCACTTTCTGCCATAAGGGTGGTGTCATCTGCATATCTGAGATTATTGATATTTCTCCCGGCAATCTTGATTCCATCCAGCTTGTGCTTCTTCCAGCCCAACATTTCTCACGATGTACTTTGCATATAAGTTAAATAAGCAGGGTGACAATATACAGCCTTGACATACTCCTTTCCCTATTTGGAACCAGTCAGTTGTTCTACTGTTCAGTTCTAACTGTTGCTTCCTGACCTGTATTCAGTTTCTCAAGAGGCAGGTCAGGTGGTCTGGTATTCCCATCTCTTTCAGAATTTTCCACAGTTTATTGTGATCCACACAGGCAAAGGCTTTGGCATAGTCAATAAAGCAGAAGTAGATGTTTTTCTGGATCTCTCTTGCTTTTTTGATGACCCAACAGATGTTGGCAATTTGATCTCTGGTTCCTCTGCCTTTTCTAAAACCAACTTGAACATTTGGAAGTTCATGGTTCAAGTATTGCTGAAGCCTGGCTTGGAGAATTTTAAGCATTACTTTACTAGCATGTGAGATGAGTACAATTGTGCGGTAGTTTGAACATTCTTTGGCATTGCCTTTCTTTGGGATTGGAATGAAAACTGACATTTTCCAGCCCTGTGGCCACTGCTGAGTTTTCCAAATTTGCTGGCATATTGAGTGCAGCACTTTCACAGCATCATCTTTCAGGATTTGAAATAGCTCAACTGGAATTCCATCACCTCCACTAGCTTTGTTCATAGTGATGCTTTCTAAGGCCCACTTGACTTCACATTCCAGGATGTCTGGCTCTAGGTGAGTGGATACATGTATATGTATGGCTGAGTCCCTTTGCTGTCCAGCTAAAATTATCACGGCATTGTTAATTGGTTATACGCCAGTACAAATTAAAGGGTTTCTTTTTGTTCGTTTGCTTTTTTAAAAAGCAAGTCCATCTCTTGATAATGGACCAATGTTAAGTATGCTGTTGAGATTGCTTTACAGATCTGTTATGCCACTGTGAAACCATTTACCTCAGATTGGGACTTGAACCCATGTTCTGGGATTTGAACCCAGCCAAAACATTGCTTGTGACTCAAACTCACGTGGCTGGGACTGGAACCCAGCCAAAACCCTGCTTGGGACATGAACCCAGCCAAAACCTAGTTTTAGGACTCAAACCCATGTGGCTGGGACTCAAACCCAGCTAAAACCATAAGACCTGGTTTCAAGACATAATGAAGCTCAGGTTCTTAATGTCACATCACAGAAAGAATTCAGTGAGAGACAAAGTGATAGGTAAGAAGTGAATTTATTCAGATTCAGAAAGAAGCACACTCCACAGAAAAGGGTGGGACATGGCAGAGGGTGAGTGCAGCCTTGAAATTTGGCACGATTAGTTTTTATAGGCTAGGTAACTTCATATGCTAAGGAGTGGGAGGATTATTCCAACTATTTTGGGGAAGGGCAGAGATTTTCAGGATTTGGTCCACTGCCCACTCCTTGGTCCTTTAACAGTGTCTTGGAACTGTCATGGCACCTCTGGGTATGTCATTTCACTTGATTATTGAGGATCAAGGTCTAGTCTTGTCTGCCAACTTGGTCCCATTTGATTCTAATCAATTTATGTTGTGTCCTTGGGCTACGTCCTTCTTTCAAAGGTTGTGACCTGCACCTTTCCCTCCCATTACAAATGTATTAATTTACAATTTCATTGAGCTCAGAATGTTCACTTCTATGTGAGGAGCATATTCTCACCCAGCACTCAAGCACTCAAGCTTCAACAGGAAGCTGTAACAGGAGGGAAAAATCCTCCCAGTCATTAGCATATGAATTCACCCAGCATTTAAAAACTGACTACCCTGCATTTCTTAGCTGAATTCACCCTCTGCAATGGTCCACATTCTGCCTGTGAAGTGTGAGCCTCTCTGAATCTGAATAAATCCACTTCTTACCAGTCAGTTTGTCTCTCACTGAATTCTTTCTGTGATGAGACATCAAGAACCTGAATTTCATTAGGTCCTGAAACCAAGTATCATGGGTTTTGGCTGGATCCGAGTTCCAGCCAAGCAGTTTGAGTCCAAGCAGGATTTTGACTAGGTTCAAGTCTTGGTCATGTGGATTTGAGTCCCAGTCTGAGGTAAACAATTTCAAAGCCAATGACAGTCATTAAATCACAAGGTAAAATCATTAATTCACAGTGTAAAATCACTAAGACAAGAAAGAAAAATACCAGTTACCGATAGTTCACTGTTGCCAATAAATCCAAGAGACGAGTGTGGAGGCAAAGGATATTTTGCCTTTATTCAGAAAGCCGGTAGACCAATAAGATGGCAGACTAATGTCTCGAAATGCCAGCTTCTTTTATAGAGCAGAGATGGGGAATGTGAAGAAATAAAGTAAAAAGGGCAGAATAGTTAAGGAAAGGTAGTGAGAAAGTAAAGTAAAAAGGGCCATCAGAATTACAAAATGTCTCTGTGAAGGGCCAGCCTGTGGAAGGGATTAAACTCTTCTTTCCTGTAGTCATTCACAAGTGGGCAGGGTCAGATTATCTCCCTGTGAGCTGAACAAATGCACTTTAGTTTAACAGTCAGGCAGAGGAGCAGGGTTTTCTGAGGTAGGCTATTACGTAGGATTATAATAACAAAAGCAACAAAAAGCCAGTCAAAGAAACAGTCCCAACATGAAGTCAGAATAGACTCTTTCCTGCAACATACTCAGCAACTTGATGATGAGAACATTGTCTCTACAGACTGAACTACCTACAAAGCCAAGTCAAAATTAGAATGAAAGAGCCTAGATGCTCCCATCATTTCATAGCGTATAGAAGGGGGAAAAGTGGAAACACTGACAGATTTTATTTTCTTGGGCTCCAAAATTGTTCCCAGAATCTTGGCTCTCTGCACCCAGTGCCAAACAGAAATACAGAGACAGAGTTATGGAGGAGAAGGAAAGACTGTCTTTATTACTTTGCCAGGCAAAGGGGAGCACAGTAGACTGGTGCCTCAAGAACTGTGCCCCCATCCCTAGTGAGTAGGAAAAGGTTCTATAGTCAGGCAGGAGTATGTGATAAGGATCAAGGCAGTAGCAGTCTTGTGAATGAGTGAGTGAGTGGGTCGCACAATCGTGTCCGACTCTTTGCGACCTCATGGACTATAGCCTGCCAGGCTCCTCCGTCCATGGGATTTTCAGGCAAAAATACTGGAGTGGGTTGCCATTTCCTTCTCCAGGGGATCTTCCTCACCCAGGGATTGAACCTGGGTCTCCCACATTGCAGGCAGACTCCCTACCGTCTAAGCCACCAGGGAAGAACAGTCTTGTGATAGTGTCAGTCGCTCAGTCGTGTTCAAATCTTTGTGACCTCATGGACTGAACTGTAGCCCGCCAGACCTCAAATAGTCTTGTATTCTTCTATAATGTTTCAAAAGGGTGGGGTTGCTGACTGGTTAGGGTGTGTGCTGGGTCTTAGGTGGTCCATCTCCTAATCTTGATGAGCCTTTCTTGTCCTTTAATCTTGCCTCAGGTGGTTTTGTTGCTGTTCTTCCTTTGATTAGCAACTGTTTTGCCATTTGGAACTGAGATAAGGTCATGGAGGCTAGAGTCTTGCCTATAAGAAACGGGGGACAAAAAGGCCTCCGTGCCTAGGAGTCCCATAGGGCCCTGCTAGGCATCAAAATCACTGCAGACACTGACTGCAGCCATGGAATTAAAAGACTCTTGCTCCTTGGAATGAAAGCTATGACAAATCTTGAGAGTCCCTTGGACTACAAAGAGGTCAAATCAGTCAATCCAAAAGGAAATCAACCCTTAATATTCACTGGAAGGCCTGATGCTGAAGCTGAAGCTCCAATACTTTGGCCAACTGATGTGAAGTGCCAACTCATTGGAAAAGACGCTGATGCTGGGGGAGATTGAGGGCAGGAGGAAAAGGGGGCAGGCAGAAGAGGATGAGATGGTTATGTCGGGAGAGTACATAATTTCTTTGGCTTAGTCTCACCACAACGAAGATTTGAAATGACAGGCCAGTGTTACAACTCTGTTACAGTTCAGAATTTTACTTGGTAAACAGAAACACCACCAACTTGTGAGGGTGGGCCGACCCTGAAGGAGAGGCCTCAATCCATCTTGACTCACTCTTTTTATACTTTTTGTCCTCTCTCTCTCCCTCCCAACCCTCAGCCTGCCCTATGCAAATTAGGCCCGCTTCTGCTGCTGCTGCTGCTAAGTCGCTTCAGTCATGTCCGACTCTGTGCGACCCCATAGACGGCAGCCCACCAGGCTCCCCCGTCCCTGGGATTCTCCAGGCAAGAACACTGGAGTGGGTTGCCATTTCCTTCTCCAATGCAGGGAAGTGAAAAGTGAAAGTGAAGTCTCTCAGTCGTGTCCGACTCCTAGCAACCCCATGGACTGCAGCCTACCAGGCTCCTCCATTCATGGGATTCTCCAGGCAAGAGTACTGGAGTGGGGTGCCATTGCCTTCTCTGAAATTAGGCCTAGCACCCGTCATTGATCAAGAAGGGGATGCATTTGTTTCATGTGAGGTTTTCACTCCAGTCCTTGGATTTTTCCTTTGTTCCCTTTTTGTGGGCTTTTCTTCTTTCTTTGTCTGTCTTTTAGCTGCCATGATTTTGGATTTTTCTATTCTAATTACCTAACAGTTAGCATCACCAACTCAGTCGACCTGAATTTAAGCAGACTCTGGAAGATAGTGAAGGACAGAGGAGCCTCATGTGCTACAGTCCATGGGCTTGCAAAGAGTCAGACAAGACTTAGCATCTGAACAGAGAATATAAGGCTAAAATAGAGATAATATGTTAAAGGGAACTGGATACTTAAAGTCTGTGGTTTAAAGCCTCTTCCTTACTGTAAAACCACCAAAGAAAACTTGTGAACTGTATCTTTTATAACATTTACTTGGCTGACCTATCACCTTCACACTAAACCACTGTGGGTGGGTTAATCTAGTAGGCAAACTTTTCCTTGAAGGTGCATGCATGCTCAGTCATGTCTGACTCTTTGCTACCCTATGGACTACAACCTTCCAGGCTCCTCTGTCCATTGGATTTCCCAGGAACGAACACTGGAGTAGATTGCCATTTCCTCCTCTAGAGGGTCTTCCTACTCAGGAAGAGAACCTACGTCTCCCTCATCTCTTGCATTGGCAGGCAGATTCTTTACCACTGAGCCACCTGGGTAGCCCCTTTCTTAAAGGACCAAGTAATAAATATTTTCAATTCTGTGGGCCATGTGGTATCTGTTATAAGTACTCAACTGCCGTCTTAGCTCAAAACCAACTACATGTACTACTTAAGTAAGGAAATTCTCTGGCAGTCTAGTGGTTGAGACTGCACCTTCACTCCAAGGATGCAGGTTTAACACTGGTCAGGGAACTGAGATACCTCCATCCTCAAAGTGCACACACACACCAAAAAAATAACCCAAAACAAAACAACAAAAAGCCCAAAACTAACAACAACAACTTAAGTGAATGAGCTTGGCTATACTCAAATAAAATCATTTATGGGATGTCCCTGGTGGTCCAGTGGCTAAGATGCCACACCTTCAATGCAGAGGGCCTGGGTTCAGTCCCTGGCTAGGGAACTAGAATTCCATATGCTGCAACTGTTTGCATGCCATAACTAAGACTTGGCAAAGCCAAATAAATAAGTATATTAAAAACAATTTTTTGGACACTGAAATTTGAACTTTCATTTAAAAATAAATCTTTCCTTTTCTATAGCTCTTTGGAATTCCTTCCTATTTGCTAGGTGAGATGCAGCCCAATTTATAAATTGTTGAATAAAAACAATTCAATTTTCAACTTATACAGTTGAATTTTGTTTTTTAATAAAGAACTTAAAAAATGTTTTTTTCCTATTAGTGATATAAAGGATTAAAGTGGAATCTGGTTGTAAAGTAAAATCCTACTATTTTCATTTATATTACACACAATAATCTGAATATTCACAGCATGCCAGTATCTAGGACTCTTCACTGAATGGTTCTGATGTGGGTTTTCCACATGTTGAGCTGAAATAGTCTACCAGATATTTCTCCAGCAGAGATGGGTTCATTTGGGATCAGTAGAGAATTGCAATTTGGGGTCTGCAACTATGAGGAGCCATGTGCAGGTCTCCACACACAAAGAAAAGGACAAAACTTTAATGAAAAGGAAAGGGAGTTGGGAGGGCTATAGTGAAAAAAAAAGCCCATGGCTCTTCCTTGGCTGAAAAACTGCCAGGAAAGAAGAGGGGTCTTTCCTCTTTCTCTTGGGCTCTGCTATCATCTCAGGATAGGAGAGTTTCTCCATCTTGTCTCTCAACTCTTTTTAACTGAAGTTTCTGGGTATTACTTTTTTACATTTTATCTTTAAAAAACGCAATAACTTTTTACTTCATATTGGAGTATAGCCAATTAACTACATTGTGATAGTTTCAGGTGAATGGTGAAGGGACTCATAACCATTCTACCCCAAACTTCCCTCCCATTCAGCCTGCTCCATAACATTGAGCAGAGTTCCATGTGCTATACAGTAGGCCCTTATTGATTATCCATTTTGAATATAGTGATGTGTACTTGTCCACCCAAAACTCCCTAACAATCCTTTCCCTCCATGCTCCTCCCTTCCCCTACTCTGGTGACCATAAGTTCATTCTCTAAGTCTATGAGTCTCTTAATATTTTACCTTATTGATCAAGGTCTTCCTCTGAAGGCATCCCAGATCAAGAGTCAGGTTTTCTAGTTTTAGCAGCTTTTTGTATCTCTGTCTAGAGGAAAGACCTTTCTTGGGTGTAGTGCTTCACATCAGAGGGAAAGTACACGAATTGGAAACCTACTGAGGTCACATTCAAGTAACAAGAGTAGAGAAGGAGACAGGATGGAGAACTCTCAGGCACATTTTATCTAAAGTTCACATGTAACCAAGATCATAAACTTTGGATAGTCTCTGAATCATTTTGTCATCATTGTAAGTTTGCTCAACAAACGTTCGTAAAGCCTAGCCTAGGTGTCTTGGGAAACTTGTCTCATCAGATGTCATTTGCTTCATTTCTGGGAAATCTTCACATTCAGGTGACCAGATGATGTACTGGTCCAGTAGGGATTCCACGTTTTCTTTAGATGTGTCATATGCGGACACGACTGAGCAACTGATCTGATCTGATCTGATGAATCCAAGAGTCTATTTCTGGAGTTTGGTGACACAAAGGTTGGTTATCACTGCCTGATAAGGGCCTCTCCAGTGAGGTTGAAGAATATTCTTCTGGAAGTGTCTTTTCCAATAGACAAAATCTCCAGATTGCAAGTTGTGATGCTTAAGGTCTTCATCTCTCAAGGGTGAAAAGATTGCTCTACAAACTGTGGTTATTTTTAATAGAAGCAATTAGGCCTTTGCAAAATTGGAACATCTCTCCATTTATCAATTGTGAGTCAAAAGAAGCAGGAGCCAAGTGGATTGAATGTCCTGTGGCCATCTCAAAGAGTGAGAGTGTGAGTTTCTAAAGGGGTAGATCTGAGATTAGAAGCACCCACAGCAATGGTTTGGCCAAGTTAGTCTTAATAAAGCCATTAGTGTGTTCAACTAAACCAGAAGATGGAGGATGGTAAAAGAGGAACCTTTGTTCTTCCTGTTGACCTCTATCATCCAAGGGCTCCTCCTTCTGGTCTCCCAATTCTGTTTACTTGAGGTTTCTATTCATTAATTTTTTATCCATGCTCTCAGCAATTCTGTGACACCAGCTGGGTATCCTACAACATAATTCTGACAGTATCTACCTGGAGATAGCATTAGAACCTTTAAGAGCTTAGTCTTACAAGACTCTTCCCTCACCTCCACTTCAGAGTCCAACTGCTAGTCCAGGTGGTAACCTGTGCTTCTGACAAGCCAGCTGTAAATTAAAATTTCTCATCACCTCCTCCTTGGGTTTGATTAATTTGCTAGAGCAGCTCATAGAACTCAGAAAAACACTTTACCAGTTTATTACAAAGAATATTAAAGGATATGGATAAACAGTTAGATGAACAGATACACAGGGCAAGGTTGGGGAGAAAGGTGGGAAAGTGTGTAGAGTTTCTATGCACTCTTAGGTATGTCAGTCTGTCAGCATTTCCATACATCCAGCCTGGAAGCTCTCCCAACCCTGTAGTTCATGCTTTATTACTTTGACATGACTGGTTAAATCACTGGTCACTGATGACTGATTCAACATGCAGTCCCTCTTCCCTCCCCAGAGATGGGTGGTGGGGTGAGACTGAAAGATCCAACAGTGTAAATCACCAGCTAGTTTCCCTGGCCACCAGCTCCACTTTAGGAGTTTACCAAAAGTTGTCTTATTAACATAAACTCCTGCTTGATTGAGAGAGGATTGCAATATGAATAACAAAAGACACCCATTTTACCTTAATTCCTCTAGAATGATTTCAGGACCTGGGAACATAACTAAATATTAAAACAACAATTGAACATCTTATATTGGAAATTACAAGGGTTTTGCCAGGAACAATGCACGAAGACTGAAAACTAATCAAAGGAAACCTCAAATAAAGTTAGAGTTGGGGAGCCCTGTAAAGAGGGCTCTCACACCCTACCACTCATCCCCAGTGACATGACAGATATGAAGAGAGGCCTAGAGCCTGGGCTTCCATTCTGAATGCTTAACTTGTGTTTTTCTTAATTTTCTAACACATGGAGGAGTTTTTCTAGTTATGATTTTATTTTTTTTTAATTTGTGGCACAGCAGGTGGGATCTTAGTTCCCTAACCAGAAATCAAACCTATGCCCCTGCAGTGGAAGCTCAGAGTCTTAACAATTAAACCACCAGGAAAGTCCCTAGTTATCATGTTAACTTATGTTATATATATGCTTTTAATCTTGTGAGTTTTGTTAAGATTTGTATTATGGCCAAATAAATGGTGTCATTTGTGCTTAAGGAGATATTTATTTATTTATTTGCAGTGCAATACAGTGTTCTATGTTTCCATTACATCAAATTTTGTAAATCATAGAAATCAAATTATCTACATTCTTTTTTTGATAATATGAATATTTTATTGATTCACTGATTGATTAACTGAGGTATTATTGATCAACAACATCAGTTTCTGGGACTTCCCTTGTGGCCTAGTAGGTAAGAATCCTTGCTTCCCATGCAGGGGGTGTAGGTTCAGTCCTTGGTGTGTGAATCCTACATGCCACACTGTGTAGCCACAAAAAAAAAAAAAAAAAAGATTATACTTTATTAAAAAATGGCTGTATTTCCCAGTGCTGTACAAAAATCTTCTGTGTTCTTGCTAAACATTTTTTGTCAATTACTAAACTTTTCCATGGTGATTATAGACTTGTTTCTTCTGTTAATTATGTTAGTCTTTCTTTTACATATATGTGTGTGTGTGTGTGTGTGTGTGCGTGTGTGTGTATTTTAAGGCTATGGTTTTATTTTCTTGGGTTCCAAAATCACTGTGGACCATGACTACAGCCATGAAATTAAAAGACACGTGCTTCTTGGAAGAAAAAAATATGACAAACCTAGACAGTGTGTTAAAAAGCAGACAGTCACTTGGCTGACAAACCATGGATTTTCCAGTAGTCATGTACAGATGTAAGAGTTGGATCATGAAGAAGATTGAGTGCCAAAGAACTGATGCTTTTGAACTGTAGTGCCAAAGAATGAGGGTCCATGGAATTGTAAGGAGATCAAACCAGTCAATCCTCAAGGAAATCAATGCTGAATATTCAATGAAAGGGCTGAAGCTGAAGTTCCAAAACTTTGGTCACCTGATTCTAAGAGCCAGTTCATTAGTAAAGACCCTGATGTAGGGAAAGATTGAGGGAAAGAGGAGAAGGGAATGACAGAGGATGAGATGGATGGATGGCATCACCACTCAGTGGACATGAGTCTGAAACTCTGGGAGATAGTAAAGGTAAAAAATATATATCAACATTGGATAAATCTAAACAAATGTCAACTACAAAATAATAATAGACTAATAATTAAATTTAAAAGAAAAAATCCAAAATAAAATTAAAATATACAGTAGGTTCATCTTTTGGAAGAGACAAAGATATTGATTAACTTTAGACATTGTAATTTAAGTAATCATATTGCAATGCATAGAATAAATACCATCAGAGAACAAAACCACATTCTAAATACAAATATGATGTAAAACTTTCAAAGTAATAGGAAAATAATAAAATTCTGCTAAAAGAAGGCAAAAGGGAATAGGAAGTAAAAGAGCATAAACTAGTATAGGAGATTTTTAGGTGACTAATTTCCTAAAAGATGAATGAACTTGATTCTTTAATAGTTAAAAATCAGTTCAGTTCAGTTCAGTCGCTGTCATGTCTAACTCTTTGCAAACCCATGGACTACAGCGCAGAGGCTTCCCTGTCCATCACCAACTCCCAAAGCCTACTCAAAGTCATGTCAATCGAGTCAGTGATGTTATCCAATCATCTCATCCTCTGTCGACCCCTTCTCCTCCTGCCTTCAATCTTTCCCAGCACCAGAGTCTTTTCCAATGAGTCAGTTCTTCACATCAGGTGGCCAAAGTATTGGAGTTTCAGCCTCAGCATAAGTCCTTCCAATGAATATTCAGGACTGATTTCCTTTAAGAGTGACTGGTTGGCTCTCCTTGCAGTCAAAGAGACTCTCAAGAGTCTTCTCCAACACCACAGTTCAAAAACATCAATTCTTCAGCCCTCAGCTTTCTTTATAGTCCAACTTTCACATCCATAAATGCTGCTGCTGCTGCTACTGCTAAGTCGCTTCAGTCGTGTCCAACTCTGTGCAACCCCATAGACGGCAGCCCACCAGGCTCTGCCATCCCTGGGATTCTCCAGGCAAGAACACTGGAGTGGGTTGCCATTTCCTTCTCCAATGCATTAAAGTGAAAAGTGAAAGGGAAATCGCTCAGTCGTGTTCGACTCTTAGAGATCCCATGGACTGCAGCCTACCAGGCTCTTCCATCCATGGGATTTTCCAGACAAGAGTACTGGAGTGGGTGCCATTGCCTTACATGACTACTAGAAAAATCATAGCTTTGACTAGACAGAACTTTGTTGGCAAAGTAATGTTTCTGCTTTTTCATATGCTGTCTAGGTTGGTTATAGCTTTTCTTCCAAGTAGCAAGTGTCTTTTAATTTCATGGCTGCAGTCACCATCTTCAATGATTCTGGAGCCCCCCAAAATAAAGTCAGGACTGGAAAAGGTCAGTTTTCATTCCAATCCCAAAAAAAGGTAATGCCAAAGAATGTTCAAACTACCGCATGATTGCATTCATCACACACATTAGCAAAGTAATGCTCAAAATTCTCCAAGCCAGGCTTCAGCAGTACATGAACCATGAACTTCCAGATGTTCAGGCTGGATCTAGAAAAGGCAGAGGAACCAGAGATCAAATTGCCAACATCTGTTGGATCAGCAAAAAAGCAAGAGAGTTCCAGAAAAACATCTACTTCTGCTTTATTGACTATGCCAAAGCCTTTGACTATGTGGATTACAACAAACTGTGGAAAATTCTGAAAGAGATGGGAATACCAGACCACCTGACCTGCCTCTTGAGAAATCTGTATGCAGGTCAAGAAGCAACAGTTACAACTGACATGTAACAACACACTGATACTAAATCAGGAAAGGAGTACATCAAGGCTGTATATTGTCACCCTGCTTATTTCGCTTATATGCAGAGTACATCACAAGAAATGCTGGGCTGGATAAAGCACAAGCTGGAATCAAGATTGCCGGGAGAAATATCAATAACCTCAGACATGCAGATGACACCACCCTTATGGCAGAAAGCAAAGAAGAACTAAAAAGCCTCTTGATCAAAGTGAGAAAGAGGAGAGTGAAAAAGTTGGCTTAAAAGTCAACATTCAGAAAACTAAGATCATGGCATCTGGTCCCATCACTTCATGGCAAATAGATGGGGAAAGAATGAAAACAGTGACAGCCTGTATTCTTGGGGGCTCCAAAATCACTGCAGATGGTGACTGCAGCCATGAAATAAAAAGATGCTTGCCCCTTGTAAGAAAAGTTATGACCAACCTAGGCAGCATATTAAAAAGCAGAGACATTACTTTGCTAATAAAAGTCCGTCTAGTCAAAGCTATGATTTTTCCAGTAGTTATATATGGATGTGAGAATTGGACTATAAAAAAAAGCTGATCACTGAAAAATTGATGCTTTTGAACTGTGGTGTTGGAGAAGACTCTTGAGAGTCTCTTTGACTGCAAGGAGAGCCAACCAGTCACTCCTAAAGGAAATCAGTTATGACTATTCACTGGAAGGACTGATGCTGAAGCTGAAACTCCAGTATTTTGGCCACCTGATGTGAAGAACTGATTTATTGGAAAAGACTCTAATACTGGGAAAGATTGAAGGCAGGAGGAGAAGGGGTCGACAGAGGATGAGATGATTGGATAACATCACCGACTCGATTGACATGACTTTGAGTAAGCTCTCAGAGTTGGTGATGGACAGGGAAACCTGGTATGCTGCAGTCCATGGGGTCACAAAGAGTCAGGCATGACTAAATAAAGTCTCTCATTATTTCCATTGTTTCCACATATATTTTCCATGAAGTGATGGGACTGATTGTCATAATCTTGGTTTTTTGAATGTTGAGTTTTTAGCCAGCTTTTTCACTCTCTTCTTTCACTTTCATCAAGAGGCTCTTTAGTTCTTCTTCACTTTCTGCCATAAGGGTGGTGTCATCTGCATATCTGAGGTTATTGATATTTCTCCTGGCAATCTTGATTCCAGCTTGTGCTTCAACCAGCCAGGCATTTCACATGATGTACTTTGCATATAAGTTAAGTGAGCAGGATGACAATAAACAGCCTTGACGTACTCCTTTCCCAGTTTGTAACCACTCAGTTGTTCCATGTCCAGTTGTAACTGCTGCTTCTTGACCTGCATACAGATTTCTGAAGAGGCAAATAAGGTGGTCTGGTATTCTCATGTCTTTCAGAATTTTACACAGTTTGTTGTGAGCTTCACAGTCAAAGGCTTTGTCGTAATCAATAGAGCAGAAGTAGATGTTTTTCTGGTTTTCTGTTGTTTTTTTGAGGATCCAATGCATGATAGCAATTTGATCTCTGGTTCCTCTGCCTTTTCTAAATCCAACTTGATTGATCATCTGAAAGTTCACAGTTCACATACTGTTGAACCCTGGTTTGGAGAATTTTGAGCATTACTTTGCTAATGTATGAGATGAGTGCAATTTTGCTGGGTTTTAAAATCCATTCTAGGGTCTGCCTGCATAACTTTAGAAATGTTGAAAGAAAATAGTAATAGGAAAGAATAGAATAGAAATAAATAGACGGAAAACTTTTACCAGGCAAAATAAAGCCAGTATATACACATTAAAATGAGAAAACAATACAGTTCAATACAAGTAGAATTATTAGAAACAAAGGGGTGCTAACACTGACTGAGGTAAAAGCGTAAGGACTTCCCGGGGGTCCAGTGGTTAAGAATCTGCCTGCCAATCCAGGGGACACCGGTTTGACCCTTGGTTCTGGAGGACCTCACATACCTTGGGGCAACTAGGCCCATGTGTCACAACTATTGGTCTGAGCTCCTAGAGTCTGTGCTCTGCAACATGAGAAGCCACCGCAACGAGAAGCCTGAATACGGCACCTGGAGAGTAACTCCCACCTGCTGCAAAAAGCCAGTGCACAGCAATTAACAGTCAGCACAGCCAAAAATAAGTAAATACATTTTTTAAAAAGATAAAAACATCAAATTGTTATTGGCTCACTAATTCTTGTCATTTTATAATTTGATCCAACATGGTGGTATGTCATATTCCTCATTATCAAAACAAAGATTTGTTCATAAAACTTTGCCTTTCTTCTTCAAATATCTCATTCTCCCTCTCCCCCTCTGCCTTCTCTTCATGCTCCATCCACCCTCCTTATTTTTTATTTCAATAAACCACCAACATTAATCTTATAGGGAAAAAAGCATTTCAAGATTTTACTTTGAATTTCTACTATTACTTGTAAGGTTGAAAAAAAGTGACTGGGCCATTTTTTCTTTTTCTTTTTTAATATTTATTTTTATTTATTTGGCTTCTCTGATTTTCCCTCAGGATCCTAAATACTCACTGCAGTGTGTGAAAGCCCAGCAGTGGTGTGTGGGATCCAGCTCCCTGACTAGGGATCAAACCCATGCCCTCTGCATTGCAAACAGGGTGCCCTGGCCACTGGACCACCTGGGAAGTCCTGAACATATTATCTTTTTTTGGCATTTGAATTTACTCCTTTCTGTATTATTGTCTCACAGACTTTACATATATATCTAATGGCATAATTACACATTTGTATGTAAATTATTCAAAAGGGGAGACTACCACTCTGTACCTGTAACTAAACAGATGAATTTATGACTTAAGAAAGACAGAACTGTTAAGAAACCACTGACCTAAACAGTTCGCTTTGGCCAGGCAGGATGACAACTACCTGTCTGAGTTTTCTCACAACAAGAGGTTCTGATAAAGATGGTGCAGCTGCCTCTGAAAACTAACCTGGGGAATTCAGGAGGGACCAAAAGGAGGAAGGAGGCACCAGCCTATTGTATGTCTTATAAAACTAACCTAAAAATTTGGGAGGGGCCAGAAGGTGGAGGGACAAGACAATACGTCCTACCAATCTTTCAGAAGCCATGGAACTGCAATCCATCTTGGCTGAGAGAGGGAAGGACCCTGAGTCAGATCAAATAGAGGTAAAAGAAACATAATCGGCCAGAGGCAATCTGGAAACTAACCCCACTGTCATAAAAACTGAGACTGAGAGTCACGTGACAAAGTAGTTCTCCTGGGTTCTGTTACACTGAGGCTCTCTTCCTGAGCACCCCCTTCCCAATAAAGTCATTGGCGTTGTCAGTACATTTGTCTTTTCAGACAATTTATTTCAGAGTGTTAGACAAAGGTTAGAAAAAGGAATGCAAAAAGGCAAAATGGTTGTCTGAGGAGGCCTTACAAAGAGCTGAGAAAAGAAGTGAAAGGCAAAAGAGAAAAGGAAAGATATACTCATTTGAATGCAGAGTTCCAAAGAATAGCAAGGAGAAAAAAGAAAGCCTTCCTAAGTGAACAATGCAAAGAAATAGAGGAAAACAATAGAATGGGAAAGACTAGAGATCTCTTCAAGAAAATTAGAGATACCAAAGGAACATTTCATGCAAAGATGGGCACAGTAAAGGACAGAAATGGTATGGACCTAACATAAGCAGACGATATTAAGAAGAGGTGTCAAGAGTACACAAAAGAACTATACAAAAAAGATCTTAATGACCCAGATAACCATGATGGGGTGGTCACTCACCTAGAGCCATACATCCTGAAGCTAGTGGAGGTGGCGGAATTGCAGCTGAGCTATTTCAAATCCTAAAAGATGATGCTGTTAAATGCTGCACTCAATATGCCAGCAAGTTTGGAAAACTCAGCAGTGACCACAGGACTGGAAAAGATCAGTTTTCATTCCAATGCCTTAGAAAGACAATGCCAAAGAATAAACTACTGCACAATTGGACTCATTTCACATGCTAGCAAGGTAATGCTCAAAATCCTCCAAGCGAGGCTTCAACAATAGTGAACCAAGAATTCCAGATGTACAAGCTGGATTTCAGGAAGGCAAAACCAGAGATCAAATTGCCAACATATGTTGGATCATAGAAAAAGCAACAGAAATCCATAAAAGCATCTATTTCTGCTTCATTAACTACACTAAAGCCTTTGACTATATGGATCACAACAAACTGTGGAAAATTCTTAAAGAGACAGAAATACCAGACCACCTTACCTGCCTCCTCAGAAACCTGCATTCAAGTCAAGAAGCAACAATTTGAACCAGACATGGAACAACAGACTGGTTCCAAATCAAGAAAGGAGTACGTCAAGTTTGTATATTGTTACCCTGCTTATTTAACTTCTTTGCAGAGCACATCATGTGAAATGCCAGGCTGAATGAAGCTCAAGCTTCAGTCAAGATTGCCCGGAGAAATATCAATAACCTCAGATACACAGATGACACCACCCTTATGGCAGAAAGCAAAGAGAAACTAATAAGCCTCTTGATGAAGGCAAAAGAGGAGAGTGAAAAAGCTGGATTAAATTCAACATTCTAAAACAAAGACCATTCCATCTGGTCCCATCACTTCATGGCAAATAGATGGAGGAACACTGCAAACAGTGACAGGCTATTTTCTTGGGCTCCAAGATCACTGCGGTCGGTGACTGCATCCGAGGGAAAGACACTTGTTGCTTGGAAGCTACGACAAACCTAGACAGAGTATTGAAAAGCAGAGACATTACTTTGCTGAATAATGTCAGGATAGTCAAAGCTATGTTTTTTCCAGTAGTCATGTATAGATGTGAGAGTTGGAGCATAAAGAAAACTGAATATTGAAGAATGGATGCTTTTGAGCCGTGGTGTTGGAAAAGACTCTTGAGAGTCCTTTAGACTGTGAAGAGATCAAACCAGTCAATCCTAAAGGAAATCAACGCTGAATATTCATTGGAAGGACTGATACTGAAGCTGAAGCTCCAGTACTTTGGCCACCTGGTGCAAAGGGCCCTCTCATTGGAAAAGACCCTGATGCTGGGAAAGACTGAAGGCAGGAGGAGAAGGGGATGCCAGAGGACGAGATGGTTGGATGGTATCACTGACTCAATGGACATGATTTTGAGCAAGCTCTGGGAGATGGTGAAGGACAGGGAAGCCTGGCATGCTGCAGTCCATGGAGTAGCAAAGAGTCAGACCAGACTGAGCAACTGAACAACAGACAAGGGCTCACTCTTGGGCCCTGGAAGAAGTACCCTTTCCTGCAACAAAACTATGCTATTGAGCACAATATCCTTGAGACAAGCTAACTTCCTGTCTTATGAGGGCTTTGGGAAGCAGAGTTCTAGTAGTTTTATTGACTATAGAGGTAAAAGTGGGTTTACACCAGTTGTAGAAATGTGACTTGTGCTAGTTCCTGAGATGAGAGTCGGTCATTCTGGCAAGACTTGTTGAATAGCTGATTTCAGGAAAACTAGGCTGTCTCTGATTAGTCAACTTTCAAAGGCATTTCCAGGAAAGCAAATTGATTTAAGAGGGTTACTTTATACCATGGCTATGAAACTATTAGTCTATCCTAGGAGCATAAGGACTTTATAATATTCAGCTTGCCATATTAAAGAGACTAAGCTTTTGTCATGTTGTATAAATTTATGTTTACACTTTTTCTTTTAATTTAGAGACTCTTCAAATGTAAAAATCTATAGTTTGTCAAATGTTCTTTTTTTCACTTTTGGCCAAGACCTACCTGCACCTTTCAGGATCTTAGTTTCTAACCAGGGATTGGAACCAGTCTGTTGTTCCATGTCCAGTTCTAACTGTTGCTTCCTGACCTGCATACAAATTTCTCAAGAGGCAGATCAGGTGGTCTGGTATTGCCACCTCTTTCAGAATTTTCCAGTTTATTGTGATCCACACAGTCAAAGGCTTTGGCATAGTCAATAAAACAGAAATAGATGTTTTTCTGGAACTCTCTTGCTTTTTCCATGATCCAGGGGATGTTGGCAATTTGATCTCTGGTTCCTCTCTACCAGTAAACAAGCCTTTTCCAAATGCAAATTTCTGAGCCCAGGTGAAATAAAGCCAGCTATTTAAGCCATTAGCCACTTCCTCCTCGGTAAACACTGAGGAGTTGGGGGGAGGTGGCCATCCCCCATATTCACCATCTTTTACAGTAAACAAGGAATTAGTATGTGAACAATAAGGAAAGCAGGATTGGCCCCAAATAGCTAGAGGCATATGAAAGAAATGATTTTGGCACACTTGGACACTTGCTTCTTCCCATACATAGAAGATAGCTAAATCTCTTCATGTGAGAGATTTAGTTTTCTCTTCATTAACAGTAATGTTTTAATATTCAGATTAACTGCCCCTTGCTGCAAACTTGCATATAGCCTGGCTCCTCCTTAGTCTCCTTGGAGTCAGCTCTCTCCAGATCACCTGAGATACTGTCTCCCAGGCTCAAGTGTTAACATTCCCACTAAATAAAACCTAACTCCCAACATTTATGTTGCATGTATTTTTTAGTTGATATAAACTTGAGAGATAATAGACTATCAAGTGCGATAAGAGTTAGTAAGGACTGATGTAAAACAAGGATAAGTTGTGTTGCAGGAAGGGGGACCCCTTTCAGAGCCCGAAAGTGGCCTCTTGTCTATCACTCACAAATGAATTATCTGAGGAGACACATGTGCTGACAAAGCAAGAGATTTTATTGGGAGGGAGTGCCCAGGTGGAGAGCAGTAGGGTAAGGGAACCCAGGAGAACTGCCCTGCCTTGTGGCTTGGGTTTTATGGTGATGGGATTAGTTTCTGGGTTGTCTTTGGCCAATCATTCTGACTCAGAGAACTTCCTGGTGGTGCACACATTGCTCAGCCAGGATGGATACCAGCAAGAAGGATGCTGGGAGGTGGTTGGATACATGGTGTCACCTTTTGACCTTTCCCGAACTCTTCTGGCTGGAGGTGGCTTATTAGTTTTGTGTTCCTTACCAAGACCTCCTGTCTTAAAGTAACTCACACAAATGGTTACTAAGGTGCCTGGCCAGGGTGGGTGATTTCAGTCAGTGTGCATCCCCTAACTGCTGGATGTGGGAAAAGATTCTGGAAGGGATAACTGAGGATTCAAACTTGATACAACTCAACTGGTCAACAAAACTTGTTCTTTTGGGCAACACAAATTTCAATCATATTTTTTTTTAAAAGTCTGCCCTTTATTTGGCATTAGTTCAGTAGATTGCAAATAGTGGAGTCCTCTTGTGGGATTTTAGTAAGGGAAGATGATTAAGCATAAAGACTGGTCTTGTAAAAAGAGCCCCTAAAAACTGAACTTAATAAATCTTCAGGGAGGATTAGAAGACTGAGAACTCAGGTGGCAGCTTTATTTAAATGGCTATTCTAAACCTAGCCAACAAAAGTAATCATGATTAGTGTGCTTAACCTGGGGTGGTTCTCAAAGGTGTATAAATCCCTAAGTCACACCTAGGACATCGCTACAGATAAGTAAAATGAAAAGTTGCTTTCCATTCCCAAAAAAATTCTCAAAAAAATTTGTGAATATTGTATTATGTTAAAAGGCAGAAAGGCCTACATCTGGACCTCACATTACATGAGATAAAAAATTTCCACATGGTGATGAAAGAAAGGGGAAAAGAGTGGGGGAAGGGAAAGGAGGCAGGGAGGGAAGAAAAGAAGAGAAAGGGAAAGAGAAGGAAGAGAAAGGGGAAGGAAAGAAAGAGAAGCAAAAGGAAAACCAAGCAGCTTAGAAATGAAAACTCACGTTCAACTAATTGGTAGATGTGAAGGAGAGAAGCCTAGAATCTGGGTTTCCTTAAGAAAAGTGCTACGCCTTTTATAGGCTAATTGTATACTACTGTTTTTTGACAGACAAAGATATCTGGAAGCAACCTAGTTCAACCTAGTTGAATTTTTTAAAGAAAAAAATCAAATGCCCAAAGGTTAAATTACTTATGAAAATTTAGTACCGGAGTTGGAGCTTTAACTGAGATCTTCTGATTTGTAAACTAATAGCAGGTACTTTCAGAGAAGGCAATGGCACCCCACGCCAGTACTCTTGCCTAGAAAATCCCATGGATGGAGAAGCCTGGTAGGATGAGGTCCATGGGGTCGCTAAGAGTTGGACACGACTAGCGACTTCACTTTTGCTTTTCACTTTCATGCGTTGGAGAAGGAAATGGCAACCTACTCCAGTGTTCTTGCCTGGAGAATCCGGGGGATGGAAGAGCCTGGTGGGCTGCCGTGTATGGGGTCGCACAGAGTCGGACACGACTGAAGTGATACAGCAGCAGCAGCAACAGCAGGTACTTTACAATATGCTTTATTGCACCCCTCAACCTCAACAGCTAATGAGTAAGAGAGGAAAAACTCAGCTAAACAGAGATGTTCAGCTATATCTTAAAGATTCTGCATAAGATTATCCCTTTGGATGAATTCCCAAGAATGTAAATTAATATTTCCCAGGAGTACTAAAGTCAAATTTTTAATTTCTTATGCACCTCATATGACCAAATTTTCATCCCAATCCCAAAGAAAGGCAATGCCAAAGAATGCTCAAACTACCACACAATTGCACTCATCTCACACGCTAGTAAAGTAATGCTCAAAATTCTCCAAGCCAGGCTTCAGCAATACGTGAACCGTGAACTTCCAGATGTTCAAGCTGGTTTTAGAAAAGGCAGAGGAACCAGAGACCAAATTGCCAACATCCGCTGGATCATAGAAAAAGCAAGAGAGTTCCAGAAAAGCATCTATTTCTGCTTTATTGACTATGCCAAAGCCTTTGACTGTGTGGATCACAATAAACTGTGGAAAATTCTGAAAGAGATGGGAATACCAGACCACCTGATCTGCCTCTTGGGAAACCTATATGCAGGTCAGGAAGCAACAGTTAGAACTGGACATGGAACAACAGACTGGTTCCAAATAGGAAAAGGAATACGTCAAGGCTATATATTGTCACCCTGATTATTTAACTTATGTGCAGAGTACATCATGAGAAATGCTGGGCTGGAAGAAGCACAAGCTGGAATCAAGATTGCCGGGAGAAATATCAATAACCTCAGATATGCAGATGACACCACCCTTATGGCAGAAAGTGAAGAGGAACTCAAAAGCCTCTTGATGAAAGTGAAAGAGGAGAGTGAAAAAGTTGGCTTAAAGCTCAACATTCAGAAAATGAAGATCATGGCATCTGGTCCCATCACTTCATGGGAAATAGATGGGGAAACAGTGGAAACAGTGTCAGACTTTATTTTTGGGGCTCCAAAATCACTGCAGATGGTGACTGCAGCCATGAAATTAAAAGACGCTTACTCCTTGGAAGAAAAGTTATGACCAACCTAGATAGCATATTGAAAAACAGAGACATTACTTTGTCAACAAAGGTCCATCTAGTCAAGGCTATGGTTTTTCCAGTGGTCATGTATGGATGTGAGAGTTGGACTGTGAAGAAAGCTGAGCACTGAAGAATTGATGCTTTTTAACTGTGGAGTTGGAGAAGACTCTTGAGAGTCCCTTGGACTGCAAAGAGATCCAACCAGTCCATTCTGAAGGAGATCAGCCCTGGGATTTCTTTGGAAGGAATAATGCTAAAGCTGAAACTCCTGTACTTTGGCCACCTCATGCAAAGAGTTGACTCATTGGAAAGGACTCTGATGCTAGGAGGGATTGGGGGCAGGAGGAGAAGGGGACGACAGAGGATGAGATGGCTGGATGACATCACTGACTCGATGAATGTGAGTCTGAGTGAACTCTGGGAGTTGGTGATGGACAGGGAGGCCTGGTGTGCTGTGATTCATGGTGTCGCAAAGAGTCGGACACGACTGAGCGACTGAACTGAACTGAACTGAGGAAGAAGATAAATCACTTATGATGACTCTAACAAATGTAGCCTTTCTCCCTATAACTTGAAAAACAATGAATTCAGTTCAGTTCAGTTCAGTTCAGTCACTCAGTCGTGTCTGAATCTTTGCGACCCCATGAACCGTAGCACCCCAGGCCTCCCTGTCCATCACCAACTCCCAGAGTTCACCCAAATCCATGTCCATTGAGTCGGTGATGCCATCTAACCATCTCATCCTCTGTCGTCCTTAAGAACCCCATGAACAGTATGAAAAGCCAAAATAATGAATAGGGATAGCATACAACAATCCAAGAAATGACTCTACACATGGACATCATCAAATGGTAGTATAGAAATCAGATTGATTATGTTCTTTGCAGCCAAAGATGGAGAAGCTCTATATAGTCAGCAAAAATAGGACCTAGACCTGATTGTGGCTCAGATCATGAACTCCTTATACAAAATTTAGGTTTAAATTGAAGAAAGTAGGGAAAACCACTAGGCCATTCAGGTGTGACCTACCCTTATGATTATACAGTGAAAATGACAAACAGATTTAAGAGATTAGATCTGATAGACATAGTACCTGAAGAACTATGGATGGAGGTTCATAACATCATACAGGAGGCAATGACCAAAACTTTCTCCAAGGAAAAGAAATGCAAGAAGGCAAAGTGGTTGTCTGAGGAGGCATTACAAATAACTGAGGAAAGAAGAGAAGCAAAAGGCAAAGGAGAAAGGGGAAAGATATACCCAACTGAATGCAGAGTTCCAGAGCATAGCAAGAAGGGAATAGAAGGCCTTCTCAAATGAACAATGCAAAGAAATAGAAAATAATAGAATGGGAAGGACTAGAGCTCTCTTCAAGAAAATTCGAGATATCAAGAGAATATTTCATGCAAGGATGCACATGATAAAGGACAGAAACAGTAAGGACTTCACAGAAACAAAAGAGATTAGGAGAGGTGACAAGAATACACAGAAGAACTATACAGAAAAGTTCTTTATGGTTAGATCTTTGGCCACCTCATGCGAAGAGTTGACTCATTAGAAAAGACCCTGATGCTGAGAGGGATTGGGGGCAGGAGGAGAACGGGACGACAGAGGATGAGATGGCTGGATGTCATCACCAACTCAATGGACATGAATTTGGGTAAACTCCAAAAGTTGGACAGGGAGGCCTGGCGTGCTGTAATTCATGGGGTCACAAAGAGTCGGACATGACTGAGTGACTGAACTGAACTGAATCATGATGGTGTGGTCATTCACCTAGATCTGTACATTCTAGAGTGTGAAATCAAGTGGGCTTTAGGAAGCATTACTATGAACAAAGCTAGTGGAAGTGATGGAATTCCAGCAAACTATTTCAAATGCTAAAATCTGATGCTGTGAAAATGCTGCACTCAATATGTCAGCAAATTTGGAAAACTCAACAGTGGCCACGATACTGGTAAATGTCCCTTTTGACTCAAATCCCAAAGAAAGGCAATGCCAAATAATCTTCCAACTACCATATAGTTGCACTCATTTCCCATGCTAGCAAGGTAATGCTCAAAATCCTTCAAGTTAGACTTCAGCAGTACTTGAACCAAGAAATTCCAGATGAACAGGCTGGATTTAGGAAAGGCAGAGGAACCAGAGATCAAATTGCCAACATTCGTTGGATCATGGAGAAAGCAAGGGAGTTCCAAAAAAACATCTACTTCTGTTTCATTGACTATGCTAAAGCCTTTGACTGTGTAGATCATAATCAAATGTGGAAATTCTTAAAGAGATGAGAGTATCAGAACATCCTACCTGTCTCCTAAGGAACTTGTATGCAGGTCAAGAAGTAACAAAATCAGACATGGAACAATTGACTGGTTCAAAATTGGGAAGGAAATATGACAAAGTTGTATATTGTCACCCTATTTATTTAATTTATATTACTTCATGGAAAATGCTGGGGTGGATGAATCACAAGCTGGAAACAAGATTGCAGAGAGAAATATCAACAACCTCAGATATGCAGATGATACTACTCTAATGGCAGAAAGTGAAGAAGAATTAAGAGCCTCCTGATGAAAGTGAAAGTGGAGAGTGAAATATCTGGCTTAAAGCTCAACATTCAAAAAACTAAGATCATGGCATCCAGTCTTATCACTTTAAGGCAGTAGAAGGGGAAAAGGTGGGAGCAGTGACAGATTTTATATTGTTAGGCTCCAAAATCTCTGAGGACAGTGACTGCAGCCATGGAATTAAAAGACGCTTGTTCCTTGGAAGAAAAGGTATAACAAACCTAAATAGCATACTAAAAAGCAGAGACATCACTTTGCTGACAAAGGTGGGCAACTAGAGAAGAGTGGGCATAACAATGAAGACCCAGCACTGCCAGAAATTAATACATAACTTAAGAATTAAAAACAGACAGGAAAGGAGATTGATTTTATTCAGATCAGAATACCTCAGCAAGGTGGTCTTGCCTTAGACTTTTATAGGTAGGGATAAGTAAGTATTGTTGGGGATGATTTCCAGTTGACCTTGTTTTGTAAGCAAGGTAAGTCTTAGTCAATTGCTGGAACAAATATTTTTCTCTCTAGTTAGCTAGTTTCAGGGAGACAAATAGTTCTAATCTTAGCTGAAAATCCCTAATAGTTGGAAGATTCTTGGGCATTGCCCTTCTTTGGGATTTGAGTCAAAAGGGACATTTACCAGCTAAGAAGACAAAGAATGAGAAGTTGGTTGGATACAAAGCAGGTTCAGGCAAATGAGAAGAGACTGTGTCTGCCCTTGTTGCAGCCTTTTCCCAATCAACAATTATTGAATCACTGATTATTTTCTTCATTAAACTAGATTCCTCAAGTAATCAAATTCTTCATTGCTTTAAGTTTGATGGAAAGCTCTCAGTTAAAAAAATTAATTTATGGAAAATAGAACAGTTTGCTGTGAATGCTTTTAAGTTTTTCGTTATCAATGTTTTTGCAAATGAAATTGTCTAAAAACAGCTCTCAGAGTAGACTTCAGTAATGTATGCAGGAATTACATAAATACAATATAGAAAAAAATCAGGTCCTCCCTGGTAACTCAGTGGTAAAGAATCTGTGGGTCAATGCAGGAGACACTGGTTCTATCCCAGATCCAGGAAGATCCCAAATGCTGCAGTGCAACTAAGCCTGTGTGCCACGACTACTGAGCCTTTGCTCTACAGTCCATGCTCTGAAACAAGTGAAGCCACCACAGTGAAAAGCCAATGAGCTCAAACTAGAGAGTTTCCCCTACTTACCACAACTACTGAAAAGCCCATGCAGCAATAAAGACATTGCACAGTCAAAAATAAATTTATAAATTTATTTTTTAAAACAGGAAAAATCAGAGGATAGTATGGCAGTGACAGTTGTACATTGCGAATGTACTTAATGATACTAAATTGTACATTTTAAATGGTATATTTTTGTCACAAGTATTTTACCACAATTCTTTTAAGTGTATAAAAAAAGATGAAATCAGAAAACATGATTGGAAAAATCTTTATAACAGCAAGAGAAACTAGACTATCTCAGAAGAAAATTATAACTATAAAAAAGCATAAAAGAACACAAAGATAAAGAGAAAAGAAAAAATAAAAACAAAACAAAGAGAGACAAAAAAAAAAAGAATAACAGAACATGAAGACAAGTGGAGAGATTTACTATGCTCCTGGATTAGAGGACTCAATGTAAAAAAAAAAAAAAAAAGGAAAACCTAGTCTACTGGTTAAGTCTTCAGGCTTCTACTAGACAGGGAATTTCCACATACTATGCTGCTGGTGATGCTAAGTCGCTTCAGTTGTGTCCAACTCTGTGTGAACTCATAGATGGCAGCCCACCAGGCTCCGCCGTCCCTGGGATTCTCCAGGCAAGAACACTGGAGTGGGTTGCCATTTCCTTCTCCAATGCATGAAAGTGGAAAGTGAAAAGTGAAAGTGAAGTCAATCGTGTCCTACTCTTCACGACCCAGTGGACTGCTGCCTATCAGGCTCCTCCATCCATGGGATTTTCCAGGCAAGAGTACTGGAGTGGGGTGCCATTGCCTTCTCTGCCACATGCTATGATAGATGGCTAAAAATTAAAACAAACAAACAAGCAAGGAAGTTCTCCAATTTACCTATGCACTTTATGTAATGTAAAGGAAGTCTTAATAGAATTTACATACACCCATTCCCACCAGAGATGCTCAGAGGGCTCAAACAAACTTTGTGCACACCAGGACCCAGGGACCCCACAGAGACTGAGACAGAACTGTGAGCCTCTCCTGTGGAGGTACAGGTCAGCAGCGGTCTGCCGCAGGGACAGGGACTCTGGGTGTGGGTATGGCATAAGTCCTCTTGGAGGAGGTCAACATTAACCCACAAGACAGCTGCCAGAACTTACCCAGGACAGAGAATAGACTCTTGGAGGGCACAACAGAATCTTGTGCACAAGGACCCAGGAGAAAGGAACACTGATCTCACAGGAGATTGTCCCTGACTTGCCTGTGGGTGTCCAGGAGTCTCCAGCAAAGGCATGGGTTGGTGGTGGCCTGTTGCAGGGTTGGGGGCACAGACTGTAGCAGTACATGAACAGGATATTTTGAGGGAAGTCATCATTATCTTCATTACCTCCACCATACTTTCAGTTCAGTTCAGTTCAGTCACTCAGTAGTGTCCGACTCTTTGCGACCCCATGAATCACAGCACGCCAGACCTCCCTGTCCATCACCACTTCCGGAGTTCACTCAAACTCCCGTCCATCAAGTCGATGATGCCATTCAGCCATCTCATCCTCTGTCGTCCCCTTTTCCTCCTGCCTCCAATCCCTCCCAGCATCAGAGTCTTTTCCAATGAGTCAACTCTTCGCATGAGGTGGCCAAAATACTGGAGTTTCAGCTTTAGCATCATTCCTTCCAAAGAACACCCAGAGCTGATCTCCTTTAGAATGGACTGGTCGGATCTCCTTGCAGTCCAAGGGACTCTCAAGAGTCTTCTCCAACACCACAGTTCAAAAGCATCAATTCTTCAGTGCTGAGCTTTCTTCACATCCAACTCTCACATCCATACATGACCACTGGAAAAACCATAGCCTTGAGTAGACAGACCTTTGTTGACAAAGTAATGTCTCTGCTTTTGAATATGCCATCTAGGTTGATCATTACATTCCTTCCAAGGAGTAAGCGTCTTTTAATTTCATGGCTGCAGTCACCATCTGTAGTGATTTTGGAGCCGAGAAAAATAAAGTCTGCCACTGTTTCCACTGTTTCCCCATCTATTTCCCATGAAGTGATGGGACCAGATGCCATGATCTTCATTTTCTGAATGTTGAGTTTTAAGCCAAGTTTTTCACTCTCCTCTTTCACTTTCATCAAGAGGCTTTTGAGTTCCTCTTCACTTTCTGCCATAAGGGTGGTGTCATCTGCATATCTGAGGTAATTGATATTTCTCCTGGCAATCTTGATCCCAGTTTGTGCTTATTCCAGCCCAGCGTCTCTCATGATGTACTCTGCATAGAAGTTGCATAAGCAGGGTGACAATATACAGCCTTGACGTACTCCTTTTCCTATTTGGAACCAGTCTGTTGTTCCATGTCCAGTTCTAACTGTTCCTTCCTGACCTGCATATAGGTTTCTCAAGAGGCAGGTCAGGTGGTCTGGTATTCCCATCTCTTTCAGAATTTTCCACAGTTTATTGTGATCCACACAATCAAAGGCTTTGTCATAGTCAATAGAGCAGAAATAGATGTTTTTCTGGCACTCTCTTGCTTTTTCCATGATCCAGCAGATGTTGGCAATTTGATCTCTGGTTCCTCTGCCTTCTCTAAAAACAGGTTGAATATCTGGAAGTTTATGGTTCACATATTGCTGAAGCCTGGCTTAGAGAATTTTGAGCATTACTTTACTAGCATGTGAGATGAGTGCAATCGTACAGTAGTTTGCGCATTCTTTGGCATTGCCTTTCTTTGGGATTGGAATGAAAACTGACCTTTTGCAGTCCTCTGGCCACTCCTGAGTTTTCCAAATTTGCTGGCATATTGAATGCAGCACTTTCACAGCATCATCTTTCAGAATTTGAAATAGCTCCACTGGAATTCCATCACCTCTACTAGCTTTGTTCGTAGTGATGCTTTCTAAGGCCCACTTGACTTCACATTCCAAGATGTCTGGCTATAGGTCAGTGATCACACCATCATGATTATCTTGGTCGTGAAGATCTTTTTTTGTACAGTTCTTCTGTGTATTCTTGCCACCTCTTCCTAATCTCCTCTGCTTCTGTTAGGTCCATACTATTTCTGTCCTTTATCGAGCCCATCTTTGCATGAAATGTTCCCTTGGTATCTCTAATTTTCTTGAAGAGATCTCTAGTCTTTGCCATTCTATTGTTTTCCTCTATTTCTTTGCATTGATCACTGAGCAAGGCTTTCTTATCTCTTCTTGCTATTCTTTGGAACTCTGCATTCAGATGCTTATATCTTTCCTTTTCTCCTTTGGTTTTCACTTCTCTTCTTTTCACAGCTATTTGTAAGGCCTCCCACCATACTTTGGCCCCTGGAAAATAGCAGGGAGGGAACACAGCTCCACCCATCAACAGAAAATTGGATTAAAGATTTACTGAGCATGGCCCCGCCCATCAGAACAAGACCCAGTATACCCCTCAGTCAGTCTATCCCATCAGGAGGTTTTCATAAGCCTCTCTTCCTTCTCTGAGCCACCAGGGAAGCCCCCATCAGAGGGCAGAAAGACTTAAAACCACAGTCACAGAAAACTAATCAATCTGATCACATGGACCAAAGCCTTGTCTAACTCAGTGAAACTATGATCCATGCCATGTAGGGCCACCCAAGATGGACAGGTCATGGTGGAGAGTTCTGACAAAATATGGTCCACTGGAGAAGGGAATTGCAAGGAACTTCAGTATTCCTGCCTTGAGAACTCCATGGAGAGTATGAAAAGGCAAAAAGAAAAAGACACTGAAAGATGAACTCCCCAGGTCAGTAGGTGCCCAGTATGCTACTGGAGATCATTGGAGAAATAACTCAAGAAAGAATGAAGAGACAGAGCTAAATAAAAAACAACACCCAGTTGTGGATGTGAATGGTGATGGAAGCAAGGTCTGATGCTACAAAGAGCAATATTTCTTAGGAACATGGAATGTTAGGTCCATGAATCAAGGCAAATTGGAAGTGAACAAAAGAAGACGGCAAGAGTGAACATCAACATTTTAGGAATCAGTGAACAAAAATGGACTGGGATGGGTGAATTCAACTCAGATGACTGTTGTATCTACTACTGTGGACAAGAATCCCTTAGAAGAAATGGAATAGCCATCATGGTCAACAAAAGAGTCTGAAATGCAGTACTTGGATGCAGTTTCAAAAATGACAGAATCATCTCTGTTCATTTCCAAGGCAAACCATTCAATATCACAGTAATCCAAGTCTAAGCCCCAAACAGTAATACTGAAGAAGCTGAAGTTGAACCATTCTGTGAAGACCTACAAGACCTTTGAGAAATAACACCCAAAAAAGATGTCCTTTTCATTATAGAGGACTAGAATGCAAAAGTAGGAAGTCAAGAAAACACCTGGAGTAACAGGCACATTTGGCCTTGGAGTACAGAATGAAACAGGGCAAATGCTAACAGAGTTCTGCCAAGAGAATGCACTAGTCATAGCAAACACTCTCCTCCAACAACACAATAGAAGACTCTACACATGGACCTCACCAAATGGTCAACACTGAAATCAGATTGATTATATTCTTTGTAGCCAAAGATGGAGAAGTTCTATACAGTCAGCAAAAACAAGACTGGGAGCTGACTGTGCCTCAGATCCTGAGCTCCTTATTGCCAAATTCAGACTTAAATTGAAGAAAGCAGGGAAACCCACTAGACCATTCAGGTGTGACCTAAATCAAATCCCTTATGATTATACAGTAGAAGTGACAAATAGATTTAAGGGACTAGATCTGTTAGAGTGCCTGATGAACTATGGTCAGAGGTTCGTGACACTGTACAGGAGACAGGGAGCAAGACCATCCCCAAGAAAAAGAAATGCAAAAAAGCAAAATGGCTGTCTGAGGAGGCCTTACAAATAGCTGTGAAAAGAAGAGAAGTGAAAACCAAAGGAGAAAGGAAAGATATACCCATTTGAATGCAGAGTTCCAAAGAATAGCAAGGAGAGATAAGACAGCCTTCCTCAGTGATCAATGCAAAGAAATAGAGGAAAACAAGAGAATGGGAAAGACTAGATCTCTTCAAGAAAATTAGAGATACCAAGGGACCTTGTCATGCAAAGATAGGCTCAGTAAAGGACAGAAATGTTATGGACCTAACAGAAGCAGAAGATATTAAGAAGAGGTGGCAAGGATACACAGAAGAACTGTACAAAAAAGATCTTCATGACCCAGATAATCATGATGGTGTGATCACTGACCTAGAGCCAGACATCCTGGAATGTGAAGTCAAGTGGGCCTTAGAAACCATCACTACGAACAAAGCTAGTGGAGATGACGAAATTCCAGTTGAGCCATTTCAAATCCTAAAAGATGATGCTGTGAAAGTGCTGCACTCAATATGCCAGCAAATTTGGAAAACTCAGGAGTGGCCAGAGGACTGGAAAAAGTCAGTTTCCATTCCAGTCCCTAAGTAAGGCAATGCCAAAGAATGTTCAAACTACCGCACAATTGCACTTATCTCACACACTAGTAAAGTAATGCTCAAAATTCTACAAGCCAGTCTTCAACAGTACGTAAACCATGATTTTCCAGATGTTCAAGCTGGTTTTAGAGAAGGCAGAGGAACCAGAGATCAAATTGCCAACATCCACTGGATCATTGAAAAATCAAGAGAGTTCCAGAAAAACATCTGTTTCTGCTTTATTGACTATGCCAAAGCCTTTGACTGTGTGGATCACAATAACCTGTGGAAAATTTGAAAGAGTTGGGAATACCAGATCACCTGACCTGCCTCTTGAGAAACCTATATGCAGGTCAAGAAGCAACAGTTAGAACTGGACATGGAACAACAGACTGGTTCCAAATAGGAAAAGGAGTTCATCAAGGCTGTATATTGTCACCCTGTTTATTTAACTTATATGCAGAATATATCATGAGAAACGCTGGACTGGAAGAAACACAAACTGGAATCAAGATTGCCAGGAGAAATATCAATAACCTCAGATATGCAGATGACACCACCCTTATGGCAGAAGGTGAAGAGGAACTCAAAAGCCTCTTGATGAAAGTGAAAGTGGAGAGTGAAAAAGTTGGCTTAAAGCTCAACATTCTGAAAACGAAGATCATGGCATCCAGCCCCATCACTTCATGGCAAATAGATGGAGAAACAGTGGAAACAGTGGCAGACTTTATTTTTGGAGACTCCAAAATCACTGCAGATGGTGACTCTAGCTATGAAATAAAAAGATGCTTACTCCTTGGAAGAAAAGTTATGACCAACTTAGACAGCATATTCAAAAGCAGAGACATTACTTTGCCAACAAAGGTCTGTCTAGTCAAGGCTATGGTTTTTCCAGTGGTCATGTATGGAGGTGAGAGTTGTGCTATAAAGAAAGCTGAGGGCCGAAGAATTGAAGCTTTTGAACTGTGGTGTTGGAAAGAGTCTTGAGAGTCCCTTGGACTGCGAAGACATCAAACCAGTCAATCCTAAAAAAATCAGTCCTTAATGTTCATTGGAAGGACTGATGCTGAAGCTGAAACTCCAATACCTTGGCCACCTGATGCGAAGAGCTGACTCATTTGCAAAGACCCTGATGCTAGGAAAGATTGAGGTAAGATGGAGAAGGGGACAAAACAGAGGATGAGATGGTTGGAATGCATCACCGACTCAATGAACATGAATTTGAGTAAACTTTGGCAGTTTGTGATGGACAGGGACGCCTGGCGTGCTGCAGTCCATGGGGTAGCAAAAAGTCAGACATGACAGAGCAACTGAACTGACTGACTGGCTGACAGTGTTGATAGATAAGCATACATAAACATGTACATGTATTGATTCTATATTATCAATTATCTGGAATGAATTATTCAAGGAATAGTATTATGAAGAGTGACTAACTAGAAAGTGATCGTTGAACTCCTACAACTGAAACGGTGTAACTCACACTAGGACTTGAACCCACTTGGCCAGGACTCGAATCTGGCCGTACCCATGGTCTTCCAACTGAGATCACACACCTAGTTTTAACACTTAATGAAGCTCATGTTCTTGATGTCTTATCACAGAAATAATGCCATAAGAGAAAAAATGATAGGTAAGTGGATTTATTGAGAGAGAAATACACTCCACAGACAGAATGTGCACCATTGCAAAAGGCTAAAGCAGCGTTGATATGCGGTGTGGTTAGCTTTTATCGGCTGGATGATTTCATAGGCTAGTGAGTGGGAGGATTAATCCAACTATTTTGGGGAAGAGGTGGAGATTTCCATGAATTGGGTCACCACCCACTTTGTGGTCTGTGATGGTTGCCAATGGAAATGTCATGGTGCCTGTGGGTGTGTCACTTAGCTTGCTGATATATTACAATGAGCTTGTATACTGAGGCTCAAGTCTAGTGGAAGTCTGCCATCTTGGACCCATTTAGTTCTAATCAGCTTATGCTGTGTCTTTGGTCTATGCTTTATTTTAAAGTTTGTCCCCTGCCCCCTTCCGTCCTGCTTCCCAACTTACCTTACACAAAAATCAATTCCAGAAAGATCAATAAAAACAAAGAAAATCTAGATATTTTTTCTCCAAATGTACTAAAAGCTTAAACAGGCATCACATTGATGGTGAAATTTGGCCTCTGTACACTAATGGGTGCTCAGTCGCATCTGACTCTCTGCAACCCCATGGACTGTAACCTGCCAGGCTCCTCTGTCCATGGGAGTATCCCAGCAAGAATACTGAAATGAGTTGCCATTTCCTACTGCAAAGGATCTTCCTGACCCAGGGATCAAACCCAAGTCTCCTGTGTCTCCTGCTTTGGCAGGCAGATTCTTTACCGTTGCGCCACCTGGGATTGAATCTCAGATACAGAGTATTGGGTGAATTAGAAAAGAACAGCTTTACTGCTTTGCAGGCAAAGGGAGCTCCGGTGTCCCAGTTCTGGTGCGAGGGTTGGGAGGAGGGATGAGTTGTGAGGAGTTTTATGGTCAAGGGGTGGAGTTGTTGATAAGGATCAAGGTGTGTCCAGGGCCTGCATTCCTTCTTCCTTTTGAAGATCTTCTGGAATCATTTGGTCTCCTGATCTGTTGTTCCTGAGGTTACTGAGTTGTGACCTTCTCTTGAATATCTTCCATTTGGTGGAGGTTTTAGTTTTTAGCTGCAGAAAAGCTCAAAGATACTGTTCTGTATATCCCTTGAGGAGAAACCAAGACCCTGCCCCAAGGCTGCCCTATTGTTTCTCCTCCCTGTCTCTGTATCCCCTCCCTTCCCTGATTAGCAACTTCTTGAACCTGCTCTTTGGAACTCAGAGAAGGGGACACTGAAGGGCTTTTGTGTCCAGGACCAAAGGGTCCTGCCCAGTTTCAACATCAAATAGAAACTCCATGAGGAGGAATGGAGTGGAAAGTTGCCTTAGCATATGTAAACTTTTATATATAGAATGAATAAACAACAAGGCCCAACTGTGAAGCATGTGTGCTTGCTCAGTCATTAAGTCAAGTCTGACTCTTTGGGGCCATGTGGCCTGTAGCCTACCATGCTCCTCTATCCATGGGATTTTCCCAGCAAGAATACTAGAGTGGGTTACCATTTCCTCCTCCAGGCCTATTGTATAGCACAGAGAACTATATTCAATACCTTATGATACATTATAATGGAAAGAATATAGAAAAAAATGTATAAATATGTATTACTGAGTGACTTTGCTCTATAGCAGTAATTAACACAACATTGTACATTAGCTATACTTAAAAAATAAATAAAAATAAACAGAAATTCCAAACAGCAAATAGGTTAAGGTGCTAATCAATTCCCATAATAATCAGTAATAGCACATTAAATTATGTCTATATATGCACCAGAATGACTGATTTTAAAAGGCTGATTAAAAAAACCACATATTGGTTTTTTTTTTAAATTTTATTTTATTTTTAAACTTTACAATATTGTATTAGTTTTGCCAAACGTCAAAATGAATCCGCCACAGGTATACCTATGCTCCCCATCCTGAACCCTCCTCCCTCCTCCCTCCCCATACCCTCCCTCTGGGTCGTCCCAGTGCACCAACCCCAAGCATCCAGTATCGTGCATCGAACCAGGACTGGCGACTCATTTCATACATGATATTACACATGTTTCAATGCCATTCTCCCAAATCTCCCCACCCTCTCCCTCTCCCACAGAGTCCATAAGACTGATCTATACATCAGTGTCTCTTTTGCTGTCTCGTACACAGGGTTATTGTTACCATCTTTCTAAATTCCATATATATGCGTTAGTATACTGTATTGGTGTTTTTCCTTCTGGCTTACTTCACTCTGTATAATAGGTTCCAGTTTCATCCACCTCATTAGAACTGATTCAAATGTATTCTTTTTAATGGCTGAGTAATACTCCATTGTGTATACGTACCACAGCTTTCTTATCCATTCATCTGCTGATGGGCATCTAGGTTGCTTCCATGTCCTGACTATTATAAACAGTGCTGCGATGAACATTGGCGTACACGTGTCTCTTTCCCTTCTGGTTTCCTCAGTGTGTATGCCCAGCAGTGGAATTGCTGGATCATAAGGCAGTTCTATTTCCAGTTTTTTTAAGGAATCTCCACACTGTTCTCCATAGTGGCCGTACTAGTTTGCATTCTTGGCAATAGGAGACTTTATGCTCTGCTGCTGGGAATGTAAACTGATACACCTTCTTTGAAAAACAGCTTGAAATTGAACATACACAATAACTCTAAAATTCTTCTTCTATCACTTCAAAAGAATATGATTTGTTAATTAAAAAAAAAAAAATCAGGAAGAGTAAATTCACATAAAGGGAGTAATACCAGGCTTCTGCCCCGAAAAACTTTGTGTCCCCATCACAGAGGATTTGATTAAGGGTTTTATAACAGTAGTTCTAAGTGGGGTCTCTGACAAGATTAGGGTGTGAGTGGGACTTGTAACCCCTTATTCTCTAGTGATTGGTTTCCTAATCTTGATGAACTTCTCTGGTCCTTTTAATCTTGCCTCAGGTGGTTTCTTGGCTGCTGCTGCTGCTGTTGCTGTCGCTTCAGTCACGTCTGACTCTGTGTGACCCCATAGACTGCAGCCCATCAGGCTCCCCCGTCCCTGGGATTCTCCAGGCAAGAACACTGGAGTGGGTTGCCATTTCCTTCTCCAATGCATGAAAGTGAAAAAATAAAGTGAAGTCGCTCAGTCGTGTCCAACTCCTAGCAACCCCATGGACTGCAGCCCACCAGGTCCTCTGTCCATGGAATTTTCCAGGCAAGAGTACTGGAGTGGGTTGCCGTTGCCTTCTCCGGGTTTCTTGGCTACTCTTCCCTAGATTAGCAACTGTTGGAATCCATCTTTGGAACTAAAGAAAGATCAAGGATGCTGGAGTTTTGCCTACAAGAAATGGAGGACAGAAAAGGGTCTTCATGCCTGGAAGCCCCACAGGGCGTCATTTGGTTTCACTTCCCCAGCCAGGGATTGAACATGTACCCCGTGCATTGTAAGTGTGTAGTCTTAACTACCGACTTGCCAGGGAAGTCCCTGAACTGTTTTCTTAAGAAAACAGCACTGGAGACTTCCCTGGTGATTCAGTGGCTAAGACTTCGTGCTCCTCATGCAGAGGGCTTAGTTTGATCCTTGGTCAGGGAACTAGATTCCACATGCAGTAACTAAGAGCTCACATGCAACAACTAAAGATCCTGCATGCTACAACCAAGATCAAAGATTCTGCGTGCTGCAACTAAGACCCATAGCAGCTAAATACATAAATACATTTTGCAAATAAATAAAAATAAAAACTATGCATAATAAAGCAAACATGAGAGGAAAAACATCACAACAAAGAAAAATTAATGAATAGTTGATTTATGGGAGAAATAGAGAATTTTATTCAAGTCAACTTGAGGATTGCAACCCAGGTGACGGTCTTTTAGGAAACTCTGAATATTGTTCCACTTGTTAGAAGTCAAAGATACAGTTTTATACATTTTGGACACAAAAGATGTCCACTGTCATTTTACATGAAGTTTACCAAAGATACTTAGTCTCGACCTACAGGTACCAAGAGTGTAGCAGGTCACTATGACTACTTACAGCATTAAGAAAAGAATGTTATCTTCCAAGTGTTGTGGAATCCGGAGTCGCAAAACACACCTCAGAGGACACTCAGGACAGTGGAGTACAGTTTATTACACCAGCAGGTCCAAGGGGAATCAGTTCCCTACAAGGACCCTGATGTTTCTGAGAGGCCCAGTTTTATACCCCCCACTACATGACTGGTTACATGTTAACAACCTCTTTGTTGTATATGATTGAGTTTTACAACAAGTAGGTGCTAGCAGAACAAACAATTAAGGTTAAAGGGGGGAAACGATGAGTATACATCAAGGGAGGATGTCTCCATGGTTAATCTAACAGGTACAGCTTGACCTCAACTACAATCTCCGTTTGTCATCTGTAGGGAGGGAAGTCTTCAGGAGACATGGTTTTCATAGCAACGGTTTCCTCACTTTTGGGCAGGGTTAAGGCCCAGTTTACATCCTGTCTTTAAGGTGGATGACAGGCTTCAAGATGGAGTCTCTCCTGCTTTCCTCACACTGGCCCCAACATAAGTAGTTATGTTTCTAGAGTCAGAAGAAGGGGAAAAAATTGATCTTTATGGTTGAGCGGACATTCCCACTTTTAAGGATGTCTGGTTAATGTATAATGCTGATGCACACTGCACATTTAGGGAAGACCCAATACAGACAGCTAATACGTTCTGCTTAATTTTCTTAACCCAGCTTAAAACATGAATTTTACTTCATCAATCAGTATATTAATATATATCTTTGAGAAATATATTATTAATAATATTTTATTAAAAATTTTTTTCATCATCTAATGAGCATTTATTATTTTTAAAATTATTTTATTTTTGGCTGTGCTGGGTTTTCATTGCTGAGCACAGGCTTTCTCCAATTGTAGTAAGTGGAGGCTTCTCTCTAGTTTTAGTTCGTGTGCTTCTCATTGTGATGGCTTCCCTTGTTTCGAAGCATAGTCTATAGGCACACAGGCTTCAGTAGTTGTGGCTCACTGCCTTAGCCGCCCCGCTGCATGTGGAATCTTTCCGCACCAGGGAGCAGACACAGAAAGTCCTATTATTTTTATAAGAAGGAAAATGGTGGTACAAACAAAACACAGCATGTTTCAGCATGTCCTGACTCTTCTTTTAAGATGGGTGATGCAATAAGCTGGTCTCTTGTGGGTTTTACAAAAACATGTAGTTTGTGTTTTTCCCCATGCCTGAGAATTTTACCTCATATAATGAGCATTTGATAGGTCTGTAAAACAGGGCAAGTTAATGCTTTAAACTGTGATTGAATTACACAGACTGCAGGTCTTTTCCAAGTTCTGACTAGGAAGACATTTCTGTACTGTGTTGTTAATCAAAGCAACTTCTTTGGATAGTATACTTGGAAAACAGTTAGTTTTAACCTAAGGCAATGAGAGGAAAAACCCTACTTGAAAAGGTTTACTGCCTGGAGGTGTGCTAATTAAACTAACAAGACAGATTAACAGGAGAAAAGTATTTTTTTTTTTTTTTAATGTGAGTAGGAGTTCACAGAAAAGAAGTGAAGTGAAGTCGCTCAGTCGTGTTCGACTCTTTGAGACCCCATGTACAGTAGCCCACCAGGCTCCACCATCCATGGGATTTTCCAGGCAAGAATACTGGAGTGGGCTGCCATTTCCTTTTCCAGGGGATCTTCCCAACCCAGGGATCGAACCCAGGTCTCCTCATTGCAGAAAGATGCTTTTACTATCTGAGCCACCAGGGAAGACCATTCACAGAAAAGAAGTGAAACTCAAAGAAGCAGAGTTTCGTCAAAAGAAAGGGGTTTGAGAGACTTCTCTGGTTGTCCAATGGCTAAGATCCTGCACTTCCAATGGGCATGGGTTCAATCCCTGGGCAGGGATCTAAGATTCCACATGCCACTAGGGTAGCCAAACAAACAAACAAACAAAAAAAGTGGAGCCTGGGAGGGATTGAACTTCAAGGGACAAAAACTCCTAATGAAGTGAAACTAGTGAAAGATAAAGGCTCTTTTAGAAAGAGTTTGTTTATGCAAATTGACATTCTTCTCTCCCTGTTGGGGTGGGAGGGTAGGGATAGCAGGTGGGAGTGTTTCTTAATGCCTTCAGCTCAAAATAGTCTTTATATCAATGTGGCATATTTAGAGGTGTCATATTCTGATCCCTTTCAAAACTCTATCCTACAAAATAAAACAACCAGTTATTTGACCAGTGTAATGGGTTTATTCAGGAATAGGAGAGGAATTGCAATTAGAGACAAGAAATTTATAGCAAAAACCATAGGCAAGCCCAATTAGCAAAGGAGAGGAAATTTTATTTTATAGAGAAAGACGAGGAAGTTGGGAGGTGTAGTTTTGAACAAAAGTCCATTGGAAAAAAGTGAGAATCAGGGTGGCCGAGCTTTTCCCATTGGCCGGACTTATTGCCTGGCAAGAAGAACTCTTCCTGTTTAGATCTGTAATTGATGGTTCCTGTTGGGATTTGTAATTGATGACAAGTGGTAGTGCAGGAGGGCTCCCCATTCTGGCCCCTTAACTCCATTTAAAATGAGGTTTTCTTTATTCTGTTTCAAAAACAAAAATGAATGAAGTCAAAATACCCATGAAGTAAAAAAAAAAAAAAAAATTACCATTCTGTGCCCAGAAATCACTGCTGTGCAGAGTTTATGCCCCTTGGGGAGGCAGGATGACACAGTATTTTTGAGTAGAAGCTCCCAATTCCCCAGCTTTTGATATTTTAGCAGTGTGTTCCTGGGCAAATTTATTAATCTCTTTGAGCTCAATTTCCTTACCTGGAAAATAGTGTTGTAGTAGAGATCAAAAGAGATAAGGCACACTTAGTAAAATGTCTGGTGCCTAGCACACAATGAATGTACCAAATGTAATTTTATGTTCCTTCTTTGTTGTTGTTCAGTTGCTCAGTCATGTCCGACTCTTTGTGACCCCATGGACAGCACACCAGGCTTTCCGGTCCATCATCGCCCAGAGCTCGCTCAAACTCATGTGCATTGAGTCAGTGATACCATCCAACTATCGAGTCCTCTGTCATCCCCTTCTCCTCCTGCCTTCAATCTTTCCGAGCGTCAGGGTCTTTTCCAATGAGTCAGCTCTTTGCATCAGGTGGGCAAAGTATTGGAGCTTCAGCTTCAGCATCAGTCCTTCCAATGAATATTCAGAGCTACCTGATTTCCTTTAGGATTGACTGATTTGATCTCCTTGCAACCCAAGGGACTCTCAAGAGTCTTCTCCAACACACAGCTCAAAAGCATCAATTCTTTGGCACTCATCCTTCTTTATGGTCCAACTCTCACATCCATACAAGACTATTGGAAAAAACCATAGCTTTAATTATCTGGACCTCTATTGGCAAGGTAATGTCTTTGCTTTTTAATATACTGTCTAGGTTTGCTTGGCATGCTGCAGTCCATGGGGTCTCAAAGAGTTGGACACGACTGAGTGACTGAACTGAACTGAACTGAGGTTTGTCATAGCTTTTCTTTCAAGGAGCAAGCATCTTTTAAGATGCTTTTTGCATGTGTACTGACTTCTTGTATCAGGCAGAGTTCGAAGACAGAAGCAGAAACACCATGGATAATTCAATAAGAAATTCATTATAGGCATTAGACCTTAGACAATTATGGTAGCTGATTAAGAAGTCTCTGCAAGGCTGTTGGCTCCGTATTGTGTAGGACTTGAAGTCATCCAGGCTAGTAACCAAGGGAGCTGGATATTAAAGTAGGGATGAGCAAGAACTAGAATCTATAAGGATAAACTAGAAACCACAAGGGTAAATCATGATATTGAGTGAAATGCAGGAGAAGCCAGTGCCCTTCACCATGAAACTACCTATGCATTTGACCCAGGACTAGGAAAAGTTGAATGAGGAGATATGGGTTTGCTTGAGAAACTATGCATTGGGTACTACTGTAACCTCACAATGTGCATTAGCAGATCAGTGACAGTATGTGCTCACTATGGCAATGCCTGACACATTATACTGACTTTCAATGTGAAAAAACGTGACAGTTAATTCACTCAGGCCTTCCAAAAAATGCTCATGCTTCTCCTGTGGCCAACTGTAACTCAGAATCATGCAGGGAAAGAAATTTTTGGAAAGTTAGTTTGAACTTAGCTAAGTTGACATAATACAAAAACATTATACTACTTGTATTGTTTATGATCCTGTCTACTTTGGTCTGGAACTGAAAACTTGAAGGAAAAAACACACCATAACATTTAGCATTCTTTTATTTTGAAATTTGGGGCCTTCAAATAGCAAAAACCATTACCTTCTTTGTTCTATTTAATGAATTTTTAGTTAAGAAAACAAATATTTCTTCAAAAGATATAATTTTTGTTTTTTTGGGTCATGCCACATGATTTGTGGGATCAGGAACACCCTGATCAGGGTGTTGGGCCGCTGGCCCCAACAGTGAAAGCCCAGAGTCCTAACTACTGAGCCTCCAGGGTACTTCAAAAATGTAATTTTTATCATATCACATAATTTGTTTCAGAAAAGACTGTCAAACTCTTGTGCAGATTTGGCCTTTGGTAGAGGGTTTGAGTGCATGCTAAGTCACTTAAGACTTAAGTGTTCAACTCTCTTCAACCCTATGGACTGTAGCCCGCCAGTCCCATGGACTCTTCTGTCCATGGGATTCTGCACGCAAGAAGACTAGAGTGGGTTGCCATGCCCTCCTCCAGGGGATCTTCCTGACCCAAGGGGCAAACCCATGGCTCCTGCAGCTCCTGCATTGCAGGAAGATTCTTTACCGCTGAGCCA
Organism: Bos javanicus; assembly: GCF_032452875.1. Classification (NCBI taxonomy): domain Eukaryota; kingdom Metazoa; phylum Chordata; class Mammalia; order Artiodactyla; family Bovidae; genus Bos; species Bos javanicus. The sequence continues at coordinate 78,539,865 of NC_083872.1, read as the reverse complement.
CTGGGAAAGCAAGGCTGAGTGTGTTGTGCCAGCATGTCTAGCTTGACTGCATCCTTGTTTGGTACTCAACTAGTGCCCATCCACACAGATGTGGATGTTTAGACGAGTTTCAAAGAAGTCAGAATGAGGCAGGTAAATTCCCAAATAAGCACATGACAGTTGTGATGCCTGCTTTCCACTGAGTGAGACAGAACAGTGGTGGAGCCTAGCGTATTTCTGCAATGGATGACATATGTGCAGGAGGAGAGGATATGGTTTTTTAGGAAGGCAATCTAGAGGCAGAAAAATGAAAAGTATTTTTGTCAAAAATAGGATCTGGGATTTCCCTGATGGTCCAGGGGTCCAGTAAGAATCTACCTTATGATGCAGGGGATGCAAGTTCAATCACTAAGATCCCACATGTGTCAGGGCGGCTAAGCTGGTGCTGCAACTATTGCTTTCACACACTCCAGAGCCCATGGGCCAAAACTAGAGAGTGTGTGCACTGCAATGAAAGATCCTGCATGATGCAAAAAAGATCCCTTATCCCGTAATTAACTAATTAATTAAAAAAACAAGGTCTGAACAAAACAAAAGAAACAAACAAACAAAAAAACATAATAAGGTCTGAACTGCATCAGGGACCATGAAGTTAAATATAAATAGTAAAGTTTAGTTCCAGCTGCTGCCATTGCCCCCAAAA